>NC_089249.1:71405715-72042855 GCF_963930625.1 Muntiacus reevesi | reverse complement strand
CTTCATGGGAAATAGATGGGGAGACAGTGGAAACAGTGTCAGACTTTATTTTGGGGGGCTCCAAAATCACTGTAGATGGTGATTGCAGCCATGAAATTAAAAGACGCTTACTCCTTGAAAGGAAAGTTATGACCAACCTAAACAGCCTATTAAAAAGCAGAGACATTACTTTGCCAACAAAAGTCTGTCTAGTCAAGGCTATGGTTTTTCCAGTAGTCATGTATGGATGTGAGAGTTGGACTATAAAGAAAGCTGAGTGCTGAAAAATTGATGCTTTTGAACTGTGGTGTTGGAGAAGACTCTTGAGAGTCCCTTGGACCACAAGGAGATCCAACCAGTCCATCCTAAAGCAGATCAGGCTGGGTGTTCATTGGAAGGACTAATGTTGAACCTGAAACTCCAATACTTTGGCCATCTCATGCGAAGAACTGACTCACAGGAAAAGACCCTGATGCTGGGAGGGATTGGGGGCAGGAGGAGAAGGGGATGACAGAGGATGAGATGGCTGGATGGCATCACCGACTCGATGGGCATGAGTCTGAGTAAACTCCGGGAGTTGGTGATGGACAGGGAGGCCTGGCATGCTGCGATTCATGGGATTGCAAAGAGTTGGACACGACTGAGCGACTGAACCGAACTCATTCAGGGACATGAAGGTGGGAAAGAGAACAGGGTTGTGGTAGAAGGGGGAAAATAAGAAAAAAAATTAAAACAAGATATAAGAGATGTGGTACATGGACCATTGATGATTATCCACCATAAACTGAGGAATATGCTTAATTATATTCATCCATTTCTGTAGACTTGAATCTGACTTAAAAATCAAAAGATTGTATATTGCCCCTATCATGGAGGAGAACAGTTCTTGGTCTACATTGGTATATTTACGTCTGAAGCAGAGTTCAATTTTGAGCAGCAAATTTTAAGATCATTGACAAACCTGACTGTGTTCGGGAGACCAGTCAGAACAGTGAGAAGGGCATGTCAGGGGCTTGTGTCCTGCAACAGATAACTGAAGAAATGGAGACTTAGACAATAGGATTTTAGGGGAAGGAGACCTTTAATCTTCATTGTTACTTAAAACTTCTAAACTAAAATAAGCTTACACTCCTCACTGCTGAAGTCTGAGATTTGGGCCTCTCCTCTGTGCTCACTGTACATCCCTGACCCTCTCTGTCATCAGGGTGACTACAGACTCTAATTTGCCTAACCATTGCCACAGTATAATTATTAACAGCACTTCCTTTTACTTTCATGTGGTCCCAGGAGATCAGGTGGTTGCCTACCTATGGCAGTATTTTATTCATTTGTTTTAATCTTATTGGAGTATAGTTGGTTTGGATTGTTAGTTTCAGGTGTATGGCAAAGTGACTCAGCTATGCATATATTTATTCTCTTTTAGATTATTTTCTCACATAGGTTATCACAGAATATTGAGTAGAGTTCCCTGTGCTATACAGTAGGTCCTTGTTCATTATCGATCTTACAGGTAGTAGTCATACCAAGCTTCCAGTCTATCCCTCCTCCTCACAATGTTTCCCTTTTGGTAACCATTAAGTTTGTTTTCAATATTTGTAAGTCTTTTTCTATTTTGTAAATAAATCATTTGCATCTTTTAAAAATATTAATTCCACTTATGAATGATATCATATGATATTTGTCTTTCTCTGTCTAATTTACTTAGTATGAAAACCTTTAAGTCCACATTGCAACAAATGGCATTATTTCATCCTTTTTAATGGCTGAGTAATATTCCACTGTATATATGTCCACAGAGGCTTCTCCAGTGGCTCAGAGGTAAAGAACCCACATGCAATGCAGGAGATTCGGTTCGATCCCTGGGTCAGGAAGACCCTCTGGAGAAGGAAATGACAATTCCCTCTAGTGTTCTTGCCTGGAAAATCTTGTGGTCAGAGGAACTTGGTAGGCTACAGTGCATAACATTGCAAAGAGCCGGAGTGGCTGAGCACACATGCACTGGATGACAATCCCTAACACTTAGTAGAAGCTTAATTTTGTGTGTGTTTTTAAAAAATTACTTTATTTTTGGCTGTGCTGGGTCTTAGTTGCTGCGCAGGCTTTTCCTCTAGCTGTGGTGAGCAGGGGCAACTCTCTATTGCAGTACATGGGCTTCTCGTTGTGGTGGCTTCTCTTGTTGCAGGAGCACCGGTTCCAGAGGATGAAGGCTTAAGCAGTTGCAGCACTTGACTTAGTAGCTGTGGCTCCCAGGCTCTGGAACACAGGCTCAGAAGTTGTGGGGTCTTCCCAGACCAGGGATTGAACCCGCGTCTCCAGAATTGGCAGACAGGTAGATTCTTTGCCACTGAGCCACCAGGGAAGCCCAGAAACTATTTGCTGAATGAGTCCAGCACTGAGGAGAATTAAGAGTTCTGTGAGATAAACTTTTGGCAGTCAACTTTGATTAAAGTCTGTTACAAACCCACATTGCATCTCATTATCTCTAAGGGAACGGATCAACTCTCCCTCCAGCATGTAAACGTTGTGAACTGGTGAGAATTCAGCCACAATTTCAGCCAGTCCATGATCGCATCCTTCAAATACTGGCAAAGTGGTGTTGGGGATGCAGGTGTAGGGTGGATTGAATGGCTATATCTCCCTCTAGTGGCTGCTCTGTGGAACTCTTCACAAAATCCTTTCTGGCTATAATCATAGCCTGTAAGTTGGTGCTTCTACAGATCTTCACCCAGACATCATTCAGATTTGAGGTAGGGTTTGGACAAGGAGCTCGATGTAGATAACCATCATAATATCGGCAGATGTGAGTCATTCTTAAGTGACTAGGTGGCCACTTTCAAAATACGATTTTTTTAAAAATTTATTTTCTTATTGAAGGATAATTGCTTTACAGAGTTTTGCTGTTTTCTGTCCAACCTCAACATGAATCAGCCATAGGTATACATATATCCCCTCCCTTCTGAAGCTCCCTCCCATCTCCCTCCCCATTCTACCCCTCTGGGATGATACAGTGCCCCTGTTTGAGTTTCCTGAGCCGTACAGCAAATTCCCGTTGACTATCCTTCATTTGCCTTTCCTACTGTTCTTTTCCCCTTGTAGTTAATCTTTAATGTATATAAAAAATATGATTTTTGATAGATCCACTTCTTGGTATATTCATGTATATTTAGTCTAAGCAAAGATGACTAGATGGCCAGTATGTTTCTAGATCAGTTGTTCTCAATTTGGGGGTTCTCAGTCAGTAGGAAGATTTTTCCCTGCAAAAATATCTGGTAATGTCAGGAAGCATCTTTGATTGTCATGACCAGGGACAGGGGATGTGCTACTGGCATCTAATGGACAGAGGCCAGGGATGCTGCTAAACATCATACGATGTACAGAACAGTCCCCCATATCAAGCAGTTATCTGGACCAAAATGTCAATAGTGCTGCAGTTGAGAAACCCAATCTAGATTTGCTCCACAAGGGGAAGTTGAAGAAATTCAGGGAAGGCAATAACTTTGGCAGTGACACAAATTAATCCTTTAAAAATTGTTTCTTCTCGGTGTGGAGTGTGACTCCTGACTTTTCTTAAGCTAATGAGTTTAAGACTATACAAAGGACAACGTCACAGTTCATCAAATCCAGTCAGCCACCTTCAGGGCTTTACAACTATAGCGATAGAGACACAAGGTCATGGAACCTGTTTTGCCACACTGCTATGTTACATATTCTCTGGGTAACAAAGACGAAAGCACAATTTCTTGAGTGGACTGTCGGTATTTTACTCTTTCCAGGAGGTAGAAACAGAATCTTGAGGAAGAGAAGTAACTTACTGTAGTCAGTGGTTTCACAGTCAGCATATGGACTCTTTATCAATCAGATCCTGGTTGTGTGACTACAGTAAGTGTCCTAAGGAAGCTTAAGGTTACACCCAGTTTATTTCAGAACCCCAGCCCCTTAAAACTGAGAATG
Organism: Muntiacus reevesi; assembly: GCF_963930625.1. Taxonomy (NCBI): domain Eukaryota; kingdom Metazoa; phylum Chordata; class Mammalia; order Artiodactyla; family Cervidae; genus Muntiacus; species Muntiacus reevesi. The sequence goes on along the minus strand of NC_089249.1, from coordinate 72,038,925 downwards.
GGTCTGTTCCTCCTGAGTTCTCCAGAATTCAGATATGCTCAGTCAAAAGAAAACATTGGAGAAACATGGGGAAACCAGATTCTAAAGTATCAGTTAAATTTTTTATTTTTTTTTAAGACTGAGGAAAAAGAAAGCTCCAGCTTACCCACAATGCCTTAGGGGAAATCTGGGGAGCAGTAAAAGAATAATCTGAGGGATTCTCTGATTTTCGACTTGAATCTGGACCTGATAATGTAGGACATACACTGAATGTTATTTTAAGGATAGCCAAAAAGATTCCAAAATGTAGCCATTCTCCCAGTGAGTTCACAAGCCTTGGTAAGGGAATTTTGAGGGGATAGCCTCTTCTTTCCCCTATTTGTTTCTGCCCGTTCATCAGGTGGAATTCAGCCACAGGAAAAACCCAACTGCTGGGAACTGACTGCTAAAAAGTCTGAGTTATAGTAAACGAGTGATTGCTCATCGCCCTGGGGTTTGCAAATCCTGATTAGCAGTTCCTCAGTTTTTGAGTATAGGAAGCTAATGAGCTTAAGACTATACACAGGTGATATAATGGTAAGTGTGTTTGTGTGTGTGTGTGTGTGTGTGCGTGCGTGCGCCTGCCCAGCATTGAATCCCACTCATTGTGTTTGTGGAAGACCCAGCCACCACGATGAAAGTGGAAAATGCCAGAGGTTCAATTCCCAACCTCCCCTGGAAGTAGAACATGGATATATGACCTGGGATTGGTCACTTGATCTTAGCTTCTGATTTAGAAACTAGAGAAGAAAAGATGAAGAATGGACCCTGGAGAAGTCACTTTGGTATAGACAGTACAACAGCAATTTGGAGTTTCCAAGTCTAGCTGAGGCAGGGAGGGAGTGGTGGAGTCTGGGTCTAGTGCTGGGAGGACAATAGGAGTACAGCCAGCATTGTCATCTCTGGGCCAGTTTTGTTATTTGGGCTGTACTCCTAACCACAGCCAAAGTCTCCCCTCTTCTTGCTCATTTTCAAGCCATCATTTTACAGAACCTCCCAGTAGTTATGAACTAACCAGCATCTTTTCAGTAGATTCCTTTTCTATATAAAAAATTCAGTGTCAGTTCCTGTTCATCACAAATTGGAATACTACTGGAATTGGTTCTAAGAAATGAGATGCACTGAACAGCAGAGCTAAAATGTGAATTGATTGACTAGAGAGGGTAAAGTATAAGGTTATGAGGACCTCAGAGTTTTGGGTTGGAAAGTTGGTGACCCTTGTCATGTGGTTGTAAGACTGTTGGCAGTTTCTTAAAGTGTTCGCTGAGGTCATACAAGACCCTATCAGAAAGAAGAAGTGCTTAAATTCAAGAAGGCCTGTCTGAAACCAGAGAATAGAAGGGAAATAGGACTTCACTGGAAGAGGCTCTTTCTGTCTGCAGCCTATAGTTTAAACTATTAAGTATTCAATTAGTTGAAACTCTTAGGCCAAAATATGTTAATTTTCTACTTCAGGATATGTTTAGTGGCGAGGAGAGGTATGCGAAGATTAAGACTTGTTTGATAGAGACCCTGAAGACATGAGGCCATGGATGTAAAATGGTCTCAGAGTCAGTTTGCAGTCTTAGTTAAGGCTCCAGGTTTGTTGCTCAATGGAGTAAATAGAGAAGTAGGATTTAAAAATCATTTTGGGAAGTGAAAATCAAGTTTCTTTGTAATAGCATCACCAAACACTGGCCGATTTTCTTTAAATCCAACTGCCATTTCCACATAACAGTACTCTTAAGAATCTTAGATTTTTTTCATCCTGTTATTCAAAGTTCAGAGACCTCAAAATCATGCTTTTAGTTTATTGACTCTTTAGCTTCCAGGTTTTACAAATAAAATACTTTAATAGCTTCTTTGATAAAATAATGTCAGAGTGTTTTACATACAATGAGGAATTCATCCTTCACTGTCTATTCAGAGAGAGAAACTGAGGCACAGAGCCTTGATGAAATCTACTTGGTGATCACAAGCAGTTCCCAGACTGAGTACAGGCAGCCAAGGTGTAAGCGGTTCCAGACTCTGTGGCTGGTGGTCAGCTGTCTGAGATAGGTCCTAGATGTCCTGTGCTGGCTTTCTGCCTTTAGCTGTCATCAAGCTGTGGCAAAAGGCAAGGCACCTGAAGGTCCAGGCTGACTGGACCAGCATTATCCACTTCATCTGCCACACCCCAGAGATGTAAAGTTAGATCAACCAGCTCTCTGCTCTGAGCCTGTGCCACTTGCAGAGCAGGCTAAGCGCTTGGGAAGTCTCGCTTCTGTATCCATGTCACAGGTAGATGTGGAAGAAGTGTCACCGGGGAGCCGGGCCGAGAAGAAGGCACATGTGCAGATGTCACAGAATACTTGGGATCCGGGACCAAGTTCAGTGTTTATTTTGCCTCTTCTATATTCCTTCAGAAAGTCCTTTCACTGAGTCTGTGATGTCAGCTCTCTGGAAGCGTCACACTGGCATAGACTGTGAAGGAGCCTGATTCCTGGGCGAAAACAGAACAGGTCTGTGAGTGGAGGGTCCAGCACTAGGTTTACAGGCTGTGAATGGAAAGTGTGATGCTCAGGAAAAGGAAAGGTTCTCGAGAATCAGGTAGCATTGCCACTTGCTCAGCATCTGTCACAGCTGGGTTTGTCAAGATCGTTTTGATATGAATCATTTTTAAAGTCTCTGTTGAGTTTGTTAATACATTGCTTCTGATCTATGTTTTGGTTTTTGGGCCCTGAGGCATGTGGGATCTTAGCTCCCCAACCAGGGATTGATCGAGTCCACATCCCCTGCATTGGAATGCACAGTACTAACCACAAGACCTCTGGGAAACCATAGAGCTAGAGGCAGCACTCAGGTCCCCAGGTTGTCTGCCTGCCCACAGATGGGCATAGATCGGAAGCAATGTATTAACAAACTCAACAGAGACTTTAAAAATGATTTCCTTCAAGCATATGCAAGCCAGCAGGGAGACAAGGAGAACTCACCCAGTCATCTGAGGACTGGCACTCAATTTAGAGCAGCCAAGAGAGTTCTAAAGTACCAAGTTTTAAAAAAGGGAAGATCGGTGAGACCTAAAGGGAGAAGGAAGAAGTGGTTCTGGTGGGAGAGACATGGGGAGGAGATGAAGACTGTGAGCAAAGAATTCTCATAGGAGAGGAGATTCAAGAATCAGAGACACAAAGAGACAGGAGTGGGGAATTCAGGTGGTTTTGCTGTAAAATGTGAATATATACCAAGTGTGGTATTTGTTCCCCAAGAAAACATCATTAAAAATCTATGTGATTTTTTTTAAAGCTTTAAAAGTCAGATTTATGTTTTTCCTTCCCCTTGGATAGGAGTGTTCTGTAACTAAACCTCAAAATGGAGACAAGGCATCCTTCCAGGCATTGCTGGGTATGTGTACAGTAGGCTTGAGGAAAATAGGTAAAAGTAGATATTTCTGTGGTCTTTTGATCCTCCATTATCTCCTAAAATGCTTTATTTAATAAAGCCCAATTGGAGCCAAGACTTCAGCCCAGAATTTACTCCTGTTCATATAGTAAAAGGAAGATATTTATCAAGTAAACTTACTCCATTCTGATATTGCAACAGAATAAAACTGGTGGGCTAGGCGTCATATTCTTTACACGTTTGCAGAGCTCTACTCCTAAATATTCTGATAAATAGGGCTGAATGGAACTAGGCATGGGCATTGTTACAAAGCTCCCCTGGCTATGTGCAGCTGGACTTAAGAACTCCTGGACTCAAGATGCAATTCCTGAACTTAAGCATGCATCAGGATCACTTGGAAGATGTTGTGTTTTTCAATGTGCAGATGCCTGGTGACCTGCTATCGACATTCTGATTGAACAGATCCTAGAGAGAAGTTCTCAGAATCTTTATTTTTAATAAATATGCCAGCTGATTCTGATGTGGTCCTTAGACAGCTCTCAGAGAAACACTGGTGAAGAGAAAGCGAGCAGGAACTGCACGTGAGAAGCCATGAGGGTTTTCCCAGAAGCCCTGCAGTCGAGGCTGCAGATGCTCCTTGCTACGTGCTTGCTAGGATCTGCGTTCAGCTCTACACAGGTTCCACCCTTTTCCTGCCTCCACCTATCCCCTCTTTACAGAGCAACGCCTCACCTGGACGGGCTCTGGGACAGGCTCTGTGGCAGCGACGTAAATGGTGGTGCAAGGGTCCTGTGCTGGCAGAGGGTCAGGTTTCTTCTGAACAGACTACAAGGGAAACAAAGTAGACAAGACGTTAGTTGAGCATCGAGTTATTTCCCACCTAATTCTCCTCATGCAGAAGCACAGAATCAAGAAGTTATGAGCTGAAAAGATCTTTGGAGTCATTTGGTCCTTTTCAGGTGAAAATTCTCCCACGGATTCCCAGGAACCCAATTCCCTGGGTTTTGCTTAAGACTCCTTGAGTGACATCTTGGCACTTACAGCCTTGTGAGGCAGCCTGATTTCCCATTACCACTTCTCAGCTGTGTTAAAGTCTTCCTCATAGTGAACTGAAATTGGTGTGGCTCTTACATGGATAGCCGATGAGAATGAGATTTACACAGTATTTTAGTCTCACTTGTATCACCTACATAGGACTTCTCTGATACTCAGACTATAAAAAATCTGCCTGCAGTGTAGGAGACCCAGGTTTGGATCCCTGGGAAGATCCCCTGGAGAAGGTAATGGCAACACACTCCAGTATTCTGGAAAATACTGGGAAAATGCCTGGGAAATCTCATGAACAGAGCAGTCTGGCGGGCTATCGTCCATCTGGTTGCAAAGAGTCAGACACGACTGAGTGACTAGCACACACATACACACACACACACATCACTCACAATATGCAGAGGTCCTGCTGTTCCTCAGTCTCATGGCTTCTCAGCAATTCACTTTCCTATCTAAATATCGAGCTTAATAATAACCATACATATGCAAGTGTTTTAAGTTCACAAAGTTCTTCACATGTATCTTCCCTTTTGTCTCACAATCACTCTATATGTTAAATACTATTGTGACTCACATTTCATAGATGAAGATGCTAAAGTCTAGAAAAATTTAGTGTTTTCTTAATGGCACATACAAGAAGTATTAAAGCCAGGATTTAACTTAAAGCACATGTACTTTCCATCATGCTGTTCTTCTTTGGTTACCCCAACTTATAATGACCTCTCCTTTACTCAAATTCCTTAGGTACTTAAAGTCTAATTCTCACATTATGGCACTTAACTGTACACTGCACACAAGACACTCTGTTATATTTATATGTTGCTTCTCCAAACAAGCCATCAGTTCCTTGACAAATAGCCTATATATATTTTTTTGCATTACCTACAAAGCAGTGCTGGGCATACAAAAATCTTCAGTCGATGTTTGTTAATGTTACTTAGAATGAATTAAAATCTACAATACCAGGACAAAATCAGTGTTGGTGTTAACTGAGATCACATTTCTCTTAGATGGAGATGACAGATATGATGCCTGGAAAGTCATCCTTTCAACATACATAGGGACACTGGTGTAGGATGTTATATTCTCCTTTCCTGAACATAGAGAAAGACTTAACGCTGAAGCTCATGGGTTTTATTGGGAGAGAACTTGGAATCTTGTCATCTGATGGAAGAGATAAGAAATTGGAAAAGTTTACTAGAGGAAAGAAGATTCAAGGTGTGACATGATCTTTCTTTTCATACATCTGATGAATTGCCATGTAGAAGAGGAATTACATTGTTCTATAGAGTACTTTAGCTTTAAACCAAGGTTGGAAGCTTTAGGGTTAAGATTTTGATTCAGTATAATGAAGATCTTTCTAATAGTAAAAGAAAAGAAAGAAAATGTTAGTCGCTCAGTTGTGTCTGACTCTCTACAACCCCGTGGGCTGTAGCCCTCCAAGCTCCTCTGTCCATGATATTCTCCAGGCAAGAGTACTGGACTGGGTTGTCATTCTCTTCTCCAGAGGAGCTTCCTGACCCAGAGATTGAACCCAGGTCTCCTGCATTGCAGGCAGATTCTTTACCATCTGAGCCACCAGGGAAGTAAGAGGTGCTCAAATGTGGGATGAATTGTCTTGAGAGGCAGTGAATTCCCCACTACGGGAAGTGGTTGGGGTAGAGCAGGAATTCTCACACTTTAATGTGCATAAGAATTTCCTAGGGATCTTGTTAGAAGTTTGGTTCCATTTCAGAAGATCTGAGGTGGGAACTTTCTGCATTTTTAATTAGGTCCCAGGTAATGCTTTTAGTAAAAGATCATTTTAGTAAAAAGGAGCTAGCCAGCACTTTGGAAGTAATGTTGTAGAAGATAATTCAAGCAGTAACTGGGTGAAATTAAAGAAGATCTAAATAAAGGAGAGGACATAACATTTTGTGAATTTAAAGTTCAATGTTAAAACATACTTGGTCTTCTCAAATTGATTAATGCAGTTCTAATTAAAATTCCAACAAAATTTTTAGGAGGATCTTGAAAATTGAATCTAAAATATATAGATGAAAATGCAAAGGACTAAAAATGGTCAAGAACTTGGAGAAGAACAAGAACAAGTGAAAAGAAAGAAGGTGTTAGTCACTCAGTTATGTCTGACTCTGCAACCCCATGAACTGTAGCTCGCCAGGCTCCTCTGTCCATAGGATTCTCTAGGCAAGAATACTGGAGTGGGTTGCCATTCCCTTCTCCAAGGGATCTTCCTGACCCAGGGATCATACCTGGGTCTTCTGCATTGCAGGTAGATTCTTTACTATGTGAGCCATAGATTTATAATAAATCTGAAAGCACAGGTTTGTAAAGACAGTATGGTACTGGTGCAGGTGTAAAGAAATAGAACAATGGAGCAGAATAGAGAACTTCAAAATAGATCCACACATATATGGACCCTTGATTTATAATGATATGGGACTGCAGTAGGTCAAGAACAGTCTTTTAAATACAGTCAATAGGATATCCATATGGAGAAATATAAAACAACCCATCTCATACCATCCTCAAGACATCATTTTCAGGTACATAACAGACAAAAGTTTAAAAGTTAGACCACGCTGTTTTTAGAAGACTAACTGGAATATCTTCAAAAATTCTTAACCAGAATACAAAAAGTTTTATCTACAAAGGAAGAGATTACTAAATTACTAATTGTTCTATGCTAAAATTGAGAATGTTCTTTTATCAAAATGTATCTCTGAGAAATTTCAGAGGCAAGCCATAAGATGGGTAAAGGTATCTGCTAACATATAACTGGCAAAAAGCTAAAAATATTTAAGTATCTTATGATAATCCCACCCCAAATAGACTGAGACTCAAAGGAAAAATGGGTAAGAGATTTAACAGCCGCTCTAAGAAAGAGGATATTAATATGGCAATAAACAATATGAAAAATTGTTCAACTTGCTTGATAATTAGAGGATGCAAAAGAAAACTATAAAAAGGTATCCAACAGAATGACTAAAGTTCAAAAGACTAATAAATAAGAAAGACTTCTTAAGTGAACAATGCAAAGAAATAGAGGAAAGCAGTAATATGGGAAAGACTAGAAATCTCTTTAAGAAAACTGGAGATATCAAGGGAACATTTCATACAAGGATGGGCACAAGAGAGGGCAGAAATGCCAAGGACTTAACAGAAACAAAAGAGATTAAGAAGAGGTGGCAAGAATACACAGAATTATACAAAAGAAGTCTTAATGACCTGGATAACCCTCGTGGTGTGGTCACTCACCCAGAGCCAGGCATCCTGGAGTGTGAAATCAAGCGGGCCTTAGGAAACACTACTATGAACAGAGTTAGTGTAGATGATGAATTCCAGGTGAGCTCTTTCAAATCTTAAAAGATGATGCTGTTTAAGTGCTGCACTCAATACATCAGCAAATTTGGAAAACTCAGCAGTGGTCACAGAACTGGAAAAGGTCAGTTTTCATTCCAATCCCAAAGAAAGGCAATGCCAAAGAATGTTCCCACTACCACACAATTGCACTCATTTCACATGCTAGCAAGGTGAAGCTTGCTAGAGAATGTCTAGATGTACAAGCTGGGTTTAGAAAGGCAGAGGAACTAGAGATCAAATTGCCACATTCATCAGACATTAGAGAAAGCAAGGGGATTCCAGAAAAGCATCTACTTCTGCTTCACTGACGATGCTAGAACCTTTGACAATGTGGATCATGACAAATTGTGGAAAATTCTGAAAGAGATGGGAATACCAGACTACTTTACCTGTCTGCTGAGAAACCTGTATGCAGATCAAGAAGCAACAGTTAGAACTGGACATAGAACAACGGACTGGTTCCAAATTGGGAAAGGAGTACATCAAAGCTATATATTGTCACCCTATTTATTTAACTTATATGCAGAGTACATCATGAGAAATGCTGAGCTAGATGGAATTACAAGCTGAAATCAAGATTGCCAGGAGAAATATGAACAACCTCAGATATGCAGATGATAACACTCTAGTGGCAGAAAGAGAAGAGGAACTAAAGAGCCTCTTGATGAAGGTGAAAGAGAAGTGTGAAAAAAAGCTGGCTTAAAACTCAACATTCAAGAAGCTAAGATCATGACATCCAGTCCCATCACTTCATGGCAAATAGTAGGGAAAAGTGGAAACAGTGACAGATTTTATTTTCTTAGGCTCCAAAATTGCTGCAGGTGGTGATTGCAGCCATGAAATTAAAAGACACTTGCTCCTTGGAAGGAAGGCTATGACAAACCTAGATAATGTATTAAAAAGCAGAGATATCACTTTGCTGACAAAGGTCCATATAGTCAAAACTATGGTTTTTCCACGTATGTATGTGAGAGTTGGATCATAAAGAAGGCTGAGTGCTAAAGAATTCATGCTTTTAAATTGTGGTGCTAGAGAAGACTCTTGAGAGTTCCTTAGGCTGCAAAGAATCAAACCAGTCAATCCTAAAGGAAATCAATCCTGAATATTCATTGGAAGGACTGATGCTGAAGCTGAAGCTCCAATACTTTGGCCAACTAATGCAAAGAGCCAACTCATTGGAAAAGACCCTGATGCTGGGAAAAATTGAAGGCAAAAGGAGAAGTGGGTAGCAGAGGATAAGATGGTTAGATAGCATCACTTACTCAATGGACATGAATTTCAACAAACACCAGGATATAGCAAAGGACAAGGAAGCCTGGCATGCTATAGTCCATGGTATTGCAAAGTGTCAGACAGAATTTAGTGATTGAAAAACACCACCACCAAGTTTTGATTAGAATGTATAACAGCGGAAACTCTGGTATACAGGTGTAAAAAAGTAAATTGATATACATGTTTTGAAATATAGCTTGGCCTTGTCTAGTCAATATGAAGACATGTATACTGTATGAATTAGCAGTCTACCTCTAGACATATCCCCAACAAAAATATGTGCACATATCTACCAAGAAGTGCACATATGAATACAAATAGCTGTAGTTTTCATAATCCCTCAGACTAGAAATGAAGTAAATGTCCATCAATAGTTAATTGGAATAATAAACTCTAATATATGCATACATCGATATTCCATAAAGCAATGAATATGAATGCATTGTATCTAAGATCAAAGACATGGATGTATCTTATAAAGGTAATACTAAGCAAAAGAAACCAGACATAGGGGGGGAAAATACTGTAGGATTCCACTTTTATAAAGTCCAAAAAAAGAGTAAACTTTATTTTTAGAAAGTCAGGATATGGAATCTTTGAGGAGGAGAGAGAAGAGAGTGATTAGGAGACATACAAAGGGGTCTTCTAGGGGTCCGGATGATATTCTGTTCCTTGATCTAGGGGTTAGTTTTATGTTCCTAAAAGACTCAATACTGAGAGATATAATTTCTCCTCAAATATAATAGATGTGCAGGTTCAGTGCAATCCTAATAGGATTTTTCCTCTTTTTGTGATGCTTGAGAAGCTGATTCTAAAATATATATGAAAGTACAAAGGGACAAGGATAGTCAAAACTCTTGAAGGAAAACAAGATGAGAAGACTTTATTAGATACGAAGATGGGATAATTCATTGAGGTGACACTTGATAGATTGTGTATTGTTTAGTATGTATGTCATGCTGTTAATCACTCAGTCATGTCCGACTCTTTGCAACCCCGTGGACTGTAGCCCACCAGGCTCCTCTGTCCATGAAATTCTCCAGGCAAGAATACTGGAGTGGGTTGCCATTTCCTCCTCCAGGAGATCTTCTGAACCCAGGGATTGAACCCAGGTGTCCTGCATTGCAGGCAGATTCTTTACCATCTGAGCCACCAGGAAGTAAAAAGAGAGATGCTAACAAAATGGGATACAATAGATAGGGAAGGCACCATGGTAAACTTGAACCTGATTACCTGAAAGTGTAAATGCAAAAGAGGTTGCTCTTGGGACTCATATTTAAAGGGAGTTTGGTTCTCAGTGGTGGTCATGGCCTGTGTAATAAATCCTCCAGGCCTCTAGGGGACAGCAGAAAGAAGATTTTTGTCCAAGAGTTAATCTCTGGTTTACAGAAATGTATTTACAGTCATATGATGCAATTTCCCAAGGTGTTAATCAAAACTGTATTTACCTTCACATCTTTTACTCAAGAATTTGCCTTCCCCTATAGCCTAAAGGCGAGATTCTGGGTTACACATCACTTAGAATTGCTTTCAGTTCTGAAAAACTATAATATCTTCATCAGTTCAGTTCAGTCACTCAGTTGTGTCCTTCTTTTTGCGATCCCATGCATTGCATCACGCCAGGCTTCCCTGTCCATCACCAACTCCCAGAGACAAAATATCTTCATATCTAACCCATTATCCTTTAGCCACCCTCTTACTTCTAACATATCTGCTCCTCAACTTTATCTCGACTCTTTTTTAAAATCCAACTCTTCCTGGAGAAGGAAATGGCAACCCACTCCAGTATTCTTGCCTGAAGAATCCCATGGACGGAGGAGCCTGGTGGGCTACAGTCCACGGGGTCGCAAAGAGTTGGATATGACTGAGCGACTTCACTTTCACTTTCACTTTCAACCCTCAGCTGAGAAGACTTTCAGCTCTTGTGTTTGCTATTAATTGTTTTCTTGAGTTCTCAAAGACCTGTGACCATATTTTTTTTAAAGTTGCCTGTTTTCTAATTGCATCACTTTACACACGGTTGTCTAATAATATGTGGTATTTAGAATGCCTTCTTAATTATTTTGAGCAGCCATTGCCTGTATTTTCTTAGCACCTCCTTGGTTTTCTTACGTGAACTCATCTGACAGGGAAATACAGCGTTTTTGTTTGCCCTCTCTGCATACTGGACCGTCTGAGTCAGTATTCTAACTAATCCCTGATGGTCTCTGAGCTACTGTTCTACCAGACTCAGCAGTTATGTGCTTCAGGAATTTTTCAGTAGAATTGGTCCTATTAGGATACTCTTGGTGTCACCTTTGTTATCTTAAAAGCTGGTCCCTTCGCTGAGGCTCTTAATTTTTTGAAAACTTGATGCTATTTCAGCTGAAAAAAATTGGCAAGGCTATTTAAAAAATTGAGGGAAGCCATTTAAGAAATTGAAAAGTAATCTCAAACAACATTGGGTGGTTGTGACTTTCAGTTCTGTATCAGTTGAATTTCTGTGCTCTTTTCCCTGTGGTTCTATTTTTCTCCAATAAAACTTTTTATTAAAAAAAATAAAATAAAACCCATCTCTTCCATTTCAATCTAACCATCACTCCATCACAGTTCTGCTTTCATCTCCTGCCTACATACCCTCTTCCATCTGCCAACCACTCTCTAGTCAGAATCCTCAAGATCCTCCTTCTTTATCTCTTTGATGTTTGCAAACTCTTAAACTCGGGTCAGACCAACATGTCACACAATAGCCTTTCTCAACCATTCCCTCTCTCTTCAAGCTGCATCCTTTTCCTTAGAGAAGGAAAGAGTTTGATAACATGGAACTGTAAATCCTAAAATGCCAGAGGGGGAAGGAGCCATACACTACATGTTTCTAGTGTCCTCATTTTTTTCCTATGAAGAAACAGATAGCTAGAAAAGAAACCAGTGTTTCCCATCATTTCAAATAATAAATCATCCCATCTGACACTGAAGTTTAATGCCCTTTTAGAGAGCTCTTGTTCTTGCCTTCTGCTTTCCAAATTTCTTCTGCTTTATAACTCATGTAGAACAATGAATGTCAGACATGCAAAATGAACTGATTGGCCAAGGAGTCCATGGGAAACATGACAGGTTCGCCCCAGACAAAGAAAGTATAGCACTTACACCTGATTTCTGGACTTGGGCATAGATAGTAAGGCTTTTTGCTTCCATTGTTGGCTGGTGATTGTCTGTTTTACCTGGGGAAAAGAAACCATAATGTTTATCTCTCGCTCTGGTTTCCAGCATGAATTCTCTGCTCAGACTTCTCTGATCTTTGCACCTCGGTGCATACCCACCTACCCCAGGAGTGCCACAGAAAAAAGCACTGAGCCCCAGATCCCGTGCACATTTGTCCTGTGACATTAGGCTAGTCACTTGATCTCTCTGGGCCTGATGTCCCCATCTGTGAAATGAGATCAAAATACATGCCTCTCAGGGCTGTTGTGATGATTACATGAGATATTGCCTGTAAAGTGTATAGGATGGTGCCTGGCACATAGTGTTACGTGTAATTGTCAGGTGTAATTGATATGCCATTTGATTGTTTTGATCCCTATTGTTTGATGTGCATATCTAGTCTCCTATTAGAATTCCAAGTTTTTTAAGGGTATGGAAAGTTATTTACACCTTTTTTGTATTCTTCAGTTCATAGAGGTTCATTCACAGTTTTCTCACCTCCTTGTTTCTGGGGAACCTGGTAGATGTGTAGTGGGAGGGGTATAAGAGGAATGATCTGCCAGGGACTATTTGGAATAAAGCTGCCATGTCATTCTAATGCCTACCATCTTTGTTTTTTCCCCTCAAAGTCCAAGGCCTCTGAAAATTAATATGTTGCAGAACATTTAAATTTTTAAATAGTTTTAAACTTTTTCTTTTTAAATCTATAGAAATAATTCATTGTTACAAAAATTTAAATAGTGGAGAGCAAAAAGCACTTTCCCCTTCCTTCTTCACCCAGTAACCAGTATGATTTCATTCTCAGAAGTAATAGTTTTTAACAGTTTGATGTACCTCCTTCCAGATGAACTCTGTACAATAGAACTTCATCTTTGATGATGGAAATGTTCCCTATCAGCAATCTAATATGGTAGCCACAATTCTCAAGTGGCTACTGAGCACTTGAATGGAGGCTAATGCAACTGAGGAATTGAACCTTCAGTTCAACTTTTCAATTTTAAACTGCTTTCAATGCTATGAAAAAGAATATACATAAATGTATAGCTGAATCACTGTGCTTACAGCAGAAATTAACACAACATTGTAAATCAACTATTCTTCAATAAAAATTTTAAAACAATTGCATTTAATTCTAACTAATTTAAATTTAAACAGCCACATGTGGCTGGTGACCACCAAATTAGACAATGTGGTTCTGGACACTTGTATAGATTTTTTTCAATGCAAATATGGTCATTCCATACACACTTCTCTGTAACACAACCTTCTCCCTTACGATATATTGAGGACATTTTCCTTGCTAAAGCAGTAGATCGATCTCATTCTTTCTGATGTTTCATGGTATGCTTTGCATGCATCATGTAGTATTGAGAATGATGGAGGGAAAAAACAGAAGCAAGGATGCCTGTTTTGGGGACTATGGCAAAGTCCAAGCAAAAGCAATGGGGCTTAATGCAGAGGAAATCACAGTCTTTAGGGAAGACTTATTTTAACACCAGTTAATTTATTCTCTTAAAAATCTAGACATGTCTCTGAGGAAATAGCACTTAGGAGAGGTATACCTTTATTTGGAAGGAAAAGGCCTTGTGTGTATGTTCGTGATAAAGGTGGTGGAACGTGCTGCTTGAGGGTGTGACCCTTGGGGAGGAAATGATGGGCAGCCCCAGGAGAAGCTCAGAGAATGCAAAGAAACCAAAATATGGTTTTCCTGTGTGGGTGTGGGCATGGAGTGCTTACTTACCTGGTGGTTTCAACTTCCCTTTTTTGATCTGAGTGGATAACTGGCTGAGGAGTGTGCACGTGTTTGGATATGGGAATGGAGAATAGAGATTGGGATGATCAGAGGAGATAACAGAGGCCTTGCAAGTTAGTTCTGTGAAATACATCCTTTCAGTTCAAATCCAGGGTGTCTGTACAGTTAGAACCCTCACTCAGCACTGTCCTTGGTGTTGGAGGGGAACAGAGAGGGTACAGAGTAACCTTAAGGACTTTCAGTCTTTCAGTCAGCTCACGCTGAAAATTACAGTAGAGGGGACAGTCTTAAACAGTCAGAGAGACGCAAAAGGCTGAACGTTGCTTCTCAAAAAGACTGGTCGATCAAGATAATTCAGTTTCGTGCTTTTTTTCCTCAATGCAGGGACAAGTTTTCATGAGCCAGCTCAACTCTAGTCACTGAGACCTTAGGATGTAATGAAAAAGTTCTTGGCCTTAGAATGGCGGCATCTACCTTCTAGTCCTCATTAGTTGTGTGACATTAGATAACACATGTCATCTCAATGGATCTCTTCTCTTACCATCACTGTAAGATAAAGGAGTGGACTGTCTACTATTCTTTTTCAACTCTTACCTGCGGCAATAAGTTGTCTTATGTCACCCTAACCTCAAGTATTGATACTTTAAATCCTCTCTTTGTGTTCTTCCCAGAGCCTTCCAGTGCTGCCCTCTGCTGGCAATAGGATTTAAATAGTAATGCCTACGTTAAAAACTTTATTTCTGTATGTTAAGTATGTATCCATCCATCTATTTATCCATCTATAATTCATCATTTATCAGTGCTTTCTGGTATTGACTCTTGAATCCCCACAAAAATGCCATGAAGTATGTATTATTATCCCCATTTTGCAGAGGAGAAGTTAGATTATCTGTTTGATCACAGAACTCATAAGTGGCAAAGTCTGCATTTGACGGCTAAATCTCTGTTGTTACTCAATGTACCTCCTGGGCCCGGAATTTCCAGAGTCCATTTGAAAACCTTCACATGGACTGCATTCTGGAAATGACACCGGTAGGCGTGGCCGATAAAATCTCTTGAACAAAGTCTTATGGGGTTACAGTAATTAAGTATAGGTTTTAACCACAGATTTAAGGCAAGATTCTTGTGTGTTCCTGGCTTACAAAGAATACACAGTGATTAGAAACAAGGATGGGTACGTGTGCTGGGAAAAGTGATAGAGAATTACTGTGGGGTGAGGAGCACGAGTCCCTTCAGAGGTAACCACGTGACAGCAGGATGTAGTTGAGGAAAGAGTGTGGATTAGGATCCCAGGACCTTCGCCAGCAGGGTTAATGCAGGCACGAATCTCAGTTTTCTCATTGCTAGTATTTCAGTGCTTCTTTATCATTTTAGCCAAAAGTGGTTACCCGGCCTCATCCCCACAAGCTTTCGTCGTGATGTCTGTCTGAATCGCCCCACCCCCTCCAGTTCCTCCCCAGCTACCTCTTAGATGGAGGAAATGAGACAAGGTAGGTGGCCTGCTATGACCTAGATTATTTTATACAAGCAAAACCAACATCAGAGTGCTGAGGTAGGGCTTTTCCAAGAAGGTTATATGTGGAGAACATTAATCTGCTTGAGAATGACGCTGGCCATCAGATCAGTGGTGTGAAGATGAGGTTCTATCTTCCTCATGGACAGACCAGCCCGGGGACCTGTCCTGATTGTGGAGCAGGAGCTTCTGTGGCTGGTGTGGGCGGGTGGGAGGTAGTGTGGCAGAGGAGAGCATATGGCCTTGAGATATTGAATCACAGGACAACGTGGAGGAGAAGCCAGGAGATACTAACGCTAGACATTGAAACTTCAAGGGAGTCATTGGACCGTAATTGTTTCAGTCTACCCTGGGTGACTTTCCATTAACTATTTAGTTTGGCTTTAAGTGACCTCATGGATTGCACACTTGACCAAGGTGAGTCAGAACATGTGCTAAGTCATAGTAAAGTGTGTTCCCTCTGCTGTCTTCTGATGACCTGTGGGCCTTCCCAGAGGAACATACCCTGGGAGTTGGAACACACAGTTGCAGTTCTGATTCCCTCACCAACCATCTGGGTGAGCTTGCAGGAGTCACTTAGCCTCTCTGTGCCTTGGTTACCCCATTGCTAAGTCACCTGGAAACAACTATCCCCTCCTTTACTCAGAGACATATCTTAAGCATAAAAAGAAATTATAGAAAGGTTTCAACCCTTGGGTAAAAACACCTTACTATAAGGTTTTTTTGATCAGATATAGCTTCACTTGAACAAGATCCAAGGCTCCTCTGAATTCTGCTCCTAGTTTCAGCCTCTTATCTGGAGCCCTTCAGCATCCTATACACACTTCAGCTGCAGTGCTTGTCATACTGAATTTAAATTATCTGTGTAATGTCTCCTATGTTATATACCTGTGGTTCATCTTTCCTTTCATCCCTATAGACTAGCGTGGGGGGATCAAGCAAGACATGTTGAATGAGGCTGAATTAAGCAAGGTCTCAGGATATGTTTATTTGGTGTTTTTGCAAAGGCGCTTATTTCCTGCAGAAAGCCAAACTGGTGAGAGCAAGTGCTTGTGGGGAGAGCTCCCCTGCTTACCACAGGGAGTCTGATAAGAATCTCTGTTGTCAGACACCTACCTCTTCTTCTCAACAGTAGTATCACCACTTGGAGAATCATGATAATGCCAACGATGCCCCCTAAGAAGAGCCCGGCATATAGTCCCCATTGTCTTGATTCTGAAAAAAAAATGTTAAAGGGCAAACTCAAAAGCGCTGTGAGTTTAAAAACATCCCACGCAGAAGTGGGGAGACCTAGCCTCATGTTTTCTGCCTATGTTCCTTCTCAAGGGAGACATTAATTCTCATGGCTTTAGAGATCAAATTTAGCCCACTGAAGAGTTCCAAATCTGTTTCCTTATCCTGATTTCTGTCACTATGCTTGACTTCCAGGCTCCTAGTTTTTGTAAAGACTCTTCTATTCAGATGTTTTGTTTTTCGTTTCACTTTACCTATTTTACCACGTGACTACCTGATGCTGGGAGGGATTGGGGGCAGGAGGAGAAGGGGACGACAGAGGATGAGATGGCTGGATGGCATCACCAACTCGATGGACTTGAGTTTGAGTAAACTCCGGGAGTTGGTGATGGACAGGGAGGCCCGGCGTGCTGCGATTCATGGGGTCACAAAGAGTCGGACACGACTGAGCGACTGAACTGAACTGAACTGAAAGCTAAACTTATCTTTGTTTTTTCCTAAGTCAATTTCTCTGCTAGGTCTCTCTTTTTTGAATTTCTAATGTGTCCTGTATCCATTTTGGTAAAAAGAACATGATGGCTCCACATACTGTCCCCATACTCCCACATAATTCTCATGAGACACCAGGAGGAAGGAGGATCTACCTTGTTTTTAAAATAAACACAGTAGTGCTATTATTGTCCTTTCATGCAAATAATTGAACCAACTAGACCTGAACTGAAAGAAAAGCATGTAGTTTTCCTCTGAATCACTGGAGTACCAGTCACTAAGTTAAAAATCAGAGAGCCAGTGTTCATTGCTTTCTCTCCTCTCCCTCCTTTACCAAATCCTTCTGAACCAGGAGCAGCGTCTTAGTAAATAAGACATTTACCTCAATAAGATAATAATAGATAATTACTGAGCATTTACAATGGACCAAGCATTTTTAGTGCATCTTGTCTATTAATGCATTTAATCCTCAAAGCAATCCTATGAGGTAGATACTCATTACTCCTATTTTGTGGATAAGGAAGAGGGTGCAGAGATCCTTGAGAACTATAGGTTGGTCTAAGAGTAGAAACATGGCTGAATATTGAAGAAAGACTTCTTGGAGAGTCAGGGAGATGTATGGGCTTGGGGTTAAGTTACATCAGGGTAATGAACAGTGGCAGACAACCCAGAGCACTAGGGTTCCAAGTGAAGTAATAGCATTCACATTCTAAATAGAAAGATGAGTAATTTGTAAAGATGATTGTGGAATCATGCTGTTTGTTGTTAAATCTGTGATGGATTTGTTGGGAAGTAACTGATAGAAAGGAATAAGTAGGGGACAGAAGGGCAGGGTACTTACAGACACAATTCAGACATTTACAAAGTTGGCCAGAGATATAACCTGAAGTCACAACAAACTGATAAAATGCGTCCTGCCAAGATCCAACTGGGCCTTCAGCCTGATAGATGAGCAGAAGTTGCCTCCAGGATTTGAAAAGATTTTTTCTTTCTAGGTCTTTAACACATCAAGACATCCCAGGGAATCCCACTGAACTGGGGTTTTGTAAGCATCTTAATTATAGAGTTTCTTCCCAGAACTAAACATATTTTAACCCTGCCAGATAACAATTTTAGCAGTCACATGACCCCCAATCAAAAAGCAAGGGTGGAAGCAGAGTTGTAATAAGGCTTCTAAATTTACATAGAGTCTGAGATGTGAGGACAAAGTCGCTGTGGGAGCTGGACTTGCCTTGTGAACGGCTCTCACCTGAATGGCTGAGGGTTGCTGAGAGTCCACTTTACGTGTGTGTGTATGTGTATCTGAGGAACAGTGACAGCCTGATTATTTCGTGCTTATGTTGCCAACACAAGAAAACTCATGGAGAAAGTGTTCAAATCCTAAGATAAAGCAGCAGAGCCAGCAGCCCAAGTACCACCAGGATTCTTCAACCCATGGGATGGACCCAGCAAACAGTTGTAGTAGCACTTAGTATTTCAAGACTATTTCCTCTTTTTTCTTCCCTCATGTATTTTGAGACCTTCTAAAACAACAGTTAATTTAAGAACAAGCACTGCAAGTACATAAGTGAATTTAAAAAATAGCATTTCTTTCAAATTTTCTTTATATAAAAGTAAAAAACCAATAAGGTGGTGTACCTAAAACTAGAAAATAGCAAGATAGCTAAAGAAATTAACTAAAGTAAAACTAGAAAATAGAAGATGACATAAGTGCATAAGTAACACCTGCCAAATGAGAGTTGCTTCTGTTGTGACAGCCCAGCCACCTACCTACTCACATAAACGAAACTGGGGCATATTGCTGGGACTGGGGCATAACTGGCATAACTGGGGCATATTACTGGCCCAGGGGACATAATAGCAACAGCTGTCTCTTTCTTTTCAGGGTCTCAGGAGGATGAAAGCTATCTGCTCCTCTTGTCCTCCTCCAAGGTCCTATACATGACCAATTTCTGCCAGGTCAGCCACATCTGAAAGGCAAGCTGGTCACAGTCCTGAAAGATATTTCTTAAGTCCTAATTTCCCCCCTAATCTTCGGATACAAATTGATATGAATCTATTGGAGGATTTAAGTTATAGGACCACAGACTTTTTTTTAACTTTAAAGGAATTACAGAGCTTATCTGGCCCAGCTCACTAGTTTTATGTTGAGAAAACTGAGACTCAGGCAAGCATACCTAGAGTCACAGAAGAAGGCAATGGCCAAAACAGGTGAGAAGAGACATGTAGGCTTTACAGTTTGTTTTATTCTATGGAGGTGAGGCCTCTTACAATGAGAGCAGCAGAAGGGTAGGATGCCTGGCAGACATTATGAGTCAAAAGCTTCCTGAGGTCCCAGCTCACCCCTTCACCAACCTTCATCCAACATCTGCGGGTATGCTCTATCCTCTACTTCCTCCCACTGCACCTTCACCAGTCCCATTGCCTGCCCAGGCTGACCCCAGGCCAAGCTTAATTCCTCTGTGTAACTTTTCCTTCCACTCCAGCTCCCATTCTCCCCTCTCCTTTGGACTCTGAAGGCCCCTGATTTATGTCCTACATCTTAAAATCATCTTTGCTGTGGACACTGTCTTCAAGGAGGGCACCTGGAGCCAGACAGATGGATTCAAATTCTGGGTCTACCACTTGATAGCTCTGTGACTTCCAGAGGCCTCATACCCTCTGGGGTCCCTGTTTCCTCAATGGCAAAACAAACATAAATATATTCAGTTCACAGAGTTGTTCTGATGAACCAATGAAATAACATATGGAAAGTGCTTAGAGCAATGCCTAGAATCTAGCATGTGGTACATGCATGATAAATCACTTCTGATTTATCACAACAAAGAGTTGTGTCCAACTCTTTGCAACCCTAAGAACTATAGCCCACCAGGCTCCTCTGTCCATGAGATTCTCCATCCCATGGATATTCTCCAGGTAAGAATACTGGAGTGGGTTGCCATGCCCTCACTCCAAGGGATCTTCCTAACCCAGGGATCAAGCCTGCATCTCCTGCATTGGCAGACAGGTTCTTTACTATTAGCACCACCTGGGAATCCCGAGGCAAGTGGAATTGATGTTTATTCACCACATTCTTCCCAGGTGTAGCTTCTACACTTGGTGCTCATCTTTTTGGTGCTCTTTTTCAATTATCATATGCATATGGAAACTAAATGTCATGGACTCTATGCCTTTGGGAATTTAAATAAATATGAACAAAAAGCTACTTTTACAGCTTGTGGGGGTCAGGCTGACCATGATCTCTTTAATTTCTATCAATAACTTCCTATAATCCCGTGAGTTTTCTCTCCTGTAGCCCTTTAGTCTGAGCTGTCCTGAGTGCAAGGTTCAGCGCCATCACCAGTTTCCACACACACACAAAAATAAAACAAAACCAAGAAACCTATACTAAGAATTCTGTTGGGGGACTTCCCTGGTGATTCAGTGGTTAAGACTCTATGCTTCCACTGCAAGGGGCATGAGCTCAGTAGCCGGTCTGGGAATTAAGATCCTGTATGCTGTGTGGTGTAGCAAAAACAAACAAACAAAAAGAATGTTGTGGGTTCAAATCCTCTACTGTATGTAGATTTGAAAGTTCACAAGAAGCAGATTCCATCGTGAAAAGGGAAGCTATCTAACACATGAGAGGCTCAGACCCTATCTTTCTCTTCCTATATCTGCACAAGCAACACCTTCCCCCGTTATAACACAGAAGTATTTAACCTACAGCTGGATTCTTTGCAGGAGGGAGGTCTTATCTTCTGCTTTCCATAAAGAGCACCTTACACTCTTCATAAAGTATTTATGAAGCTCTTTATCCTAAAGAAACTCTGTTCCCTCCCAAAAAGGGATTCTAGTAGTGGTTTCTTTAATATGATCATGTTTTTCTAACCCAGTCAGGTGTAGGAATCCCATCTAGATGGTAAACTCCTTGAAGGTAGATCCTGTACCTTATGCTTCACATGCATTCCCCTTTCCACATGACACAGTAGAGGGCAGGGGGCACCCAATATACACATGATGGGCAAATGATTTAAGTTAAATTAAATTAGGAGCCATAGCATGAAGATGGGAGAAGACTGTCATATACCTTTGGCTAAGAATTATCAGTGGTAAAGAATCCACCTTCCAGTGCAGGAGACACAGGAGATGCAGGTTTGATCCTTGGGTCGGGAAGATCCCCTGAGGGAGGAAATGACAACCCAGTCTAGTATTCTTGCTGGGAAATTCCATGGACAGAGGAGCCTGGAGGGCCACAGTCTGTGGGGTGGCAAAGAGTCGGACATGACTGAGCATGCATGCATATACACAAAAGAATAAGAAGGTCTCAGAAGGAACTCAGGGTCACCTTCTGAATGGCCCAAGGCAGGAGTAGAAGAGAACAATCAATGACCTACTTGGCAGTGTTTTTTTTATAGCCAAATGGAACCAGAAAGAAGGTGTGCATCTGTGCTCTCAGCACCATCTGTGTTCCCATTTTCAAACCACCACTTCCTGTGGCAGAGACTCTGGCTCTTTTTGCTCTCCCTCTTTTTTGCTCAGTCATATAGTGAGGCCCCTCAGGATGACAATGCTCAGAAATCAGACCAATATTGTTCTGGGGTCCACAGGTCCCATTCTTCATCTAAAAAGAAATTTTATCTGAACAGTCTTCTTTAAAAAAAAAAAAATCATTACAAAAATCTTTATTGAATTTGTTACAACATTGTTTCTGCTTTACGTTTTGGTTTTTTGGTCGAAGACACATGGGATCTTAGCTCCCCAACCAGGGATCAAACCCACAGCCCCTGTGTTGGAAGGCGAAGTCTCAACCACTGCCAGAAGTCCCTGAACATTCTTAAAGAGGAGAGTTAGGACTTTCCCCCCCCCGTGGAACCTCTTAGAGATAGCTGAGCAGGCTGGTTGAGAACTCCAGAGCCATTTATGAAGAGTTCTTTGCATGAGTTTCCAACCTTTCCTCTTCTATTTGATTGGCTATAGTTTAAACCTGACAAGTTGGCAGGTAGCCACGCCTCTAAGGAAAAGGCTTAAGGGCCTTTTTAATTTATCTCTGAAAGTCTACTGCCACAGAAACACAAAAGTCTCTTTCAAGTCCCCAAACTCTAATTGTTTAAGGGAGATAAAGAAGAAAATAAAAAGAATCTGAGAAACAAACGTAGCTCACACCAGGAGATACTGAGATGCTAATGTAACGGTCTGAGAGTGCCATATCTCTTTCCTGCCTTTCATGTGGTTCTGTCAGTAAGGCCGTCTGCCTGGAGCACATCAACTTGAAGAAGTCAATCATCTTCAAGAGACACCTTTTTGTTGGTGGCAGTTTCCTCTCAGAATTGGGAGTGGGGGAAGGGTGGTCCCAAACCATACACTAATTTAAGTCCTGGGACCACCCAAGTAAAAATTATTACAGAGTTCTCAGCTTCCAGAAAAATCCCTTACACTTGCCTATCCCACCCAGCATTGTGTTGAAGGGACTGCTGGGTGTAACCCCTGGGGCCATTTTCATTCTTCTCCGACAAAGCAAGTCTTGTCCAGTCACATGCCTGCCCAGCTAAGGACTACATTTCTCAGCTTCCTGTGCAGCAGGTGTGGCCATGTGACAGGGCTCTGGTCCGTGAGCGGGGACAGGTTTCATCCTTCCAAGACTGTTGCCATGCTTCCTGGGTTGGGAGTACCGGGGAGAGGGACTTGCCTGTACACAGACAGCTAGATGACTCAGTAACAATGGGAGCTCCCTTTTGATGCAATGGCCTTGTTAGAAAGGGGGAGCCCCCGGAGCTCACTGGCAGGAGTCAGATTTTCCTTCCACCGAGCTAACCTAGACTTGCTGAGCCAACCTTTTTGCTAATCTACTGAAAGGGGTCCTCTTTTCAAAATGAGCTACCAGGGGCATTCCCTCCGAGTTCAACTGTTTAAGGTTTAGTATTACTCATTACTGCACAGACAGAACTATTTCAGAACACAGTCATGAAGGATGGCAGCAAGTCACTCACTGTCCAGTGCTGACCCACATTGACATGACCTCGGAGAAGGCTTGGTAGCATCCCTGGATTTGGTTTTATGTTGTTGTTTAGTCACTAAATCATGTCCAGCTCTTTGGGACCCTGTCTACTGTAGTCTGCCAGGCTCTTCGGTCCATGGATTTCCCAGGAGATTTTTCCATGGATCCCGGGAGAATACTGGAGTGGGTTGTCATTTTCTCCTCCAGGGAATCTTCTTGACCCAGAGATTGAACCCACGTCTCCTGTATTGGTAGGTGGATTTTTTTTTTTCCCCCACCACTGAGCCACTAAGAAAGTACTTTATAGTAAAGAGGCTTCATAATAATAGATATGAAGGTATTTCTTGCTGTAAAACACTGAGATAACAATTGGAATAAAGATGAATATATGATGGAGAGCCTGGACAACTGTTAAGAAAAAAAGATCTTGAGAAACAAATATGTTCTTGTATGGTTTAGTCCTGATGAGAACCTGTGCTGACATCATGTCACATTTGCTTTCATCACATCATTACTGTTTGAATTTTTCATAAACGAAAGTGAGAAATGTCTTAAAGTCACTGTTCTTATTACAGATGGCAAAGAGACCTCTAATAAATCCTCATACCCCACCACATCATCCCAAGGCTGGGATTTCCCTCCCTTGTATGGGATCTTTGTTACAGGAACAGCCAGTGCTCTGTCTCAGGACTCATCATCTCTTGACGGGTGACTGCAATAATGGGCCCTCCCCACAACTAGTTTCTTTTTCTTCTGCTTCTTCCCCACCACAGTCTACTATCCACACCACTGAAAATTCTCTCTGAAATGCAAAGCTGATTACATTACACTTCTATCTAAAACTATCTATTATTTCCCATCAGAATACCATAGGACAATACAGAACAAGGCCCAGTTATATCTGCTTTTCTCTCTGCCTGGAGTGTCTTTCTCTTATCTGCTTGGATAATTTCTATTTATTCTTTAAAACCTAGTTTGTGTCACATTCTCTGTGATGCTCTTTCTGATTCCCTTAAACAGTGTCAAGCATTCCCTCCTCTGGGTTAACTTGCACATCCCCTATTGTACTACTTAACCTGGAATAATCATTACTTATAGAGCTATTCCCTTTCTTAAGAGCAAAGACTCTGTCTTTATTATTATTTTTTTTTTGGCTTTGTGCTCCCAGCACCTAACTCAACGTTGGAACATAGCAGAATCTCAGTAATGCTTTGTTTGTTGAACTAAGCATGGTGTTTTAAAAATTAGTGATATTCCTTTGCAAACCCAAGTCAATGAAATAATAAAATTCTGTTTTCCATATTTAGGCAATCTGATGTACTGAAAATGGCATGCCACAGAGTAGCTGCATGATTTGGTTCTCGAATGCTGTGGTTCCCCATCCCTGGAGGCAGGGGAGGGGATCTCTGTTTGTGTTATGGGTTGACTGTGTTTCCCCAAAAAATTCACATGTTAAGTCCTTAGAATGTGACCTTATTTGGAGACTGGGTCTTTACAGAGGTAATCAAGTTAACATGAGGTCATTAGGGTGGATCCAAATCTAATCTTACTAGTGTCCTTGTAAGAGGAAATCTGGGCATACAAAGAGTCGCTAGGGATGAACGTGAACATAGACCACGTGAGGACACAGCAAGAAGACAGCCATCTACAAGTCAAGGAGAGAGGCCTCAGGGAAAAATCAACCCTTCCAACCTTTGATCTTGGACTTCTAGCCTCTTTTCTTCTGTGAGAATGTAAATTTCTGTTATGTAGGCCACCTCATCTGTGGTGTTTTTGTTACGGCAACCCTAGCAAAGTAATTACAGGTGGGTCCTAATCCAACATGACTGATATCATTTTAATAAGGGGAAATTTGGACAGATATACGCAGAGAGGGAAGACAACGTGAAGAGACAAAAGGAGAAGACAGCTATTTCCAAGCCAGGGAGAGAAGCCTGTAGCAGATCCTTCCCTCATGGCCCTCAAAAGAAACTTAACGCTACTGACACGTTGAGTTTGAACTTCTAGCCTCCAGAACTGTGAGACAATAAATTTTGGTTATGTGAGTCACTCAGTTTACAGCACCTTTTTACAACACCCCAGCAAATGAATATACCTTGGTAATCCTTCATTGGCATTTCTTATTAACGTACATACAAATGGACTTATAGACTACTTACTCTGGAAAGAACTTCAGGAGTTCGCCCTTTTCAGTTTACATGCAATGAAACAGAGGTCCAAGAAAGTGCAATGGCTGCTGAGTAGCTGCCTTAACACCTGAGTTGAGGTCCTGACAGGGTTTTCCCCTGGTTCCATGTTTCTGCCACTTCTTGTCCCTCCCATCTCATGAAAGCCTGCTCCATATCCAGTAAATCGGCTCACACTAGTGCATACTCAATCCTCAAAGTGGTTTACATGAACCACTCAAACAACTTTACATGTTTCTTTTTTCTTTCCTTTTTAAAATTTTATATTCAATTTTTATTTTATTTTTTGGCCATGTCATGTGGCATGTGTGATCTTAGTTCCCTAGAAAGAAAGAAAGTGAAGTCGGTCAGTCGTGTCCAACTCTTTGTGACCCTGTGGACTACCCATGGAGAAGCCCCCTACCAGGCTCCTCTGTCCATGGGATTTTCCAGGCAAGGGTACGGGAGTGGGTTGCCATCTCCTTCTCCAGGGGATCTTCCTGACCCAGGGATCAAACCTGGGTCTCCCGCACTGTAGGCAGATGCTTTATCCTCTGAGCTACATGCCCCCTTCAGTGGAAGTGCAGTCTTAACCACTGGACCACCAGGGAAGTCCCTTTATATGTTGTTTTAAGAATGTCTTGAGCTAAGTGCCTCTAGCAGAAACTTTATGGCCAAGACTTTGAGATGCATTAATTAAATTCTTGTTAAACCATACTGAGGAACTTGAAGAGAATTATTCTTCTTTTCTGAGATGGGTCAGGGTAAAACATTTGGTGCTCTAAGGGGGTTGCTATGACCAGAGAAGGCTGTGCTGAGGTGAGGGCTACCACTTTCTCAGCCACAAAGGAAAAACACACATATTTATTATGATTTATATGGCATTTTAAAAGTGTATTATCTATTCCAATAGTACCCATGAGGATTTCAGGATCAGACAACTCAACTCTGCCACTTGCTCGGTGTGTGACTTTTGCATATCTTTGTTTCCTCATCTGTAAGGTGGGGATATTAATACTATTTGGTTGCTGTGAGGATTTAAATGAGAGTCCACATAATTGACACATAGTCAAGAAAAACTTTCAGGTATTATTTTAAATAAAGAATCCGAGTCTTAGGTTAAGTGGCTTATCTTTGTGAGTAAGAAGGGTAACACTGGATCTAGAGTTTACTTTCTGCATGTTTTTGTTGGAGCATTTAATCCATTTACATTTAAAGTAATTATTGACATTTATGTTCCTATTGTTATTTTCTTAATTGTTTGGGGTTGATTTTGTAGATTTTTTTTCTTCCCTTGTATTTCTTGACTATATAGACCCCTTTAACATTTGTTGTAAAGCTGGTTTGGTGGTACTGAATTCTCTTAACTTTTGCTTGTCTGAGAAGCTTTTTGTTTCTCTGTCAATTTTGAATAAGATCCTTGTCAGGTACAGTAATCTTGGTTGTAGATTTTTCCCTTTCAGTACTTTAAATATATCCTGCCATTCCCTTCTGGCCTGCAGAGTTTCTACAGAAAGATCAGCTGTTAAGTGTATGGGGTTTCCCTTGTATGATACCTGTTGCTTCTCCCTCGCTGCTTTTAATATCCTTTTCTTTATACCTCTTAGACTTGATTGACTATTTCCTTTTCCATGTTGGGGAAATTTTCAACTCTAATCTCTTCAAAAATTTTCTCATACCCTTTCTTTTTCTCTTCTTCTTCTAGGACCCCTATAATTAGAATGTTGGTGCATTTGATATTGTCCCAGAGGTCTCTGAGATTGTCCTCAGTTCTTTTCATTCTTTTTACTTTATTCTGCTCTTCAGAAGTTATTTCTACCATTTTATCTTCCAGCTCACTGATTCGTTCTTCTACTTCAGATATTCTGCTATTGATTCCTTCTAGAGTATTTTTAATTTCAGTAATTGTGTTGTTTGTCTCTGTAGGTTTATTCTTTAATTCTTCTAGGTTTTTATTAATTGATTCTTGCATTTTCTCCATTTTGTATTCAAGGTTTTTGATCAACTTTACTATCACTATTCTGAATTCTTTTTCATGTAGTTTGCCTATTTCCTCTTCATTTATTTGGACTTCTGTGTTTCTAGTGTGTCCCTTCATTTGTGTAGTATTTCTCTGCCTTTTTATTATTTTCTTTTAACTTACTGTGTTTGAGGTTTCCTTTTCCTAGGCTTCAAGGAAAGTTGAATTCTTTCCTTGAAAACAGTTGAATTCTTTCTTTCTTTTGATTTTTGCCCTCCTGAGTTTGGTCTTCCCTGGTGGCTCAGATGGTAAAAGTGTCTGCCTACAATGGGGGAGACCTGGGTTCGATCCCTGGGTCGGGAAGATCCCCTGGATAAGGAAATGGCAACCCACGCCAGTACTCTTGCCTGGAAAATCCCATGGATGGAGGAGCTTGGTAGGCTACAGTCCATGGGTTTGCAAAGAGTCAGACACGACTGAGTGACTTCTCTTTCCCTAAGCTTGGTCCAGTGGTTTGTGTAAGTTTCATATAGGGTGAGATTTGTGCTGAGTTTTTGCTTGTTTGTTTTTCCTCTGATGGGCAAGGCTGAGTGAGGCAGTAATCTTGTTTGCTGATGACTGGGTTTGTATTTTTGTTTTGTTTGTTGTTTAGATGAGGTGTCCCACACAGGGTGCTACTGGTGGTTGGGTGATGCTGGATCTTGTATTCAAGTGGTTTCCTTTTGTGAGTTCTCACCATTTGATACTCCCTAGGGTTAACTCTCTGGTCTAGGGTCTTGGAGACAGTGCTCCCACTCCAAAGGCTCAGGGTTTGATCTCTGCTATATATCAGGCTTGGTCTGTGACACTTGAGATCCAATAGTAATCCAAACAGAAAACGATGTTCCCCATGGTATTGTTTTCAAAGGTTAGTTCTGACTGCTTGTAGAGAATCGACTCCAGGGGGCCAAGGGTGGCAGTGGGGAGACCAGGAAGAAGGCTATTGTAGAAAACCAGGCAAAAGAGGACAGTAGTTGGAATCGGGGTGGTAGCTCTGTGATGGTGCACTTTGTTATCTCCCTCAGCATGGGCGCAATGTCTGTGGGGACTCTGAGTGGAGTTGCAGGGTGCAGGTACCCGAGATCAGGGTCAGGCAGGGATGAAGGGTCTGTGATCCTCTAGAATTTGCATTCTGTAAACTCTACACTCATGAAAGACTGCTTTCTTGATCCCACCATCATGTTCTGAATAGCTGCGGGAGAAACTCTGAATGTGGTTCATGTGTAAGGTAGGCAAGCAGCCAGACACCTCATGTGAGTGGACACGTGGCTGACTCTGCCATGAGTGGCTGGGGGAGGCAACTTGCAGTGGGTGAGTCTCACCAAGGAGCTCTTAGATGCAGAAGGCAGGTGGATTTCCCCAGCAGTCCATCTGGAATTCCTCAGGGAAGTTGCTGACTGGACATGCTATGCTTAAGGGCATGACCTGACTGGATTCCCCTGTCCCTAGATCCTTGGTTATCTAGAAAAGCCTTCCAAATATACATCAAGTCTACTGTGGGCAAGAGTCTCCTTAGAATGATTCCTGTTTACCCTCAGTGGGTGCAGAAGGAAGAATGTCAGGGCACAGGTAATGACTGGCAGGTCCAACACACTGGTTCTTCTGTCCCTGAACCTTCCTGAGGCACAGACACAAGATCTTAGTGAAAAGGCTCAGTGGTCTGATTTCAGGCTCTGTTTCCAGTCTCAAGTGGAGAGATGGGCTTACTTAATCAGCCCTTCCTTCCTTTTGATAACAGAATAATGACCCTTTATCTTTCCAGGGAAAGATTAGTCAGAAGATCTAGGTTGAGGTTCTGAAACTAAAAAGCCTCTTGATGAAAGTGAAAGAGGAGAGTGAAAAAGTTGGCTTAAAGCTTAACATTCAGAAAACTAAGATCATGGCATCTGGTCCCATCACCTCATGGGAAATAAATGGGGAGACAGTGGAAACAGTGGCTGACTTATTTTTGGGGGTTGCAAAATCACTGCAGATGGTGACTACAGCCATGAAATTAAAAGACGCTTACTCCTTGGAAGGAAATTTATGACCAACCTAGATAGCATATTAAAAAGCAGAGACATTACTTTGCCAACAAAGGTCCATCTGGTCAAGGCTATGGTTTTTCCAGTGGTCACGTATGGATGTGAGAGTTGGACTGTGAAGAAAGCTGAGCGCTGAAAAATTGATGCTTTTGAACTGTGGTGTTGGAGAAGACTCTTGAGAGTCCCTTGGACTGCAAGGAGATCCAACAAGTCCACCCTGAAGGAGATAAGTCCTGGGTGTTCATTGGAAGGACTGATGCTGAAGCTGAAACTCCAATACCTTGGCCACCTGATGTGAAGAGTTGACTCACTGGAAAAGACCCTGATGCTGGGAGGGATTGGGGTCACGAGGAGAAGGGGACGACAGAGGTTGAGATGGCTGGATGGCATCACCGACTCGATGGGCATGAATTTGAATAGACTCCGGGGGTTTGTGATGGACAGGGAGGCCTGGCATGCTGCGATTCATGGGGTCGCACAGAGTCAGACACGACTGAGCGACTGAACTGAACTGAACCATTTATAACCTGAAAAAACTTGAGAAGGGTTCTTACAGGCTGTGAGCTTCAAGTTCCTAATTTGTAATAAAATGAGGATGATGACAACACTTATCTGATAAGGCCATTGTGAGAAACAAAAGAGATCATACAGTTGAAATGCTTTGTCAACAATAAATGCTATATGACTTACCACTTTCCCAAGCTTCACAGTCTAGGTCTTAGTTAGAGACCTGACTCCCCTGGCCCTCTGACCTGCTGTGAGAGTCACAGTCCATTTCATAAAATGTTTCCCTCTGTTACATCTTGCTTCTCATTACTGAGC
The DNA here is from genome assembly GCF_963930625.1 of Muntiacus reevesi. Taxonomy (NCBI): domain Eukaryota; kingdom Metazoa; phylum Chordata; class Mammalia; order Artiodactyla; family Cervidae; genus Muntiacus; species Muntiacus reevesi. Next base: position 72,008,713 of record NC_089249.1, on the reverse strand, counting down.
CCATGTTTCATGTATTATCTGGACAGTAGAGGTTGCATGTCATATCTGTTCCCAATTTCCTACAGCACACGGGGCTGATAAATACTTATTGATGGTGTAGAACTGTCCCACTGTTAGCAGAACATGAACTTGGAAGTCAGGACCTGCCGCCTAACCCCCTTACCCCGCCAGCCTTGTAGGTTGGTGCCAAGGCAGGAGGGGAGGGGAGGGTTCACCCAGCGCTCTAGGTCTAGTTCCATCATTTCTCACCAGTTTTCTCAACTATGAATGGAGCATAACAACATCTTGCTCATTATGAAGAGTAGCCACTCACTGAATGCACATGGGAGGCTTTTTACAAGCCATAGAGAAAATACAAAGTGTTGTTACCACGGTGAAGGCCATGGCTATGGAAGCAGAGCATTGGTCCAGGTGGGGACTGCGTCCATATCATTAATGTGGCATAAAAGTTGCCTCTCAGACACTTACCTGGGGGACTGGAGCTGCAACTGGACCAAGGGATGAAGGTCTGAGAGCTGTTGCTGATGGGGTTGGTCACAGTGCAGACGTAGACGTTGTTGGCATGCTGAGGGCCAAGAGTGAGATACAGGAGGTGGGAGCTGTTGGTGGGACTCAGCAGAGGGGTGCCTGCTTCCTCACTCCAGTTGTAAGTCACATGGTCCCCTTTCTCCACCATGCAGGCCAGCTTGAGACTGCAGTTCCCATCTTCCTGGGTGGAGTTCAACACCTTAATTTGAGGAATGGAGACCTGCTCTGTCAAGAGGGGGAGGAAGGGAGCCATCACTGAAATGAATCCTCTGGAATGGTGATTTAACCTTTTTGTTAGAAATAATGCAAACTAACAGCATTGTTCCCTCCCTATGGATCTGCGCTGTAATATATTTCTAGTAGGAACCTACTACTTCACACCTTCCCTCCCCCTATTACCCCTCTATACTCCTTTCCAGGACCAGGGATAAAACAGAGAAGAGAAATATTGTCTTTTAGTTCCCTCCCACCAAGACTGTTACGGCTCCCCTTGCATTCCTCTTGTTTCTAATTTAGGTTGCTCTCCTGTATTCCATCTGGGGAGTTTGTTCTCAGCTAATTTCCCCATGGGTTTTAATGTCCTTGGTTAAAGTATTACCTTCTATATCTAAAAGGATGACTTTTCAGTGGTGGAATTTCATCTGTGCTCTGTGTGTGTGAGTGTGTGTGTGTGGCAAGTGCTTTAGGATGCCTGAACTTGGGATAGCCACAGGCCTCACCAAACTTTTTCACTCTAATGATGTAAAATTGGCAAGGTAAAAGGGAAAGTCCTATTTATTTAGTAACTACTATAGGACAGGCAGAATGCTAGAATTTCACACTCATCGTGTTCTTTAATCTTTTCAACAACTTTCTAACAATTATTACCCTAGTCTAATTATTCTCATTTTATAGATGAGGAAGCTGAGTCCCAGAGAGGTAGCGTGTCTTACATAATGCCACTCAACTTTTAACAGCCAAGCTGAGATCTGAAAGTATGTCTGTCTGATTCCAAAATCCAGCCTCTTTCTTTGACTTGAGACAAAACCATGGTTGCAGAGAACATATTTTCTAAGGTGAGAATTTGATCATAAAATATGATAAGATGTGACAAAGACAGTGAACTGTTCTAGAAAACCTATGTGTAACCTTTGTGCTTACGGCAGCCTTGCCCTGGGGACACTACTGGAATGATCAGAGAGCCCTGTTAGTTGGTGAAGGGCTGTGGGAATTCTGCAGACATTGGAAGGGAAGATACCAAGGGAAGGCCAGGGAGGGAATTGCTGTCTTGTGGTACCTGAGGATTTTAAAGAAATGTGTGTATGGGGTTTCTTGACCCATCTTCAGAGATAAGAAAATCACTCTGAAGAAGCAGGATACCACACATGGCTGCCGGGATCCCTGGGAATTCAAAGGAGCTTTGGGACTGAAGAGATAAACCCTGGGTGCATTCAAGAGGGGCTGGTAGTTAAAGAGGCTCAAAACCAAAAACAAAACAAAACAAAAAACACTGGCCTTGGATTCAGATGGACCTAGGTTTTAGTTTAAGTTCTACAACTAGGCGATTTTTTAGCAACCAGGGCCTTTGTTTAAGTGAGAAAACTATGCTTCTTCCACCGGGTAGATGCAATCCTCTGCCAGGGTGCAGGGCTTGGTGAGTGGTGTGTGGGCTGAGTTTCAGCTCTCCTTCTCCCAGGACCCCTAGTGTAGTGAACCACCTACGCAGATGTGAGTAGGCACATGCAAACCACTTATCTCTTGATTTCAGTGTCCTTGCCTATGAAAGAGAGGTTTTGCTTGATCAGTGGTATTCAAACTTTTAAAAATCAGAAGAAAAACCCACTTTTTTCAAACAAAATCTTATTTGTAAGATTGAGACTCTTGAGGCTCCAGGCCTTCTAGCATACAAGCAGCTGGGCTCCTTTCCTTTAGAAAATGGGGGTAAAGGTAACTAGTGCTAATCAGCTATTACTAATGTGCAATTTGGACCCCCCCCAAAAGATTTGTGAACCTCTACAACTTTTCCCTGAAACACTGTTTAACCCTAGACTGAGATGTCTTTCAAGTTGCTTCCAATTCTGTATACCCTTTGCTTCTGAGAGAAGTTTGAATTCTTAGGCAAGGCACTATATCGTTCCTTGTGGGCCACGGAAGCCACCGTCATTACCATAGAGCTTCAGCTGCAGGCTAAACTGCTGGACTGAAACATTTTCCTCCAGGCTCATAAAGTACCAGCCTTCATCCTCCTTTTTGCTCTTCAGGATCCTCAGACTCAGGTTTTCCAGATGAAACTCATAGCCATCCTCCAGAGGACGTGGAGAGTCACCTTTCCGCAGATCTAGGGACACTATTTTCTTCTTGACCGTGTCTTTGGGTGATTCTGCCATTGTGACAAGGATGTGGATGCTCTTATTCATGCTCCTGCTTATCTCCTTAGATGCCAGGGGCAACAGCACGCTGCTTCCCAGCTGCCCGAGAATCGTCTTTGTGGAACTGGTCAAGCCCTCACCTGTGGAAAGAGGGAGAGGGAAGTATCTTATCATAGAAGCCTTTGAGACTTATGTCCATGCATCAGGAAAAACAGAGTGAAGGATCTCTCTTTTCCTCTTGGCCAATCCCTGGGGTTGCCAGATCCTTAGTAGTTTATAAGGACTGTCATGAGGATCTCACTGCATTCTCAGTGTTAAAAAAATCCCAGTGGAAGTCTTATAATAGAAGTGTGTAGGTTAACTAGAATACTTGGTCTCTATGATCTAGGAGGGAATTCTATCAACTCAGATTTACAGTTAAGGCACCTAAGGCATAGAGAAGTTAAATGACATGCCTAAAGTCATATAACTAGTAACTAGATTAATTCCTCAGCCAGACTTCTCACCACCACTGGATACTGTAAGTCCCCTACACATGAGTATTCAAGTTGCAAACTTTCAGAGATGTGAACGTGCCCTTATATGCCAACTGTTTACTGTATTGTGCTATTGTACTTTCCAAGGTACTATACTGTAAAATTAAAAATGTTTTCTTTTAATTTTCTTTTTATTTTTAACACCAAAAACTTTTGTATTGGGGTATAGCCAGTTAACAATGCTGTAATAGTTTCAGATGAACAGTGAAGGGACTCAGCCACCATATACATGTATCCATTCTCCCTCAAACTCCCTCCCATCCAGGCTGGCACATAACACTGAGCAGAGTTCCCTGTGCTATACAATAGGTACTTTGTTGGTTATCCATTTTAAATATAGTAGTGTGTACATGACCTTCTCAAAATGCTTTTTATGTGTTTGTTTTTAAAGCATTATTTGTGTGAAAAGTATCATCAACCCAGTACATTTCAGTACTATATAGCCGATCATGTTAGTTGAGTACCTACGCTAACTTTGTTGGACCTACAAAGAAATAGGTTTTATGAGCAAATTGGACTTACGAGCTCCCTCTCAGAATGTAACTCAATCACACATAGGGGACTTAACTCGTTCATACATAGGGGACTTACTCATAAATAGTATGAAGGAAGGAGCGTAACTGAAACTAATTCTGAGCTTGTGAGCCCAAGAGACCAAGGTTACAGAAGCATCATTTCAAGTGAGAAGGAAAGAGAAAAGTCTAAGGGATGTGGAGTCAAGGAGAAGGTTAGCCTGTGGAATCTTATCTCTCCAAAAAGCCATTGAGATATTTAATAATGTTGAGGGAGAGAAATTATTTTATTTCTCTTTTTCAAAAATGCCGAACCAAAAAAAAAAAAAAAACCCCAAATCTTTCAAACCACTGTAAGGGATCCTACTGCTGACTTTTTAACACCTCCTCTCTCCTCAAACCCACAACCTCAGTTGATGAACCTGCCTCTCATTTCACTGAAAAAGGAAAAGAAACAAAAGAGAACTTCCATTTGTTCCCACTACCAAGTCAACCTACACACTTGGATGGATGGTCTATGCTCTTGGGTAAGGCTAGCCTCTTCGTGGAGCACTCACTCACTTTAAGGCTTTGCTCCCGCAACTTCTGCACCCCTTGCATCACCAATTTTGTTATTGCTATGGTACACTGTGGGTTATTTCTATTACACCCAACATACCAACATGTAATTTCCCTTATCTTAAAAACCCTGATCGCAGGTCCATCCCCAGCCAATTCCCCATTTCTCTGTTTTCCTTTATCCTAAAGTTCTTTAATGTGTATTTATCCCTTCTGTTCTCATCTCCTGACTTATTTTTCCTTGTACTCACTTCAGAGAGGCTTTCTCCTTTACCCCTCACTGGAACACTCTTGTCAAGGTCACTGTATATCCTATGATACTAAGTCAATTCTCCATCTTTATCTTGCTTTCTCAAGAGTGCTAAGAAAGTTCACATCCCCGCATTGAAACACTGTTTTCATTTGGCCCAGAGAACAATACACTCTCTTGGTTTTCTTCCTATTTCATTAGCTGCCCTTTCTCAGTCTCCTTGACTGAAATCTTCTGCTTTTAAAGAGCTTTAAAATTGGAGCATTCCAGGGATCAGTCCTCAGACTTCTTTTCTTTCCCAGCAATACTTATCTATAAATAGTTGCATAGTTTGACAGGTTTCTGGAATGCCTCCAGAGAGGTATCGCCCATCCAAATCCTTCACTGTACTCCAAACTGCCTACACCAATTACTATTAGTGTGTGTTTGGAGGTCTAAAGGGCATCTTAGACTTTGCAAATGAACTCTTGATTCTATAGCCTCTTCTGCAAACAACATTACAATTCCCAGGCCAAAACACTGGAATCACCCTTGCCTCCTTTCTTCCTCTCATATTCCATATTCAATCTATCAGCAAATCCTGTTGGCTCTGCCTTCAAAATACATCCGGCATCTGAGAATTTCCAACCCTCTTCATTTCTACCACCATTATCACAGGCCTGGCTCTTCTTTTGTCTTCCAACAAATCTTCCTGCATCTATACAATGGACAGAGAAATCTTTTAAAACTATGTCAGATTTTGCCTCTCTTCAAAGAGAGACAAAATCCATAGTCCTTGTTATGGCTTCAAAGATTCTGAATAATCCAGTCCCTTGTGCCTCTCTGACTCCATCTCCTGCCCACTCTTCACTCACTACACTATGGCCACACCAGCTCCAGCTGGTCCATAACTCATCCGGAGCATTCTCATCTCATAGCTTTTGCATTTATTGTTGTCTCTCTTTCTGGAAATCTCTTCTCTTACGTATCTAAAGAGCTCATACTCTCATTTTCTTTTAGACTTCAATTCAAGATTTCAATTTCAATTTCATTTCAAGATTTCAAAAAAATCATCTTTTCTGAAAAACCTGCTCTGATGATCCTATCTACCCTACCCTATCCTTTCTTGCTGCACTTATCACTGTCTGATGTTATACTGTGTATTTGGTCATTTTTATTTTTGCCTCCCCCCCTACTATAATGCCAGCTTCTCAAGAGGAAGAAGTTCATGTCGTTCATTGTTTTTTCCCTAGGACCTATAACAGTGGTTGGCATACAATAGATTTTAAATAAATATCTGTTCAATTTATGAATGCTGAAAGTCATGTTACCTGACTAAAATCTCTCTTATTTAGCTTTGACCCATATGTGGCTGAACTTAATAACTGAACTTAATCATAAGCTAATGTTCATAAAAGGAGCCCATGACTCAAAGAGAGCACAGATTGTTCTAGTTGATAAGAAAGTCAAAAGAGTACAATAAAACTGCTTAAATAATGCAGACACCTAGAAAAGGCACAATTAACTTGTGGTTAAGATGTGTTGTTGGAAATTTGGGCAAACAGATTCAGATGTTCTTGATAGCAAAATGCTTTGATATCCTGCAAAAGGCCCTGCTGATATCAGACTAGAGATTTAAAGGTTGGGAAAAAGAAAAATTAGGATTTGAGTGGTTGGCTCTTGTAAGTTTTTTTCCTATGCTATGTGATTTGTGGGATGTTAGTTCCCCAACCAGGGATTGAACCTCAGCCCCAGCAGTGAAAACGCTGAGTCTTAACCACTGGATTGCTAGGGAATTCCTGGCACATAACTATTAAGGAATGGTGGAAAGACAATTAGCACTTGTTCTTTTGCATATTGCTATTAAATCAACTCTTGAAACAGAGTGCCTAATTAAACAGTTGCTTAATTTATTAGACAAAGAATGCTATTCTTGGTGCTGGTATTGTTATTTTTACAAAGATATATAAGAGAATATGTTGAAATTCCTTCTAGTCGCACTTACGGATGCCTGGCTGTCCAGATACCCAGGAGAGTACCTTTTGAATCCTGAACCTAAACTTCTACCCATAAAGGGATGGCAGAAAACTAGAACCATCCATGCAAGCAGAAATATCACATGGTATACAGGCCCCCTAAATTGAATTTAGAAGTCATATAGGTAAGCATATGTACATTTTTTCTAGGAGCATAGCCACGAATGTCACTTCTCAAAGGAGTCTGAGCTTCAAATCAAGGTCGAGAACTACCATCACACTGTTGATTTTTTTAGATCACTTTTGATATGGAGAAGAAAAAAATGCAAATGATACCCACTTATAGACCATAAGCCTCCACCCTCCCTTGTGGCCTGTGTGTCCTTTCCACCCACCTAATCCAACAGACTGTTTACACCATGGTTGTTTTTGGAATTCAGAAATGGAAGGGAGTCAGGGGAAGAGGAGATAGAGGATGGGGCAAAGTAGCCAAAAAAAGAAAAAAAAATTTTAAATTTCTTTTTAAAGAAAAGAAGAGGGAAAGAAAGAGAGGGCAGATGAGAATGACAGGATGAGTGGTTTAAGCAGACTTGGTCATGGGGAATGGAATCAAAACTTCATTAAGAACAGACCCTCACATGCCACAACCCACATGAAGAATGATGATGTAACAACTGAGTGTGTGAGTGGCCCGGTCTGTAGGGGGTGTGTGACCTCACTGACACCTGAGCAAGAGTGGAAAAACAAGTGGGGACTTTAAAGTGGTTCATTAAAACCCTTCAAGTAGAGTACCAGCTCCTGAAACATCCTACTGCCTGATGAGTGTTTTCCAGTGGGTTTGTGATTCAGTCAGACCCTGTTTACTAAAAGAGTCTGGAGGAAACATTTGCAGCTGTTAACACCAACTCACTTTCCTTCCAGGGCAATTCTACTTAGAAAGTAGAGTGATTCACATGAGCCCATGGATATTTTCCTGAAATTAGTAGCATTTAGCCAACCCTTTCAGAAGGTGGGACTCTACCTAATGATAACCTCTTTGGCGGGGGCGGGGAGGGGGGCAGCCCTGACACTGGGCATCTTGCTACACCATTTCTTTCAGGGAGGACTCAGAGCCCTCATAGTTCTTATGGGAAATCTGGGCTCACAAAGAAAAGATAAAGTGTCTAAGTCTCCTTCTTAAATTGAAGTCCTACCAGATGTCCTTCTAGTCCCATTCTCTGATGCTGCTGGGTCTTTCCATCTTAGAATATTTGCACTTACCCATTCCCCAGCCTGAAAGCCTGTCACTGCCCTATATTTGCCTGGCTAGCTCTCGTCCTCCAGGCCTCTACATCTGGCCCCTGGCTGTGATACGGTTTTTCTGCCATGTGCTACCAGCACGCTTTGGGTCACTCCTTTCATATCACCCATCACACTTTTAACTCTCGTTCAATGCCTTTTATCCTTATGCAATTACAAGCTTCTAAGAGTAGGGTCTGCGTCTGTTTTGTTCACCATTGTAACAGGGAAACAAATCTCTCTTCAATACCCTTTTATACTGTTGAAGTTTTATAGACCTACGTAGGATACTCCTCTATGAACAAACTAGTTAACAGAAAATTAAATAAAAAAACCACATGATGAAAGATGTTTCTATCTACTTTCCAAATCCCAGATCAAATACTTCCATTATGCCTTCTACTTCCTTCTCTGATTTATCCAACTTCTCTCACCTTTTGTGAATTCCTATATTTAATTTCAATTCAATTAAAATCAACTCATGTGCTTCAATTATACACAGCACAATCTAATTTTTACCATGGGACCTGGATACAAATTTTAGGATTCTCCTCCCTAAACATAAGCTTATCCAGTTTCATTCCTTGAGGCCTCTGGAGTGTGATTAAGGAGAAATTACTAACTACTCTATGCCTCTTTTTTTTCTTTTATAAAATCATAATGTAGCAATACCAACTCATAGAGTTGGTATAATTAAATGAATAATATACATAAAGCACTTACAACAGTGTTTGGTATATAGCAAGAAAATTCTGTACATACTGTTATTAATCATTCAACAAACACTTGTAGAAAGGTTCTCATGTGCCAGAGTCTGTGCCAAGTTCTGGGCAGAGGCTGTGGTTGTTCATTTTACCCCACATGTCACCTAGTGCCAGCCATGCCATGCGTCCTTAACAGATAGTTGCTGAATGTGATTGTCCAAAGTCAATCTATGGATAAAACCAAATAGCCCTGAAGTTCTGATTTCCAGTCTAACACCAGAGATAGGGAAGTCAGTGGCGTTATGTCACAGTATTAAAACTTTTGAAAAATAAAAATGCCTAGATCTAAATATTGGGGTAGAATGGGACAGTGAATACCCAAGATTGGGCAAAATCTAGAACCACTCCCCCAACTTGCCCCTCACTTCTCCCCCTATGTGTGTGAAGGAAGTGGGGAGGACCTGAATGAAAGAATAAAAAATCCTACTGGGGTAGATTCATCAGTTGTAACATATGTACCACTCTGGTGGGAGATATTGGTAATGGGAGAGGCTATGTGTATGTGGGGGCCCTGGGAAATTTCTGTACTTTTCAATCATTTTGCTGTGAACCCAAAACTGCTCTGAAAAAGTGAAGCCTATTAAAAAAATGTATCACTGGGGGAAAAGGAGAATTCAGTTCATTGGGGGAGGGGACATGTGGACTTTTTGATTTTTACGGTTTTGACTGGGAATTGGAAGGTGAGCTGAGTAGAGATGGAAAGGGGAGTGGGTACTAATTTTACAAGAACTGGGCTTCTTGGTTGGGTAAATCTGTCATGGTTGACCTGTCCCATTTGCAAAGCATTTCTGTCTGGGTTTTATTGGGGTTTCACAAGAGAGTGCATGTTTAAAAATAAAAACAGTAAAATTTTTGTACATATTTCAGAGAAGACAGTCGTAAGAAAGATGAACACTGCTGATTGGATAGACACGCCTTTAAAAGGCTGGGCTGTTTCTTACTAACCAGTGACCTCCAAAGCTTTGCCTGCAGCAGCTGTCAGCAGAACCTGAGATGCCAGGGCCAGGCTGACTAGAAGGCAAGTCAGCACAGGGATAGAAAAGTTCAGCTCACTGTTCAAACCCATCACTCCTGATAGTCACCAGAAAGTATTCCAAAAATGGTGGAGCTGTGAATGGAGTGCCCCCAGGAATGTTTGACTCTGCCTGAAGTGAAGTGTTAGTCGCTCAGTCATGTCTAACTCTTTGCGAACCCGTGGACTGTAGCTTGCCAGGCTCCACTGTCCATAGAATTCTCCAGGCAAGAATACTAGAGTGTGTCGCCATTTTCTTCTCCAGGAGATCTTCCTGACCCAGGGATCAAAGCTGGGTCTCCTGCATTGCAGGCAGGTTCTTTATCATCTGAGCCATCTCCTTATTATGGCTTAAAGTAGTTCCATATGGCTTTCTGAGCTCTGAGTTCAATCACTGCTCTCTGAGACCCTGGGCAGCAAGAGCCATCAGTCTGTCTGATTCTGAGGAAACGCAGGGCCAAGGAAGAGCTATTCATCTGGGAATCTGTCACAAGACCAATCTCAAGTGCAGCCCCTCAGATAACCTCAGCGTATCTCTGGGCTTCTCCTGGAAAAGTCCATAATGGATTTGCGGTCTTGAAAACCCCAAGAACAAAACATCCAGAGCCTCAGGATTTTCCCTCTTTCCCTAATGCCGCTTCCACTTTAGGCTGCCTCCCACAGTCTAAACAAAGTCTGGAGGCATTTAAGCAGAAAGTAGATGCTCATCCACTCCTTAGTGAGCCCAAAGTTTGCTCCTTGCTTGGCTTTTTCTTTCCCAAACACCTTTTCTCAAATCTCTAAACAGAGTAGTTCACAAAACTACTAAACAGAGAATGCCAGCAAATCAGACAGATAGTAGCAGAGTCCATTTCCAAACACTTTGGCTCTACACTGGAGCTACCCTGACTCTGAGCATTCCTGCTTTGCATTTCTCACTAACTGTAACCAGCCCTGGGCTCCAAAAATCCTGGCCTCTTCCCCTCTTGCTGCCTTGGAACGCTACTTCCAGGAAAGTAGCCACCAGCACAACCACACTGGCCACTATTGGTTCCCAACCATTCCCTGGGGTTTTCACTTTGACCCTGTCTTCCCGCTACATCTCTTTCTTGTAGGTGGACCATGTTTTTGGTTTGTCTGCTTGTGTGTGTGAGGATCCCATCCAGGACAGAGTTGTAGGAGTAATTTTCCCCCAGAGCTCCCTCCCTCCAGCTCATTCCCTTAGCCTGGGTCTTTGCCAGAAGGATAAGATCCCCATCCAGGACAGGGTTGTAGGAGTAATTTTCCCCCAGATCTCCCTCCCTCCAGCTCATTCCCTTAGCCTGGGCCTTTGCCAGAAGGATACTCACACAAAACCAACCACTCAGCCAGGACTTTGACTGCAGCCTCTCCCCCAGAGAGGCCGGTCTAGAATGTGACCGGTGTCTTGGACTGGAATTCCTGGTTTCCTTGGAAACTAGGATTGGCGGTGCTGAGCCTCAGATCCAGGAGCCTAGTAACTCACAATCTTCCTTCCTCTCCAACAGAGGCAGGAGGAACTCAGTCTCTGAGGAAGAGGCAGCAGATCACAGCCCTCCCCCTACCCCCCTGCCTCCTACCCACAGCCAAATAACAACCCCTGGCCGCTGAGTTCTCTCTTTGTCTAGGTGGCTATAGCTGATTCCTGGTAGGTAATCCTAGGACCCAAGCCCTCAAACAGATGAACCCTTACCTGTTCTGAAGCTCAGCTCAAAAATCAGAGAGAAAAACAGCAGGACATTCAAGGAGAGGCGCCCTTTGGGATCCATCAGCCAGTGAGGATAAGGAAGGGAGTCTGGTGAGAGCCGGGCCGCTGCTCTCAGACACCAGCCGGAGCAGAGAGAGCTCCGCGTCAGCCAAATGCTGCCTCTACTGTCTAGTTTATGCATCAGAAACCAGCAGGCTTCCTGTCTCACTGGGGCTTTTTCTGCCTGTGCCTCGAGGATTGGTCATCTCTCTCAAGCCTGAAGTCACTCTGCTCTTCCCAAGAAGTCAGAGTCAGGTGCTTACACTGCAAGAGCCGGGAAGGGATCTGTGTAATCACCTCGGTCAAACCCCCAGCCTTGGCAGAGATGTTCCCTCCACCCCCCCCCACCCCCTCCCTTTCTCTGCTGTCTCCGGGAAAGGGATGTCAAGCCTCTCTGAGCAGTTCTGTCTGGTAACTCTTATTACAGTGCAAAGAAAAGATGTAGTTGTGTCAGGCTACCCCAAATTTGGATGGGTTCGTTCAAGTTGTACTTGGATGATTGACTTTTTAAAAAAATTAATTTATTTTTGTTGAAAGATAATTGCTTTACAGAATTGTGTTGTTTTCTGTCAAACCTCAACATGAATCAGCCATAGGTATACATATACCCGCTCCCTTTTGAACCTCCCTCCCATCTCCCTCCCCACCCCACCCGTCTAGGTTGGTACAGAGCCCCTGTTTGAGTTTCCTGAGCCACACAGCAAATTCCCGTTGGCTATCTATTTTACACATGGTAATGGAAGTTTCCATGTTCCTCTTTCCATATATCTCATCGTCTCCTCCCTTCTCCTCATGTCCATATGTCTATTCTCTGCATCTGATTCCCCATTGTTCCCCTGTAAATAAAACTGGAATGATACAGAGAAGATTAGCGTGACCCCTGTGCAAGATGACGGACATTTTACTTCTGATTTGTTCCATAATTTCAGAGAGCATCTCTCCATGCAGTCGGGTCCTGGTGCCAAAATCACAGAGAGATGGAGGTGGGCAAGGGTGGGTCAGCTGGCAGAAACCCAATTTCCCTGCTGGGTACATTGTGGTAGAATTTAATGAGCCGTATGCTGTGTTTGGAGGGGCTACCTTATTTTAGATCTTGCAACTGATCTTTTTTTTTTTTTGCAACTAATCTTTTTGTTGAGGAGAAGGGACTAAAACTGACAGAAAGTCTTGTGCTTTTCCATAAGTTAAGCAATAAATATGAAACACACTGTTATTGGCTCACAAGGAAACTTTGAAATGCAATTGCAACGGGAATTTTTTTGGGCTGTGCTGGGTCTTCATTGCTGGGCTCCGGCTTTCTCTGGCTGCGAGCAGGGGCTTCTGAACCTTGGTGCTCCGGCTTCTCGCTGTGCCGGCCTCTCTGGTCGCCAGCCCCGGCTTCAGCAGCCGCGGCTCGCGTGCTCTAGGTGTGTGGGCGCGGTCACCGTGGGGCACGGGCTGAGTTGCCCCCTGGCGTGTGAGATCGCCCCATACTCGCTCCCCGCACCACACGGTGGGTTCTTCCTGGACCACCAGGGAAGCCCCTGTAACAGGTATTTTTAAAGTCCACCTAACAGGTCAAAGTCGCTTCCAATGGGCCTCCCTAAGAGGATAAGGGTAATAAGAGCTGGTGATATAGTGAAAGTGCTGTTTATTCTCATCATTCCCCTCTCCACATTTATAAACCCAGCTATCCTGCCCACAACACTATCCAGCGATGTGCTGAAGTCAGCACATATCAACTCTCGAGAGCCGGTTGTTAAAGTTTCAGAAATCTTGTGAGCTGGTAATTGATAAACATTATATTATTAAAAATGGAATTATATAAATTTACAAGTAAACAAATTACATCCAAAACTGAGGGAATTGAAAACTCAAAGCTCATTACTTCTTCTTTATTTTGCATTTTACTATTCTCTATGCTCTTGAGAACATTACATCTATCGTACCTCTGTCATGGGAACAAAATATCTGATCATGGGTGCTGCTACACGGCTTTTCCCAGCTTTGCATTCAATGACATCACATATACCATGAAAAGAGGAAAACCATATAAATCAGAGTAATGATTCACTGGGTTTTTAGAATATTTATTTATTTGACTGCGTCAGGTCTTAGTTGCGCCATGCGGGGTCTTTCTTGTGGTGTAGGGACTCGCAGTAGTTGCGTTGCTTGGGGTTAGTCGCTCTGTGGCATGCAGGGTCTTAGCATTCTGACCAGAGATCCAGCCCACATCTCCTGAATTGCAAGGTGCATTCTTAACCACCGGACCATGAGGGAAGTCCCTTGATTTATTGTTTTGTTAATTGTCTAGATGTAAGACAGTGAGAAAAAGATTAAACTTAAAAGTGTGTCATGACTGTAGTTTTAATTGTGAAATGCATAAAAAGTTGAGGAAATATTTTCTAGTATTTAAAAACTTTTATTTTATTCGGCATAAAGTCACTAGTGTCACAATATATGTCTTCTATATATCTTCACATTTCTTTAACTTAAAAAGAATTAACTGCAAGCAATAATTGAGAATGGAATAAAACACTTAAAAGTCTTGAGGAAAAAACATAATTATATAAATATAATTATAATTATATAATTATAACCACCAACTTATAATTTTCTGTATCCTGTGAAATTATTCTTCAAAAGTGAAGAAGAAATAAAGATATGTTCAGACAAACAAAGATGGAGGGAATTTGTTGCCATAGTTCTGACTTGTAAGGAATGTTACAAGAATTTCTTTAGAGAGAAGGAAAATAATAAAGGTCAGAAACTCAAATCTACTGAGGAAGAGCATCAGAGATGGGATAAGTGAAGGTAAAAATAGAAGCTTTTATTCCTTTTACTCTTAATTGATCTAACAGATAACACATTGTTCAAAATAATAATAGCAACAATATATAAACAATATACCAAATTGTGTATGCTTCTGCATATGTCTTGTGCATATATGCTTATGTATAACTGAAATGAACAACAGCAATGATGCACAAGTCACGGGAGGGAGGAATTGGGATTATTTTGCTACTATTAAGTACTCATACTACCCATGAAGCAGTATAGTGTTATTTAAAACTGTGCTTGGATTAGTTATAAATGTATATTGCAAAATCCAGGGCAATCACTAAAAGAAGTTAAAAAAAGAAGTATAACTGACATACTAAGAAAGGAGAAAAAGTGAAATCTTACAAAAGCTCAATCAAAGCCATAAAAGGCAGAAAAAGAATGGAAGACAAAAAGTGCAACAAAGAATGAGGTTAACAAATAGAAAATAGTAACAAACATGGTAGATATTACCCCAACAATATCAGTAAACACTTTGAATGTTAATAGTCTAAATGAACCAATTAAGAGGCAGAGATTGTCAGAGTCCATCCCAAAGCAAGACTTAACTATATGTCTTCAAGAAACCCACTTTAAATATAAACACATAAAAAAATTAAAAGTAAATGAATGGAAAAAGAAAACACATAAAAGAATTAAAAGTAAATGAATGGAAAAAGAAAACAAGTTAATCAAAAGAAAGCAGATGTGGCTACATTAATTTCTGACAGGCAAGCCATCAAAGTAAGGAAAGCTATGAGGAATAGAGGAGTATTACATAATGACAAAGAAGTCTCCACAAAGGCATAACAATCCTTAACATGTATGCACCTAACAACAGAGCTCAAATAATGAGGCAAAAACTGTTAGAACTACAAGGAGGAAAAAAAAACCTATATACTTCCAACAAAATAGGATTTATCCCAGGTATGCAAGACTGGTTTAACATGTGGAAATCAATTAATCCATCATATCAACAGGCTAAAGAAAAAGACTCACACGATCACATTAATGGATGCAGAAAAACATTTGACAAAATTGAACAGGTTTTCATGATAAAAACTCGACCAGCTAGAAATGGGGGAAGGGGAATTTCCCAATTTGATAAAGAATATCCACAAAATCCTATAGTTAAGCCATCAAGTTTGTGGTAATTTGTTATAGCTGCTTTGTTACAGCTGTCACAGGAAACTATTTTAAAACCTAAGGGGCAAGGTGACTAACCTGAGGTTTGCAGTTATTAACTTGGTACACCAAGCTGCTTCGTCAGCTATAAAGAACAGACTCTGACAGATCAACAACAAAAGATAGACCGGTGATAATGCCTTGTATTTACAGAGTCATGTTCAAAAGCCTTCACATTGCACTGGACAAGGATCCTAATCAATCTTCATGCTTGTGTTGATCAATAGCCCATTATCCATGGAACATTCCATTTGGCACAGAGACATGCATAGGCAACAGGAGCATCTGGATGAGTACAATTTCTGCCCCACACATTCATCTCTTGTCACAAAACACTACTTCCTTCCCTTTGCCTTAGTGGAGCCTCTCCCTGAGAGCAAGGGGGACCATGTGTCTGTGGAAAAAAAAACCCTCTGCAAACAATCTCAGGTGGGCTGCACATGAAGTCATCTCCTGCTCTTAATCAGGACGGTGTAAATATCCCCCTGAGACTTGCTACTCTCTCTTCTGACACTTTAAGGTGAGAGATGGCAAAGTGACCTGCCTGAAGTTTCCTGGCTCTAGACTGCCCCTGAGCATTCCAACTTCCCAGCCAACGACCATTCTCTGGTCTCTGATCAGAGGTCCCTATAATATAAGCCAGCCCCGCAGGAAGGGTCACTGCGAAGGTTCAGATCACCTGGCCACTCGGAGCCCATGATGAGTTCACTTATCTGGATAAGTAAAAAAAAAAAAAAAAAAAAAAACAAATAAACAAAAACCCCACAAAAGCAAAATGAAAGTATGAAATTCCCCCAAACTCTGAAACATCTCCTAGGAGACCTGATTGCAGAGTCTAAAACTGGCCTGGGGAAAGCACTGGGAAAAACACCCTGGGGTCCGCCCTGTGGGGTGAGATGAGGAAGCTCAATGGGGACAGGTGTCTGATATGGAGGCTGAGCAGACCAGTGTACCAAACAGCCCTGCCACAGCCTGGGGGTGTAGGGTTGAGGGGAGACGGGGGCGAAAACGAGACTATGAGGTGGCTGTCACTCAGATCTAGACCCAGGTTTTATCCAGCATCTTTCCCCTGAGAACTCAGGAAGTTACCTTCCTGAGCAGGTTGATGTGCCCAGGCTCAAGGAGGGGAAGCTGGGTACGTAGCCCAGAACAGCCTGTAATGATGCCCACTGGCAGCGCCTTCTGACCCTTACCTGATCTGTGCTACTCAGATTGCCCACTTCAAGGGTTTTTACCAGATTTCCCACATCAGTGCCTTCTCTAGAGTTCAGATCTGGTTCAGATCACTGGAGCCTGGATGTTGAGGAGAGAGATCTATGAGCATATGTAATCTGAAGATTTTCTCTCCAAACTCTTCTCACTTCCCTGATGCTTTAGCCATCCTTCCAGACCTCAGAGGCAATGCGTGGAGATCTCTCCTTTTCTGAGACCTTTTTGGAACTTGACCCTGAACTTCTCATGTCCCTGAAGTCTCCTCAGCTCTTTGAGAAGCATTCTTGGTAGGGTGGGGGTACTCTTTAATGTCCCCCAAATTGCCCTACATGGCAGCCACGTAGCTTGCTAGCTTGCTTTCTACAGGCATAAACCACCAAAAAGAGGGAAATGCCCTTATCAGCCCACACCTTCTAGGAAGGAACAAGCCTCAGGAGCCAGGGACAGTGGCTGTTCAGGCACCAACCTCAAACCTTTTCCTGTGCACCAAAAACTGCCTCCCATAACTCTGATCCACCTTCTCTCTCTCTATCTTTTGCTGCACTGGGCCTTCCTTGTGACACTCTGCTCTTCGTTGCAGCTCATGGGCAAGCACACAGCTCAGTAGTTATGGCATGCAGGCTTAGTTGCCCTGCAGCATGTGGGATCTTGGCTCCCTGATCAGGGGTTGAACCCACATCCCCTGCATTGGAAGGTGAATTCTTAACCACTGGACCACCAGGGAAGTCCCTGATCTACCTTCGTAGACAAGAGAGATAAATATGACTATAATTTGTGAAGTACTCTAGAAACCCTGAATAATCACTGTCAGCCTTATTCTTCCCTCTATACAAAGCTCAAGCCAAGGCCTCATTTCAGTCATTCTGGAAGGCTCTTTGGTACATTTACTGAGCACTTCTCCTGCAAAGGTTGGCAAGGAGCAAAATGCTCCTTTCTCTCTGAATAGATCCAGTCTCCAACCACCATGGCTTCCCTGAGACACAGAGCTGGGGAAGGAGCACTGCACCTTCTGTGAGGTCATTTAATGATTGTCTGAGACGCTAATGGGCCATGTATGCAGCCCAGAACAGGGAATCCTGTGTCGTCATGCCAGTGAAGTGGACTGACTCGAAGCAAGTCCAGGGAGAAGGGAGAAGTTAGGATACTAGCTGAGTTCTGAGAAAGTCAGTTTCTTTCCTCTTACATATGTAGCCCCTAGAACTACATATGTTGGCTGACCCACCTGTTTGACTGTATTTATCTCCCAATAAAAGAAGGGCTCTTAGAGGCAGCAAACAAAACAAAAAACCAACAATGAGCTATAGACTAGAAAGCTTCGGTGAAGACTCTAGCTGGGGCCACTGGAGAGCGCAATGAATTATGTGGACGGCCCCAGATGAAGGATGGTAGAGGAAGTTTAGTAGCTTCCTCTTCTCCATCCACTTGCTTGCTCCAACACTAACCCTGAGAAAACCATTCCACTGGGTTAAAATATAATTATGCCAAATGTTCTTTTTTCACGTGATTGTATGAGGACTAACACATTTAATTATCAACTACTTGCTTGAATTATTTTATCAGATATCACTACTAGTTAAAAGCAGAATATTTAGGAAGTGGAGTTTTTAAATATTAGGATTCTGTCTCCTCTTTTAAAGATTGCAAATATAGCACAATATTGAAGAAAATTTTTAAAGAAAGAAAATAAAGTCTTCTATAGTTTTCCAGCCTTGTCACAACTTTTCAAGTTTGCAAATCTCCTCTAAATCTTTGTTTATAAGGTGCTAGAGTGACTGGTTCAGAATTTTGGCTTGACATTTGCAGTAACATAGTTGTCATACTGAGTGAAATAAGTCAGAAGGAGAAATTTTGTATGATATCCTTATATGTGGAATCTAAAAAGAAATGAAACAAATGAGTTTACTCACAAAACAGAAACAGACTCACAGACTTCGAGAATGAACTTATGGTTGCCAAGGAGTTGGGGAAGGTTGGGGGGAAGGAATAACTAGGGAGTTTGATTGTGACTCTGCTGGTAAAGAATCTGCCTGCAATGCAGGAGACCTGGGTTTGATCCCTGGGTTGGGAAGATCCCCTAGAGAAGGGAAAGGCTACCCACTCCAATATTCTGGCCTAGAGAATTCCATGGACTATATAGTCCATGGGGTTGTGAAGAGTCTGACATGACTGAGAGACTTTCACTTTCACACTTTCACTTTGGGATGAACATGTACACACTACTATATTTAAAATGGATAAGCAGTGAGGACCTACTGTATAGCACATGGAACTCTGCTCAATGTTATTTGGCAACCTGGATAGGAGGGGAATTTGGGGAAGAATGGATACATGTATTTGTATAGCTGAGTCCCTTTGCTAGTCACCGGAAACTATCACATATGTAGGCTAAACCCCAATACAAAATAAAAAGTTTTAGAAAGTTAAAAGAAAAAGCTCAGTTCTGTAGTCAGACAAACCTGAGGTTAAGTCCCTAGTCTGTTATTTATAAATCATGTGACTTTGGCAAGTTATTTAATCTCTCTAAGCCTTTCTTTCTTCATCAGTAGCAGTGTTAAGATGAGCCACCATCTCATGGGGTTGTTGGGAGAACTAAAAGACCTAATTCAAGTAAGGTGTCCAGCGCAGTATTTGGTGGGTGTTTTGCATTTGGCGTCTGTCATTTTCATTATTTCTTGAAAGTAGGTGTAAGTGATTAAATGACGAACCTCAAATAGCTGCAGCAGGTGAGGCACAGGGAGTATGACCTGTGGTCAAGACCAGGGACCATCCTCAGAGACCTGGGACAGACTGCTTCATGCCCTCGGGAAAGGAACATTATTCCTGGGCTTCTTCATAAGACCGATGGTAAATTTCCAGCATAAGTTAGAGACAAAGCACGTGATGAACCATTAAGAACGTTTAACAATTGAAGACAGAAAGATAAATCTTCTGCAATCAATATTTAAAAGCCCTGCTATAAGGCAATCAAAAATTCTCAGAACAGACTATCACATTTGATCAAGAAAAATATCAGTGTATAAAACAGAACAGGAACAATAAAATAAAATATGAATCAGAATGGAAAATTTAAAACAGGATGAAAATATGAACTGAACCCTTAGCTACACCTGATACAGTTTTGCAAAACTCGAGTGTGAGAGGATTTGAAGCCAATATCAAAATCACACAATATAATAACTGCATTTATTATTTACTGTAACTGTATAAAATACCTATAGAGGTCTTATTCTCATCCTATAGTGTGGGTTTGGTCACCTCAACTCATTCTTTTGCTGTATTATGAGATTTCAATTAAAAATGCCTTTGGGTATCATCATAAGTAAACATCTGATAGTTGGGTTGTGTGCATGTGCGCTAAGTCACTTCAGTCATGCCCAACACTTTGTGACCCTATGGGCTGTAGCCCTCCAGGCTCCTCTGTCCATGGGATTCTCTAGGCAAGGCTATTGGACTGGGTTGCCATGCCCTCTTCCAGGGGATCTTTCAGACCCAGGGTTGGAACCCACATCTCTTATGTATCCTGCATTGGCAGGTGGGTTCATTATCACTAGCACCTCTTGGGAAGCTCTGATAGTTGGGCTACTTCCAAATAATTACAATCAAGATGCAGATGCACAGGATGCAGATGATGGAAGCAATACTCCTTACTGTGCAGTGGCTTAAGTGAAGTATTTTCTTGCTGCAGTGGGCTGCTCATTCTATAAGCACACATGTAACTAAAATGACTGGTATGCACACACTTTTGCTTTTTAAAACTTAACATAATACATAAAAATGTATTGCTATATCTGTTGCTTAGTTTATGAACACAGGCTTCTTTATTTCCTCTGTGTGAAGGTAATGTATTCTTTTTTTTTAAAATAATTGGTGGATAATTGCTTAGTAAAGTTGTGCTGGTTTCTGCTGTACAACAGTGAGAATCAGCTGTGTCTATATATCCCGTCCCTCTTAAGCCTCCCTCCCACCCATCCCCATCCCACCCGTCTAGGTTGTTACAGAGCTCCACTACAGGGAGCATGGGTTCCATCCCTGGTCAGGGAACTGAGGTCCCACATGCATGGAAAAGAAATATTAGGATGAAAAAAAAAAGAATATTATGTTAATCATCTTGCCTTGAAAAGAGAGCAAAGGAAGATCATGAGACTGTTTAAATTGCTAAGTTTTAGAAGGTATTCTATGAGGTAAAAGAATTATAGACTGTAACCAGAGAAAGAGATTTTCTTGTTTAGTTTTGCTGTTTCTAAACTTTGTGTTGTTTAGCAAGACAACAGAATTAAAACAATAAGGAGCAGTTCCCATTGTATGACATTTTCCTGGGCATAAATAAATCAATTGAGAGGAGGCCTCTAAAAAAAGTGTGTTAAGTGACTTCAGTCATGTCCAGCTCCTTGCGATCCTATGGACTGTAGCCCACCAGGCTCCTCTGTTCATGGGAATCTCTAGGCAAGAATACTGGAGTGAGTTACCATTTCTTCCTTCAGGAAATCTTTCTGATCCAGGGATCAAACTTGCGTCTCTTATATCTCTTGCAAAGAGGAAGCCTCTATTTACGTTGTCCTAGGGGCTTCCCTGGTGGCTCAGAGGTTAAAGCGTCTGCCTGAAATGCGGGAGACCAGGGTTCGACCCCTGGGTCAGGAAGATCCCCTGGAGAATGGAATGGCTACCCACTCCAGTATTCTTGCCTGGAGAATTCCATGGATGGAGGAGCCTGGTGGGTTACAGTCCAGGGGGTCGCAAAGAGTCGGACATGACTGAGTGACTTCACTATTCACTGTTCATCTTTAAGAGGGATGCTTCATAGCTCTGATGACAGAAGCAGGACACTAAATGCTGAATCTTGGTCTCATTGGGCCCCAAGTGGCTAGAATATTAAGTCCTACTTGCTCAGGCAACCTGAGCCCCAGCTGTCCTCAAATCTCCCACCAGCTAGAGCCTCCAGCAAGGGTGTCTGCAGATCTTCCCCCTAAATCTCAGAGTATCCACTCTTCCTCCTGGGAGACTTCCACACGAGGGCAGAAAGCTGGGAGAAAGGCAGGCAATCATGTTGCTTCCCGTGTTATTTACTAAACTCTCTAAAATATAAGAATCTACCTTAAGAGCCTGGATTCTAAATTTGGTTTGTCCACACAGGTGTGCTAGGTCATGGGTGTGGAAGAATATGAGAATTCTAAAATAGAAACAGCTTATTTTTTTCATGAACTCTGTACCAGGCCTGGACATGACAGTTATTATCCCCAGTTTACACATGAAGAATTGAAGCTTAGAGAGTTAAATGATTTGCCCGAGGTCACACAGTAAATAAGTAGCAAGCACAGCACTTGAATGATAAGTTCTCCCACCTCCTGCTCCTACTGGCCTGGAATACATGCTTCCTATCAAAGCCATTACCAAATCCCTTTAAGGTCTAGGGACAAGAAGGCCATGTAATGAGAGATCAGGGGAGAACAGCTATGACCCCGGTGCCCTCATTCTATCGCATTCTTTCTGGGCTCTGCACCCTGTATTCTATGTATATATCTGCAAATATCTATGACTCTTGACTTCCTTAGTATTTCCTGTCCTCTTCTTCGGAACTGCCTCCTTTTTGACCCTAGGCTCCCTCTTTCTCCCCCTCCCTCTGTCCCTCTCCTATTAGCGCTCTGAGCTCTCTAGCTCTCAGGACGTTTCTGGCCACTGGTCCAGGTTTGTGATTGCTGCTTTGCTGGATTTTTCAGCTGCCAGTTTTCTACAGACCCATTCTGGTCCTGCCATAAGCATGATCCTGCTTGCCCTGTCCTCAATTTCACATTGAGGCTCCATAGGTCCTGATTCTTACTCTGTCTTTTCTCAGTAATCTCTAGGACTTCCTTTTTTTTCAGTTTAATTTTTACTTTATATTGGGGTATACAATAAGTCCCTCTATATACAAACCTTCAAGTTGTAAACTTTCAAAGATGTGAACATGTCCCTGTATGCCAGCTGTTGTACTGTGTACTGTACTTTTCTGTACAGGTATTTTACTGTAAGATTAAAAATGCTAATTTTTTTGTGTTTTTTTAAAATGTAATATTTGTGTGGAAAGTGATATAAACCTATTACCGTACAGTTCTATATAGCTGATTGTGTTAGTTGGATACCTAGGCTAACTTTGTTGGACTTAATAACGAGTTGAACTTATGAATGCACTCTTGGGATGGAACTCTTTGGTATGTAGGGAACTTACTATAGTTGATTTACAATGTGCTAGTTTCAAGTGTACAGCGAAGCAATTCAGTTACACATACACATATATCTATTATTTTTCAGATTCTTTCCCATATAGGTTAGTGCAGAATATTGAGTAGAGTTCCCTGTGCTGTACAATAGTCCCTTGTTGATTTCTATCCTATGTATACTAGTGTGTGTATAGCAGTCCTGAGCTCCTAATTTATCCTGCCACCCCAAGTTTCCCCTTTGGTGACCATACACTTGTTTTCAAAGTCTGTGAGTCTGTTTCTGTTTTGTAAATAAGTTCATTTGTATCATTTTTTTTTCAGATTCCACATATAAATGATGTCAAATGATATTTGTATCTAAGACTTTCAATACCTGACCTCACTATTTCTCTAATTTTTCCTCAAAAGATTAATGTGTGTGGCAGCTTATACTACCATTCAGGTATCTGAGGGTTCAAGTTTGACTTTACACTAACGAAACTTTTTTCCAAATTGGAAAAGTATAGGTAGCCAAAGGAGGATGGAAGCAGAAAAATACAAACTTGAGCCACAAAGTTTCACTTACAACTTGTGTAACCTCTAGGATAAGTCACATTATTGATGGAATGCAGATTTTCTGCCTATAAAATAATGCACCACAACTTACCCAGTGGATACCGTGATATGCTGCTCAGATCTCCTCAGAATCAAAGCAGTCATTCCCCAGTTGCTGGAAGCATTAGTTGTTGACAGCACTCAGATGAGTCCCTCTCTAGGCACTGCCTTTAGCAAGTTCCTTCCCTGAGGGCCACCCACATCTAACTGGCCAGTTGGTCAATGAATATAGAAGTCCCATCTCTTTGCCTCAATGTAGAGCAGCCCTTGAGGAGCATCCCAGCTCCAGAGCTCCTCACAGAGTCAGCTGAGGCTTTACGCAATAAGTGCATCCAGAGTTCAACTGTCTGCTCAGTTCTGCATTCCTTGCTTTCCAGAGGTGTAGATTCCACAAGTACCCCCAGTAAACTTCCTGCATACACATCTCCATCTCAGTCTATGCTGGGAAGACCTGACTTAAGATATCTCATATATTTTTTGAATGTTGAAACAACATAGGGTATATAAAGCACAGTATTTGATATAGCATGGATACTCAGTGTTTGCTACTTCCCTCCTCTTCTTATTTTTCTGTTCTTTCATTTATTCCTAGTGATACTTGATCTAGTGAACACAGGCTTTCCAACCTGATCAAAATTCCTTTTCACATTGGAGAAGGAAATGGCAACCCACTCCAGTACTCTTGCCTGGAAAATTCCATGGACTAAGGAACCTGGTAAATACATGCTTGGAAAGTCTTTCATCCTCTTGGTGGGAGGCACCAAAAATTTTAAGTTGGTGAGTGACCAGGTCATATTACTGTTTAGAAAGATTACTTCGGCCATAGTGTGGGAGAAATTTAGGTAAAACTAGAGGCTGGGAGATGATTAGAAGAAATAATGGTCTCCACTAAGAAGTGGCAATGAGGTAGGGGAGAAGGAGGTCCATTGGAGAATTATTTTAAAGTTGGATTTGGTAGGGTTTGGCAACTGAAAGGGTGTGGGGTGTAAAGGAGAAGGGCCTCTAAAGTGGCCTTTAGACTTATGGTGTAGTTTCTAAGCATATAGAACAATGTCATTCTCTGAGATAGGAAGTATAGGAGGTGGAAATAACTTTTGGACAAAATTTGGATCAAGAGCATGAATTACTCTGTTTGCTCAGGATATGTTCAGTTGAAGTGGTTATGGTTCATCCATATGGAGACTTCCAGGGGATACATGAATGTCAGAGGAGAAGTATAATCTGGAAAAAAAAACAGCAACAAAAAAATGAAAAAAAACCTTAGAAGCCACCTTTCCAATTCCCTTATCTCACTCTCAGAAAGTTGAGGTTTAGAGGTTAACACCTTTGAGGGACTTGCCAGAAGCCACATGGCTAGTTTCTGTCAAGCCATGACCAGAAATCAGGTCTCCAGGGTCAGTGCACCCATCCCTTAACTGAGTTTGCTCTATATTTATGTTTCCCCAATCTAACAAGACCTGCCATACATAGAATGAACACACTAATTACAACCATTCTTTGAGGAAGGGTTGGCCTCTCCTCTCCACATCATCTCTGAAATTATACCTCAGTGGCATGTTGGAAATCATCAGACCCAGGAAGGTCACCAAATTTGCATTTCCACAGGTGCCTCCCAGACCCTCTTCACTTCCTCTGAGAGTCAAATCTCTGTTGTGTAGGCCACACCCATGACAGTTTTTGTGTGGAGTCCACAGACATGAGTGAAAAATTCATAAAAGCAAGAATAGAAAGAAGGTGTTATTGGGGGGGGGGGCACAGAGATCATGTAATCAATTCCTTCTTACTTCACATTTGGAGAAACTTAGGCTAAGATCTTGTTCTGGATAATTTATTGAGGTTGTCTTATTTAATCCCGGGATAAAGATTATGTACTTTTTTTTAACACCAGGAAACTAAGACTAGAAAGTTTACCTTTCCTGAAGTTCTAAAACTGGTGGATTTGGAACTCAAACCTAGGACTGTCTGGTTCCAAAGGGTATCCTTTCTCCCTTATACCATGCAGTCTTCTAGAGGTTCCCATTGTGTGTGGTTCCAGGTCTTAAGTCTAAGCATGGATATCAAACATGTTTATTCCAGGGCTTTCCCTAAGAGCCAGTAAGATCTTCAATGTTGCCATCTTAGCAGACCCTGCAGAATTCAGTGATCTGAGGTTTGGGAGAATCCAGGAGACTTTTATGAACATAAAATAGGGTCAAGCCCAAGGGAGGGCCTAGAGGGCATCAGCAAATCCCAAAGTAAGTAGAAAGCATTTTTGGCTTTCAGCCTCAACTCTGCTGGTAACTTGTTACATGACCTTGGGTACACCACTTCCCTCTCTTGGTCTTCCAAGACTGAAGAAAATATGGGGAAATGTAAATTTTCTGGGCTTCCCTGATGATGATGATTTTCAAGTCTTCTCTGTAATAATCATCTCCATCCCAAGCAGATGGAAAGAGGTGATGTGTGGGGAGAGACTCATGTCTAAGAAGGGGTTTGGGAGCTTTAGAGAAGCAATAATTAGTTTGAATCTTGACAAATGAGTAGGAGTTTGTTAGGAGGGGGAGGGGAGATTCCAGGAAGTGTAATAGCTCGAGAAAAGGCACTGACTGAGTTTGGGGAACTGCAAGTATTTTAGGAAGATTGCAGCACTTGCTGAAAAGGAAGGGGCCAGGCTAGAAATTAGACAAGAGAAATCCACAGAAGCCAAGTCATGCAGGCATTGATAGTAATCCTGAGGCCCTCTAAAGGGTTTATCCTTGAAGATTTTAAGCATAGAAATGTCACAAACTAGTGTTTTTGTTTTTGTTTTTTCAAAAAAACCCCTTCTGCTCTTTATTTCTGTCCTCTGCCAGAAAATAGCACAGCTAAGAAAGGGTCTGCTCCTGCTGCCTGGGAACTGGAATGGAAAGACATCTGTAGAATATGTCCTCCAGAGCCACAGCACACCTGTAGCCCCTACCTATCTGTTATTCCATGGCAGCCCTCTTCTCTTCTTGATTGATTTGACAGAAAAATGTTAAGAGCACTGTTATCCACACCTTATAGAGTTGCAAAGTTAATTAACTGCCTCTAATTGTTTTTGAGAAACACTCCCAGAGGAAAGATTTTTACACTATGTGATTTTCCAACCAGGTTTAATAAGGATGACTTTGCAGGTGAGGTCTTTCAAGGAGCCACTATCAGATCAAATAAGGACAGCTCTCTGGGAATGAGGTTTTACAGGAGTCCCAACCCTTCCTACTCCTTCAGTGGCTGCCAGGCTGCTGGTTTTCACCTTGATTGTGGACTTCTGGTTTTAAAAGCAACAGAGAGGCTAGAGACTGTAGAATGGGAAGAGAGCAGGTTAAAATACCTTAACGCTCACTGTTCTTACTGGGATTCAGCCATTTTTGTTGTTGTTGTTGTTTGTTTAATAAACATCCCTGAATTATTGTAAGCTTTTGGTCAATTTTTAGAATTTGGAAAAAGTTGATTCTGATC
Organism: Muntiacus reevesi; assembly: GCF_963930625.1. Classification (NCBI taxonomy): domain Eukaryota; kingdom Metazoa; phylum Chordata; class Mammalia; order Artiodactyla; family Cervidae; genus Muntiacus; species Muntiacus reevesi. The sequence goes on along the minus strand of NC_089249.1, from coordinate 71,981,785 downwards.
ATTCCCCTCTCACCCAGTTTTCTCATTGCTTTTATAAATGAGAGTGTTTTAGGAGGTTCACATACTGTAACTTTTTGCTTACATCTACTATTTGTGGGTGTGTGCAATTGTCTTTCTACTAAGGAAATTCCCATCTACTAGGTTGATTTTTTTAAACTGTCATAAAGATCTTTTTATGACTACATCTTTTCTTCATTTATTGAAGTGATTGTATGCTTTTTCCCATTTAATGAGTCAAATGTGTTAATCACATAAATAGACTGTTAAAAGTTAAACCATCTTTTCATTCCTGGGATAAACCGAGGGTATATCTTTTTGAGTTAATGAATTCAGTTTGTTAATATTTTATTTAAAATTTCTATCCACAAGTGAGGTTGGCCTATAATACAGAGAACTGAACCATCACTCAGACAATTGAGCTCAGAGAAGTCTATAACCATGATGTGACTTGACTCTATGTACAAAAGTTAGCTCTAATTTTTAGTTGGTTCTCTTGGGTAGCAGGTAAATCCATTTGAGGCTTCACATGCTGAATCAGTTAATGTTAGGATTAGATGAGTTGAAAAAGTGTGAAAAAGAGAGGCTTAAGCCAGATACATGTTTATTATTCCCTTAACTAGGCAGCATTGAGAAATGGGGAGTGTTATGGGCTGAACTGTATCCTCCCCAAGTTCATATGCTCAAGTACTTACCCCACCCCCACCACAGTACCTCATAAAATGTGACTGTATTTGAGATGGGGATCTTTACATAAGCAAATAAGATAAAGTGAGGCCATTAGGGTGGGCCCTCATCCCCTAGGACTGGTGTCCTTGTAAGAAGAGACTGGGACACAGATACTTACAGAAGGAAGATGTCGTGAAGTCAGGGAGAAGATGGCCATCACAAGCCAAAGAGAGAGGCTTCAGCAGAAACCAACCTTGCTGCCTCCTTGATCTCTGACTTATAACTTTCAGAATTGTGAGAAAATAGAGTTCTGTTGTTTAAGTCACCCAAACTGTGGTACTTAGTTTTGATAGCCGAAGCAGACTGATTCAGGGAGTTATTGTGGATGACTGGGCTTCCCATGTGGCAATAGTGATAAAGAACCCACCTGTCAAGGCAGGAGATGAAAGAGTGGTGGGTTCAGTCCCTGGGTCGGGAAGAACCCTGCTGGAGGAGGGTAAGGCAATCCACTCCGGTGTTCTTGCCTGGAGAATCCTATGGACAGAGGAGCCTGGTGGGCTATAGTTCAGGGGGTCACACAGAGTCGGACATGACTAAAGTGACTTAGCATGCATGTATACAGCTAAGCTAAAAGAGAAACAAGGTAGGCAGTTAATTTTGCTATCGTGATGCTTTGGATATCTCTAGAATATCAGATATGGTAGTTCTATTAATACTATCCTTATATTGTAACCTTTGTTCTCTTAGTTCAAAATGGCACTGAAGCTCCCTCCATTCATTTTTGTCCTGGGCAGCAGGATGAAGGAAGAAATAGAAAATGCCTTTCCAGTCATTCCCGGAAATCTCACACAATCTCTGCTTGCATAGCAATGACTCAAACATAGTTACATATAAAGAAGTTAGGAATTGCGTCCTTTAGATGACTGGTACATGTTCAACTAAATACCAGTTTGTTAGACAAAAAAGGAAGATAAATTATTTAATAAATGATTACGAGCCTCTGCCACTCACAGAATGGCTTGATCATGGAAGTAAGGACATCCTTGTAATCAGATTATGGGAAGAAGGTGGAGGTGCACATGCTTGTATAACATGTTGGCAGTCTAAGAGAATGGGGGGACATCTACTAACATAATGTGCTCATCTTTTCTCTGAGAACAGTGTCACAGTAGTATTTATCCCTCACAATTATTAAAAGTTAAATGCAAATTTCTTGATCTGGGTGCTAATTGTAGAGGTATGTTTACTTTGTAGAAATTTACCAAGTGCTTTTCAGAACATATTAATATGTACATTAATATGTAATATTCTAATAAAGAAAGACAATGAGAAAAGGTGATTGGGAGAATATACTGCTTTTTAAAGATTTGTTTTAAATCCTACCCTAGTTTTATCCATTTGAGTCACAACACTAGGAACCTATTTTCTTTCCCCTTTGTATAGAAATATATAATTATTTAGCATATAAATATATTTATATTACTTTATTATCATATATTGGAGAAGGAAATGGCAGCCCACTCCAGTGTTCTTGCCTGGAGAATCCCAGGGACAGAGGAGCCTGGTGGGCTGCCATCTATGGGTCGCACAGAGTCAGACACGACTGAAGTAACTTAGCAGTAGCTAACAACAAGCCGCGCAGCAGAATTATCATATATAAACACATAATAAAATTTATATATCTATTTATCAGGATTATTTCTGAGGCCCACGGATCTGCCTATAAAGCCTTGGTATTATACTACATTAACTATTCTGAATCTAGAAAAAATTTATAAAGTAAAACCAAAATTCATGTAGAACCACTTCTGTCAATACCTATAACATCCTTGAAATTTCCCATATATCAGCAAGAGCAACCTTGCAAAGCACAAATCTGGCTCCCCACCTTTCCTGCTCAAAGCCGGTCAATGGCTTGCCAATGTTTTAGGATAAAATTCCCAAGATTCTGCATGATATGGTCCCTGCTACCACATAAAGTCTTGTCTCCTGCCATGCTTTCTCTAGCTTTCCCAGACACACTGGTTTTCTCTCAGTCTGAATTTCAGGAATGACAAGCGTCTCCTGAATTATGGTTTTCTGAATTCAGTCTTGTATCTCTGGTGCTGATGCAAGGCGAGAGGAGGTAGGAATTAGAGGTGCTGATCTAAGGAGATGTCTGATAGTACCAATAACTGTGACTCTTCTTAGAAATTCATAAGAGGATGGGGCTGATTCTTCTCCAGCCTTACCTCTCCAGAGCCCTTACAAGAGATTGGAGAGGGATCATGGGCTCTTTTCAGAGTACCTCCTGCCTTTGTAGTTTTTCTCTTAAGGAGGACACCCCAGTCTACTATGCGTATATATATAAAAGTCTTTACTGAATTGTCCATGGTATCTCAAAAGCCTGGAGAACTCTAGTAGAAACAGTGGTCACAGGAATTTGCATATAAAGCAGAATGTCACAAGTCTGAAAGTGAAGCTGATTCACTTTGGTGGGGGAACCCTAAAAATTTACCTCCTAAATCTTGCTATCTAGATGTCAGTGTTTAGCTTTTGTCTTGATTCTTCAATTTACTCCAAAACCCTTCAGCAAGATTCTCTCTCACCCTTTTTGGTTGGGTATCTTGCATACAACCAGCTGATACATGAGTTACTGTTTCTGCCCTTTCAGTCCTTTCCCATCTTTTGCAAATACAAATGCCCTGACTTTGCCCTGATGTTGCTTGAAATTCTCCTTTGCTCAATCAAAGTTGATTTTGGGGTGGAGAAAAGTAAGCTCTAGTTTAAAGGATGAGGGAGAAAATGGGTTCATTCCATTCTGATTGAGTCTCTTTGTCAGTGAAATTTTGCAGCTGATTTTCTCACTAGTATTCTTATGAAATAAGTAGATGTCAGTCATATTATGAAAATGAGATTTTTTTTTTCCCTGTGAGATCTTAGTTCCCTGACCCATTCCCCCTGTAGTAGAAGCCTAGATTCTCAATCTCTGGACGGCCAGGGAAATCCCAGGAAAATGATTTTTCTCATTATATGACCCAACTTTTGTGACATTAAAACCCCAGAATTATTGTGCTAAGGAACATCTGATTCTATGAGAACTGATTTGTTTTTCAAGAGCCTCCATCCAAGATGGCTCTCTATTTTCCACCTAGCAATGTGGTGGTAGCTTATTTTAGATACCTTCTAATTCAGGCCTTTCCAACAACCAGGTTGACTTTTTTCTTCCAGAGCATCCCTGCTTCATGCTCCTTTCTTCTTTTTTGAAGTCTCCTCCACACAGTGTTCCTTCAGCTATCTAATGTTTGCTCATTTTTCAGCCTCTGATACCAAAGGGAAGTTCTCCTTGAACCCTCAAAATCAGACCCAACTTCCTGGTCTGCATCTGCTCAGCTCTTACAATTTCATCTATATAGAAGTTGTCATATCTGACTTCTGTTGCATTGTCACAATTGAAATTAAATTACTGATTTTTACTTAGTGCTGTCTTCCAGAGTAGAATATAATCTGCATGAAGACTAGGGATGTATCTGTCTTCTTATGTGCTATATCAGGAAAGTGTTTGAATCATAGCAGCTGCTAAATAAATACACATACCCACTTTTTAAAATAGTCTGAACTTGATTGGTTGGGAGCTAACATCTAAGACTGAGTACCCTTTACATCAGAACTATGTCAAACTGCCTTCTGTCACTTAAGGATGTTTTAGAAAAATCCCTCAGTTTCAGTTTTATCACTTCTAGTAACTTGACAGTACAGTTCAATGTAAAACTCCCCTTTAACCTCTTCCTGTCACTCCAGCTCAGGATTATCTCATGATCCAAAAATCTGTAATAGGGGGGTGGATATGGTTTGAACTCCTCCACATCCCTGCTAGCTTACCTCATCCATTTCCAGCTTCTGATGTGGTTTTAAGTCAAGGAAGAATGGACCAGACTATATCTTAGTTACTTGGCTTCTTCATTATCTCTGTTTCTCTGGTGGGGATGATGCTGAGGGCCCTGGGCAAAGGGACCGCGCTGTATAGTTTACCCAGCTGGAGCATGGGAGGATGGGCAGAGCAGCTGGTGAAAGATGATAATACTAATCCACTATTGATGGCCTTTGTGACACACACCTGAACACTGGCTCTTTTGTGGAGCACGCGTTTGAGTGCCTTGGCAGTGGTGGGGGTGAGGAGCTCTCCACTGAAGAGTGCTGATGTGGGAGATGTCCTCTGGCGTGGCTGCTTCCTGCCTTCTCCCAACTCAGCTCCCACTGGTGATGTACTATACAACCTCTCAGGGCTGAGATCTGCCCTCCTGGTGGCCAAGACGGCAAGACAATCAAAACCGGGTCCTGTCTGCCAAACCCACTGTGGAAACTCCTACATATCAAGCCATGAGTAACCAGGCTGCCTTTTCACCTAGCTCCAATCAGCCCACGTGCACTAGAGGCCATGCTCCACAAGAGAAGCCCCTTGTGGGGGACAGCGAGAAGCCCACACACTGCAGCCAGAGAGTAGCCCCTACTCTGTGCAACCAGAGAAGGCCCACATACAATAACGAAGAATCAGCATAGCCAAAAACAAATAAAATTTAAAAAGAAGAGGGGTGAAGAGTGCTGGGGTGATTGCTGAGGCAGCAAACTCAGTTCAGTCATCCCTGACTAAGCCTAGACATTGTGCTATCCCTGACTTATTTATAGCTCTCTTCAGAATGCGAGGTCTCTTTCTCTTTCTAAATCTGAGACATTTGGAAAAATTCTGCCAGGAACCCCATTAAAGATAGCTGTTGAGAGAATAAGCCAATGTGTTTGTGGTGCTGTCTGTTCCATCCTCTGCCTCAGCTGGGCTCCCAGGCACAGAGGTCACTGTGGTGGGAAGCATTTATGAGGGGATCACATTTCTTATTTCATTAAGGAGGAAAAGAATCCATCCAAGGCACTGCCTATCAGGAGATGTACAGACTGTCATCAGCAGATGGAAGGCAGAAATGTCTGGGTAAAAGGCAGGAGTGATGAAAGAAACAATTAGTAGGGCATGGTGGAACAGACGAATGAAAAATTAAGAGATGGGAAAAGAGTGGGAATAGAAAATGAGGGTGACAGAAATTTGGGAAGAGAGAAGATAATGGAGGAGAGAGGAGGGAAGACTAAGAGGTGGGGGAGATGCTGAGGGGCCCTGGGCAAAGGGACTGTGCTAAATTGCTTACCCAGCTGGAGCATGGGAGGATGGGCAGAGCAGCTGGTGAAAGACGATAAGGGCCTGTGGTTGCCACTTTCCAGCTGGTGCAGGTGATTATGGGCTAACTTTCCCCCTCCCCCACCATGCAATCTGCTGAGAAGGTGCAGGGAGTAAGAGAGAATAGCAGGAGTTTGGGGGAGGGGAGAGCACACCTCTCCAGATGGAGGGTCTGCCATCTTAACAAATGCACTTAAACATAACCCAGAGGCACTGGAGGAGGTTGATCCTGTTGTTCCTGTACAAGAAGTAAAGATAAAAGATGGAAACTTTCTAAGACTGCTTTGGTCTCAGCAAGAACCATGTAAGTACACATGGTCAAGTAAGTTATTTAAATCCAAAACCCAGTGAAGAATTTTGGAAAGACTTCTTCTCCCAACTCCCAGCACTGCCCCCTAAAGGAGAGAGTTCAAGAGAGGAGTGGCTCAGACAGTAAAGCCTCTACCTACAATGCGGGAGACCTGGGTTTGATCCCTGGGTCGGGAAGATCCCCTGGAGAAGGCAATGGCAACCCACTCTAGTATCCTTGCCTGGAAAATCCCATGACAGAGGAACCTGGTAGGCTACAGTCCACAGGGTCGCAAAGAGTCGCACACGACTGAGTGACTTCACTTTACTTCAATGTAAGAGAAGAACTCATCACAGAACTGGGCACATAGATGATCTCCATCAATGTTAGTTCTTATTAAGCAGCTCCCAACATGGAGCTTCAGCAACAAGCATGGCCAGGCACTCACTAAATATGGGCGGGGAATGAACGAACTCATTGATCCAAGAGTCCTGGTTTAGTTTGCCTGGTCCCACCTCCAGGGCCTTGTGCAGAGCCAGATATGAAAACTGTATCCTCTCAGTTCATAGGAGCTCTTGGCCTTGCAAACCTCCCTTGTGCTGCCTGTTGGGACTAACTGGTCCCTGGTGGTATCGGTGATGCACCTGAGGACACTAGGAACCTGGGAGGGGCCACTGGAACATTTAATTTGAGAAGGAAAGGAGTGTGGTATCCAGGAGCAGAGCAGGGCAGGCAATGGAAGAGAGAACAAGGTCCCGTGGACAGGCCTAGAACTAGGAAGCTAAGCTCAAAACAATGAAGCTTATAGACATCTTCTTGCACCTTGTGGCTCAGAAAGTGGTCCATGAACAGCAACATTAGCATCTCATAGGGGTCTTGTTAGAAATACAGAATCTTGATCTCCATCCTAGTCCTGCTGATCCAGAGTTTACATTTTAACAAGATCCCTTTGTGATTTGCTACCATTAAAGTAAAGGTTTGAGAAGTACTGATCTAATCCAAGGCTTTTTTACATTTAAACTTGCTGCAGTGGACCCACCAGACAGCAGTGCTTGTGTTCACTGATAATCATCCCACTAAGTTCTGAAACATATGAGAGTCTGGGGAACACATGAGAATCTGGTTTGATCCCTGTGCTGGAACTATCAGAGAAGCAATCCCTTTGGGACAGGGTATCAGGCATCCTTGAGGCAAACTGAGCTTCATGGGCATGAAACCTAAGCAATCAAACAGGGCCCTGTGCTCAGAAGGGCACTGCACTTCATTTAGTACTCTGATGTCATCATCTTGAAATTATTTTTTCCTCCTTTTTTAAATTTAATTTTTATTTTATATTAAAATATCCATTCATGCTAAGTTGCTTCAGTCATGTCTGACTGTTTTTGACTCTATGGACTATAGCCTGCCAGGCTCCTCTGTCCATGGGTTTCTCCAGGCAAGAAAACTGGAGTGGGTTGCCATTCCCTTCTCCAAGGGATCTTTCCAACCCAGAGACTGAACCCATAACTCCTAAGCCTCCTGCATTGGCTTTACCACTAGCCACCTGGGAAACCCATGTTGGAGTATAGTTGATTTATAGTGTTGTGTTAGTTTCAGATGTACAGCTAAGTGATTCAGTTATACCCATACACATATCCATTCTTTTTCAGATTCTTTTCCCACGTAGGTTGTTACAGAACACTGAATGGAGTTCCATGTGCTCTATGGTAGGTCCCTGTTGATTATCTATTTTATATATAGTAGTGTGTATATGTCATTCCCAAACTCCTAATTTACCCCTCCCCCTATACTTCCCTGCGAGCAACCACAAGTCTGCTTTCAAGGTCTGTTTCTGTTTTGCAAATAAGGTCATTTGTATAATTTTTTAAGATTCTACACGTAAGTAATATCCTGTGATATTTGGAGTTGAAATTCCTAATAATTTTATCTTTCAATTTGTATTGTAAGTGAAATTCATTGGAACAAGTGGGCACACTCATGAGCAGATGTGTACAGTATGTGTCAATAACTGTTCTTTATGGCCGCATTCATGGTACCCCATGAGTATAGGAGTTAAGTGAGACTCAAATGAGTACAAAGGATACTCAAACTGAGTACTGGTGGAATGAGTGTGCATGTATAAGCTATGAAACATGAATTGAGTGGATTTCAATGATTCTACTTACAAATTAAATGTTCTTGTATTTCTTTCTAAGCTGACATTGCACAATATAAACAGTAAAACTCATAGTAATAATTTAAAATATTAATTTTCCTTTACTTAGAACAACACTAAATAGCAAATGAAAAAGTACCATCCCAAGAAGAGAGCCTAAGGAAGGAAAAGACTTTATTTTGTATATTTAATGGCTTAAAGCTCAATATTCAGAAAACTAAGATCTTGGCATCCAGTCCCATCACTTCATGGAAAATAGGTGGGGAAATAGTGGCTGACTTAATTTTTTTTGAGCTCCAAAATCACTGCAGATGGTGATTGCAGCCATGAAATTAAAAGACGCTTACTCCTTGGAAGGAAAGTTATGACCAATCTAGACAGCATATTAAAAAGCAGAGACATTGCTTTGTCAACAAAGGTCTGTCCAGTCAAAGCTATGGTTTTTCCAGTGGTCATGTATGGATGTGAGGGTTGGACCATAAAGAACGCTGAGCACAGAAGAATTGATGCTTTTGAGCTGTGGTGTTGGAGAAGACTCTTGAGAGTCCCTTAGACTGCAAGGAGATCCAACCAATCCATCCTCAAGGAGATCAGTCCTGGGTATTCTTTGGAAGGCAGGAGGAGAAGGGGATGACAGAGGATGAGATGGTTGGATGGCCTCACCGACTCGATAGACATGGGTTTGGGTGGACCTTGGGAGTTGGGGATGGACAGGGAGGCCTGGCGTGCTGTGGTTCATGGGGTCGCAAAGAGTTGGACATGACTGAGTGACTGAACTGAACTGAATGGCACTCTTTTTCTGCTTTTTGATGGTTGGATGGCATCACTGACCCAGTGGACATGCGTTTGAGCAAGCTCCAGGAGACAATGGAGGACAGGGAAGCCTGGTGTGCTGCAGTTCATGGGGTTGCAAAGAGTCAAATACGACTTAGCAGCTGAACAATGGCACGCTTTTTCTACTTTTGAACAAGTATTCCCAACTTTTCATTTTGCACTGAGCCCACATATGTGTACCTGGCACTGCCTCAGAGATGGGAGAGGCAGAGAAGAGTTGCTGCCGGGTCACCTAAGCTATCTCAGGTGGGATTTGCTCCAAGTTTTAAGTAACTAGAATCAGTAGAAACATGATGCCTGTTCCTTAGCATCCCAGGAACATGCTGATTTATAATATAAAAAGGCTTCTCTTTTTTTTTTTACTATTTCCCCCAGAATTGTTCTTTTATTCCATTCAAGTATATGTATGCATGCATGCCTGTGTGTGTGTGTGTCTGTCTGTGTCTTTCTCCCAACAAAACTTCCTCCTCTGTCAAAATAATGGAAGGAAAAGGGGAGGATGCTGCATACAGAAAGGAGATCTAGACAGTCTGACTGGAGGATACAAGCTGATCAGAGGTGAGTTTGGGATAGGTGTGCAAGCTGGTCTGAGGGAAAGAGAGGGGTGTCTTAGGGAGCCCAGGCCATCTTCTTGTAACAAACAAGCCCAAGCTTTCTCACCATGCATGTCCAATGCAGATCAGCCAGCCAGCTTCCAAACAATTGCTTGGACCCAGGTTCATTGCATTATGTGGTTCCACTTCTGAGTCCCTCACTTCTTGTTACAACAATTCCACCCACTTTCTATTGGCTAAAACCAGGCACATGGCCCCAGTTAGATGAAAAGGGAGCTTGGGAAAAATTTTTCTGTTGATTGATGTATTAGTCAGTGTTCTCCAGAGAAATGGAACCAATAACATACCACATACACACACAAAGACATACACATGCACACATATATACAGAGATTTATTATGAGAAATTGGCTCATGCAATTATGGAGGTTTACAAGTCTCAAGACCTGAGTCAGCAAGCTAGAGACCCAGGAAAGCTGATAGTGTCAGGAAAAACCAAATATCCTAGCTTGAAGACAGTCAGGAGGAGTTCTAAACTTGTGGGAGGATAAGCCTTTTTGTTCTTTTTCCGTACTGTTTTTTTAAAAAAATTTTGTTTAATTTTTAATTGGGGGATAATTACTTTAAATATTGTGTTGGTTTCTGCCATGCATCAACATGAATCAACCATAGATATACATATATCCCCTCCGTCTTGAATCTCCCTCCCACCTCTCATCCCATCTAACTCTCTAGGTCACTACAAAGCACTGGATTTGGGTTCCTTGCATCATACAGCAAATTCCCACTGGCTATCTATTTTACATATGGTAATATATATGTCTCAATGCTCTTGCAAATAATCCTACCCTATCCTTCCTTCACTGTGTCCAAAAGTATGTTCTTTATATATGTGACAAATAGGATCATCAGTATCATCTTTCTAGATTCCATATGTATGCATTAATATGTGATAATTGTTTTTCTTTTTCTGACTTCATCTGTACAATAGGCTCTAAGTGCATCTGCTTCATTAGAAATGACTCAAATGTGTTCCTTTCTATAGCTGAGTGATATTCCATTGTTACCATATGTACCACATTTTCTTTATCTATTCATTTGTTGATGGATATCTAGGTTGTTTCCTTGTACTAGCTATTATAAATAGTGCTGCGATGACACTGGGGTACACATTTGTTTGTTTTTTTTAATTATGATTTCCATCAGATATATGCCCAGTAGTGGGACTGTTGAGTCATATGATAGTTTTATTCCTAGTTTTCTAAGGAATCTCCATACTGTTCTCCATAGCGGCTGTATAAGTTTGCATTCCCACCAACAATGCAAGAGGGTTCCATTTTCTCCACACCCTCTCCAGCATTTATTGTTTGTAGATTTTTGAGAATGGCAATTCTGACTGGTGTGAGGTGATACCTCATTGTAGTTTTGGTTTTCTTTTTGTTTTTCAGTTGCCAAGTCATGTCCGAATCTTTGTGACCCCATGGACTGCAGCACACCAGCCTCCCCTGTCCTTCACTATCTCCTGGAGATTGCCCAAACACATGCCCATTGAGTCAGTGATGATATCTAACCACCTCATCCTATGCCACCCTCTTCTCCTTTTGCCTTCACTCTTTTCCAGCATCAGAGTCTTTTCCAATGATCTGAAATCAGATCTTTACATCAGGCGACCACAGTATTGGAATTTCAGCAGTCCTTTGAATGATTATTCAGGGTTGATTTCCTTTAGAATTGACTGGTTTGATCTCCTGATTTCCTTGCTGTCAAAGGGGCTCTCAAGAGTATTCTCAAGCACCTCAATTCAAAGGCATCAATTCTTCAGCACTCAGTCTTCTTTATGGTCCAAATCTCACATCCATATATGGCTACTGGAAAACCTTAGCTTTGACTATGCAAACTTTTGTTGACAAGGTGATGTCTTTGCTTTTTAATATGCTGTCTAAGTCTGTCATAGCTTTCTTTTCAAGGAGCAAGCATCTTTTAATTTCATGGATGCAGTCACTGTCCACAGTGATTTTGGAGCCCAAGAAAATAAAATCTGTCACTGTTTCTTTCCCCCTTTTTCCCTTCCAATTTTCCATAAAGTGATGGGACAAGATGCCATGAACTTAGTTTTTTGAATGTCGAATTTTAAGCCAGCTTTGAATTTCTCTAATAATGTGTGATTTTGAGCATATTTTCAGTCATCTGTATGTTTTCTTTAGAGAAATATCTGTGTATGTCTTCTTCCTACTTTTTGATTGAGCTGTTTGTTTTTCTGGTATTGAGTAGAATGAGTTGCTTGTATATTTTAGAAACTAATCCTTTGTCAGTTGTTTCATTTGCTATTATTTTCTCCCATTCTGAGGGTTGTCTTTTTACCTTCTTTATAGTTTTCTTCACACTGCAAAAGTTTTTTTAAGTTTAATTAGGTTACATTTGTTTATTTTTGTTTTTATTTACATTACTCTAGGAGGTGGGTCATAGAGGATCTTGCTGTAATTTGTGTCAAGTAGTGTTCTGTTTATGTTTTCCTCTAAGAGTTTTATAGTTTCTGGTCTTTTACATTTTTAATCCATTTTGAGTTCACTTTTGTGTATGGTGTTAGGAATTGTTTTAATCTTATTCTTTTACACATAGCTGACCAGTTTTCCCAGCACCACTTATTGAAGAGACTGTCTTTTTTCCATTTTATTAATACATCTTTGCTAATCTGTCACATGTAAGGTGCTCATAGGTGCATGGATTTATTTCCAGAGTTTCTATGTTGTTCCATTGGTCTGTGTTTCTGTCTTTGTGCCAGTACCATACTGCTTTGATGACTGTGGCTCTGTGGCATTGTCTGAAGTCAGCAGGGTTGATTCCTCCAGCTCCACTCTTCTTTCTCAAGATCACTTTGGCAACTTTTGGGTTCCCATACAAGTTGTGAAATTAATTGTTTTAGTTCTATGAAAAATATACTGTTGGTAGTCTGATAGGGGTTGTCTTGAATCTATAGATTGCTTTGGCTAGTATTTTCACTTTCACAATATTGATTCTTCCAATCCAAGAACATGGTATATCTCTCTGCTTGTGTCATCTTTGACTTCTTTCATCAGTGTCTTACAATTTTCTGCATACAGGTCTTTTGCCTCTTTAGACAGATTTATTCCTAAGTATTTTATTATTTTTGTTGCAGTGGTGAAAGGGATTGTTTCTTTAATTTTTCTTTTTGATTTTTCATCATTAGTGTATAGGAATGCAAGAGATTTCTATGTATTAATTTTATACCTTGCAACTTTACTGTATTCATTGATTAGCTCTAGTAATTTTCTGGTGGCATCTTTAGGGTTTTATATGTTTAGTATCATGTCATCTGCAAACAGTAAGAATTTTAATTCTTCTTTTCCAATCTTGATTTCTTTTATTTCTTTTCCTTTTCTGATTGCTGTGGCTAGGATTTCTAAAACTCTGTTGAATAATAGTGGTCATAGTGGGTACCTTGTCTTGTTCCAGATTTTAGATGAGATGCTTTCAGTTTTTCACCATTGAGAATAATGTTTGCTGTAGGTTTGTCACATATGGCCTTTATTCTGTTGAGGTATGCTCCTTCTATGCCTGCTTCTGGAGAATTTTTATCTTAAATGATTGTTGAAGTTTGTCAAAAGCTTTTCTCTGCATCTATTGAGATTATCATATAGTTTTTATCTTTCAATTTGTTAATATGGTATATCACATTGATTGATTTCCATATATTGAAGAATCTTTGCATCCCTGGGATAAAGTTGACTTGATTATGATATGTAATTCTTTTTCTCTTGTGTTGGATTCTGATTTCTAAAATTCTGTTGGAGATTTTTGCATCTATGTTCATCAGTGATATTGTCCTGTAATTTTCTATTCTTGTGGCATCTTTGGTTTTGGTATCAGGGTGATGGTGGCTTCATAGAATGGATTTGGGAGTTTTCCTTCCTCTGCAATTTTCCTGAAGAGTTTGAACGTGAAACCTGTTAGGACTTATCTAAACTTTTGGTAGAATTTGCCTGGAGCCATCTGGTCCTGGGCTTTATTTTTGGAAAGACTTTTTATTATAGTTTCAATTTCCATGTTTGTGATTGGTCTGTTCGTATTTTCTATTTCTTCCTGGTTCAGTTTTTGAAGGTTACACTTTCTAAGAATCTGTCCATTTCTGCCAGCTTGTCCATTTGATTAGTATATAGTTGCTCGTAAGAGTCTTATGATCTTTTATCTTTTGAATTTCTGTGTTGTTCATTGTAACTTCTCCTTTTTCATTTCTTATCTTATTGATTTGAGTCTTACCCTTTTTTTCTTGATGAGTCTGGCTAATGCTTTGTCAGTTTTGTTCATCTTTTCAAAGAACCATCTTTTAGTTATATTTATCTTTGTTATTGTCTCCTTCACTTCTTTTTCACTTATTTAAACTCTGATCTTTATGATTTATTTCTTCTACTAACTTTGGGTTTTTTTTTATCTTTTTTACTAGTTGCCTTAGGTGTGAAGTTAGGTTCTTTAGTTGTTGTTTCTCTTGTTTCTTGAGGTAGGCTTGTATTGCTGTTAACTTCCCTCTTAGCATTGCTTTTATTCATCCCACAGGTTTTGAGTTGCCATGTTTTCACTGTCATTTGTTTCTAGGCATATTTTCATTTCCTTTTTGATTTCTTCAGTGATCTGTTGGTTATTCAGAATTGTATTGTTTAGGCTCCATGTGTTTGTGTTTTTTACAGTTTTTCTTTTCCCTGTAGTTGATATCTAATTTTATAAATACCATTGTGATCAGAAATGATGCTTGAAATGATTTAAATTTTTTAAAATTTACCAAGATGTGATCAATCCTGGAGAATGTTCCATGTGCACTTGAGAAAGAAAGGAAATCTATCATTTTGGGGTTAAATGTTCTGTAGATATCTACCAGGTCCAACTGGTTCAGTGTATCATTTAAAGCTTGTGCTTATTAATTTTCTGTCTGGCTGATCTGTCCACTGGTATGAGTGGGGTGTTAAAGTCCCCTACTATTACTGTGTTACTATCAATTTCCATTTTAATAGTTGTTAGCCTTATGTATTGAGGTGCTCCTATGTTGGGTGCATATATATTTATAATTGTTATATCTTCTTCTTGGATTGATCCCTTGATCATTTTGTAGTGTTCTCTGTTGTCTCCTGTATTGGTCTTTATTTTAAAGTCTATTTTATCTGATGTGAGTAGTCCTCCCATTTTCTTTTGATTTCTGTTTGGATGGAATATCTTTTTCCACTTTCAGTTTGTATGTGTCCCTAGGTCCGAGGTGGGTCTCTTATTGACAGTTCAGTTCAGTTAAGTGCAGTCACTCATTTGTGTCCAAATCTTTGAGACTCCATGGACTGCAGCACACCAGGCTTCCCTGTTCTTCACCAACTCCCAGAGTTTGCTCAAACTCATGTCCATTGAGTTAGTGATGCCATCCAATCATCTCATCCTCTGTCATCCCCTTCTCCTCCTGCCTTCAATCTTTCCTAGTATCAGGGTCTTTTCCAGTGACTCAGTTCTTCACATTAGGTGGCCAAAGTATTGGAGTTTCAGTTTCAGCATCAGTCCTTCCAATGAATAGTCAGGACTGATTTCCTTTTGGATTGATTGGTTGGTTCTCCTTGCAGCCCAAGGGACTCTCAAGAGTCCTCTCGAACACCACAGTTCAAAAGCATCAATTCTTCAGTACTCAGTTTTCTTTATAGTCCAACTCTCACATCCATACATGATGGAAAACCATACTTATAGTTAGGAAAAACCAAACCATGCTGGAGAAACCATAGTTTATAGTTTTTTCTCTTTCATCACTTGAATTATATCCTGCTACTCTCTTCTGGACTACAGAGTTTCTGTTGAAAAATCAGCTACTGGCCTTATGGGGATCCCCTTGTATGTTATTTGTTGCTTTTCACTTGCTGCTTTTAATATTTGCTGTTTGTGTTTAATTTTTGTTCATTTGATTAAAATGTGTTTAGGCATATTTCTCCTTGGGTTTATCCTGTGTGGCATTCTCTGGTCTTCCTGGACTTGGGTGGCTATTTCCTTCCCATTTTAGGGAAGTTTTTGACTATAATCTTCTCAAATATTTTCTCATACCTTTTCTTTTTGTCCTCTTCTTCTGGGACCCCTATGATTCAAATATTGGGCCACTTAATGTTATCCCAGAGGTCTTTAAGACTGTCCTCATTTCTTTTTATTCTTTTTTCTTCATCCTGCTCTGCTTCAGTTATTTTTGCTGTTCTATCTTCCAGCTCACTTCTCTGTTCGGCTGCTTCTCTTATTCTGCCATTGGTTCCCTCTAATGTTTTTCATCTCAGTTATTTTGTTCATTGTTGATTGTCTGTCCTTTAAATCTTCTGAGTCCTTGGTAAACATTTCTTGTATCTTCTCAATCTGTGCCTCCAACCTGTTTATCTATGCCTCTATTTTATTTCCAAGATTTTAGGTCATCTTTACTATCATTATTTTGGATTTATTTTCATTTAGACTGCTTATTTCTTCATTTGTTTGGTCTTGTGGGTTTTTACCATGTCCCTTCAGCTGCTGCATGCTTCTATGTCATTTCATTTTGCTTAATTTACTATGTTTGGGGGTCTCCTGGCTACAGGTTGGAAGTTGTAATACCTTTTAATTGTGATGTCTTCCTCCTGCCCCTTGGTGGTAGCTGTGATTCCTGGTGTTGGTCCAGTGCCTAATGAAGTTTTCCTGATAGGGGTACTTGTGTCTGTGTTCTGGTGGATGGAGCTGGATCTTGTCTCTCTGAAAGGTAGTACTGTCTCTAGTAGTGTGTTTTGGGGTGTCTATGAGCTTGGTATGCTTTGGGGCAGCCTTTCTGCAAATGGGCAGGTTTGTCTTCCTACTTTGCTAAAAATTTGGCACAAGACATCTGGAACTAAAGCTTGCAGGCCTTTGAGTGGGGCTTGGTCTTAGTTTTGATACAGAGGCCTTTGAGAGGGCTCTCACCTATTAATATTCCATAGTGTCGGGAGTTCTCTGGTGGCCCAAAGCCCAAAACTTGGGTATCCAACCTCTGGGGTTCAGGCCCAACCCCTTACTGTATCACCAAGATTTCACAGGCCACACAGCACAGAAAACAAAATCCCAAGACTAATGGTGAAACAACAGTCAACAGTCAAGAACACCCAAAGAGACACACACTTACAAAGAGAAGAGAGAAGAGAAAATAAAGGAAGTCAAAAAATAAGAGAGCAACCAGGCCAGTAATTAAGCCCCTAAGTGAAAATGGACACCAAAAATTAGACTCTCAAAAATACAAAATCAAAAACATGGGAAAAAGTTGCAGTGTAACTAAGCAGTATTAAGGAGTAGAAATAGGAAAAAATAAAATGAAGTTATTTAAAAATAAGGTGTTTTTTAAAAAGGGAAAAGTAAGTTATAAAAAATAAAAATTAAAGGAGTAATGAACATTGTTAGAACAATATAAAAAAGGGGGGGGGGAGGAATATATAGAATGGTAGTGATAAGAATGTCCATGTGTTTCCTCTGTTTTCCTGCTCCAGTCAATTTGCCTACTGAGAAAGCCCTCCAGTATTTCTAGGAACATCTGTGGACCTGTTTTGGGTAGTGTGGGGTTAGTTCAGACTCAGATCTTGCCTTGCTCTAGCTTGTATTTGCTCTAAAATTCTGTGTGTGCATGCATGCTAAGTTGCTTCAGTTGTGTCTGACTCTTTGCAACCCTGTGTAACGTAGCCTACCAGGCTCCTCCGTCCATGGGATTCTCCAGGCAAGAATATTGGAGTGGGTTGCCATGCCCTCTATAGAGAACAGCAAATGAGCCAAGATGGCATGGTCAGGCTTTCTTGCCCCACATTTTCTAAACAATGATTATGTAACAGCTGAGAACAATACAAGCTAGAGAAAGGCCAGATCCGAGTCTCAGCTAACATCTATGTTGCATTAGTGCTGTCAGAGTATCTTCATGGCAGCCAACCCTGGTTCTCTCCCTGAGGTCCAACCCCCAAAACCTGAGCCTCTGCACCCAGCCCCCACTCTCCACAGCGGGCATGAGCATGTGAGCCTATTCTCAGCTGGGAACTGCTGCTCCGCATGATCTCTGTAGTGAGCTCTCTCCGTTTTGCCTTCTGAGCATGTGCTGTTTCGCTGCCCTCTGAGGTTCCAAAGCTGACCCGGCCTGTGAGGGGGTTCCCTAGTGTACGGGCTTTTCTCCTTCACTACTCACTCCCCGGGGGTGCAGGTCCCCAACCTGATATCCTTTGTCTCCCTTTTCATCTTTATCTTTTCCCCTACCTCATTCTGAGGGGACTGGTTTGCCTTTTTGGAAGTCTGGGATCCTCTGCCAGCATCCAGAAGATGTTCTGTAGGAGCTGTTTCACATGCACATGAGCTTTTGATGTATGTGTTGGGGGGAAGGTGGTCTCCCCATTTTATTCCTCCATTAACTTGAAAGTCTCCCCTGCCTTTTTGTGCTTTCAAGACTTCAACTGATAATGTGAGCCCCACCCCCCCCCCCGGTCCTCCCTGCCCCCCCCACCCCCCAAATGTTAATCTCACCCAGAAACACCCTCAGGAACACCCAGAATAAGGTTTGACCAATGACTGGGTGCCTCTGTGGCCCAGTCAAATTTACATATAAAATTAACCATCAAAGTCTAGGAAGAAAATGAAAGGGTTTGATGAACACACAGTATTGTCTCTCCCACAGAAGTGATAAGGGGAGGGAGAGGTAAGGTTGGTTTGGTGTAAAAGGAAGTGATCTGTGGTAGGAGAGTTTGTTGAAAGGGAAAATTATCTTTTAGTGACCCTATCAGCTCCAAGCCCATGAAGAACCACAGAGGAGGCAAACAAAGAGCAAAAATTCCCATTGTTATGTTGGTGGTGGGCCTGGGAGCTCTTGCCATCCTGTAATGAAAGACCATGGTGAGAGAGCTTAGTCGATTTGATGGGTTTTTTGGATCCTAGAATTCAACAATCAATTTTGACAGTTATATCATTGTTTATTGAAACAAGGAAACATTGCAGAATACATTCTGCCCATTTTTGGTGGGAAAACACATATGTATGCTAGAAAAACAATTAGAAAATATAAAAATAAAATATTACTGTGATTATAAAAAATTTATCTGAATGTTCTTTTAGACATCTCAGTCTTTTCCCCTATTCCATGTAGATAGAACTTCTGTCCTGGTTAACAGCTGATTACTAATGAGGGCAAGATCTTGCATTCTTGAAGTTTCACTCTAGTTAGCTCTTCTCAGGTCCACAGGAGATTGAGAAGAGTGGTTACCATGATCACTGCCCAAGTTGCCGTCCAAGTTACTTCAGAGGAGGAGGCTGAAAGAGTAAGAAAATGCAAAACTTTTAGGTGTCCTGATTAATTTGTTGAGAAGGGGAAGGGGTGCTGGACTTTAGCATGGGAGCTTCTATAGCAAGGGAATGAGTTTCCTCTCTGAATCCAGACACAGTGTGCCCTGCACATCCTTTTTCCCAGATGAGCAAGAGCTCAATCTCCCAGATGTAAAGTATAAAGAATACAGAAACCCTTTAAATATTACTGGCTTAGCTGAGTCCTGTACATGAAGATTATCTTGGCATGTCTGCGGGCCTAGAAAAGAATCATTCTCCTACACTGGACAGCAGTTAAGTAGGGCAGACCTTCAAGTGCAGTAGTTCATATGATACTGTATGCTAAGTTTAGGGAAGAAAGGATTGCCTGTTTCTCCACACTACCAACCATCAGTACCAACTCGGTTGGGAAGGAAAAAAAGAAAGGGAAATTAAGAGATAGAGAAGTGCAGGGCTGGGAGAGGAGGAGAGGAGAGTGATAAATTATGGAAGGGGAATTAAGGATGCTCTTCTAGGATAATTTAGGTAGCTGGAAAGTAACAAGATGGGCTTAGACCTTCAAAAAAGAGGTGTATTATTGCTTTCATCCTCTCTGTGAATGGACAGTCACTTTCATTCTATAAAAAACAAGGACTGTGTCTCTTCCTTTTTCTGGATCTCAGGATATGGTGTTGATATAAAGGTGATTTTAGAACCACCCAGCCAACTGGTCTCATGGTCAGACACCAAAGTCTTGTATTGGGTCTTTGTTGGTAGAAAAGCAGGGCGTATCATGAAAGACTAGAAGAGACATGACCAGTTGGTTGAGAAGAACACAGAAGAACTTATAGTTTCTATAGTTCATGTGTGGGAGCAGAGGTAAAGAAATCAGCTTAGGTGAGCAGAGTAGACTGGGTCCAGGAAGACCATGAAAGAGCCATGTCCCCAGGAGCCACGGTCCCTGGTGACTGGGCATGAAAAGGATCTCAGGTAAATGTTGGCACCACAGGTATGAGTTATTCTGGAGAGATTTATACACCAGGGCTTGGGGGTGTGATTTCAGGGATGTGGAGAGTACAGGGCCTAGAATGCTGAAGAGAGTGATTCAGATTTATCAAGAGGTCCCCCAAATCCCTAGTGTCTCTAGAATTAAAAGTACTTGGTGGGTCTAATTTAACTACCACTCATTGGAGGCTTCTTAGGTACTGTGCTAGGTGGTGACCTGTATTGTCTAACTTAATTCTCATAACAGTACGAGATAAGAACTATTACTTTGTCTTATTTAAGAAGGACATGACTTGGAGAAGCTAAGTCACTTGTTTAGCTAATGTGTAATAGTCACAGGATTAATCCAAAGTGTGATTGATTCCAAAATCTATAAACGTAGCTACTCCACAATGGGACCTGTGTAGGCTTGAGAGAGAGCCAGGCGTGATGCTGTATTGAGTGGGGTCTCCCAGGAGTTAGAGAAATATGAAACATGAAACCCAGAGTTTGCCTTTTCAACTTTATCAAGGGCATACACTTGGGGAAGAGCAGAAAATCTCAGTCTTAGGGCCAGGCTCTCTTGCTCACCACTCATTCCCACTCACGTTCATCCATTTGGCCCTTTCTTTTGCTCCTCACTCCTGCTCTTCCACTTAGCCCTTCTTTGCTTTGCTGTCTACCAGCAACACCTTTATGTTGCTACACAACAGTATCTGGACTGTTCCTCTACTTGCCCTTTTCCTCCCTACTCACCTTGAAATCTCAGATTATCCTGCAAGGACCCTGCCCTCAGATTCCAGGACCATGCACTTATTAAAGCAGGGCAGGAAAAGGGGACATGAGAGCCCTTTGCAGGTGAGGACCCTGAGCTCCACAAAGGTGAGGGAAGCTTGCTGAGAGACCGCGTCAGAGACACAAGGAGAATTCAAGTCTACCACACCTCACTAGCGCCTTTGGGGTTCTCCATCAAACGCTATGACAGGTGGCTGGAAAGATCCCCACACTTGTCTTCATTCAAGGGCCCACCTCAGCTCCCTTGGTAGTGTCTCTTACCCTGTACACAGAACGAAGTGAAGTTGATCGTCCTGTTTTGGCTGCTTACAGGATTGCTGGCTTGGCAGGTATAAGACTTCGAGTAGCTTTGTGGCGTGTGGACCACTTCAAGCACACTGTTCTGTAGCTGTTTTGGAAAGGACCCCGATTCCCAATACCAAGTGTAGTTTACAGATTGGTCCTGGATCACACAGGATAGGAGCAGGTGGCAGCTGTTCACTTCCTCTGTCGTACTGACGTTTATGTCAGGCTTCGGTACAGGGTCTGAAGATGAAGATGAGACAATGGGTTTATGCATTTATGAAGCTTTTATGCTGGGAGGGTTTAGCCAACGAAGTGGCGAGGGAGGTCCTGAGGGGCAGTCATGGAGAAGAGGGCCCTGTAGAGGGAGCTAGTGAGCAGCTTTGAACTCTAGGCTTCAGAGCGAAAGAGCTACTCCTTGGCGTGAAGCTAAACTGCGTCCAGCAGGGGGAGCTAGTTACCCAGAAACAAAATGGAGTTACGTCCATCGTGGGCCAGAAAGAAGAGCAGAGTTTTAGCACAGAGATCAGCTAGAGTTGAACTTGATATCCCAACTGTCTGAACTACTCAGGACCCCTTCTCTAGCAATGACCCACATTTGGCACCTTAGCCCATCAGTCAGTCCTTCAAGAGTTCTTGGGCTCAGATACATTGAGAATCCTGGGGTAAGAGATACCACTCTACACCTTTCCTGAACTCTGGCAGAACTACAGAGAACCTCATGGATCTCCCAGCGCAAACCGGTAGTGATGAATTGCATCTGTTAACTTTTGTATCTCAGTGCCTGCCACAGAGCAGATATTCTGATTAAAGGGAAAGGTGAATGGATGTAGGGATGGATGGATGTAGGGATGAAGCAGTTATGCAGTAGAAAAGACAAAATGCTCACTTTACAGTGAGACAAACTTGGGTCCTGGACTTGGCTCTGAGAGAGTGGCTCTGAGAGGCAAGACAACTAACCCTCTGAACTCCTTCTCATGTGTAAAATGACCCTACCTCACAGCACAATGTTAGTAAGATACAGTGCCATCATCTATGAGTATGTGCTTCTGCTGAGTGTGAAGTACGCATGTTGAAGGTCACAGCATCATCACTGCTTTCATCCTCCAGGCAAATGGATTGCGATATAATCCCATCATCTGCTCCTTCCTTGACTAGGACTGCTTTCCCTGAAATCCTCTGAGGTCTTTTCCTTCTGGTCAAGGGTAAAACACCTGCAGAATCAATGCAGCTCAGAAGTCATAGGATTAAACTGTAGCAGAGAACAGACCCAATCAGAGCTGACTTCTGGGTTGTATGTCTGTGAAGGGCAATGGAAGCTCTACCAATCTGACCTCCTGAACTCTAGATCCATCTCCTCCGTGAAACCTTATCACATTGCTGGACTCCTCTTGCATACTTTACATGAACAATCATCATATGCTTATTCATTTCCTGTTGTCTGGCCTCAAGTCTTATGAACCTTCCGCATTTCCCATAGTAAGCAGCTCAGCCCTGAGCACTCCAGAGCCAGATGGAGCAGTCTGGTTCCAAGATGTCCCCTTTGAGCTTTAGAAATTCCTGGGCTGGACAGAAGGGTGATTCTTCCACTAATCACATCCTCAGAGCCTTATCCAGAGGCAAGTGCACTAAAGCCAAGTAGGCTTATGGCTTTTAGGATATTCAGAAATTTTGCAAGTTGGTTGTGAAATGAAACTGTTAGCAGTTTACAGTTGGCTGTGATGGGAATATTTGCCACAAAATCTGGTAAATGATGAATATTTCAGATCTTTTTTATTTTTTAAAAATCACTATAGGAATATTTGAATATTTCCTGTTGCTAGTACATCTTGCAATTTTAGGACATATGATATGAAGGAAGTGAACAAGAAGAGAATTCTAGCCTCTTAGACCAGGGACCATCATGACCCATGTTGGTGGGACATGAATATATACAATATTCTTCATTCTTTGCAGCATTTTAGCATTTTTAAGGCTCCTCATCAGACACAAGATCTTCTGGCACATTTTTTGTTAAAATTTTATTATTTTTGACTGCACCATGAAGCATGTGGGGTCTTTGTTCCCCAACCAGGAATTGAATTCAACACGCCCCCCTGCAGTGGAAGCATAGAGTCTAACCACTGGACCACTAGGGAAGTTCCAGCATTTTTAAAAGTGTTTTCATTTTCATTATCTACTTTGATTCTCATAAAATCCTAAAAAGATATAATTATCCTCACAATATGATGAAGAACCCAAGGCTCTGAGGGGCGCATCTCCCTTGGATGTCTGCCTAGCCCTCCTCCTCTAATAATTGACAGTCTCTCCAAGAATCAAGTTTCTGCGTTATAAGTTGAATCTTTGGACCATAAGTGTTTAAACCACATACCCGAACCAAGACGGGCTAGTCAGTTTCTCTTTCTTGAGAATTTAAACTAAGAGATATGAAAGCCTAGACTTTGAGAGAGATAGTCTGTACTGGCAGGGATCCACTTTCACAGTAAAGATTCCAGTGGCTAGAGGCTCTGGACTGGGCCAGGGTCTCATTCTTCCTCCTCTTCAGTCCTTTCAACTCTTTCAAACTTCTTTCATTGCTTTAAGAAGTCATAGCATTAAAAACAAATTCTCCTTTTTTCTAAAGGTATATCACGTTGGTCTCCATTACTTGCCATCAACAGAATCTTACCTAATGGGACAGAGATGTCAAGATCTTTCTCCAAGTTCACATAGCCAGTAAGTGTGGTCCAGTGGTTAAGAATCTGCCTGCCAATGCCGGGGACACGGGTTCCATCCCTGGTCTGGAAAGATCCCACATACTGCAGAGCAACTAAGCCCATGCGTTACAAATACTGAAGCCCACACATTCTAGAGCCAGCAAGCTGCAGCTACTAAAGCCCACATGCCTAGAACCCATGCTCCACAACAAGAGACACTGCCACAATGAGAAGCCCATGCACTGCAACAAACAGTAGCCCCCACTTGCCACGATTCAAGAAAGTCTGCATGGAGCCATGAAGACTCAGGACAACCAAAAAATCGATTTAAAAAAAAGAAGAATTCAGAACTTATTTGGATTGACCACAAGAGAACATGAAGAGAATAGAGAGAAAACCATCTTTATTGTCTCCTTCCTCTTCAAATCTTAGACTCTCTAATGTCAGAAGAGGTTTTACATGTCCCAAAGTTATCTACTTTGGAGTCTGCTGGCCCAGACTCACTTCCAAGTGGAACTGGCTCTAGGAGAAATGGATTAAGCCTGTCCTGAGGTTTTTCTCTCTCCCTCCCATGGAGAGTCCCCGGAATCACCAGGAAGCTTCCCAGGGATCTGTCTGGGGCCCCAGAGTGGGGACTAGCCCTTTGGTTCCCCTAACTCACCAAGCACCACCAGTGGAAACTTCCATTCGTCCTCGTCTTCAGTGTCCTTCTGCACCCTCAGGAGGTAAGTACTGCTGTCTTCCTTCTGGACCTTGCGGATGTGCAGTGTACCACTATTAAGATCAAGCGTGGCCCTGTCCTTAAATTTAGTATCGAAGTACTTAGGATCACCAGATTCCCACTCTACAATCTTCTGGTCAGTAGTATAAAACCAGATGAGTGATTTGTGGTTCTTAGGCAGATTGGAGATTTGTAGACTCACGTTGCCGCCAGGGATTGCATATTTTGTAGGGCCTGCCAACGAGAGTCAGAATGAGTGAGACCCATTTTAGAGAAGGCAGAGCTGCCCAGTGGCCCAAAGCCTGGGCTGGTGGAACAAGGAAGAAGGGAGAGATTTTTTCTTGGGAGCAGAGAGTATGATCTTTATCAGAGGGCCTGATCCCTGATCAAGAATTCAATGAAAGTTAGAGCTTTAGAAGTGGGCTTGGGTATAGGCAACATGCTCATAATCCATCTAATTCTACCCTAGATGGTTAAGAAAAGGGACACTGAGCTGGCCCTGCCTCTCTCCCTTACTCTCATACCAGGACATTTTCAAATAAAATTATAAGTTACATTTCCCCTCTGTGCCTGTGATCCCTGTGGCTCAATTTAGTTCTCTAGCAGTGACTTCCCAGTTGGCATTAGTGGCAGCTAGAATATGCCTGCCAAAGCAGCAGACACAAGAGACACAAGTTCGATCCCTGGGTTGGGAAGATCCCCTGGAGTAGGAAATGGCAAATCACTCCAGTATCCTTGTCTGGAAACTTCCATGGACAGAGGAGCCTGGCGGGTCCATGGGGCTGCAAAGAGTCAGACACGGCTGAGCAACTGAGCACACACAGCACTAGGCCAGAAGTAAAGGAGACACAAGGTTTGAAATGAAGGGGGCCAAGAGTTACTCAGGGGCAAAGTATTATAGAAGAGTGAGCATTTTATTAATAAAAATATTGTGCTATTTTTCTGGCTTTTATGATCTTTGTTATTTGCCAGCTTTTTAAAAACTTGTGATACATTGGGACTTCTTTTCTCATTCTAACTACATTTATTTTTGTTCCTATTTGTATTTGCAGTTCTATTTTTTTTCTCATGAGAGCACTCCCTAATTGTATAAGCCTCAGTTCTAAAAGACCTGGTTTCATGAAGGCAAGAAGCAAAGGATGATAGCCAGAAAATAAAGGTGAAGGAAGGTCTGCTGATTCTTTTGTGAATGAAAGTAATCTCTGTATAAATGTACAGACTGAGAAAGAGCAGTGAGTGCTCAGTCACTTCAGTCATGTCTGACTCTTTGCAACCCTATGGACTGTAGCCCACCCGGCCCTTCTGTTCATGGGGACATGCCCTTCTTCAGGAGATCTTCCCAACCCAGGGATCGAACCCATGTCTCTTATGTCTCCTGCATTGAGAAATAGCGGTAAAAAGAAGCTAATAGTAGAGGAAAGAGGAAAATCTCTATCGCTCTTACCTCATATACTGTTACACAAAACCTCATACCTTTCAGCATTGTATCTACACCTGTTTTTTGGCTTGGCCAAAAAGTTCATTTGGGTTTTCCCATAGGCTGTTACTTCCCACATGTCAAAAACATTCTTTTGAATAAAGATTAAAAATACCTATGTTCCCAGGTCTTTCAAGTTCCTAGTCATTAATCCTTCCAACTATCCATTGAACAGTTAGTTACGGAGCATTTAACCTATGCCTGTTGCATTCACAGACACACGTAGGCATTAATTTCCACAGTGCTTCTGATTGGTCCATTCCATACTTTATAATCTCTGTGACATAATCAATTCAGTCCAAGCAACAGTATTTGAGCAATGACTACATGCCAGGTCATGTGCTAGGCTCCATCACCAGCAATGTAGAGAATCTCTCACCTCTTAGACCATACAGCCTCTTCAGGAGCATACATTCTCTTTAGGATTTCAAAATTACTGGACACGTATTCTAGACTTGTTCTCATTCCGTTGTTTGTTTCCATGTGAATTAATAAAAGTGGTGATAATAGACAGCCTAGGCCAGTGTTTTTCAGCTTTGGCACTATTGACATTTTGGGCCAGAGAATTCCTTGTACAGGGATGTCTTTGTGTATTGTAAGATGTGTAGCAGCCTCCCTGGCCTCAGCTCACTAGATGCAGGTAACATCATTCCAGTTGTGATCTTCAAAAAATGTCTACAGACAATGCCAAATGCTCCCAGGGAGGCAAAAATCTTACCACCTTCATTCTGGTTGAAAACTGTTGGATTAGGCATCCTTGGTAGATTCTCCATCGAGTCTCAAAAATATGCTGAAGAATATAGCACAACCCACAATTAACCACTTTATTTCTAAGTAGGAAGTCACCGCCATCTACCAGGATGGCTTTTTTTAAATCATTACTCATATGTGGTAAAGGAAGGGGGAAGGAAAGCTGCAACATCTTGTTCATGCCTATATCTTAAAACTCACAGCATATTAAAGTGCTCCATTTAGTATCTATTACTTGCCTTTATCACCAGACTAGAAGCTTCCTAAGGACAGAAAATGAGTCTTATTAATTAAACTCATTTCCATTGTTGTATGGAGAAGGCACTGGCAACCCACTCCAGTACTCTTGCCTGGAAAATCCCATGGATGGAGGAGCTTGGTAGGCTACAGTCCATGGGTTCGCAAAGAGTCGGACACGACTGAGCAACTTCACTTTCACTTTTCACTTCCATGCACTGGAGAAGGAAGTGGCAACCCACTCCAGTGTTCTTGCCTGGAGAATCCCAGGGACGGCAGAGCGTGGTGGTCTGCCGTCTATGGGTTCGCACAGAGTCAGGCACGACTGAAGCAACTTAGCAGCAGCAGCCATTGTAGTATGATAGTTAAGAACATGGGCTCTGGAATTAGACTGTTCAAATCCTGACCATGTCATTTATTAGCTGTGTAACTGTGAGCGTTTTACCTGACCTCTCTGCCTTCATTTTAGTTTATCTTACAGAGTTTGTGATGGTGAAGTTCATGTATCAAGTTTACTGAGTTAAAGGATGCCCAGATAGCTGGTGAAACACTCTTTCTGGATGGTCTGTAAGGTTTTTTTCTAGCAGAGATTAGCATTTGAATCGGTAGACTGGGTAAAGAAGATCACCCTCAACCAATATGGGTGAGCATCATCCAACCTGCTAAGGCTTAGAATTGGACAAAAAGGAAAGAATAAAAGCAAATTCCTTTCTGCTGTGAGTTGGGGTATTCCATCTTCTCCTACCCTTGAACATCAGTGCCCCTGGTTCATGGACCTTAGGACTTGGACTACAGCTTAGACCATTGGCTTCCCTGAAGCCTCTTTGTGGAAGGATGAATGAAGTTGAGTCTACTGAGAATGAAGATTACAGAGTGTATGAACTCAAATTGTGAGTCTATATATACTCAGATCTGTGGATTTCTACTGAAACTACACAAGTAACTTTCTTGGCTTTCATCTTACAGATGGCAGATCATGGGACTTCTCCAGAGAAGTACAGAATATGGATTATGCTTCCATAACTATGTGTGTGTGCTAAGTCACTTCAGTGGTGTCTGACTCTGTGTGACCCCATGGACTCCTCCAGGCTCCTCTGTCACTGTCTAGTCTCCAGGCAAGAATACTAGAGTGGATTGCCATCCCCTTCTCCAGGTATCTTCCCGACCCAGGGATCAAACTGACATCTCTTATGTGTAACCTGCTATGGCAGGTGAGTTCTTTACCACTAACACCACCTGGGAAGCTGCGTGAGACTCATTCTGTATATTTGTATATATCCCATTGATTCTTTTTTTCTAAAGAACCCTGACCCAGAGTTACACAAATAAAATGCTTCGAATATAATTTGATTAATTCGAATAGTCAATACGCATAAAATACTTAGTATAATACTTGGAAAATTAGTAGATAATAAATGTCATGTATTGTTTATTATTATTACCTACATTATTTTTTGTATCCATAAATTCTATATTATGCATAAATTATTGAGACGTTTAACACATGCCGTTGAACTTACTTTATTGTGCCAAAACAGTGGTAAAATAAAGACTGGATTAATGATATATTTTTTAGGAACGAATGTCTATACATGAATCTGAAAGTGTAGAATGTGGTGGAAGGGGGCCAAAAAAAAAAAAATTGCAGCAACTCTCGTAGAGGTTTTCACCTATAAGCTAGATCTAGTAAAAGGCATCAGCATGCACAAAAGATAAACAAATCAGGTCTTTGGTTAGGACATGGGATGATAAGAAAGTGTCCCCAGCACCATAGTAAGACCAGAGAACTTACCTGAAACTTCCTTGGGCAAAGAAAAATGAGGATGAACTTAATGAGGAATAAAAAATACAGAGCATATAGACTGAAGTTATGATTCAGATTCAGTTATACTATACATTATTTCTCCATGTGAAAATTAAGTCTGTTTTATAATAATAAAGCAGGGAACATTTCATACAAAGATGGGGACAATAAAGGACAGAAATGGTATGAACCTAACAGAAGCAGAAGATATTGAGAAGAGGTGGCAAGAATACTCAGAAGAACTATACAAAAAAGATCTTAATGACCCAGATAACCACGATGGTGTGAACACTCATCTAGAGCCAGAATTCTGGAATGCGAAGTCAAGTGGCCTTAGGCCTTAGGCCTAGGAAGCATGACTGCGAACAAAGCTAGTGGAGGGGATGGAATTCCAGCTGAGCTAATCCTAAAAAATGATGCTGTGAAAGTGTTGCACTTAATACGCCAGCAAATTTGGAAAACTCAGCAGTGGCCACAGGATTGGAAAATGTCAGTTTTCTTTCCAATCCCAAAGAAAGGCAATGCCAAAGAATGTTTGAACTACCACACCATTGTGCTCATCTCACACGACTTGCAAAGTAATGCTTAAAATTCTCCAAGGGAGGCTTCAACAGCATGTGAAACAAGAATTTCCAGATATTCAAGCTGGATTTAGAAACGGCAGAGGAACCAGACATCAAATTTTTAAGATCTATTGGACGATAGAAAAAGCAAGAGAATTCCAGAAAAACATCTACTTCTGCTTTATTGACTACACCAAAGCCTTTGACTGTGTGGATCAGAAAAAACAATGGAAAACTGTTAAAGAGATGGGAACACCAGACCACCTTACCTGCTTCCTGAGAAGCCTGTATGCAGGTCAAGAAGCAACAGTTAGAACTGGACATGAAACAATGGACTGGTTCAAAATTGAGAAAGGAGTACTTCAAGGCTATATATTGTCACCCTGCTTATTTAATTTATATGCAGAGTACATCATGCGAAATGTCGGGCTGGATGAAGCCCAAGTAGGAATCAAGATTGCCAGGAGAAATATCAATAACCTCAGATAGGCAGATGACACCACCCTTATGGCAGAAAGCGAAGAGAAACTGAAGAGCCTCTTGATGAGAGTGAAAGAGGAGAGTGAAAAAGTTGGTTTAAATCTCAACATTCAGAAAACTAAGATCATGGCATCTGATCCCATCACTTCATGGCAAATAGATGGGGAAAAAATGGAAATAGTGACATACTTTATTTTCTTGGGCTCCAAAATCATTGCAGATGGTGACTGCAGCCATGAAATTAAAAGACGCTTGCTCCTTGGAAGAAAAGCTATGACAAACCTAGACAGCATATTAAAAAGCAGGGACATTACTTTGCTGACAGAGTTCCATCTAGTCAAAGCTATGGTTTTTCCAGTAGTCAAGTATGAATATGAGAGTTGGACCATAAAGAAGGCTGAGTGCTGAATAATTGATGCTTTTGAATGGTAGTGCTGGAGAAGACTCTTGAGAGTCCCTTGGACCACAAGGAGATCCAACCAGTCAATCCTAAGGGAAGTCAACCCTGAATATTCATTGGAAGGACTGATGCTGAAGCTGAAACTCCAATATTTTGGCCACCTGATGCAAAGAGCTGACTTGTTGGAAAAGACCTTAATACTGGGAAAGATTGAAGGCAGGAAGAGAAGGGGATGACAGAGGATAAGGTGATTGGATGGCATCATTGTCTCAAAGGATATGAATTTAAGCAAGTTCCATGAGTTGGTGAAGGACAGGGTAGCCTGGCATGCTGCAGTCCATGGGGTCACAAAGAGTTGGACATGACTGAGTGACTGAACTGAACTTAGAACATTAAGATCTTGTTTGTCCAGGGTATCCCCAACATGTTCCAAAGAACTTCAAACTAAAATGCGAGGAGGAGGGGGAAACTATAACAGATACAGAGTCACTGAGATTGTGAACATTTCAAAGGCAAACACCATGTCTTACTCAATTTTGAATCCCCAGAATACTTGGCTCACATTTATTGTTTAGTATAGGATGAATGGGGCAAAAATCCCTACATAAGTGTTCCCATTCATCTCCTCATAACCTCCAAATAGTCATATTTTTTATCCCACTTAGCTTCTTTTTGCTTGGTATGTGTGTGTGTTAGTTGCTCAGTCATGGCTGACTCTTTGCAGGCCCTTGGACTGTAGCCTGCTAGGCTTTTCTTTCCATGGGATTTTCCAGGTAAGAAAATCCGTTTCCTCCTCCAGAGGATCTTCTTGACCCAGACAGAGATCAAACCTGTGTCTCCTGCATTGCAGGTGGATTCTTTATCACTGGGCCATCTAGGAAGCTCTCCTCTTGCTTATTTCTTAAGATTTGTTTGACATTTATGAGGGACCACTCAGGTTGGTTTAGAAAATAGAGGTTCTATATAATGTTATGGCTCAAGAGAATGAGAATCTCTGAGCTGCAGAGAAATGGAATAGTTTGAGAAGACTGAAGAGGGCAGATAAGTGCATGATAGGAAGTATTGCAATAGCTTACAACTGGATTCCTTTTAACATCTTTTGAGAGACTTCAAGTAGAAATTGGAGTTACTTTTTAATTACTTATGACCAATGAGCTGTGTTTCTTGAGTATCATAACGTGCCTACCTGGGCCAGTGTAACAGCCCTGTCTTATGGTTGTGTGTGTGAGTCACTTAGTTGTGTCCAACTCTCCGAAACTCCGTGAATTGTAGCCTGCCAGGCTCCTCTGTCCATGGTATTCCTAGGCAAGAATATTGGAGTCGGTAGACATTCCCTTCCTCAGGGGATCTTCCTGACCCAGGGATTGAACCTGGGTCTCCTGCATTGCAGGCAGATTCTTTACCATATGAGCCACCAGGGAAGTCTTATGGTTGGGTCCTGGATAAAGGAATAAAAGGTGACTATTATGACACATACAGCAGAGGAGCGGTGAAGAAACTGCCCAGCAAGTTATTTCTCAAAAGAAACAACACAAAAGAGTGCTGAGAATATCATTCATGGTTTCAGATATCTACAAATCAAAGAAAAGCAGCTAAGGGAAACCTTGAAATAAAAACCCAGCAGCCTCAAATGGGCTGAGATTCATGCTTGAGAATAGCAAAGGAAAAGTGAGTTTTGGGAAAAGGATATGAAAAAAGAAAGAATGTATGTATATGTATAGCTTCCCTTGTGGCTCAGCTGGTAAAGAATCCACCTGCAATGTGGGAGACCTCGGCTTGATCACTGAGTTGGGAAAATTCCCTGGAGAAGGGAAAGGCTACCCACTCCAGTATTCTGGCCTAAAGAATTCCATGGATTGTATAGTCCATGGGATTGCAAAGAGGCAGACATGACTGAGCAACTTTCACTTTCACATGTATAGTAGAATCACTTCACTGTACACTGAAGCTAACACAATATTGTAAATCAACTATACTTCAATATAAAATAAAAATTAATTTAAAAAGGAAAAGTGAGTATTTTTTTAATGAAATATCTAATGAAAGTGTGGCCTTAAAAAGCTACATAAAGATAGAAACAGTAGAAAGACTGCTTGATTAACCATAAAAAAATGGAAAAAAATTCTCCTTTTCTAAAAGGATCCTATAATCCAGTCACAAGTTGAATAAAGATGCATTAATATTACTATTATAATATAGATTGCAAAAATTAATGTACCGACATTGTAGTACAATTTGAGATATCAAGGTGGTGGTTTAGTCTATTACAGAGGATTTTCTAATAAATTCAGATAAATTCATTGATATTTTCCTTTTATTTTTGTTATTGTCCAGTCACTCAGTCATGTCTGACTCTTTGCAACCCCAAGGACTGCAGCATGCCAGACTTCCCTGTCCTTCACCATCTCCCAGAGCTTCTTCAAACTCATGTCCATTGAGTTTGTGATGCCATCCAACCATATTGTCCTCTGTCATCCCCTTCTCCTCCCGCCTTCCATTTTTCCCAGCATCAGGGTATTTTCAAATGAGTCAACTCTTCGCATCAGGTGGCCAAAATATTGGAGTTTCAGCTTTAGCATCAGTCCTTCCAATGAATATTCAGGATTGATTTCCTTTAGGAATGACTGGTTTGATCTCTTTGCAGTCCAAAGGACTCTCAAGAGTATTCACGAGCACCATAGTTCAAAAGCATCAATTCTTTGGTGCTCAGCTTTCTTTATGGTCCAACTCTCACATCCATACATGACTACTGGAAAAAATATAGCTTTGACTAGACGGACTTTTGTCAGCAAAGTAATGTCTCTGCTTTTTAATATACGCTGTCTAGGTTTGTCGTAGCTTTTCTTCCAAGGAGCAAGTATCTTTTAATTTCATGACTGCAGCTACTATCTTCAGTGATTTTGGAGGCTCAAGAAGATAAAGTCTGTCACTGTTTCCATTTTTTCCCCATCTATTTGCCATGAAGTGATGGGACCAGATGCCATAATCTTAGTTTTTTGAATGTTGAGTTTTAAGTCAGTTTTTTCACTCTCCCCTTTTCCTTTCATCATGTGGCTCTTTAATTCCTCTTTGCTTTCTGCCATAAGGGTAGTGTCATCAGCATATCTGAGGTTATTGATGTTTCTCCCAGCAATCTTGATTCCTGCTTGTGCTTCATCCAGCCAAGATTTTCACATGATGTACTCTGCATATAAGTTAAATAAGCAGGGTGACAGTATACAGTCTTGACTTATTGTTTTCTCAATTTTGAACCAGTTCATTGTTCCATGTCCAGTTCTAACTTTTGCTTTCTTGACCTTAAAACAGGTTTCTCAGGAAGCAGGTAAGGTAGTCTGGTGTTCCCATCTCTTTAACAGTTTTCCAAAGTTTGCTGTGATCCACATAGTCAAAGTCTGTGTCAATGAACCATAGTAAATGAAACAGAAGTAGATGTTTTTCTGGAATTCTCCTCCTTTTTCTATGATCCAATTAATGTTGGCAATTTGATGTCTGGTTCCTCTGCCTTTTCTAAATCCAGCTTGAATATCTGGAAGTTCTTGGTTCACATACTGTTGAAGCCTCCCTTGGAGAATTTTGAGCATTACTTTGCAAGTCGTGTGAGATGAGCACAATGACATGGTAGTTCAAACATTCTTTGGCATTGCCTTTCTTTGGGACTGGAAGGAAAACACCTTTTCCAGTCCTGAGGCCACTGTTGAGTTTTCCAAATTTGCTGGCATATTGAGTGCAGCACTTTCACAGCATCATCTTTCAGGATTTGAAATAACTCAGCTGGAATTCCATCCTTTCACTAACTTTGTTTGTAGTGATGCTTCCTAAGGTCCACTTGACTTCACACTCCAGGATGTCTGGCTCTAGATGAGTGGTCACATCTTCACGGTTTTCTGAGTCATTAAGATCTTTTTTGTATAGTCCTTCTGTGTGTTTTTTGCCACCTCTTCTTAATATCTTCGGCTTCTGTTAGGTCCATACCGTTTCTGTACTTTATTTTGGCCATCTTTGCATGAAATGTTCCCTTGGTATCTCTAATTTTCTTGAAAAGATCTCGACTCTCTTCCATTCTATTGTTTTCCTCTATTTCTTTACTTGATCACTTAGGAAGGCTTTCTTATCTCTCCTTGCTATTCTTTGGAACTCTGCATTCAGATGGGTGTATCTTTCCTTTTCTCCTTTGCCTTTCACTTCTCTTCTTTTCTCACTATTTGTAAGGCCTCCTCAGACAACCATTTTGCATTGTTGCATCTCTTTTTCTTGGAGATGTTTTTGATCACCACCTCCTGTACAATGTTATGAACTTCCATCCATAGTTCTTTAGGCATTCTGTCTATCAGATCTAATCCCTTGAATATATTTGTCACTTCCACTGTACAATTGCAAGGGATTTGATTTAGAACATACTTGCATGGCCTAGTAATTTTCCCTATTTTCTTCAACTTAAGTCTGAATTTTGCAATAAGGATTTTATGATCTAATCCACAGTCAGCTCCTGGTCTTGTTTTTGCTCATTGTATAGAGCTTCTTCATCTTCAGCTGAAAATAATATAATCATTCTGATTTCAGTATTGACCATCTGGTGATGTCCATGTGTAGAGTTGTCTCTTGTGTTGTTGGAAGAGGATATTTGTTATGACCAGTGTGTTCACTTTGCAAAACTCTGTTAGACTTTTCCCTGCTTCATTTTGTACTCCAAAGCCTCTCCAGGTATCTCTTGACTTTCTACTTACTTTCATATATATATATATTTCTTTTTCTGATATATTTATGTTTTTTTTAATTTTAAAGTACATTGAAAAACATTTTGACTTGCCTTTTAACAATTCCATATTTTATTAGATAGAAAACTACTTAAAGTACTACTTTGATTTAATTCTAACAAGAAGTAGTTGTTCATGTGTCTGAATGCTTAGGATAAAGTAACTGTATTTATGTGCAGTTATAAATGAGGCAGACCTTTCCTATGCTTACCCGTGTTCTTGTCTGTAGAGAAGTAAAACTAAAATGGTGTGGGGGAGGGGAATCAAATCAAAGGAAGCATTAATTTCATACAAAAGAGTCTACCCAGGAAGAAGAAAGAAGTTCTAAAAGGGAAATTCTGAATACTCTAAAACAAGTCATGTGCTTTCTTGTAAAATTTTAAGAACCAAAAGAGGTGTTTTAAAGATACTGACATGGGGTTATGTGCAGCTCTCTAGTGAGATAAACTGTTTAACAAACCTGTACAAACCTTTCAAGGAAGTAATTTGGCAGTAGACATCGAATAGGCATCAGTAGACATCAATAGGCATCAAAAAAGATGTGTGTCATGGGGGGCAAGATGAACAGAGTGCAGCGCCGTTTCCTGAGATGGGAAGTCTCATGAATTTAATCAGCCAGATGGCAGTGACTAAATGCATAGTGAGGAAGCACCAGGTGTGTGGAGGCTTATTACACAGCAATAGATAGCTGGAACAAAGATGAGAAGTTAGATTTTGGAAATGTGTTTGAAGATGTTTAAAAAGCAGAGATTCAGTTCTGTGGCCAGGAGACAGCACTGGGCTTTGGAATTTCCTTATGATATTCCTGGCTCTTATCTGTCTCAAATTGTATGTGGTCACAATCACAGAGCAATTTCACATTGTTTATTTCATTGATCTTAATAATAACCCCTTGAAAAAATGGGGAGCATATCATTATACCC
Organism: Muntiacus reevesi; assembly: GCF_963930625.1. NCBI lineage: Eukaryota > Metazoa > Chordata > Mammalia > Artiodactyla > Cervidae > Muntiacus > Muntiacus reevesi. Next base: position 71,945,933 of record NC_089249.1, on the reverse strand, counting down.
ATAATAGAGTTGAGAAAATTGAGACTCAGAAAGTTTTTGCGATTTATAGGAAACTCCGTGGCTTAGAACTCAGAACATAGGTCTTATAGCAATTATCCTCCAGTTAAAAGTAAAATTAAGAAAAAAGAAGATAAGTCTTCTGATTCCCAGAACAAGCTATTTCTAGTGCACTTTGTTCTGCTAGAGGGAGACAGGGAAGATGCCTGCTAGTGAGGAGTGGGCCGAGAGATCAGAGAGCTGAGAGACTCAAGTCTGAGGAGGGCCAATAGAGGAGATTTACAAAATATGTCTCAAATTTCTCCACAAAAAACATCCATTACTGGGAAAGAAAGAATAACGATACCCCCAGGAAGATCTGGACAGATAGCCTGAAAGGAAGCTCTTTGATGTCATTCATTCATAGGATTAACAATTATTTATTGAGCCCATGCCACGTGCTAGCCACTGTACTAGGTTCAGCAACGAACAAGGTCCCTGTGCTCACAGAGCTCAAGGAAACAGACAACCAGGCAGTTCACCAACCACAACCTGGAACCTGAGGTTTCTAGGAGGAAGTGACACAAAAATGGGAGGGGCTGGAGAGGCGGGAGTGCAGGACATTGTAGACAGAAGGAAAGGTATGTATATAGGCCTAGAGGTAAGACAGAAAGCACCTCCTTCAAGGCAAACAGCAAAGTTAAATTTAGACGAAATGTGGTTATGGGGTGTTGTTTTATCACTCAGTCATGTCCGACTCTTTTGTGACCCATGAACTGTTGCCCACCAGGCTCCTCTGCCCTTGAGATTTCCCAGGCAAGAATACTGGAGTACGTTGCCATTTCCTTCTCCAGGGGAACTTCCTGACCCAAGGATTGAACCCACATCTCCTGCATTGGCAGGTGGTTTTTTTTTTTTTTTTTTTTTAAACCACTATGCCACCAAGTTATGGGGTGAAGGAGTCATAAATTGAAGATAAAAGAACTATCTGTAGGCATACTCTGGACATGAAGAGATTTAGACACAATGACCTCATGTCTAGAGAAAGAGCTGAAATAGTCCGGTTCTCTTGGCATTTCTATCTTTCCCATCAATTGGATGAATACTTCATACCAGCTCTACTCCCAAGGTCATATTAGTGACCAATGAGTTGACTAAGCCCCGTGAAGCTCACACAGCCGTGAGAGGCCTGAAGACATTATGTCTCTAGACTTAGTGTAGGGGAGCAGAATGTGCCACCCTAATATATGTCTCTTTGGCATATTAATTGTTTTAAGAGGGTTCTTATCTAAGGAAATAGCAGACATGGTAAACACTCTGAAAACGATGTACGAGTTACCCGTTTATAAGAAACATTTATATTTGTAAGGGAAATCTCCATTAATAAAGGTCTCTCTCTCTCTCTCTGTACCAGAAGAAGAAGATGACCAAATCTCTAGAAACTCTTATCAATGGTGAAGGCACTAACTTAAATCTGCCTAACAACCTTACCCTTATTTGCTGTGCTTTTCCTGATAACCTCCCAGAACTGTCACCCTCAACATTCTCTTTCATCTTTAGCAGAGGATGGTATTTAAGATGAGGGCTTCAGCCATTTTAGTGAGTTACTTGGTTTTTCTGGGTTTCACCCATGTACACAATATTAAACTCTGATTTTCTCTTGTTAGCTTATCTCATGTCAATTTAATTCTTACACCAGTCAGAGATCCTAGAAGGGCAGAGAAAAATCTCTTCCTTCCCCAAAGCCACTCATAAACCAGATCGAATGTCCTGCCACCCTGAGAGGCCTTGCATGAGTAGTCAACAGGATTTCCTCTAAGTATGGCTATCTCATCTGCCTCAGAGTCACATACTATCATAATTCTAAAATGTTATATTTGTTTCCCATTCCCAAACTCACTTTTACTCATTTTTTTCCATAGTAGTGAACCTTAAAGCACCTTTAATGAAAAAACTTAAGTATTTATTGGGGGGAATAGTGAGAAAGGCAATATCTTAGCTCTCAGTTCTCAGCTGACTTAGGAAGACAGGTAGTAGAGGGCTGGACAACTGTAACAGGAAAAGGAAAGTTGCCACACAAAGGGATCAGAACACAACCATGGCAGAACGAACCTTAGCTCTTAGTCAGATGTTCCAGGGTTTCCCTGCTACTGAGGCCTCTGCTCAGACTATCACTCAGTGACCCTAGACAGAGCCATCCTTCCCCAGTTTCCTTTCCTGTCGGGAGCCACTATGGGAGATCCCACCCATGACAAGGTCATGAGGAGAAGACCTGAAATGCAAGGCTGTTCAGGCTACAAGGGACTCTCCAGGTTGACCGTGGCCTCTACCCCACCCTGTAGCCTCCCCCTCTTGCTGTTGTCCTTGTTCGTCCTGTTGCAGATCTTTGTGTTGCCTGCTGAGAGCTCTCCTGCTCCTCTTTCACTAAATAAAGACCAACATAGAATCCTAATTAATAAATCTCCTGGATGCTGGTTCCCTATGAAGGGGCCAGGAATGAAGGAAATGTTTCAAGTAAAAACCCTTTTGCTGGCACTCTGGCTTGTTTGGCAGATGCGTACTAATGCACATGACTGCTCACAACACCTTAATCATAAACAGCATAAAGGACCTGATCACAAAAGGCCCTGATAGGCACAGAGCCCTTTGGGGGGTGAGAAAGCCCTATTGGCGAACACACAAAAAAATATTATTCTAAAAGTGGTTATTGGATCAACGTTTGATTGCTGCTATTGTGCTGAGGTTGTGCAGTAAAAACTTGCAATATAGTTAAGGATTTAGACAACTAAGAGTTTAGCCCTAGTGTGCTAAACAATAAGATAATTGTTAATTTTAATCAAGAGTGCTAAAACAGAGGCTGCCTCATCAGAGCCACAGAGTCTTTGTGTGGTAAATGTTTTAGATAAATTTAGCTGGGAACTTTTGCAAAAAGGCTGACATTTACGTTAACAGGATTGTATTCTACTATGTTGCAACCTGCTGTACCATGAGACTGCAACTTTTCTGTTTTCTGTTAAACTCAAGGCAAAATAGAACAATAAAGAATAGACTATGGAAAACAGCTTTGCCTTCACCTAGACCATAAAATGTTAATAGGCCCCAAGGCCAGAAGACAATGTACAAAGGTCCACTATGAAAGAAGACTCTCATGAACAAAGAAGCATGCAGAAAACACCCTGGTTTCCTGAAGGACAAAACTGACATAATGTTAAACTAAACTTTGTATGCTTATCTTTCACCTCCCCTTAGAAACGTACTGACTTAGGGTATATAAGCTACGGTGAAAAATAAAACGCTGCCAGACTTTGCTGTACATCCCAGTCTGGTCTCTTTCTTTCTCTCTCTCGCACTCGCTGATGCTGTTCATCCTGAGGGTACCCCTGGATCCTGCTGGGGCTGGACCCCCGCACTTTCCAGTTTTGATTTCTCTCTAGAGCAATGACAACATTATTTACTTTTGCTCATGACACAACTCCTTGCATAGACAGAGGTCTCAAAATATGCCTCAAGGAGCACAGCACCCCTGAGCCTAAAATGTGGCAGCTACCCATGCAGCGTTCGGGTATTTGTCATGCAAAGAAACTTCACAGATGAGAAACCATCGCAATAAGTGTGAGAGGACTACTTCTCCATCTCACCAAAGTTCTATTTTTGTTGCTTCCCCTTGAGAAAAGAGATGGAGCCTGACTTTCCAAAGCTTAAGGAAGACTCCCGAACTCATCACAACCCTGCTGCCAGGATGAGAATACTTGCTGCCTGGAGCCACTACTCCACTTCAGGTGGAGACACACCCCGTATTCCCTTTTCCATCTGACTGGGCCTCCAGTGCACAGTTACAGCAGACAATTTGTGGAAAGTACCTTGTATGCTGGTCGCCGGGAACAAATGGCGAAGCAGAAGAATTTTCAGAGTCAGAGACCACTCCCACCTTCTGGAGCACATGCTCCTCTTCTCCAGAACTTTACGGGAACTCTGGATACAGACCAGAGCCAAGCCAGAAAGAAACCAAAGGCACCTTTAATTCACGGCTTAAGGTTAGAACTCTCCACCCAGCAAGTCATGGGTGGGGCCTGGGGACCAAAAACAGGAAGCCCCATCTTTTTTTTTTTTTTTTTTTTAATTAAACCACTAAGAAACTAAGAACAGACTGGCGGATATGGGGGCAGAGGGAGAGGGTGGGACGAATTGAGAAAGTAGCCCTGAAACACCCATTACCATATGTAAAACTAGACAGTTAGTGGAATTTTCAGTATGACGCAAGGAGCAAATGACAACCTAAAGGGGTGGGATGGGGTGAGATGTGGGAGGGAGGGCCTCGAGGGAGGAAACACACATATACTAATAGCTGGTTCATTTTGATATATGGCAAAAATGAACACAATATTGTAAAGCAAATATCCTTCCATTTAAAATAAACACATTTAAATTAAAAAAAAAATTTTTGTTTGAATGTGTGTTAGTTCTCTTTTCTGGTGAGAGGATCCATAGATTCTACCGGTTTTCAGAGGGATTGGTACTCAGAAAAGATTAAAGATGTGAATATCTGCTTTTGGTTTCCCAGCCAGGAAACACCCTGATTAACCAGAGTACCCACCCAAGGGGATTTCTGACCTGAGCCAACTCTAAATCACGTGAGGAGTAGAAAGTAGATCATGTGTGGCGTAGGCTGAGATCACAAAATGTGGGAAATCAGTTTGAGTACTTGTCTCCCCCTCCCACCCTCCAAGCTCTTCCTCACTTATGGATAAGTTCACTATTTAAACCTTCACATTGGCCTACCCACTGAACATTAGTATTATTACTATTAGCCTATATTCAAATATTGTATCACTAATCTATTATCAAATTACCAATTATTTGACCCAAATGAATGTATTCTGCACCCTTGTAGTCTAAGAGTTTCAGGCCCATCCCTCTTGAATCTAAATGAATTATTCGCCCACCCAGGACACTTTGCAGACCCGTAAGGAAAGTCACAGTCCCTGATATACCATATTTGTACCAGTTTCAGACTGGGGACGTTTCTGATTTTCAACATGGAGATGAGCAATAAAAACCCTGCTCTCCTCAATCTGTGAACTTCCATCTTGGAAGTAGTTACCCTCCCCGAAAGATCAGCATGAGGAAATGGAGTCAGCTCACTACCTGAAACTGCATATTACCCCCTATTTACCTGATCATATTGGAGCCCTGTGAGGTGAAGAAAACAGGTATTACTACTTGTATTTTATAACTGAAACTCAGGGTCAGATTTGCCTGAGGTCATATGCAGCTCCAGTCAACCCCAGTCTTCTTCACTCAGCTCTTCCCCTCATGTGAGCTACAGTAAATCTTTGGACTAGAAGAGAAGATGAGACTGAAGTAGAATGAGCAAGATCAAAGTGAGGTCAACTAAGGAAGACTTTAAAGCAAACCATGAAAAAGAAGCTGAGAAGGAGTATTCTTTACCACTAGTGCCACCCGGGAAACCGCCTGAGAAGTAGTGGAGCAAATGACAGAACAGGGTAAGGGACAGAAGAGAACTGTGCGTGGGCTTTGCTTGGACTCGGACTCCTCTGGGGATTTTGCAAAGGGCTGTTGCCCAGTGTTTTGCTGAAGCATTTGAGATCTTAACCAGCAGAGAATAGCAAAATCTATTCCCAACCACCTAGGAATGAATGGTGGAATCTCCCAGTTGGCACTAGTGGTAAAGAACCCACCTACCAATGCAGGAGACACAAGATATGTGGGTTTGATCCCTGGGTTGGGAAGATCCCCTGTAGGAGGGCATGGGAACTCAACTCCAGTATTCTTGCCTGGAGAATCCTATAGACAGAGGAGCCTGGCAGGCTACAGTCCACGGGATCGCACAGGGTGGGACACGACTGAAGTGACTTAGCACACACCCATGCAGGATGAAGGGTACTATTGCTGGCTGACTTCTTGCTGAGTCCAGGAGGGGGCAGTACAACACTGCAGGTGTTTCTTCCTCACTATATCTATTGGATATTTCTAGAACTATAAATGAGGATGTAGAAAAAAAGCTACTCTCTTGTCTACTTTTAAGCAGCTTGCAACTTCATGGAGGAACCAGATAAAGAAGAAAAGCATTAATGTGGTTGTGAAACCATGGAGTCACTTAGAAAGACTACATAAAGACAAATTGGCACCATCAGGGTACACCAGGGCCATTCTCACCCTCCAGTAGATAGACACCAGCTCCAGGACCCCATGGCCTTGGCTTTGACCTTGCCCATCGGCAAGCCAAAACCAGCTCCAACATATCTTGGACCCCTCAACCAGCTGCCCTGGGGTCCAGTCCCACTCATCAGAGGGCCAGCACCGGTTCTGAGACAACCTGGATGCCACAGCTAGTTGTGTCAGGAACTGGCCCTGCTTGCCAGTAGACTGACATCAAGTTTGGAACCCTTGGTGTCACAGCCAGCCATGCCAGAGCCTGGCTCTGCCTGACCATGGACCATAACTAGACCTAAGTCGACTAGAATAGGACCGTCTTGGGGTCCTATAGCCAGCAGCCTCATAACTTAGCCCTGCCAAACAGGGGCCAGCAGCCTCTACACAAGGCAGGACCATCCAGTTGCACTGGGGGCCAGCCACATCTACCAGATCACCCACGTAGTCAGCCTACCACAACAGAAGGACCAATACCAGCCCAAGTAGGGGCAATCCTCAAGCATAGAGCTCATAGAGGGGACTATACTGCTGGGAGGCATAAGAAAGCTCCTGCAAAAGCCACTTCTCCAAGAACAGGAAACATAGCCAACCTGCTAGTTAAATAGAAATAAAAAACAGTAAATTGGACAAAATGAGGCTACAGAGGATTATCTTCCAAATGAAGAAAAAAGATAAAATTCCAGAAGAAGAACTAGTGAAGCAGAGATAGGCAATCTACCCTATAGAGAGTTCAAATTAATAATCATAAAGATGTTCAAAGAATTCAAAAGAAGATTGGATGAACAGAGTGAGAAGTCAGAATTTTTTAACAGGGTTAGAAAATATAAAGAAGACCCAGAGATGAATACAATAGCTTAAATGAAAAATACACTAGAAGTAATCAACAGTAGGTTAGATGATACAGAGGAATAGATCAATAAGGTGGAATACAGAGTAAGGGAAATCAGTATAAAGGAACAGGAGAAAAAGAGAATAAAAAGAAATGAAGGCAGTTTAAGAGACCTCTGGGATAACATCAAGCATAACAACATTCACCTTAGAAGGATCTCAGAAGAGAGAGAAAGGGGTAGAGAACACATTTTAAGTCATAATAGATGAAAACTTCCCTAACCTGAGAAATGAAATAGACGTCTGTGTCCAGGAAGCCAGAGAGTCCTGAACAGGATCAGCTCAAAGAGGAATACAAGATGCACTGTAATTAAAATGTCAAAAGTTAAAAACAGAATGTTAAAAGCAGCAAGGGAAAAGCAACAAGTTTCATACCAGGGAACTCCCATAAGGCTATCAGCTGACTTTGCAGCAGAAACTCTGTAGGCCAATACGGAGTGGCCCGACCTAGGTAAAGTGACAAAAGGGAAAACCCACAACCAAGAACAACCAAGAATACTTTAGTCAGCGAGGCTTTCAGTCAGATTTGATGCAAAATCAAAAGTGTTACAGACAAGTGAAAGCTAAAGAGTTCATACCGTACCGACTTTATAATAAATGTTAAAGGGACTTCTCTAAGTGAAAAGGGCCACAATGAGAAACATGAAAATTATGAAAGGAAAAAAATCTCATTAATAAAGGCAAATGTACAATAAAGGCAGTAAATTAGTTATGTGTAAAGTTAGGAGAGAGGGTAAAAGACAAAGGTAGTAAAATTGTGTATACCTGCAATAAGTAATTAAGGGATACACAAAACAAAAAGATATTAAGTTCTCCAGGCAAGAAAAGTGGAGTGGGTAGCCACTCCCTTCTCCAGGAGATCTTCCCAACCCAGGGATCCAACCTGGGTCTCCTGAATTGCAGGCAGATTCTCTACTGTCTGAGCCACCAGGGAAGACCCAAAATATTAAACATGACATCAAAAACACTGCATTAGGGGTATAAAAATGCAGAGCTGTTAAAATGCATTTGAACTTAAGAGTACAGGAACTTAATGTGTGTGTGTGTGTATATATATATATATATATACATATACCAATGTATATGTATATATATAGATAGATAGATATAGATAGTTATGTACAATGGAGGGAATATAATAAATACCTAATATATTTGAATGATGACATCATAACCAGAGTGATTGTGGTAATCATTTTTAAATGTAGAGAAATGCCAAATTGTTATGTTGTGGAATAGGAACTAACATAGTATTGTAGATCATTGCACTTCAAAAGCAAACAAACAAGCTCATAGGAAAAAATCAGATTTGTGGCTACCAGAGGCTGGAACTGGAGGGAGGGGAATTGAATGAAGGTGGTCAAAAGCTACAACCTACCAGTTACAAGATAAATAAGTACTAGGAATGTAATGTACAACAAGACAAATATAATTAATGTTGCTGTATGTTAAATATGAAAGTTTCAAAGAGAGTAAATCCTATGAGTTCTCATCACTAGAAAATTTTTTGTCTATTTCTTTATTTCTGTATCTATATGAGATGATAGGTGTTCCTTAAATTTGTGTAATAATCATTCATGATGTATAAAAGTCAAATTTATGGTGTACCCCTTAAACTTATACAATCAGTTCAGTTCAGTCACTCAGTCATGTCCAACTCTGTGATCCCATGAACCGCAGCACGCCAGGCCTCCCTGTCCATCACCAATTCCCAGAGTCCACTCAAACTCATGTCCATTGAGTCGGTGATGCCATCCAACCATCTCATCCTCTGTTGTCTCTTTCTCTTCCTGCCTTCAATCTTTCCCAGCAACAGGGTCTTTTCAAATGAGTCAGCTCTTCACATCACATGGCCAAAGTATTGGAGTTTCAGCTTCAGCATCCGTCCTTCCAATGAACACCCAGGACTGATCTCCTTTAGGATGGACTGGCTGGGTCTCCTTGCAATCCAAGGGACTCTCAAGAGTCTTCTCCAACACCACAGTTCAAAAGCATCAATTCTTCAGTGCTCAGCTTTCTTTACAGTTCAACTCTCACATCCATACATGACCACTGGAAAAACCATAGCTTTGATTAGATGAACCTGTGTTGACAAAGTAATGTCTCTGCTTTTTAATATGCTGTCTAAATTGGTCATAACTTTCCTTCCAGGGAGTAAGCATCTTTTAATTTCATGGCTGCAGTTACCATCTGCAGCGATTTTGTAGCCCAGAAAAATAAAGTCAGCCACTGTTTCCACTGTCTCCCCATCTATTTGCCATGAAGGTAAAAAGAGCACTAACCCCACTCTGAGGGCTCCACCCTCCTGATCTAAACATCTGCCAAATGCCCCATCATCTAAGAGATTGTTGTTGTCCAGTCGTTCAGCCATGTCTGAGTCTTTGTGACCCCATGAACTGCAATACAAGGCTTCCCTGTCCTTCACTATCTTCCAGAGTGTGCTCAAACTCATGTCCATTGAGACAATGATGCCATCCAATCATCTCATCTTCTGCTGCCCCATTCTCCTCCTGTACTCAATGTTTCCCAGCATCAGGGTCTATTCCATGAGTTGGCTCTTCACATCAGGTGGCCAAGGTATTGGACCTTCAGCTTCAACATAGTTCTTCCAATGAGATTCAGGGTTGACTTCCTTTAGGATTGTTTGATTTGATCTCCTTGCTGTCCGAGTGACTCTCAAGGGTCTTCTCTAGCACCACAGTTCAAAAGCATCATTTCTCTGGTACTCAGCTTTCTTTATGGTCCAACTTTCACATCTGTACACGACTACTGGAAAAACCATAGCTTTGACTATATGGACGTTTGTAGGCAAAGTTATGTCTCTGCATTTTAATACACTGTCTAGATTTATCTAGGAGCAAGCATCTTTTAATTTCATGGCTGCAGTCACAGTCCACAGTGATTTTGGAGCCCAGAAAATAAAGTCTGTCACTGTTTCCATTTTTTCCCCATCTATTAGTCATGAAGTGATGGGACAGGATGCCATGATCTTATTTTTTTGAATGTTGAGTTTTAAGCCAACTTTTTCATTCTCTTGTTTCACCTTCTTCAAGAGGCTCTTTAGTTCCTCTTTGCTCTCTGCCATTAGGGTGGTATCATCTGCATATCCCAGGTTATTGATATTTCTCCCGGTAATCTTGATTCCAGCTTGTGCTTCATCCAGTCAGGCATTTCACATGATGTACTCTGCATATAAGTTCAATTAGCAGGGTGACAGTATACAGTCTTCATCTACTCCTTTCCCAATTTTGAACCAGTCCATTGTTCCATGTCTGAGTCTATTGCTTCTTGACCTGCATACAGGTTTCTCAGGAGGCAGGTAAGGTGGTCTGGTATTACCATCCCTTGAAGAACTTTCCACAGTTTGTTGCGATCCACATAGTCAAAGTCTTTAGCAATTAAAAGATTAAGATTAAACAAAAGACCTAAGGTGTAGGGAGGACACACAGACAACCAGTTTATAGCATGCTAGCAATACTAACATTGAAAGACTTGTAAAGGAAGAGACATACACAAAGGAGACTGACAGCAATTCCTTAGAAGAGTAGGGAAAAAATTTTAAGTTTTTAAAGGAGTTCAGAGAAGACAAGATGGCAGAGGAGTAGGTGGATGTGGAGTACATTTCTCTCGAAGGATGCATCATGAATACACCTTCAGACACAGAAGACCTCACAGAACACCAGCTGAGTACTGGCAGAAGTCACTGACCACTGGAAAGAAATATAAAGTCTCATGCAAAACTTGTTAGGGTGAAGGTAAGAAGGGAAAAAGAGAAGGAGAGTGAGTAGGACTCACCCAGATAGTGGGGGAGCTGAAGCAAGGGTGAGATCCCCATATCCAGGGCAATTGTTTAGGACAGAAGGGAAGCATTAGAGGCTGTCAGAGAGTGAAGCAGCTAATCTATGAAAGTCTGGTGTGAGAACTACACAGATAATCTGGACCACAGCCCTTTGTACATCACACAGGGATGCAAGTCCATGGGAATGCATAGTGGCTGGGAGCTGGAGTGTGGGGATTAGAGAGCAATACCAGAGCAAGAACTGCTGTTGACTTTGGGGAGACAGCTGAGGGGCTGGGAGGAAGGAAATCCACATGGAGAATGCCCTTGAAGGAAAGCTGGGCGGCCAGGGAGGTAGGGCACTACTACAGGGAATAGAATCATCACTGTAGCCTCTCTCCCCCCACCTGCCAGTGCCAAGAGCTGACCAATAGAGAAAGACCTCAGTGAGGGTGGTACATTGAACAACTAACATGTGGAGCAACAGAGAAGGACCCCAACCAGGGTTGCCCTTTGAGCACCTCCTGTGCTGAGTGATAGAGAAGGACCGGTAAGGGAGGCCTTTTGGGCACCAGCTGCCAGAGTTTAGAAAAGAACTCTAATAGTGCCACTTCTTCTGTGTCTGTGGCCTCCTGCTTCCCTGTACACCTGGCCCCACTGGGGTCCATGTGGTCCAAGCAGCAGTGCCACCTGCACGGCCAGGCCTCCCTGGGGCAGACCCAAGTCATCCAGGGCAACTTCAGCAGCAAACTGCTATGGATGACCCACATGCAAAGGTGGAGACAAAACCACAGCCGAGCTCCAGGAGTAGAGTGATTAAGAAAGAGGATCAAAAACTTTTCCACCAGCTATGCAAGCTGCAGATTAAATCCACATAATCAGCTATGTAGACTCTATGTCTGTGGAATATATAAAAGGACAGTGAGTGTTCCCACAAAAGAAAATGCTCTATCTCTAGCAGCTGTGGACATTGAAGGCAAAAACACACAGGAGTAGAGCCAGATCAGAGTCTGAGCTGCCCCACAGCAGGTCCAGAGTGCGGCCCTCTCCAGTATTGGAGGGCCTCCCAGGAAGTTGGAGGTGGACTGTGGCTCACATCAGGGGAAAGGACACTGACAGCTGAGAACCAAGAAAAACATTCATTATTATTCCTTTATTTTGATTCATTCTGTAGTTGATTCTGGATTATTTTTCTCCTCTTTTTTTTTCCCTCTATTGCTGTAGTTTTTTTTTTTTTATTATTATCACCATTTAAGCTTTTGGAACCTTTTTTAAAAATCACACTTTTTATTTCTTTTATATATTTCTACTTCTACTTTGGCTTTCTGCAATTCTCTGGGGGCTTTTGTTGCTGTTGTTCTAGAGCTAATCAATGAATTTAGTAAACATGCAGGATACAAAATCAATACACAGAAACCTCTTTCATTCTTAAACACTAACAACAAAAACTGGAGTGAGAAATTAATAGAATTGTTCCATTCAGCACTGCAACAAAAAGAATCAAATACCTATCAAATTACAGAACTAGAACAAAACATTTCACAATTTGTATGAAAACACAAAAGACTCTGACTATCCAAAGCAATAGGACTCAACCTTCCTGACTTCAGACAAAACTACAAAGCTACAGTCATCAAGACAATATGGTACTGGCACAAAAACAGAAATATTTTCCAATGGAATAAAATAGAAAACCCAGAGATTAACCCACATACTTATGTGTACCTTATCTTTGACATGGGAAGCAAGAATATACAATGTAGTATAAACAGTCTCTTCAATAAGTGGTAATGGGAAAACTAGACAGCTACCTGTAAAATAATGAAATTAGAACACTTTGTAACACCATGTACAAAATAAACCCAAAATGGATTAAAGACCTAAATGTAAGGCCAGAAACTATAAAGCCCTTAGAAGAAAATATAGGCAGGACATTATGACACAAATCACAGCAAGATCCTCTTTGACCCACCTCCTAGAGTAATGGAATGAAAAAGAAACAAGTGGGACCTAATTAAACTTAAAATCTTTTGCACAACAAAAGAAATCATAAATAAGACAGACAACCCTCAGAATGGGAGAAAATAATTGCAAATGGATCAACTGACAAAGGGTTAGTCTCCAAAATATATAAGCAGCACATGAAGCTCAATACCAGAAAAATAATCAATCAAAAAATGGATGGGAAACCTAAGAGGACATTTCTCCAAAGACATACAGTTGGCCAACAAGTACATAAAAAGATGCTCAACATTGCTCATTATTGGAGAAATGCAATTCAAAACTACAGTGAAGTATCACATCACACCAGCCAGAATGGGCATCATCAAATATCTAAAAAGCAATAAATGATGCAGAGGGTGTGGAAAAAATGGAATCCCTCTTGCACTGTTGGTAAGAATATAAATTGATACAGTCACTCTGGAAAACAGTATGGAGATTCCTTTTAAAAGTATAGGAATAAAACTATCGTATGACCCAACAATCCTACTCCTAGGCATACACTCTGAGAAAACCATAACTGAAAAAGATGTACGTACTTCAGTCTTCAAAGCAGTACCATTTACAATAGCCACAACAAGGAAGCAACCTAGATGTCTGTCGACAGTTGGATGGAAAAAGAAGTTGTGGTACATATACACAATGGAATATATACTCAGCCACCTTTAAAAGATGAATTTGAGTCAGTGAGGGGGACGGGGCTTTCCCGGTGGTTCAGCAATAAAGAATCTGCCTGCAGGAGATGTGAGTTCAACCCCTGGGTTGGGAAGATCCCCTGGAGGAGGGCATGACAACCCACTTCAGTATTCTTTCCTAGAGAATCTCATGGAAAGAAGAGCCTGTTGGGCTACAGTCCACAGGTTTGCAAAGAGTTGAACATACTGAGGCAAATTAGCGTACATGCTCACACTGAGGTGGATGAACCCAGAGGCTATTATACACAGTGAAGTAAGTCAGAAAGAGAAAAAATATTGTATATTAATGTATGTGCATATATAGAATCTAGGAAAATGGTACAGATGAACCTAAGTGCAGGGAAGGAACAGAGGAGTAGACATAGAGAACTGACTTGTGGACACAGTGGGGGAGGGAGAGGGTGGGATGAATTGAGAGAGTAGCACTGAAACATATACATTACCATATGTAAAATAGATAGCTAATGGGAAGCTGCTATAAAACACAGGGAGCTCATCTCCATACTCACACAACCTAGAGGGGTGGAATGGGATGGCGTATGGGAAAGAGCTTCAAGAGGGAGGGGACAGATATATACTCATGGCTGATTCGCTTTGCCGTATGGCAGAACGAACACAACACTGTAAAGCAATTATCCTCCAATTAAGAATAAATTTTCAAAAAAGAATCCAAAGAACTTGAATGTTAACAATGTCAACTAATAAAAATAAATGAAAAAAAAAAAAAAAAAACAATGTCAAATGCTGCAGAAATGAAATGCTCTGTACAGGGATGTGTCCACTGCAAAGTATATAAGCAGGCAGTTTATAGTATAAGAAGAAAATGTTTAATAAACATAAAAAATGCACATTCAAACTAGGAATCAGAGAAAAGCAAATTAAAGAAATATTGATATTACCTTCAAGTTGGAAAAAATAATTTAATTGATCGATTCCAGTGATGATAAAATTAGAGGAAACCAGACAGATACACTATTCATGGGAGCATAAATTGATACAATCTTTTTGGAGGAAAATTTGGTGTTATCTATCAAAATTTTTACTGTATAATACCTTGGTAACACCCCCTTCATAGATCACTGTCTTGTTGAAGTGAAAGGGCTTGAGTAACTCAATAAAGCTATGAACCATGACATGCATGGCCACCCAAGACAGACAGGGTCATAGTGGAGAGTTCTGATGAATGTGACCCACTGAAGAATGGCAAGCCACTCCAATATTCTGGCCACAAGAACTCCATGAACTATATGAAAAGGCAAAATGTATAACACCAAAGGATAAGTCCCCCACCCCTGGTCCAAAGGCGTCCAACATGCTACTGGGGAAGAGCAGAGGACAATTACTAATAGTTACAGAAAGAATGAAGCAGTTTGGCCAAAGCAGAAATGATGCTCAGTTGTAGAGGTGTCTGGTAATGAAAGTAAAATCTGATGCTGTAAAGAACAGTATTGCATGGGAATTGGAAATGTTAGGTTCATGAATCAAGGTAAATTCGACATGGTCAAGCAGGAGATGGCAAGAATAAGCATCAACATCTTAGGAATCAGTGAACTGAAATGGATGGGAATGGGTTAATTTAACTCAGATGACCATTATATCTGGGATTCCGTGGTGGCTCAGATAGTAAAGAATCCACCTGCAATGTGTGAGACCTGGGTCTGATCCCTGGCTTGGGAAGATCCCCGGAGGATGGCATGGCAACCCGCTCCAGTATTCTTTGCCTGGAGAATCCTCACAGACAGAGGAGCCTGGTGGGCTACAGTCCATGGGATCACAAAGTGTTTGACACGACTGAGTGACTAAGCACAGCACAGCATTATATCTACCACTGTGGGCAGGAATCCCACAGAAGAAATGGAGTAGCCCTCATAATCAGCAAAAGAGTCCGAAATGCAGTAGTTGTGTGCAACCTCAAAAATGACAGAATGATCTCAGTTCGTTTCCAAGGAAAACCATTCAACATCACAGTAATCCAACTATCAATGCTGAAGAAGCTGAAGTGAATCCGTTCTATGAAAACCTACAAGACCTCCTAGAACTAATACCAAAAAAGATATCCTATTCACCATAGGGGATTGGAATGCAAAAGTAGGAAGTCAAGAGATAACCCGGAGTAACTGGGAAGTTTAGTCTTGGAGTACAAAATGAAGCAGGGCAAAGGCTAACAGATTCTGCCAAGGGAATGCACTGGTCATAGCAAAACCATTTTTCAATAACACAAGAGACAACTTTACACATGGACATCACCAAATGGTCAATACTGAAATCGAATTGATTACATTCTTTGTAGCCAAAGATGGAGAAGCTGTATATAGTCAGCAAAAACAAGACCTTGTGACTCAGACCATCAGCTCCTTATGGCAAAATTCATGCTTAAGCTAGAGAAAGTGGGTAAAACCACTAGGTCAGTCAGAGAAAACCTAAATCAAATCCCCTATGATTATACACTGGAGGTGAGGAATAGAGTTCAAGGTATTAGATCTAGCAAACAGTGTGCCTGAAGAACTATGGACAGAAGTTCATCATATTGTATAGGAGGCAGTGAACAAAACCATCCCAAAGAAAAAGAAATGCAAGAAGGTAAAGTGTTACAAATACCCGAAGAAAGAAGAGAAGTGAAAAGAAAGGGAGAAAGGGAAGGAAAAAGATATACCCAGCTGAATGCAGAGTTCTAGAGAATAGCAAGGAGACACAAGGCCTTCTTCAATGCAAAGAAATAGAGGAAAGCAACAAAAAAGGCAAGACTAGAGTTCTCTTCAAGAAAATTGGAGATATCAAAAGAATATTTCATGCAAAAATGGGCACAATAAGAAGAGAAACAGTAAAGACCTAATAGAAGCGGAAGAGACCAAGAAGAGATGGCAAGAATACAGTGAATAACTACACAGCAAAGATTTTATGACCCAGATAACCATGATGGTGTGGCCAATCACCCAAGAGCCAGACATTCTGGAGTGTGAAGTCAAGTGGGCCTTAGGAAGCACTGCTGCCAATAAAGCTAGTTGAGATGATTGAATTCCAGCAGAGTTATTTAAAATCCTAAAAGATGATGCTATTATAGTGCTGCACCAATATGTCAGCAAATTTGGAAAACCCAGCAGTGGTCACAGGACTGGAAAAGGTCAATCATCATCCCAATTCCTCAGCAGGGCAGAACTAAAGAATGTTCAAACTCCCAGACAATTGCATTCACTTCCCACGCTAGTAAGAGTATGCCCCAAATCCTTCGAACTAGGTTTCAGCAGTACGTGAATCAAGAACTCCCAAATGTTCAAACTGGGTTTAGAAGAGGCAGAGTTCAAATTGCCAACATTTGCTGAATCACAGAGAAAGCAAGGGAATTCTAGAAGAATATCTACTTCTGTTTCATTGACTACTCTAAAGTCTTTGACTGTATGGGTCATAACAAACTGTGGAAAACTCTTAAAGGGATGGGAATAACAGACTATCTCACCTCTCTCAACTACCAGTTGAGATAACTGGTCAACCAGTCAGTCATTTCATGTTAGGTTCTAACTCTTCCTTCATACAGACTTCTGAGGAAGAGTTAGAACCTTGCACGAAACAACTGTCTGGTTCAGGATTGAGAAAGAAGTTCGACAAGGCTTTTGTTGTTGTTGTTATCCTGTTTATTTAACTTATGTGCAGAGCACATCATGAAACATGCTGAGCTGGGTGAGTTACAAGCTCATATCAAGATTGCCAGCAGAAATATGAACAACCTCAGAAATGCAGATTATACTACTCTTATGGCAGAAGGTGAAGAGGAACTAAAGAGCCTCTTGATGAGGGTGAAAGAGGAGAGTGAAAAAGCCAGCTTAAAATTCAGTATTAAAAAACCAAGGTCATGACATCTGTTCCCAATAATTCATGGCAAATATAAGGGGGAAAGGTGGAAGTAGTTGTAGATTTCCTTTTTTGAGCTCTAAATTCACATGGATACTTACTGCAGCCATGAAATTAGGTGATTTCTTCTTGGCAGGAAAGCTCTGACAAACCTAGACAGTGTATAAAAAGTAAAGACATCACTTTGCCGAAAAAGGCTCATATAGTCAAGGCTATGGTCTTTCCAGTGGTCATGTACAGATGTGAGAGTTGGACCATAAAGCAGGCTGAGTGCCGAAGCATTGAGGCTTTCATACTATGGTGTTGGAGAAGACTCTTGAGAGTCACTTAGACAGCAAGGAGATCAAACCAGACAATCCTAAAAGAAATCAACCCCGAATCTTATTAAGAACTGATGCTAAAGCTGAAGCTCCAATACTTTGGCCACCTGATGTGAAGAGCCAATTTATGGAAAAGACCCTGATGCTGGAAACATTGAGGACAGGAGGAGAATGGTGCAACAGAAGATGAGATGATTCGAGGGCATCATTGACTCAATGGATTTGAGTTTGAGCATACTCTGGGAGATAGTGAAGGGCAGGGAAGCCTGCTGTACTGCAGTTCACGGGGTCACAAAGATTCAGACATGGCTGAGCAACTGCATAACAACAACAATCTCTTAGATGGGGCCTTTGGCAGACGTTTAGATCATGAGAGTGGAACACTCATTGTGGATTACTGCTCTTTTTTACCTTCAAGTTTCATTGAGGTGTAGTTGACATGTAGCACTATATAATTTTAAGGAGTACATCATAAATTTGACTTTTAGACATCGTGAATGATTATTGCACAAATTTAGGGAACATCTATCATCTCATGTAGATACAGAAACAAAGAAATAGAATAAATCATGGTATTAATATGCTGTGGGACAATATGAGGCTATAATACAGAATGAAACAGAAAAGAACATATTGATCTAAAAGAAATTTGTTACATATTGTTGAGAAAAAAATGTAAACAAATACACGAGGCCTTTTTTCAAATTTATTTTATTGAAGTATAGTTAATTTACATGTGTTATTTCTGTTGTAGAAAAAAATGATTCCACTATAAATAGATAGATATTCTTTTTGAATTAAGTTTTATTTGGGGTAAAATGAGGACCTTATCCCAGGATTTATCACAGGATATTGAATATAGTTGGGTTTCCTTGGTGGATCAGTTGTAAAAAGAAACCATATGCCAATGCAGGAGACGCAGATTCAATCCCTGGGTTGGGAAGATCCCTTGGAGAAGGAAATGGAAACCCACTCCAGTATTCTTTCCTGGGAAACCCCATGATCAGAAGAACCTGGTGGGCTATAGTTCATGGCATCACTAAAGAGTCAGACATGACTTCTCAACTAAACAACAATAATTGAGTATAGTTCTCTATCCTGGATAGTAGGACCACATTGTTTATCCATTCTATATATAACAGTTTGCATCTACTAATCCAAAATCCCCACTCCTGTTTTATTTCACCTCTCTGATTCTATTTCTTGTGTTCACTTTCATTATCGGTAGTTCCCAGAATTGTATCCTTCACCCTTTCTCTTCTCACAATGGCCCCTGAATGATTTATTCTTTTTCTGTGGCTTCATCTACACCCTATCATGTTTATATTCATGATGGAATTTTTTTAATATCAAGATGATAATGTTGGAATAGCATTGATGTAAGAACCCACAAATTTATAGGATAAAATTATTAAAAGTAAAGAATATACTGTTGATATCAGTATAGATAATTGGCAGACCAGTCTAAACATGCATTGAATCTAGCTCATTCAGTTACAACTTCACAAGAGTGGCATATTTTTCACACATCCAAGAATGCTTCTCCTTTTCCCTTGTACTAAATGCTGACTTGAAATGGATACAGAGTTCTTGGGTCATCACCTGCACCTTCCTCAACTCTGTAGATGTTATTCAAGTCTTTTATGACATTTTTGAGGTAGAAAGTAGACTTTCAGCCTTTGTGTTGCTCCCCTATCCAGCTGACTGTAGAAATCACCACCATTTACCTCCTCAATGTATAATTCTTTCATAGGTGAGTGAATCTTAAGGCAGGCCTCACTGTACCCTCACTATTGTCTGGCTAACATAATTTTCTCTGTCTAACAAGCAAGCCCAATCAAAGATGGTTTTCCTTCAATTCTGAGAGGTAATCTCTAAACTCTTGGATGTTGTCAAGCATGATAGGAGTGTCTGGGGGCTTGCAGCTGCAGATAATAATAATATGATTTAGGGCTGGGGATTTGAGCCACATCAAAAATATGATTCAAGGTGGGGACTTTGGATCATACAATCAACTTAATTTCCTGAAAGGTTGAAAATTGAAATCAGCCATATTGGAGCCCAAATGATGGAACCCAACAGTACTGAGTGTACATGTCAAGACTGGAGTAAGCATCTCTGATTGACAATACCTCATGTGTATTGTGATACATTATTGCCAGGAAGAGTTAACACTGTCCATGGCTCCAAGGCAGAGAACTATTGGAAGATCCATGTTGAAAGTCTTTCTGGACACTGCCAGAAACATCTCTTCTTTTGGATTATTTTAATCTGTATCCTTTCCCTATAATAAACTGTAATCATGAGTATAGAAGCTTTCAGGGAATTTTTTTTAACAAATGGAGAGAGAGACCCAGAAAGATCAGCAAAGCAAGAAGCTCACACAGTGCCTGAGTGGGCAGAGCCAGAATTCAATACCAAGCCCTGCTGTGTGCACTAATTTCCTGAGTCCAGTTCTGTTCTTGTTAACAGGGGCCTGTGATGCTGAGGTTCATATCTGCTGCCTAGGTTTGAGTATAGAACCACTTGGAGAGTCTGGTATTTCCACCCGGTTACAAATCAAGAAACTTTCACGTGAATTCTAATGAGTTATCAAAATTCTAATGAGTTATCAATGGGAATTCTAATGAGTTCCCCAAATAGTTTTGGGAAACCCCTGAATTTGCAACTATTCAGGGGACAATTGGAATTTCCCCTATATCAGAAGTAAGGAAGTTCTTAGGGACTGCCCCCTAACTTCACAGTTGGCTAACCTTCACAGAGACTCTCTGGAGGTTGAGAAAGTGTAGACTGAAGTCCCAACACCTTCTCCTCTATTGAATCTTTCAGAATTGCAGACAAGCTTATCATCGGTGTATAAATCATAACCATAGGGTTAAAACAAAGGTTTTCTACTTTTCTGTGAATATTCTGGAAGCTATTATATTCTATTCATTTACCACACCATTCTCTAGTCACTCTTGACTGCTCCCATTATTTGAGTAGAGTAGTTTATAATATTCTTGGGAGGTAAACTTCCTGTATGTTCCAGTAAATGTGCCATCTTCCTTTAAGATTAGATAGACAAACCTTTATCTAGACTAAGGAAAAAAGAAAGATGATTCAAATAAATAAAACAAATGATGTAGTGGACATTACAACTGACACCACAGGAATATAAAGCATCATAAGAGACTGCTATGAACTACTATACCAACAAACTAGATAACCCAGAGGCAATCAATAAATTCCCAGAAATGTTCAACCTGTCAAGACTGAATAATGAATAGGTGGAAAGTTTGAACTTCCCCTATATCTCAGGGAGGTTTCCCTGGTGGTTCAGACTATAAAGAATCTGCCTGCAATGCAGAAGATGTGGATTCAATCCCTGGGTTGTGCAGGTTCCCTGGAGGAGGGCACGCAACCCACTCCAGAATTCTTGCCTGGAGAATCCCCATGGACAGAGGAGCCTAGTGGGTTACAGTCTATGAGGTAGCAAAGAGTTGGATACAACTGAGTGATTAAATACAGAAAATTTGAACGGACCAATAACAAGAAAGGTGATTGAATCAGTAATCAAAAACTTCTCAACAAAGAAAAAGCCGAACAGACAGCTTCACTAGTGATTTCTACCAAACACCTAAAAAAGAATTAACAGCAATTCTTCTCACACTTTCCCAAAAATTGAAGAGGAAGGAACATCCCTAAACTCATTTTTACTACACTAGCATTACCCTGATACCAAAACCACATAAGGAACTAAAGGAAAAGAAAGCTATAAGTCCACATTCCTGATGAATATAGATGCAAAGCTTCTCAACAAAATACTATCACACCAAATTCAACAACATATTAAAAGAATTATACACCATGGTCAAGCAGAATTTATCCCTAGGATTTCAACACATGTGAGTAAATAAATATGTAAATTATATTAATAGAATGAAAGATGAAAATAATATAATCATCTTAATAGATGCAGAAAAAAACATTTGAAAAAATCAGCATTTTTTTCATAATAAAACTCACAACAAATGGGGTATAGAAGGAATACACTTCAACGTAGGAAAGGCCATATGCAACAAAATCACAGCTAACATTACACTCAATGTTGAAAGGTTGAAAGCTTTCCTGACAACACTAGAACAAAACAATGGTGCCCATACCAACCACTCTCATTCACCATAGAGCTGCAAGTCCTAGCCAGATCCATTAGGCAAGAAAAAGAAATAAATGTATCCAACTGGAAAGCAAGAAGTAAATTTGTCTGAATTGTCTTAAAGACTCCACCAAAAAAACTATTAGAACTAATAAAGGAATTTAGCTAAGTTGCAGTATACAAAATCAACATATAAAAACCAATTGCATTTTTTCACTAGTCACAAAATTTCATTGTATATCAATCTTTCTGAAGAATCATTTGAGCTATTCATTTGATGGTTATGGACATGTCAGGAGCTGTTTTAAGAGTATATTTTTGGTTTGCTTGGCAAGGGAAAATCATGAGTCATTTTTATATAACAATGAACTAACCAAAAAATAAAGAAAACAATCTTATTTGTGATAGAATCAAAAATAATGAACTATTTAGGAGCAAATTTAACAAGGAGTAGAGTTGTTTACTGAAAATTATAAGATTTTGATGAAAGAAATTGAAGACACACAAAAAAATTCTGTCTTCATGAATTGGAAGATTTAATATTGTTAAAATATTCACATTATGAAAAACCACCTATAGATTTGGTACAATCCCTAACAAAATTCCAATAGCATTTTTCACAGAAATAGAAAAATTTACATGAAACCACAAGACCATAGCAATCCTGAGAAAGTAACCATAGCAATCCTGAGAACACAGAACAAAGTTGGAGACAACACATGTCTGATTTCAAACTTTATTGCAAAGCCATAGTAAACAAAACACTGTACTACACTGTACAGGCATAAAAAACAAACATATAGACCAGTGAAACAAAATTGGGAATCCAAGAATAAATCCATGTAAATACATTCAACTAATATTTGACTAGGGAGCCAAGAATACTCAATGGGAGAAGCACAGTCCTCAATAAATGGTGCTGGGAAAACTGGTTATTCACATGCCAAAGTATGAAATTATATCCCTACTTTATAACACTCACATAAACTGTGAAAATAGATTTAAAGATTTAAATACAGAACTGTGATACATATAAGAAAACATAGGGGTAAATCTCCTTGAAATTGCTTTGGTAATGATTTTTTTTTTTTAATATGACAGCAGTAGCACAAATAACAAAAGCAAAAATAAACAAGTGGGGCTGCATCAAACTAGAAAGCTTCTGTATAGCAAAAGAAACCATCAGCTAATTGAAAGGCAACCTACTGAATGGGAGTATTTGCATACCATCTATCTGATAAGGGATTAACATCTAAATATTTAAGAAATTCATGCAACCCACACACCATTTGTTCATTGCAGCAATATTTACAATAACCATGATATGGAAGCAACCTAAAAATCCATCAACAGAGGATTGGATAAAGAAGATGTAGTACAAATATGCAATGGAATATTAGCCATAAAAAGAACAAAATCATGCTATTTGCAACAACATGGATGGACCCAGAGATTGTCATAGCGAGTAAAGTAAGTCAGACAGAGAAGATAGATATACTCCTATAAGAACACATTGGGAATGTAAAGTAAGTAGCCTCCAACTAATAAGAATAAATGAAAAAAAAAAAAACCAAAAAACAAAGAAAACATAGGGGAAAATCTCCTTAACATTGGTGTTGATAATGATTTTTTTTTAACATGACAACAATAGCATTAAAAACAAAAGCAAAAATAAACAATATCATATGATATCACTTATATGTGGAATCTAAAAAGTGATATGAATGAACTTACTTACAAAATAGAGTCACAGAAGTATAAAACAATCTTGTGGTTACCGGGGAAGAGAGGAGGGGAAAAATAAATTGGGAAACTGGGATTGATGTAGATATACTACTATATATAAAATAGATAACTGATAAGGATCTGTTATAAAGCACAGGGAACTCTACTCAATACTATGCAATGGCCTACAAGGAAAAAGAATTTAATAAAGAGTGGATATATGTATAATGTATTCACTTTGCTGTATAGCAGAAAGTACTATCATGTTGTTAATGCTACTCCTTGTCTCTTCTAAGACAGAACTTTTCTATACATTTGCTAATCCACAATACCTTTGTGTTCTTTTTGTGAGTTTTTACTAACTGTATTCATTTGCTTAGTTTAGCTGTGGCGTCAATACCAACAACTTATATGAGATCAGAGCTGGTCACAATTTGTCAGGGGCACGTGGTGGCAAGCTCTTCCAGTGTGCTTTCTAGTCTTGTGTCAATTTGATGTGATAGTCATCTTAATGTGCCAACTTAGCCTGTCTTCTTTACTTCAAAATACAGTATTGTCAGGCGAGTGTATGCTCCTTGGTTCTGTCTCATCACAACAAAGATTGGGAGTGGCGGACATTAAAGCCCTCGGCAGGTCACAGCTCTCAGATCATGGACAGACCGTGTTATAGCTCTCAGGTCTCGAATGGACCATGTTATAGCTCTTAAACAAATCTGTGTTACAGCTCCATGTTACAGCTCTATTTTATTTAGATAATAGCAGGAAAATCCATCCTCGAGGCGTGAGGGCATGTCGACCCAAAGACGCGAAGAAAAGAACGCCCCAACGCGCGGGAGAAAGAGAGCAAGCTCTTGGCTCCTCCTTTTATATGTTTTTCCTCCCCCTAGGCCTGCGCTATGCAAACTGGGTTAGCCAGGAGTGCTGTTTGTTCTACCTGAGGTCTTCACTCCTGTCTTGGGACCTTCCTTTGACCTTCCTCTGTTCTATTTTCACGGGTTTTTCCCTTCCTCGTCTTTTAGCCACCGCCATTTTGGATTCCAGTTTCCTATTCTAACCACCTAACATTCCACCTTCAAGAGATGGGAGGCCCAGTTCTTCGGGAATAGGGGCATCGAGGTCTTTCTGGCTACTTCCTGATGAATTGGGACAGCGAGGGGGTATTTGCCCTCCCCTTCTTGCTAGTCTCAGGTCTCAGAGTCCTCATAGCAGTGTCCATCTAAGGGTGAGTGATATTTTCCATGGTCGGCTGTAGTTTTGTATCTTTGTTGAACTGGCACCACATGTTGTAGCTGGTTGACCTGAGCAGAGACAAAACAGGTTAGATAATTGATAATGCATGGAACAATCATAAGCAGCATCAGTATGGTGTAACAAGGACTAGTAGGTGCATTAGCCAATTCTCAATTCCCATAACCAGGATGGCTCAAGTCCCTCCTTGTTCAGGGATCAGAAGATTTATCTCCTGCCTGTTTTGGAGTACAGTCCCTACCAAGCTGTGTTGGCTCTTTAGAGCTATCCTGAGAAATCTTATCCCCAGAAACCAGATTTTGGGGGTGTTCATTAGAATGGCACTCATTTGTAGTCCTGAATAGGTATCTGAGAGCTCCCAGGGGCTCACAGGTGTATTGAGTGTCCTCTTCTGTTTTATTCCACAGCTTGACTTGTGAGTAGTGAATCCAGGAGTCATGTCCTGATATACTGATGCTGAGGGGGTAGAAAGTATTACAGGGTAGGGGCCCTTCCATGTGGGCTGGAGTTGAGCCTTTGGGGACCCATCTTTCCAGACTTTAATTAGGACTTGAGACCCTGGAGCATATAGTGGTGAGTCCTTAGAGTCTTTTGGGTCCTGGTTCATACCCCACAAGTGTATATCCTGTTGGAATTACCCAATGGCCATGGTATAAGACTGAAGGGTCTGAGCCTCTGGATCTAGGAAGAGGTCATTGACATAAACAAAAGGTCTCCCATATAGCAGCATCTCATAAGGACTAAACCCTTAGGGGCAATATGGGTGCGGAGGAGAGCTATTGGTAAAGCCTCCTTCCATATCAGGGAAGTCTCCTGGGTTATCTTTTTTATCACTGATTTTAAGAATTGGTTGGCTCTTTCTACTTTTCCTGAAGACTGAGGCCTCCAGGCACAATGGAGATAATATGTAATGCCTAATGATTTAGAGACCCTCTTGGGTGACCTTAGAAGTAAATGATGTCCCATTGTCACTTTGTAATGACCTGGGCAGACCAAATCTCGGAATGATTTCATGGAGCAGTTTTTTAAATCACCTCCTCAGCCTTCTCAGTCCAGGTGGAAAAATCTTCAATCCATCCTGTGAATGTATCTATCAAGACTAATAGGTACTTATACCCTTGAGAAACTGGCATCTGGGTGAAGTCCATCTGCCAGTCCTCTCCTGGGTAGGTCCCACATCATTGGATGGGCGGGGCCAGCTGGGGCCTTTGAGCTCCTTGGGGGTTGTTTAATTGGCAAGTGGGACAAGAGGAGACCACTTGTCTTATAGTTGTTTGAAGGCCTGTTCCTCTGAAGGCTTTCTAGTAATCTTTGGAGGGCCTTCTCCCCTAAATGAGTGGTGGCATGTAAGGAGTTAACCAACTTCCATTGGAGGTTCCCAGGCAGAAAAAGGAGTCCCTCCTTTTGGAACCACCCCATATGATCTTCTTGAAAGCCCTCACTCTTAGCATTAAGAGTCTCACCTTCAGTGTATGAAGGACTTTCTGGCAAGTTAGTCTGTGGAGCTAAGGTGGCAATCCCTATTAGGTCAGGGTTCTGTGATGCTGCTCTCTTTGCTGCCTGATCAGCTACTTGGTTCCCTTGTGCCACTTCTGTGCTCCCTTTTTGGTGTTCTTTACAGTGGGAGACTGAAACATCAGTGGGCAGATGGACTGCCTCCAAGAGTCTAAGAATTTGATCACCATATTTGATTGGGGGCCCTCGGGTGGTCAAGTGGCCCCTTTCTCTCCAAATAGCTGCATATGCATGTAGCACTAGAAAGGCATACTTGGAGTCAGTGTAAATGGCTATTCTTTTTCCTTTTCCAGCTCTAAATCTCGAGTCAGGGCTATGAGCTCAGCTAATTGGGCTGAAGTACCTGGTGACAGAGGCTTAGCTTCTGTGGTCTCAAAATTGGAGACTACTGCATACTGGCTCTTCTTTTTCCATCTAAGACAAAGCTGCTTCCATCAGTGTATCAAATCTCCTCAGGATTTGTCAGAGGGTCTTCTGAAAATCCCTCTCAGAGTTTTGTCCAGTGACCACTGGACAGGGTTTCTAGACAAGAGTGAAAGGGGAGAGAGCAGGAGGGTGGCTGGGTTAAGAACCTCACAAGGGGATATAGTGAAGCCTGGATTTTCCATCAGCATTACTTGATATCTGAGGATTCTTTGATCAGACATCCATAAATGGCCTCTCCCATTTAGGATTTGTTTTACTTGGTGGCTGGTAAAAATAGTTAGTTTGCCCCCAAAGGAGAGTTTTAAAGCATTTTCTATCAGAATTGCAATAGCTGCAAGATTTCGAAGGCAGGTGGGCCAGCCTTGGGCAGTTGGATTGAGATTTTTGGATAAGTAAGCTACAGGCTGGGACTCAGATTCCAACCTTTGAGTTAACACTCCCAATGCTATTCCCTCTCTTTCATGGACATAGAGTTGGAATGCTTTTTCTGGGTCTGTCAACCTCAAGGCAGGTGCCTGAGTTAAGGCCTGTTTTAGTGTAGCCTCTGCCTTCTTTTGAGTTCCCTACATCAGTGGGATTGAATCAGCTCATTCCTTTAAGCTTTCATATAAGGGTTGGGCAATTAGACCACAGTTGGGTATCCAGATTCTACAGCACCTAGTTAGCCCCAGGAAAGCTCGCAATTGTTTTTGAGTCGTGGGGGAGGGCAACTACAGGATTCCTTGTACCCGATCAGAGGACAGCCTCCTAGACCTGTGTGTAATCTGAACTCCCAGGTAAGTGACTTTTGTCTCGACCATTTGTGCCTTAGCATGGGAGACTTTATATCCCCTTTCTGCCAAAAAGTTTAGAACCTGAATTGCATGTTGTTGGGCATTTTTCTCATCTGGAGAGCAGATTAGTAGGTCATCTACACATTGTAATATTTTTCCATTAGGTCCCAGGTCCAGATCTAGGAGATCCCAGCTAAGGGCCTGTCCAAACAGGTGGGGGCTATTTCTGAACCTCTGAGGTAATACTGTCCAAGTCATCTGTTGGTGTTTTTCTCCTGGGGCCTCCCAGTCGAAGGCAAAAGATATTGGGATTCTTTAGCCAGTGGTATGCAAAAAAAAAAAAAAAAAAAAAAAAAATGCGTCTTTGAGATCCAAGACTGTAAACCACTTGGCACTGGGTGGGATTTCTCCCAAGATTACATAGGGATTGGGTACTGTGGGATGGAGGGAGTCTACAGCTTCATTTATGATCCGCAGATCTTGAACCATTCACCAGGTTCTGTTCTTTTTCTTTACTGAGAGGATTGGGGTGTTACATGGAGAATTGGTGGGAACCAATAGCCCACAAGCAAGGAATTTATTTATTAAAGGCTGTGGTCCCTCCTGAGCCTCTCCTTTGAGGGGATATTGTTTCCAGTTAGGAAACCGAGTGGGATCTTGGAGGACAATGATGACCGGTTCAGCTTGGCTGGCTCGTCCAGGAATTCCCTGGTCCCACACCTGGGGGTTAATTTTGTCCTCCCATAGTTTTTGGTCTCTCTCTATTGGAGAAGGTGTAATGGGCTCTTCAGTAGTAACCAAAAGCTGTAGGACTCTAGGGGCTGAAAAACTTCCCATCACGAGGGTGGTCCCCAGTTTAGTGAGTCTTCCCAATAAGGGAGTAGGACACTCAGGGACCACCAGAAACTGGTGGGAAAATATTTGTCCATACCAGCAACAAAGAAGTGCTTGGGTGAATCTTTTAGTAGGTTTTTTTTTTTTTTTTCCCTGTAGCACCCAAAATGGTACTGGTTTGGGAGGACAAGGCTCCAGAGTAGGAGATCAAGACAGAGTATGTAGCCCCTGTGTCAACCAAGAAATTCTCAAACCTACCTGCCACATCCAGTTGCACCCTTGGCTCCAACCCCATGATGGTTATCTGTGACAGGTGGGCTGACTGTAGCAGGCTGCTTCAGTCCTGTTGAACCATCGTGAGGGAAGACTTGGCACTTGACCTTGAGGCTCTTGGGTCCCAAGGGCAGAGTGCCGCCCAATGTCCCAGTTGATGACATTTGTAGCAAATCGTTTTAGGAGACTTGTCACAGCTTGGACACTCTTTGGCCCAATGCCCCGCCTGTCCACAGACATTTGCCTCCTGCCTTGTCCTTCAAGGACTTGGGGTGTGCCATAGGGCTTCCCTGGAGGGCAGCCGGCATCTGGGCATGACTTGTCTCTTTCCTTCTCTCCCTCTTCTGGGCCTTGGCCTCCTTCTCCTGTTCTCTGTTATAAAAGGTATTGGTGGCTGTCTAGACCATCTCATCTAAAGAGGCAGCAGGGTCCTGCTGCTGTAACTGTTTTAACTTATTGGTGAGGCCTGGGCATAGCTGATTACTTTTTGTTGGGCTTCTTTCAGTCCTGGCTTCACACAGATTAGAAAATGATCTCTTTTCCAGATGTGCTCAGGGTCATTATAATTCCAGTTAGGATCAGAGGAGGGGACTGCAGTTTCCCCTACTGGGTATCTATCACTTGACAAGTGAAGCCCGGTTGCATACCTTCGGGCTTCCTTTAAGACCCTAGTATGTTCAGGGTCAGATAAAGTTTGACTAAATATGACCATGATGTCCCTCCACGTTAAGTCAAAGGCCAAGGTACTATGTTGCAACATATCTATATATTTGCCTGGGTCATCTGTATAGCTTCCCAGGTCTTGTTTGATCTGTCTTAGTTCTAAGAGGGAGAAGGGCTTATGGACCTGGGTTGGTCCCAATTCTCCTCTAGTTTCAACTAAGGGGAATACTCGAGCTGGCTTTTGTGGAGGGGGTGCTCCTGTATATAGGGGCAAGTTTGGATACAAGGAAGAAGCACCAGACAACCCGGGAGCTGTGGGAGGCTCCAGTCTCTTTGGGGGCATGGGAGTGAGCCTTTTTGGGTGAGGGGGTTCCTTCTCTTGGTTGCCTGTGACTAATACCATCTGCCTAGTAGGCTTACTTTTAGGGCATACAACAATCCCATACTTAAGACATAGTTCCTTCATATCTCTTAGTCGAAAGAAAATTTGGACATAGGGGTCTCTGTCCATTTTCCTTGTCTTTTGCAGAATAATTCTAGCTGCAGGATGGTATTGTAATTTAAGCTCCCATCCTCAGGCCGTGTTCCTCATCCCCCAGTGGATATTGTGGCCATGCAGTGGCACAAAAGAATTTTAAGCGACTCCTTCTCAGAGTTAGAGGATTGAACAGCTTCCAGTTATCAGGGATGCATCTCAAGGGCATCTGCCAGGAAGTGGATTGGTTATTTCCCATCCAAAAGACAGTCATGACAGGGAGGAAAAGAAAAAGAAAACTAATAGGCCTTCAATTTTCATGGGTGGACTTCCTTAGGGGTGAGTCTTTCTGAAGATTATCCTACTCAGTACTGTTGCAACCTGAGAGCCAGGTGTCCCTGGTCAGGGTGCAGATCCCCAGGCAGGCTGAGACGTGACAGCCTCCTAGAGATCGAATCCCCAGGCAGGTCGAGGCATGATGGCCTCCTGAGAATTGGGTCCCTGGGCAGGTCGAGGCATGACGACCTCTTTGGGCCCCTGGGACTGGTGGATCCCCAAGCAGGTTGAGGCGTGACAACATTTCAATGACCAGATCCCTAGGCAGGTCAAGGCAGGTAAACCTCCTGGGACCCCCGGACTGGAGTTGGGCATCCCCAAGATCTCCAGCATGACCAGTGCTGGGTAGGATTAAGGGGTTGTAATCTTAACTCATTGCTAGTTTGTCCACCATGGATGGGAATAGATAACACGATGTAAAGCAATCCAAGCCTGTGCCCTGAGACTGGGAAACAGTGAAACAGTCATAAGACTTATCCTCATACTGCTCTATGGGATTGTAAGTCATTGATTTCTTCCCCTAGTCCTGCATAAAAGCAGGTTAGGGTGTCTCCAATGGTAAACATTTTGTGGTCATTGACCTACATTAAGTAATAACAGAAGTAGTGATAAAGGAGTGGATTATCTGGCTCTGTTAGGGGCATTAAGGTATTTTAATAGTAGGCCGGACGGAGCGATGTTGCCTACAAGGGGGCAGGGTCCTTATTGTAGGAGTTATTAATTGTCTTAAGAACAAATTTGTTTAGAGGCAACAGACCAAATGTTCCATAAAAGTGGAGTGGACATTTAATCCAAGGGTAATTTGTAACTTTAGGAGAAGGGTGGTAAGGGTTTGAGCCCAAACAGCCTGCAGGGCTAACTCCCAACGTGGCAAATGTTATCCCTGAAAGCCCAATTGCCTTTGAAGGGCTGCCAACTGATGGATTTCTAGCAGGCACCATGTGCCTGTCGCCCACCGTAATGGGTTCACTAAGAGATGCTGGTGTTGCACATGTAGGAAACATGGAAGATGAAGGCCTGAATATCTAGAGGGATTGGATATTATACAGTATTTCCCTCCCAAGGGCCAGTTATTTTCTGGTTGTCCCTCCAGAAGATTGTAGAGGCAACATTGTGGGCCCGGATGGGGCTGAGGAAAAGAGCATGAAATAGGAGGGAAGAAGGCAGAGTACGAACTTTGCAAGAATGACATAGCACAAGGGTAAACAGATTAAAAT
The DNA here is from genome assembly GCF_963930625.1 of Muntiacus reevesi. Lineage (NCBI taxonomy): Eukaryota > Metazoa > Chordata > Mammalia > Artiodactyla > Cervidae > Muntiacus > Muntiacus reevesi. The sequence continues at coordinate 71,914,632 of NC_089249.1, read as the reverse complement.
CAATTGGGTCCAACGTGACAAGTCAAATTCAAGTAAACCTTAATCCCCAATCTGTAAACCAAAACACACCCAGAGGTGGCAGGACAACTCTAAGCCACTGTCAAAAGACAGAGTGGGAAGCAGTGAAACAGTCCCTGCGAGGAGGAGGCTACGCCCAGCAGGAGCCATTGGTTCCCCAATGGCTGGGATGATCCTCCCACTCATTAGCATATGAATTCACCCCACTCGCAAAACCTAGCCAGGCCACATTCCATGGTCTGAGCCCTTGCCCTCGGCAATGGCCCACACCCTAAAGAGTGGCTTCTCCCTGAATCCTAACAAATCCACCTCTTATTGCTTTGTCTCTCACTGAATTTTTGCAATGAGACAGCAGAGGCTGAGCTTCATTAGGCCCTGAAGCCAGGCATCCTGGGTTTTGGCCAGGCTCGAGCCCCGGGAGAGAGTTGAAGGACTGGAGGAAAAAGCAGTGGGAAAAACGTGCCAAGGAATCCCCTTCATAGTCTGCCAGAAAATCTGCTAAATACCTGACCTGTGCTCACAGTTTTCTTTGGCCTGATTCTTGGCACAGAGAAGAGTAAGGACAGAAGAACCCCCACTGGCTTGGGTAACAGCTACTGGGGCCCAGCAGATAGTGTCTTTGGGATATACCGAAGAGTAGCCTCTCCAGAGTCCTTTAATTGAGCCCATTGCCACCCGCCTGTTTGCAGGGGGTTCAAGGAAGCGAGAAACAAGAGATTGTAAAGGAATTAAGATTTTCTTAGGCATGTCCCTCCAGCCATAGAAGCGAGGACCTCCTACCTTAACTGGAGGTCTTCTGGAATCTGAGGCTGAGCCGTGTGAGCTTTCTGCTGAGTTTGTTTATCCGCTCTCCTAGTCTCCAGCACGATGGGCCTCTTGTCAGTTCCCTTGCTCTGGGTTTTCTTCGCGTTCCACTTTAACCACGGGAGCTTTCGCTGAGTTGGGCTCCTCCTAGGCGTGGCCTCCTCCTCACGGCGGCCGCATGGAAGTTGTTTCAGCCAGGTTACCATAGATGTCAGGTGAGTGTATGCTCCTCGGTTCTGTCTTGTCACAACCAAGATTTGGAGCGATGGACATTAAAGACCTTGGCGCGTCACAGCTCTTGGGTCTTGGACAGACCGTGTTATAGCTCTCAGATCTCGAACGGACCGTGTTATAGCTCTTAGACAAATCAGTGTTACGGGTCTATTTTATTTAGATAACAGCAGGAAAATCCATCCTCGAGGCATGAGGGCATGTCAACCCAAAGACGCGAAGAGAACACCCCAGCATGCGGGGGAGAGAGAGCCGCGCAAGCACTTGGCCCCTCCTTTTATATGTTTTTCCTCCCCCCAGGCCTGCCCTATGTAAACTGGGTTAGCCAGGAGTGCTGTTTGTTCTGCCTGAGGTCTTCACTCTGGTCCTAGGACCTTCCTTTGACCTTCTTTTTTTGCAGGCTTTCCCCTTCCTTGTCTTTTAGCCACTGCCATTTTGGATTCTGGTTTCCTATTCTAACTACCTAACAGTATTTTATAAAAAAAAAAATCACCCTTAATTTCCACAAAATGGCTCCCAAAGTGATTTGTAAGTCTCTTTATACTAATTTGCAAAGCTAAGTAACTGACAAATGTTGACCTTCTAATAAGTTCCCCCTGAACTCCCTACCTTTTTTGAAAAAGATTTATGTTACAATCAGCCTTCCATATCTGTAATTCCAGAACATACAGATACCAAGCGTGATTAAGGGACTTGAGAAACCAGGGTATTTTGGTATGAGGTGGGCAGTCCTAGACCCAGCCCCCCATGATACCAAGGGACAGTTGTATATGAATATAGTGTCAGAATTTATAATTGGTGGCATGAGCTATGTGAAAGCAGAGACTAGGTGTAGCAGACATCTCCACGTTTGTCACCTTACACACACCTTCAGTCTCCCACCTACTTCCCCCATCCTCTTACATAAACCTGGCACATGGCACACACATCTGTGCCAGCAGAGAGCAGCAGAGTCAGGGAACTGAAGATGAGGTATCTATCTATGGCCTGTCTGAAGGGGTCAGGTGGCTTTTCTGCAGTGGGGAGGAAGCTGAAACACCAACATAGAACAGAAGGCAAGTGGAGATGCAGAGCTGGCATATGGCTCACCAGCATTCCTCACACAAAGACTGAGACTTCACCTATTTATGTTTAAGGCTCAAGGCCTGGCTCTCTGTAACTGATTAGAAGATATTTTAAATGAATTAATTAACACAATAGCTAATGTTTACTAAGGTCTTACTAGGAGGTAGTCTCTATGCCACTTCAGTATCTATTATCTCTTTTTTTCTAGCACATTTACTTTTTATTTTTATTTATTTTTGAAAATATTTGTTTATTTATGTGGTTGCACCAGATCTTAGTTGCAGCATGCAGGATCTTCGTTGTGGTTGTGAGATCTTTAGTTGCAGCATGCAAACTCAGTTGCTGCATTTCAGATCTAGTTACCTGACCAGAATTGAACCCAGGCCTTTTGCATTGGAAGCATAGAGTCTTAGCGACAAGACAACAAGTGAAGTCCCTCATTATCTCTTTTAACATTTATAATCTTGTGGACTAAGATCTATAGCTATCCCCATTTCTCCTGTGAGTAAACTGAGGCATAGAGCATTAAAGTCATCGTGGCCAAGACTAAACAGGGAGAAGGGACATAATCAAGACTCAAGTCTAAGAAGTGTCACTGGAGCATCTGTGTGCTCTTTCACTCACTGGGTAATACTTCCAGAGTGAGAGAGAGAGAGGCAGGAGTTTTACCAGGGGAAGTGAGAAGGAGGGCTGTACTGTGGGTAACAAGGAATGTGGACAATCTCTGGGTAAATGGACTGACAAAGAGCACATTGAGCATTTCTTACATCACTTCCCCTCCTATGTCCCATTTTCTCAAAGGGATTGAGTGGAGAGATAGCAGAAAAAACTTGTAACTGTTTTGTCTTCCAACAGTATCTGGAAATTACCATCCATTAAAGCAGGAGCAATGTCTTGCAGTCACAATAGTATTGCCCTTTAGAGTTACAAAGTGCTTTCACATCTATTCTACAATTTTGACCCTACAACAACCCATGAGGTCATTAAGAGGAGGCAGTTTTTACTAGAACTACTCTGTACTCCAAAAGCCCCTTAGACTTTATCCATTGCAGTCCTTGCCCTCTGTTTTGTAATTGTTGCCTTATGTGTAGATTTCCCCAATAAAGCATGGTTTATTTGAAAGAAGAAAATCTTTCAACTGTATTTTCAACAGATAATACAGTGAGTTACACAAGTTATGTTAATGACAAATGAGGAGCACCAAGGTTTTGGTTCAGGACCCTTCACCATAGTACTTGCTGTAGGTCACTGGGTGTTTGGGGTCAGCCTGTGGGAGTGGAGTGGTCTGGACATGGTAATTGGCACAAAAAGGGGTTACCTTCATTCCCAGAGGCCCCTTCCCCAAAGGTCATGCCATGTGATTGGTGGGACCCAGAAAGAGAATGTAAGTTAAGAAGTGTGAAGACTGGAATGCACAATAGAGATGTGAGATCTAATAATGATTCTCTCACCTCTGCCCACTTGTAGAAAATGGGGGCAATTCCAGGAAAGTACAGTCACAGGTTCATATCCAATTAATCTGCACAGGATATGACAATCAGCAGAGTCCAAACCTGGCCAAGTAGGCAGGAGGAGAACAAGGGCACACAGAGGAATGTGGGTGTGCTTCCATCTTTAGGCATTGGACTTGAAGATTTCCTTGTGTAGTTCTGCCAATAGAAGTACACTCTGTGGTGGTGTAACAAGAGAGCCAATGACCAGTGAAAATATGACACTCTCACTGCAGCTGGTTTCTATGAAGTCTCAAAGCACTACATTATTAAAATTATGTGCATTCCCAGAGACATTTGTTTTTCCTTTATTTTTATTAGTTGGAGGCTAATTACTTTACAATATTGTAGTGGGTTTTGTCATACATTGACTTGAATTAGCCATGGATTTACATGTATTCCCCATCCCGATCCCCCCTCCCACCTCCCTCTCTACCCACTCCCTCTGGGTCTTCCCAGTGCACCAGGCCCAAGCACTTGTCTCATGCATCCAGCCTGAGCTGGTGATCTGTTTCACCCTAGATAATATACATGTTTCGATGCTGTTCTCTCGAAACATCCCACCCTCACCTTCTCCCACAGAGTCTAAAAGTCTGTTCTGTACATCTGTGTCTCTTTTTCTGTTTTGCATATAGGGTTATCGTTACCATCTTTCTAAATTCCATATATATGCGTTAGTATACTGTATTGGTCTTTATCTTTCTGGCTTACTTCACTCTGTATAATGGGCTCCAGTTTCATCCATCTCATTAGAACTGATTCAAATGAATTCTTTTTAATGGCTGAGTAATATTCCATAGTGTATATGTACCACGGCTTCCTTATCCATTCATCTGCTGATGGGCATCTAGGTTGCTTCCATGTCCTGGCTATTATAAACAGTGCTGTGATGAACATTGGGGTGCACGTGTCTCCCAGAGATATTTTAACACTAATGCAAACATTTCAGAGTGAGTTCGAAGAATCATTCTTATGAAAATGTTCAGAATTTTGGTCAAATTGTGATTAACATGTTAGTGATAAAGGTATCAAGATGTTCTTGCATTTTCTAACTTGAAATTTTAGGTTCTCTGCTTCACATTTTAGTATCATGCTTAGTTATTTTAGGATGAAAAAATTTAATGACAACTGAATGAAAAATCACCCCATAAGAAATGTGACTTCTGTGCTTGCTTTGTGGCTACCTTTGCACAATATATTCTAATTGTTGAGATTTTGAAAATATAATACTATTGAAAGACAATTTTTAAAATAAGTGAGTCATAACAATACAGTCATGGTTTAAAGCAATAACCATTTCTCACTTTCAGATGACATAGATTTCCTTTTGGAAATATACAAGCATTCTATTTTTTAATAAATTTCTCTCACCTCTATAGACTGAGGCAATCCTCCCTTCACATTCTTCTCTGCCACTGTACCAGTCTTCACAGAAGTCTGAGTCCTGAAGTCCTAAGAAATTTCATACCTTTTCTGCTTTCAATTTTACTTTCCAAATAGAAAGAGGGAAATTTTGGGTATCACTCATAATTACTCAACTCTTAATGCTCAGCATGCTCATTCATTTATTCAACTATGTGTTGAAGATCTACTGCGTACAAGGCACTATTCCAGTTCTGAGGCTAGAGTTCTGAACAAGCAGAGAAAGTCTCTCTTCTTAGAACCCTTAAATTTTAGCATGGTAGATCCTATAGAATGTTGACCTGAAATAGATAGACTGCCTAATATTTCTCTAGAAAAGATGGGTTTATTTAGAAATTAGTAGAAAATTGAAATTTGGGGTCTGCAATCATGGCAAGCCATGTGCAAATCCTCACACAGCCAAAGAAGGAGAATGCTTTTAAGAAGAGTAAAGATAATTTGGTAGGGTTGCTCTAAACAAAGTTCATGTCTTCTCACTGGCTGATCCTTGCCAGGGAAGGAAATCTTTATTTTTCCTTTTGGGCTCTGTTTTCATCTCAGGACATGAGAGCTCCCCCTTCCGGTATCTCAACTCTAATTGAGATTTCTATTTATTAATTTTTTGTAAGGAAAAGTAATAAAGCAGGATAAAGAGATAGAAAGTAAAAGATCAAGGAGTGTTGTTATATCAAGGGGATCAGGAGGCTCTCTTTAATAGGTAACACTGAGTGAATCCTAAGGAAGAGATAGCCATGTGGGCATCTGGGAGAAGAGCTTTCTTCTACTTCAAAGACCTTGAGGTGGGAGTGTGGTGGAGCATTTTAGGAACAATGAGGTGGTGAGTGTGATAGATGTGAATTAAGTTGGGGAAAAAGCTAGGAAATTGTATCAGAAGGTAGCCAAGGGCTATCATGCTACATAATATGAAGCCCTGAAAGGGAGTTTGCACTTTATCCCATGTAATACAGGAAACAACCGGCAAGCAGAGAAATGAGATGACCTGATTTGTATGTTATAAATATCACTCTAGTGATCTAGAATATCACTGTAGTCTGTGAAGAGTAGATTACAGAGGGCCAAGGTGCAAGTAGGGAGATTTGTTAGGTAGCTGCAGCAATAGTGCAGGAAGAGATGGTTTTGGCAAAGGTTGGTAAAGGTGATAAGAAGTGATTAGGTTCTGGGTATTTTTCAAGGTAGAGCCAATAGAATTTTTTGATAAATGGACATAGCATATGAGAAAGTGGAGTCAAGAATAATTAAAATTTTTTGGTTTGAAAACTTGAAGAATGGGTGACAATTTACTGAGATGAAGATAAATGGAGAAAGAAATAGAAGATAGGGAGGCAACAGTTTGATTTGGTATTTAGATACCTGTTAGACATTCAGATGGAGATACTGAGTAAGTGGCTGAATATACAAGACAAGAATTAAGGGAAAAGTCAGGACTGGAAATAAAATTGGGCATTTCAAATCAGGAGACTGAATGAGATGGACTAAGGAATTGGGATAGACAAAGAAATCAGTAAGTCTAAGGACTGAGGGTTTCCCAGGTGGCTCAGTGGTAAAGAATCTGCCTGCCAAGCAGGAGACGTGGGTTCAGTCCTTAGGTCGGGAAGATCCCCTGAAGAAGGAAATGACAACCCACTCCAGTATTCTTGCCTGGGAAATCCCACGGACAGAGGAGCGCTTACAGTTCATGGGGTTGCAATGAGTCAGACATGACTTAGCAACTAAACAACAATAACAACAAGGACTGAACTCAGAGACTTCTCAATATTTATAGATGGGAGAAATTTGAGACATTGAACAAAGGATAATAAGAGAAGCCTGGGGAAGGAGAAAACCAAGAGAGAACAAAGTTCCATGAGCAAAAATATCTCACGAATATTTGAGAGTGACTTCTGAATAATAAGTTTCTGCTGCTAAGTTTCACTTTTGAAAGGTAATTACTTTCTGTTTTTAAAAGCATAAACTTTTTTTAGTTCCTCTTTTCAGCTATGTCCTAATGGGGCATCCCTAGGATTTATTTTTACTGATCTCATTCCACCCCATCCATGCCCTTTCCCATTTCAAAAATATTTTCTCTTCATATTTTCCCAGAAACCTTAGCATGGTCATTTCTAAGACAAGAAAAGCCACAATATCCTGATTCTGCTAATAAAATGCTGTGTTACCACGGGGAAAATACCTCTTTGTCTCTTAACTGAACTAGGTCAAGATTAGTAAACAAGTGTGCGCCAGTTAGAAGAATATTTTCTATACAATATTGTTGTTTCCTTGAGTCCTGTTCACTGCCTTATTAGTTCTCATACTTTGTCTACAGGTTCCTTTGGATTTTCTACATCAGCAGTAATATGATCTGAAAATATGATAATTTGTATCTCCTCTTATAATCCACATATTTTTATTTTTCTTGTCTCAAGAAAAAATATTCAAAGAAACATTGAAATTTCTCCAGATTTGGCAAAAGACACAAACCTACAGATTTAATAAACTGAACAAACCCCAAACAGGAGAAACTCAAAGAGATATAAACCAAAACACACTAATATCAACAAGCTGAAAACAAACAAAAAAGAAAAAAAAATCTTCACAACAGAGAGAAACAACACATAAACTACAAGGGAAAGTAATTTAAAGGACTGCTGATTTCTCATCAGAAACAAATATGGGCAAGAAAAGTAGCATAATGTTTTTCAAGTGCTGAAAGAAAAGAACTGTCAATCTAGAATTTTTTTAATGAGATATTATTTATTTACAATACTATTTTGGTTTCAGGTATACAGCAAAGTGATTCATTTATACATACACACATATCTACTTCTTTTCAGATGATTTTCTGTTATAAGTTATTACAAAATATTGAATATAGTTCTCTGTGCTATATAGTAGGTCCGTTTTGGTTACTTATTTTGTTTTATTTATTTTTTATTTTTTTATATTTTTTCATTTATTTTTATTAGCTGGAGGCTAATTACTTTACAATATTGTAGTGGGTTTTGTCATACATTGACATGAATCAGCCATGGATTTACATGTATTCCCCATCCCGATCCCCCCTCCCACCTCCCTCTCCACTCCATCCCTCTGTGTCTTCCCAGTGCACCAGGCCCGAGCACTTGTCTCATGCATCCAACCTGGACTGGTGATCTGTTTCACCCTAGATAATATACATGTTTCGATGCTGTTCTCTCGAAACATCCCACCCTCGCCTTCTCCCACAGAGTCCAAAAGTCTGTTCTGCATATCTGTGTCTCCTTTTCTGTTTTGCATATAGGGTTATTGTTACCATCTTTCTAAATTCCATATATATGTGTTAGTATACTGTATTGGTCTTTATCTTTCTGGCTTACTTCACTCTGTATAATGGGCTCCAGTTTCATCCATCTCATTAGAACTGATTCAAATGAATTCTTTTTAATGGCTGAGTAATATTCCATGGTGTATATGTACCACGGCTTCCTTATCCATTCGTCTGCTGATGGGCATCTAGGTTGCTTCCATGTCCTGGCTATTATAAACAGTGCTGTGATGAACATTGAGGTGCACATGTCTCAGATCTGGTTTCCTCAGTGTGTATGCCCAGAAGTGGGATTGCTGGGTCATATGGCAGTTCTATTTCCAGGTTTTTAAGAAATCTCCACACTGTTCTCCATAGCGGCTGTACTAGTTTGCATTCCCACCAACAGTGTAAGAGGGTTCCCTTTTCTCCACACCCTCTCCAGCATTTATTGCTTCTAGGCTTTTGGATAGCAGCCATCCTGACTGGCACGTAATGGTACCTCGTTGTGGTTTTGATTTGCATTTCTCTGATAATGAGTGATGTTGAGCATCTTTTCATGTGGTTGTTAGCCATCTGTATGTCTTCTTTGGAGAAATGTCTGTTTAGTCCTTTGGCCCATTTTTTTATTGGGTCATTTATTTTTCTGGAATTGAGCGGCAGGAGTTGCTTGTATATGTTTGAGATTAATCCTTTGTTGCTTCGTTTGCTATTATTTTCTCCCAATCTGGGGGCTGTCTTTTCACCGTGCTTATAGTTTCCTTTGTTGTGCAAAAGCTTTTAAGTTTCATTAGGTCCCATTTGTTTATTTTTGCTTTTATTTCCAATATTCTGGGAGGTGAGTCACAGAGGATCCTGCTGTGATTTATGTCGGAGAGTGTTTTGCCTATGTTCTCCTCTAGGAGTTTTATAGTTTCTGGTCTTACATTTAGATCTTTAATCCATTTTGAGTTTATTTTTGTGTATGGTGTTAGAAAGTGTTCTAGTTTCATTCTTTTCCAAGTGGTTGACCAGTTTTTCCAGTACCACTTGTTAAAGAGTTTGTCTTTTTTCCATTGTATATTCTTGCCTCCTTTGTCAAAGGTAAGGTGTCCAAAGATACATGGATTTATCCCTGGTCTTTCTATTCTGCTCCACTGATCTATATTTCTGTCTTTGTGCCAGTACCATACTGTCTTGATGACTGTGGCTTTGTAGTATAGTCTGAAGTCAGGCAGGTTGATTCCTCCAGTTCCATTCTTCTTTCTCAAGATTACTTTGGCTATTCAAGGTTTTTTGTATTTCCATACAAATTGTGAAATTATTTTTTCTAGTTCTGTGAAAAATACCGTTGGTAGCTTGATAGGGATTGCATTGAATCTATAGATTGCTTTGGGTAGTATAGCCATTTTGACAATATTGATTCTTCCAATCCATGGACACGTATGTTTCTCCATCTGTTTGTGTCCTCTTTGATTTCTTTCATCAGTGTTTTATAGTTTTATATGTATAGGTCTTTTGTTTCTTTAGGTAGATATACTCCTAAGTATTTTATTCTTTTTGTTGCAATGGTGAATGGTATTGTTTCCTTAATTTCTCTTTCTGTTTTCTCATTGTTAGTATATAGGAATGCAAGGGATTTCTGTGTGTTAATTTTATATCCTGCAACTTTACTATATTTGTTGATTAGCTCTAGTAATTTTCTGGAAGAGTCTTCAGGGTTTTCTATGTAGAGGATCATGTCATCTGCAAACAGCGAGAGTTTCACTTCTTCTTTTCCTATCTGGATTCCTTTTGTTTCTTTTTCTGCTCTGATTACTGTGGCCAACATTTCCAAAACTATGTTGAATAGTAGTGGTGAGAGTGGACATCCTTGTCTTGTTCCTGATTTCAGGGGAAATGCTTTCAATTTTTCACCATTGAGGGTAATGCTTGCTGTGGGTTTGTCATATATAGCTTTTATTATGTTGAGGTATATTCCTTCTATGCCTGCTTTCTGGAGAGTTTTAATCATAAATGGATGTGGAATTTTGTCAAAGGCTTTCTCTGCATCTATTGAGGTAATCATATGGTTTTTATCTTTCAATTTGTTAATGTGATGTATTACATTGATTGAATTGTGAGTATTAAAGAATCCTTGCATTCCTGGGATAAAGCCCACTTGGTCATGATGTATGATTTTTTTTTAATATGTTGCTGGATTCTGTTTGCTAGAATTTTGTTATGGATTTTTGCATCTATCTTCATCAGTGATATTGGCCTGTAGTTTTCTTTCTTTCTTTCTTTCTTTTTGTGACATCTTTGTCTGGTTTTGGAATTAGGGTGATGGTGGCCTCATAGATGAGTTTGGAAGTTTACCTTCTTCTGCAATTTTCTGGAAGAGTTTGAGTAAGATAGGTGTTAGCTCTTCTCTAAATTTTTGGTAGAATTCAGCTGTGAAGTCATCTGGTCCTGGGCTTTTGTTTCCTGGAAGATTTCTGATTACAGTTTCGATTTCCTTGCTTGTGATGGGTCTGGTAAGATCTTCTATTTCCTTCTGGCTCAGTTTTGGAAAGTTATACTTTTCTACAAATTTGTCCATTTCTTCCAAGTTGTCCATTTTACTGGCATAGAGCTGCTGGTAGTAGTCTCTTATGATCCTTTGTATTTCAGTGTTGTCTGTCATGATCTCTCCATTTTCATTTCTAATATTGTTAATTTGGTTCTTCTCCCTTTGTTTCTTAATGAGTCTTGCTAATGGTTTGTCAATTTTGTTTATTTTTTCAAAAAGCCAGCTTTTAGCTTTGTTGATTTTTGCTATGGTCTCTTTAGTTTCTCTTGCAGTTATTTCTGCCCTAATTTTTAAGATTTCTTCCTTTCTACTAACCCTGGGGTTCTTCATTTCTTCCTTCTCTAATTGCTTTAGGTGTAGAGTTAGGTTATTTATTTGACTTTTTTCTTGTTTCTTGAGGTAAGCCTGTAATGCTATGAACCTTCCCCTTAGCACTGCTTTTACAGTGTCCCATAGGTTTTGGGTTGTTGCATTTTCATTTTCATTTGTTTCCATGCATATTTTGATTTCTTTGATTTCTTCTATGATTTGTTGGTTATTCAGAAGCATGTTATTTAGCCTCCATATGTTTTAATTTTCAATAATTTTTTTCCTGTAATTGAGATCTAATCTTACTGCACTGTCGTCAGAAAAGATGACTGGAAGATTTCAATTGTTTTGAATTTATCAAGGCTAGATTTATGGCCAAGGATGTGGTCTATTCTGGAGAAGGTTCCGTGTGCACTTGAGAAAAAGGTGAAGTTGATTGTTTTGGGGTGAAATGTCCTATAGATATCAATTAGGTCTAGCTGGTCCATTGTGTCATTTAAAGTTTGTGTTTCCTTGTTAATTTTCTGTTTAGTTGATCTATCCATAGTTGTGAGTGGGGTATTAAAGTCTTCCACTCTTATTGTGTTACTATTAATTTCCTCTTTCATGCTCGTTACTGTTTGCCTTACATATTGTGGTGCTCCTATGTTGGGTGCATATATATTTATAATTGTTATATCTTCTTCTTGGATTGATCCTTTGATCATTATGTAGTGTCTTTCTTTATCTCTTTCCACAGCCTTTATTTGAAAGTCTATTTTATCTGATATGAGTATTGAGACTCCTGTTTTCTTTTGGTCTCCGTTTGCGTGAAATATTTTTTTCCAGCTCTTCACTTTTAGTCTATATGTGTCCTTTGTTTTGAGGAGGGTTTCTTGTAGACAGCATATATAGGGGTCTTGTTTTTGTATCCATTCAGCCAGTCTTTGTCTTTTAGTTGAGGCATTCAACCCATTCACATTTAAGGTAATTATTGATAGGTATGGTCCCGTTACCATTTACTTTGTTGTTTTGGGTTCGAATTTATACAACTTTTCTGTGTTTCCTGTCTAGAGAAGATCCTTTAGCATTTGTTGAGGAGCTGGTTTGGTGGTGCTGAATTCTCTCAGCTTTTGCTTGTCTGTAAAGCTTTTGAATTCTCCTTCATATCTGAATGAGATCCTTGCTGGGTACAGTAATCTAGGTTGTAGGTTATTCTCTTTCATTACTTTAGGTATTTCCTGCCATTCCCTTCTGGCCTGAAGGGTTTCTATTGATAGATCAGCTGTTATCCTTATGGGAATCCCTTTGTGTGTTATTTGTTGTTTCTCCCTTGCTGCTTTTAATATTTGTTCTTTGTGTTTGATCTTTGTTAATTTGATTAATATGTGTCTTGGGGTGTTTTGCCTTGGGTTTATCCTGTTTGGGACTCTCTAGGTTTCTTGGACTTGGGTGGCTATTTCCTTCCCCATTTTAGGGAAGTTTTCAGCTATTATCTCCTTGAGTATTTTCTCATGGCCTTTCTTTTTGTCTTCTTCTTCTGGGACTCCTATGACTCTAATGTTGGGGCATTTCACATTGTCCCAGAGGTCCCTGAGGTTGTCCTCATTTCTTTTGATTCTTTTTTCTTTTTTCCTCTCTGCTTCATTTATTTCCACTATTTTATCTTCTACCTCACTTATCCTATCTTCTGTCTCCGTTATTCTACTCTTGGTTCCCTCCAGAGTGTTTTTGATCTCTTCTATTGCATTATTCATTTTTAATTGACTCTTTTTTATTTCTTCTAGGTCCTTATTAAACATTTCTTGCATCTTCTAAATCTTTGTCTCCAGGCTATTTATCTGTAACTCCATTTTGTTTTCAAGAGTTTGGATCATTTTTATTATCATTATTCTAAATTCTTTTTCAGGTAGTTTCCCTATCTCCTCCTCTTTTGTTTGACTTGGTCGGCATTTTTCATGTTCCTTTACCTGTTGGGTATTTCTCTGCCTTCTCATCTTGTTTAGATTGCTGTGTCTGGAGTGGGCTTTCTGTATTCTGGTGGTCTGTGGTTCCTTTTAATGTGGAGGTTTCACTCAGTGGGTGAGATTGGACAATTGGCTTGTCAAGGTTTCCTGGTTAGGGAAGCTTGCGTCGGTGTTCTGGTGCGTGAACTGGATTTCTCCTCTCTGGAGTGCAGTGGAGTGTCCAGTAATGAGTTTTGAGATGGGTCTATGTGTTAGGTGTGACTTTGGGCAGCTTGTATGTTGACGCTCAGGGCTATGTTCCTGCGTTGCTGGAGAATTGGCGTGGTATGACTTGCTCTGGAACTTATTGGCTCTTGGGTGGTGATTGGGTTCAGTGTAGGTATGAAGGCTTTTGGATGGTCTCTTTTTACTTAATGTTCCATGTAGTCAGAAGTTTTCTGGTGTTCTCAGGTATTGGGCTTAAGTCTCCTGCCTCTGGATTTCAGTTTTATTCATTCAGTAGTCTCAAGACTTCTCCAACTATACAGCACTGATAATAAAACTTCTAGGTTAATGGTGAAAAGATTCTCCACCATGAGGGACACCCAGAGAGGTTCACAGAGTTCCATGAAGAAGAGGAGAGGGAGGAGGGAGATAGAGATGAGCAGGAGGAGAAAAGGGGGGACTCAAGAGGAGAAAGACAGATCTACGCAGTTCTCTGTTCCCAAAGTGTTCTCTGTAGCCCAGACACCCACAGAGATTCACAGAAATGGGTTGGGAACGAAGGGGAAGGGAGGAAATACAGCTGTTCTGAGGTAGAAAACGGAGAGTCAAAAGTGGGAGAGAGTAATCAACACACTCCTGAGTAAAAATGGGTACTGAATATTGGATTCTTAAATGTCCAAAATTGATATCAAATACTGAAAAACAAAGATTAAAAATCTAGAGTAGAGGTTAGACTCTTAAAAATATAATATTAAAAACAAAAACAAAAAATTTTAGAAATATATATGAAGTTCGATTTAGAAATAGGGCTTCTCTTTTTTTTTTTTTTTGCAAGGTTATAGTGAAATGAAAATGAAAATTAAGGAGTAATAGCAGAGTAATAGAGGTCCTTAAAAGAAAATAAGAGAAAAAATATAACAGGAAAAAAAATTTTTTTTCCTTATTATAAAAATAGTAAAAATATATGAAAATTAAAGTTAAGGAGTAATAGGGGAGTAATAGGGAATTTTAGAAGAAAATAAAAGAGAAAAAATAAAAAAGAAAAGAAAAGGAAAAAAATTTTTTTAATTAAAAAAAAAAGTAAAAATATAGCTAGGAATTTCTCTGGAGCTGTTGCGGTCAGTGTGGGTTTGGCTTAGTTTCAGGTAGCTCCTCGTTCCAGCTTACACTTCTCAGTATCTACGGGCCCCTTCTGGTGTAGTTGGTGTTACCTACAGGGATTTTAATCTGCTGCACCGGTCCCTTCTGAAGCGGTTCCCTTTGTTCTGGAGGTGGTCTCTTGTTTAGTTTCTCTTGTTTAGGTTCGCTTGTTCAGTCGTGCTGCGGGGAGGGAGCAGTGCTGCAGACAGATATTGCTGTGTGTGGGGAGCTCTCACAGTGTTCCGGCCACACTGGGTTTGCCCTCGCTCATAGATGTGTGCTCTCCCCGTCTACACTGTTCAGGCTCCCGGCTGCTCTATATGGAGCAGGCCCTGCATTACATGCGGTTCCAGTTTTTGGGTACTACACAAAAGCGCAGATTCGGTTGGGCGTGCGTTTTGTGCCTTCCCCAGCCCAAGCATTTCAGGCAGCCAGGAGCTTGACGGGCGCACTCTGCCCGGGTGTGGTGCGCCTTCTCCCCCCCGCGGTCCCAGCCTCAGTTTCCGCGCGCAGTGTGCCCGGCTTGTGTCTATTCTTGGGAGCTGGCCTCTAGCCGTGACCCTCCCTGTGGATGTCGACCATCCAGAATCTCAGGAAGTCTTTGGTTAGAAGCTGGAGGCCTATTGCAGTTTGGTAGGGGTGCCATCTCTGGAGCCGAGTTTGCCCCTTTCCGTTCCCCCCTGCCTCCTGCCTCCAGCAGGGATGGGCCGGTCTGCCGCCAGCTATCTCTTCTCTGGAATTGCTCAGTCCCTTTGTTCTGCGAATGACCGGCAGGTTAATTTTCTCTCTGTCTCTTGCTATCCCACAGTCTAAGTTGCTATCTCACATTAGCTCCCTCCAATTGCCCTCATGGCATTCGGGCCCGGTCCTTACCCTCAGCAACGCCGCCTGCTCCTCTCTGTTCCACCCCCACTTGCTGGTGCTGGATGCGGGTGTCCGGGGTACTTTTCTGCTGGGAGTTGCTTTTAGGCATGTAATCTGTGGGTTTTATTTATTTTTCCTCCCAGTTAGGTTGCCCTTCGAGATTCAAAAACTCCCCCCAGACCCACCCGTGAGAGGGTTTCCTGGTGTCTGGAAACTTCCTCTATTATGACTCCCTTCCTGGGATGGGTCTCCGTCCCTAGCTCTTTTGTCTCTCTTTCTATTTTGTCCTACCTCCTTTCAAAGATGATGGTCTGCTTTTCTGGGTGCCTAATGTCTTCTGCTAGTGGTCAGAAGTTGTTTTGTGAAGTTTGCTCAGCATTCAAATATTTTTTTGATGAATTTGTAGGGGAGAAAGTGGTCTCCCCATCCCAACCCTCCGCCATCTTGACTCCTTCCCCTTCAACCTTGAATTCTATACCCAGAAAATGAAAGTGAAATCAAGACATCCTGAATGTGAGGGAAAACTAACAGAATTTGTCACCAACAGACGTACCCTAGAAAAATGGCCAAAGGAATATCTAGAAACAGAAAGAAAAAAGAAAGAAGTTTGTAACATCAAGCATAAGGAAAGAGTAATGGGAAGAGTAAAAATATATGAGAAAATGTAATGGCCTATCTTTCTCTTTTCTTTCTTTCTTTCTTTCTTTTTCTTTTTTTGCCACTCCATGCAGCTTGCAGGATCTTAGTTCCTAAGCATGGATTGAACCCAGACCTTGCAGTTTAAGCTCTGAGTCCTAACCGCTGGGCAAACAGGTAATTTCCTATCCTTCTTCCCTGGAGTTTTCTAAATTATGTCTGATAATTGAAGCAAAAATTATAACTTTACCTGACATGATTCTCAATGTATGTAGAGGTTTTATTTAAGATAAGATATTAAGGATTGATGGTAAAAGAATCTAGTACACATAATATTTCTACACATTAGTTGAACTGGTAAATGGATTGTAAAGAAAGAAAGGGAATTCCAGAAAAACATCTACTTCTGCTTCATTGACTACACTAAAGCCTTTGACTGTGTGGATCATGACAAATTGTGGAAAATTCTTAAAGAGATGGGAATACCAGACCACCTTACCTGCCTCCTGAGAAATATGCATGCAAGTCAAGAAGCAACAGTTAGAACCAGACATGAAACGATGGACTGGTTCAAAATTGGGGAAGGAGTACATCAAGGCTGTATATTGTCACCCTGCTTACTTAAATTAAATGCAGAGTACATCATGTGAAATGCCAGGCTGGATGAATCACAAGATTCCCAGGAGAAACATTAACAACCTCAGATAATAAAATGATACCACTCTAATGTCAGGAAGAAAATAGGAACTGAAGAGCCTCTTGACGAAGGTGAAAGAAGAAAGTGAAAAAGCTGGCTTAAAACTTCAATGGGAGGAGGTAAGAATATACAATGGAAAAAAGAAAACCTCTTTAACAAGTGGTACTGGAAAAACTGGTCAACCACTTGGAAAAGAATGAAGCTAAAACACTTTCTAACACCATACACAAAAATAAACTCAAAATGGATTAAAGATCTAAATGTAAGACCAGAAACTATAAAACTCCTAGAGGAGAACATAGGCAAAACACTCTCCGACATAAAATCACAGCAGGATCCTCTGTGACTCACCTCCCAGAATATTGGAAATAAAAGCAAAAATAAACAAATGGGACCTAATGAAACTTAAAAGCTTTTGCACAACAAAGGAAACTATAAGCACGGTGAAAAGACAGCCCCCAGATTGGGAGAAAATAATAGCAAACGAAGCAACAAAGGATTAATCTCAAACATATACAAGCAACTCCTGCCGCTCAATTCCAGAAAAATAAATGACCCAATAAAAAAATGGGCCAAAGGACTAAACAGACATTTCTCCAAAGAAGACATACAGATGGCTAACAACCACATGAAAAGATGCTCAACATCACTCATTATCAGAGAAATGCAAATCAAAACCACAACGAGGTACCATTACGTGCCAGTCAGGATGGCTGCTATCCAAAAGCCTAGAAGCAATAAATGCTGGAGAGGGTGTGGAGAAAAGGGAACCCTCTTACACTGTTGGTGGGAATGCAAACTAGTACAGCCGCTATGGAGAACAGTGTGGAGATTTCTTAAAAACCTGGAAATAGAACTGCCATATGACCCAGCAATCCCACTTCTGGGCATACACACTGAGGAAACCAGATCTGAGAGAGACATGTGCACCTCAATGTTCATCACAGCACTGTTTATAATAGCCAGGACATGGAAGCAATGGAATAGTGAATCTCAAAATATACACACACAAGTATGATTAACTGCTTTTTGAAAGAGGTATAAAAACAATTCAATACAGAAAGGACAATCTTTTCAATAAATGGTGCTGGAACAGTGGGACAACCATGTGTTATGGATACAAGACCCTTGTAGAATAAATGGATTATAATACAAATATCTTCTCCCACCACATGGCTTTTTTTTTTTTTTTACTATTATAATGTTTTCTTTTGATTAAAGAACTACCTAATTTTGCTGTAATATACTCTAATCCTTCATTTTCTCATCTGTAAAACTAGGGATTATGGAAGTATTTTACTCACAAGATTGTTGTGAGGAATACATAAAAGAATTCAGGTACTCCTGGAACTCTGAAAAGCTCAAGAGATTATCTCCAGTGCAACTCTTTCATTCTCCATATAAGCTTCTATTTCCTTCCATGTTCTCTCTTCTGAATCTCTGAGAGGTCCTATGGTATAGCAAAAAGAACTGACCATATAGCTTCAGTCATTAGTTGTTTAGTCATTCCTTGTAAACATGAGGGGAGCTTTTTCCGGTAAGCGGCCTGAGCTGACCCTTAAAAATGGTGCGCTATTCACTCGACCCAGAAAACCCCACAAATCATGCAAATCAAGAGGTTCAAATCTTCGTGTTCACTTTAAGAACACTCGTGAGACTGCCCAGGCCATAAAGGGTATGCATATCCGAAAAGCCACCAAGTATCTGAAGGATGTCACTTTAAAGAAGCAATGTGTGCCATCCTGTCGTTACAATGGTGGAGTTGGTAGGTGTGCACAGGCCAAACAGTGGGGCTGGACGCAGGGTTGATGGCCCAAAAAGAGGGCTGAATTTTTACTACACATGCTCAAAAATGCAGAGAGTAATGCCGAACTTAAAGGCTTAGATGTAGATTCTCTGGTCATTGAGCACATCCAAGTGAACAAAGCCCCCAAGATGCGGCGCAGGACTTACAGAACTCACGGTCGGATCAACCCCTACATGAGCTCTCCCTGCCACATTGAGATGATCCTTACAGAAAAAGAACAGATTGTTCCTAAACCAGAAGAGGAGGTTGCACAGAAGAAAAAGATATCCCAGAAGAAACTGAAGAAACAAAAACTTATGGCCCGGGAATAAATGCTGCAGAAAATAAATGCAAATAAAAGTTAAAAAAAAAAAAAAAAAAAAGAGGGTAAAAAGTCACTGACTCATTAACCCATGACCCCGCCTTCCAACTGGGGAAGAGATATAAGCACTACAGAAGGGAAGTGGGTTTATTTCAGTGACTGACATCCAGAGAGCAATATGATTGGCGCCCCAGCATGCGTCATCTTTCTCCTCTGCCAGCTCACAGGTGAGTACAACCAAATCTCTTATTTTCCTGACAGTCTACCCCATCCTGTGCGTAGCTCCAGGCTCCTGGCTCCACTCTGGAGCTCTGGCTCAACTCAGCAAGCTCTATCTCTCATGTAATATTGCTTTTCGTTTCCTGTGGTATCTGAATCACAGAGGGCAGAAAGAGACTGGAGGGACAGGAGAAGGAATGACTTTGGGGGTTGACTGCTCTTCTGACTGTCCCAGGGGAGGAAAGGCTGAAAGAAGTGGTATTTGGTATCAGGAAGACCTGTGTTCTAATCTGGAGTCTGCCATGAATTAGACGAAGAATGTCATCTTCTCCAGACCTCAGCTCTTCCTCATTTTGAGAGTAATTTTTAAAACAAAATGAGATGGTGAGATGGTACAAGTGTATATTTATTTACTTAGAAATATGTATTTTAAATGTTTTAATTTAAATATATTTATAACATTTATACATATATTTCTAAGTTTTATATTTTCATTGTAGTTTAGTTGCTAAGTCGTGTCCAACTCTTTTGTGATCACGTGGGCTGTAGCCTGCCATGCTCCTCTCTTCATGGTAATTCCCAGGCAAGAATACTGGAGTAGGCTGCCATTTCTGTCTCCAAGGTGTCTTCCTGACCCAGGGATCAAACCTGCATCTGCTGCACTAGCAGGCAGGTTCTTTACCACTGAGCCACCAGAGAAGCCCATGTTTTATATTAATGTCAATATAAGTATGTTATTTAGAAAAAATATTTTAAATGATTATGCATTTAACAACCATTTTAATGGCAGAGAACATTTGAATTTTCTCTCTTAAGCCAAGCAATCCAACCAGTCTCTGCTTAGAAAACCAATCCTTTCCTCCCCAGCACCAGACCTCTTGAAGTGTTCAGCATCAACAGTCTCTCACCCTCTTTGAGTTCGTTAGAAGTTTCCATTTTTAGGAAGCACCTGGTCCTGGTATAGACCCACACTTTAAAAACCACTCCTGAACAGAAATGGTGATCAGAAGTGAAACTTGGGGATAGTGAGGTGGGGGGAAACATGGCAGGACTTTTCAAAACCCAAGTGCTCACCTGAAGCCTGACCAGGGGCAGCAGGTTGCAAGCGTTTGCCCTACTCCAAGAGACTGTGGCAGCCTGCATGCTACACCTCCTGTGATTGAAAGGACAATCCAAGGTTGTTCTAGAGCTTCCAGGAGGTAGGACCATGGAAGGGGTGTTGCCCCTGGACAAGAAGTCCTGTGTTTGATAGTAACTATATTATTGTAAATAGGTTTCTTTCTTTCTTTTTTTTTTTTCATTTATTTTTATTAGTTGGAAGCTAATTACTTTACAATATTGTAGTGGTTTTGCCATACATTGACATGAATCAGCCATGGATTTACATGTGTTCCCCATCCTGAACCCCCCTCTCACCTCCCTCCCCACCCCATCCCTCTGGGTCATCCCAGTGCACCAGTCCTGAGCATGAATAGGTTTTTTAAAGCCTCTGAAACTTCTTGCTTACAAGTACATAACAGAAAATGAAATCTAACTTGCAAATTATTGTGATGTTTTAAATGAGATACCAAATGCAAAACAATATAATAATAATTCAACATTTATTAAGCTCCTATTACACAAGGCACTTTTCATACAATTTCCTCACAAGTTTACAAAATAGGTATTATTATCCCCAAAATATAGGCTCTGAGAGGTCAAATGTCTTAGGCAAGATCATATAGCTATTCGGAGGTAGAGCAGAGACTGAGTTTCCAACGCCAGTGCTCATTTCAGCACAGCAAACTAACTGGCTAATACTGTACTCCCAGGAAAAGTGCCTGATAAATGCATACTTGAGCTGAAACTTCCCCAGGGATTCCTTCCCTCTCCAGGTACATGAAGTCAAGACAGGCACTGGAAATGCCCAAGAAGAATAGGTAACTCCATTGTCAGAATGTGGATGCACCAACCAAGGATCACTCTAGCCAAATTCAGAAGGGCTAAGGAGTAACTCTTGCAACCTCAGTATTCTCATCTGGAAAATGGGCACAATTTAATGGTGATTCTATTATACAATAGTGTTGAGGAGAAAGTTAATAAAATGAAATTAGAAAGAGTGGGTGAGACGGTATCGAGGAGGTGTTGAAAAAGACAGAAGAAGGAAGTTTTGGGAGGTGACAACCCAAAGGAAAGGCATGTGGCAAAGGGGAGGAGCTGTGGTCCCTTCTTGTTATGAAGAGCATCTTAGGGTTGACTCTCCTGGTGCCAAAAATATCTGAGACTTGGCCAGGGCAGAAAGCAAAGGGTCTTCTTCCCCAGCTCCCTCCACTTCCAAGAATAGGTGGGAATGCTCACTGTAGGAGCTATCTCCCTGTGCAGTGACTGGACATTCTCTTTTGCTGTTCATTAGCCAGTGACTGATGTGTATGCATTAGGTTCCAGACCACCTTCTAAGAAGCTTACCTTGCTGAGAAACCACCCAAAAGAGGTTTTGGGAAATCTCACTTTTAGCGATTCTTGTAGAAATGAGACCAAAAAATAGGAAGCTTTCTCAAAGCCTGTCTCTTATATCACTACTACCTGCTTCCCCTGTGCCCCCCACCATGGTTCAGAGTGCTCTGTGCTTCTCAAAAAAAGCTTTCACATCTGTATTCACCCTTCATCCTCACCCAAATTCTGGTGAATAAAGGTTATTCCTTTTCTCCTGTGAGACTTTAGAATACTGAAACTCAAAGCAGTAGTGGGAGGTAGAAGTGGAAAGAATGAGGGTGTTTAGAGGAGGCCGAGGAACAAACTATCTCCTCTTGTCACATCTGCCACTTTCCAGTTTGGGGTCTTGGGAAAGTCACTCAGCATCTTGGAGCCCCAATTTATTTATCTATAAAATGTAGCTTAACCTCTATCACACAGAGTTGCTTTGAGGATCAAGAAAGGGAATACTCATTATCAAGTATGCATTGCTGGAGTTGTTATTACAGAGGAACCAGAATGGAACCTAAGTCTCCTGACACCCAGTTAGCCCAGAGTTCTAACTGTTTTACACTGCCCCAAGCTGCCTGAGAAGAGAGGTCATCTCCACTCATCCCTGGATGAGATCCTAGACCCCATCACCAAGGGATCTGGAACCTAATGCCTGTAGATCAGTCATCTGCTAACTCACAGCAAAATGATATGTCTAGTCACCTGCCAGGGCAATAGCTCCTTCTAGGGAATTTAAAGTGGAAAATAAAATGACAATCATGGTGGAATTTCAAGGGGTTAAGTGTGAGAAAAAGTTGAAGACTTTCTCAGGGAAGGGCTTTGAAATAGGCTTTATGAGTATTAAATATGATTTTGATGGGCAGAGAAAAGGATAAAGCACCAACAAAAGCGTGAGTTAGGACATAAACTGGGGATCAGCTGAGGGGGGAGTCCTGATTGCTTGTCTGGTGGTTAAGTGAGTAGACATCCAAGGCTTCATATCATCCCACAGCATCAACTTCTGCTTGCCTAGGAGCAAAAATCCTGGGCTTCTCTAGACACAGTCAACCTGGGACATGTGATACCCCTGAACTAATGCCAGAGAAAGGCTACTACTTGAGTTGAGTGCCTGTCAGTCTCATCCAAACCATTTGACTGCTACAAAATGAGGAAGGAGTGAAATGGATGCAGAGGAGGCAAGTTACAATATTCACTGCACTGATCCAGGTGGGAATCTCATGGGGCCCAAACCTCCAGGCCTTGTAGATAAATGTGAATAGCCACCCATTCTCTAGGCCCTTCTGATCACACATGTTACATACCCTATCCCCCAATGTGTGTACCCTGAGTACCTGTCACTTCCTCTTTCACAACACATGTTGTTACTTATTTGATGACTCTCTTCCAATTCCATGAGTGCAAGGATCATGATTATTTTGCTCCCCACTTATACCCTCCAGTTCCTAAACAGTATTTGGCCAAAATATGGAGCTAAACAAACACTTGTTAAAAGAAGGAATGACTGAGTGAGCAGAGCATGACCCACCTAGATGTGCTAAAACCCTAGAGAGGGCCACACCCTGAAGGTGGGGGAGCCACCCAAGAAAGGGAAGCTTTAGTTCAGTCTTAACAACTGAGAAGAGAAGTGTCTTGTTTCTGGATCAAGAGACAGTCAACTGGGAAGAGGAAGCAAAATTGGTTAGGATTCACCAGTCCAGCCCCCTAACCTCTGAGCTCACATAACGGAATGGCGTGGAACCACTTTCCTCTTGTATGATACTTCTTTTCATCCTGAAGATACAATAAAGACAGAACAATACCCTCCATCTAGGTTCCTGCTGGTAGTTTGCACTGTATTGTCCTCCAGTTTAATTCTAATGAGGAACAATGAATTTGAAGACATTTTTAATGTCTTCACAAAATCCACATTTCTTAAAAGGTACCCTGGGGAGATAGAACTACATATGTAGAGATGTAAAAAGAACAATTATTTACTCGTGCCTTAAGTGCTGTATGAGTGCTAAAACACTAAAGTCACATTCTTACGGTTTTATCACCTCCCCAACTTAAACATCCCCCAAAACCTCAAGTGAAAAAAAAGTATACTGAAATGTGCCCTAACCCAGGAAATTCATCTACTTAGGGGCAAGTCATAGCCAGTCTTTACTTGATTTCAAAATATTCACCCCTTCCATCTTGTGATTGAAGTAAAAGAATGAATGCTTTAGCTGACAAATCAAAAATTCAAAATAAAATTAATTTTTGTCTGTAACATTTACTGGGACTATTATGACATCTCATGAGATAACCAAAGAGAGAGCAACGAAAAATCATCTTTCCCTTAGTATTAGCGAAGCAAGGAGGGCAGTTAAAAAAAAAAATCTGCTTACTTAACAGGGTGATTTGACAAAGGCTTGAGTGATCCAAAGTATATATGCACTGACTGGTAAATTATAGAGAGGAAAATGTTTAAAAGCAAAAACCAACTCCTAAAAAGCATTCACCCAGGAAGAGAAACCAGTTCTTGCACAGAAAAATTTGTGATCAGAGGACTAGGTCAACATTTGGTAGCAACAGATTCCCATACTCCGGGGCATTTGTAGAACTGCTTGCACCTGAAGGAAGGTCAAGAAAGGACTTGAATGAGAAATCAGGATTCAATGAGGCCCCTGGGTTTCAGAGTGGACACCTAAACCCTAGAGGGAACTGAGGATGGGGAGTAATGGAAAGGGCTGGAGCTGTAACAAATGCCAAGGGACCTTCAAACTGAGCTGTAGTGTAAAGAGTTCAGGCTCCAGCACTGGAATGACATTGGGTTAAACCCTCAAATTATCACCTGCTAACTTTGTGCTCTTGGACAATTTACTTGAGTTTTTGCTCTTTTAAAATCAAATCCAGTTAACAAACTTTTGCTATGAAGGGTCACATAGTAAATATTTTAAGTTTTGTAGGCAATATGATTTTTATCACAACTGTCAAATTCAACCTTTGTAGTGGGAAAGCAGTCATAGACTGCTGCTATGGAAAGAATATGGCTGTGTTCCAATAAAACTTTATTTTCAAAACAGGGGCAAACCAGATTTGGCCCATGGCGTATAAAGTTGCTGATCCCTGATAGAAGGATCAAAACGAATTTTCAGGATTGCTCTAAGTCACAGGTGTAATATTTACAAAAAAATATTTGACACAGAATAAACCCTTAGTAACAGCAACATAGTTATTTGGGAATAATACTTTCTAGGGTAGTTGAATGTTAATAGGAATTATGATTTTAGATTAAAAAAAAAACTTATTCTGGCATCTCAGATGGTAAAGAATTTGCCTGCAATATGGGAGACCTGGGTTTGATCCTTGTGTTGGGAAGATCTCGTGGATAAGGGAATGGCTACCCACTCCAGTATTCTTGCCTGGAGAATCTCATGGACAGAGGAACCTGGCGGGCTATAGTCCATGGGGTGGCAAAGAGTCAGACATGACTGAGCGACTAACATTTTCACTTTCAGGCTCTCATGATTTTAGATATCTGGATAAGCCAGTTGCAAGAATTTGTGTTTTACTAGATGGGTTATGAGCTACATGAGTGCTGGGATGGTAGAAAATACTATGGTACGAGATCTAGTTGTGAAACAAAAAAAAGCCTGAATGCTTGGTCAATCAGTTCAGTTCAGTTCAGCCGCTTAGTTGTGTCCGACTCTTTGCGACCCCATGAATCGCAGCACACCAGGCCTCCCTGTCTATCACCAATTCCCGGAGTTTACTCAAACTCATGCCCATCGAGTCGGTGATGCCATCCAGCCATCTGATCTTCTGTCGTCCCCGTCTCCTGCCCCCAATCCCTCCCAGCATCAGGGTCTTTTCCAATCAGTCAACCCTTCGCATGATGTGGCCAAAGTACTGGAGTTTCAGCTTCAGCATCAGTCCTTCCAATGAACACCCAGGACTGATCTCCTTCAGGATGGACTGGTTGGATCTCCTTGCAGTTCAAGGGACTCTCAAGAGTCTTCTCCAACACCACAGTTCAAAAGCATCCATTTTTCGGTGCTCAGCTTTCTTCACAGTCCAACTCTCACATCCATACATGACCACTGGAAAAACCATAGCCTTGACCAGATGGACCTTTGTTGGCAAAGTCTCTGCTTTTTAATATGCTGTCTAGGTTGGTCATAACTTTCCTTCCAAGGAGTAAGCATCTTTTAATTGCATGGCTGCAGTCACCACCTGCAGTGATTTTGGAGCCCCCAAAAATAAAGTCTGACACTGTTTCCACTGTCTCCCCATCTATTTCCCATGAAGTGATGGGACCAGATGCCATGATCTTAGTTTTCTGACTATTGAGCTTTAAGCCAACTTTTTCACTCTCCTCTTTCACTTTCATCAAGAGGCTTTTAGTTCCTCTTCACTCTCTGCCATAAGGGTGGTGTCATCTGCATATCTGAGGTTATTGATATTGCTTCTGGCAATCTTGATTCCAGCTTGTGCTTCTTCCAGCCCAGCATCTCTCATGATGGACTCTGCATAGAAGTTAAATAAACAGGTTGACAATATATAGCCTTGACATACTCCTTTTCCTATTTGGAACCAGTCTGTTGGTCCACGCCCAGTTCTAACTGTTGCTTCTTGACCTGCATACAGGTTTATGAAGAGGCAAGTCAGGTGGTCTGGTATTCCCATTTCTTTCAGAATTTTCCACAGTTTATTGTGATCCACACAGTTGAAGGCTTTGTCGTAGTCAATAAAACAAAAATAGATGTTTTTCTGGAACTCTCTTGCTTTTTTGATGATCCAGCAGATATTGGCAATTTGGTTCCTCTGGTTCCGCTGCCTTTTCTAAAACCAGCTTGAACATCTGGAAGTTCACAGTTCACATACTGCTGAAACCTGGCTTGGAGAATTTTGAGCATTACTTTACTAGCGTGTGAGATGAGTCCAACTGTGCGGTAGTTTGAGCACTCTTTGGGATTGCCTTTCTTAGGGATTGGAATGAAAACGGACCTTTTCCAGTCCTGTGGCCACTGCTGAGTTCTCCAAATTTGCTGGCATATTGAGTGCAACACTTTCACAGCATCATCTTTCAGGATTTGAAATAGCTCAACTGGAATCCCATCACATCCACTAGCTTTGTTCGTAGTGATGCTTTCTAAGGCCCACTTGACTTCACATTCCAGGATGTCTGGCTCTAGGTCAGTGATCACACCATTCTGATTATCTGGGTCGTGAAGATCTTTTTTGTACAGTTCTTCTGTGTATTCTTGCCACCTCTTCTTAATATTTTCTGCTTCTGTTAGGTCCACACCATTTCTGTCCTTTATCAAACCCATCTTTGCATGAAATGGTATCTCTTGCTACCTTGGTATCTCTAATTTTCTTGAAGAGATATCTAGTCTTTCCGATTCTGTTGTTTTCCTCTACTTCTTTGCATTGATCACTGAGGAATGCTTTCTTATCTCTCCTGGCTATTCTTTGGAACTCTGCATTCAAATGGGAATATCTTTCCTTTTCTCCTTTGCTTTTCACTTCTCTTCATTTCACAGTTATTTGTAAGGTCTCCTCAGACAACCATTTTGCCGTTTTGCATTTCCTTTCCATGGGGATGGTCTTGATCCCTGTCTCCTGTACAATGTCACAAACCTCCATCCATAGTTCATCAGGCTCTCTGTCTATCAGATCTAGTCCCTTAAATCTATTCACACAGGCCCATTGTGTATATAGACCACAACTTCTCTATCCATTCATCTGTCGATGGACATCTAGGTTGCTTCCATATTCTAGCTATTGCAAATAGTGCTTCAGTGAACAATAGGATACATGTGTCTCTTTCAATTTTGGTTTCCACAAGGTTTATGTCAAGAAGTGGGATTGCTGGATCATACCATATTCTGGTATGGAGATAGAATCTCCATACCCTCTTCCATAGTGGCTGTATCAGTTTATGTTCCCAACAGTGCAGGAGCGTTCCCTTTTTCCCACACCTTCTCCAGCATTTATTGTTTGTAGGCTTCTTGGTGATGGCCATTCTGACTGGTGTGAGGTGATATTACCATATGTAAAATAGATAGCCAACGGGAATTTGCTGTATGGCTCAGGAAACTCAAACAGGGGCTCTGTATCAATCTAGAGGAGTAGGATGAGGAGGGAGATGGGACTATGGCTGATTCATGTTGAGGTTTGACAGAAAACAGCAAAATTCTGTAAAGCATTTATCCTTCAGTAAAAAATAAATTAATTTAAAAACATAGAAAAATAAATCATCCTCAAACTTCTATGTTACCATTGTCTTTAAGAACTTATAGCTTTCTTCTCAATGCTCTGGCTTGTGCTTGAGAACCTCTGCCCCAGGTCACATAGACTGCTACCTTCTTCATCTACATCAAAATCGGCTCTCCCATTCACATCCTGGAAGTCCTAAGTGGAGCTTGAACAGTAACCTCCCTACAGTTCCTCTATGGAAACTTTTCAAGGCTGGAGTTGGGTTTCACGGTGTACCTCAGAGCTTGGTCTTTTCAACCAGAGGTCTCTGGAAATGGGGTGGGTTTACCTGCCAACACTCCTTTCAGGCAGAGAATTCTGACCTCAATGTCTTTGTGTGAGGAGGTCCCAAAGGGTTTCCTGGGGCTGGTTAGGTTAGGCTGAAAGGGTTTCTTGGAACCTTTCCGAGACCCAAAGGGAGTGAGTAATTAGTGGCAAGGGCAGGGACTCAGCTTTATGGTTCTGTTTCTGCAGGGCCAGCAGCCTCTGGAATCCCAAAGAAGCTGGTTGGTGCCATTGGTGGGTCTGTGATTTTCCCTCTGAATCTCTCAGTAAGTCTAGTTGACAGCATTATCTGGGTCTTCAATTCAACCACTCTCATCACCATACAGCCAAAAACGGGAGACAAAAAAGCCCTCATCATAGTGACCCAAAAGCGTAACAAGGAAAGAGTGAATTTCCCACACGAAGGCTATTCCCTGAAGCTCAGCAGACTGAAGAAGAATGACTCAGGTATCTACCGTGTGGAGATACACAGCTCAACGCTCCAGGATCCCCTCACCCAGGAGTATGAGCTGCGTGTCTATGGTGAGCAGAATCAGGTCCTAAGGTGGATGACTGCCTTCATAAAGTGGTGAACTCCCTGATATTGAAGCTGTTCAAACAAAGGCTGGATGTCTATTTGGTTGTCTATTTCTCTTACAGAGTACCTGTCAAAGCCCAAAGTCATCATAGGCCTGCAGGACAATAAGAATGGCACCTGTGTAACCAATCTCACATGCTCCATGGAACATGGAGAAGAGGATGTAACTTACAGCTGGAAGTCTCTGGACCAGGCAACCAATGAATCCCACAGTGGCTCCATCCTCCCCATATCCTGGAGGTGGGAGAAAAGTGATATGACCTTCATCTGCATGGCCAGTAACCCCATCAGCAGCAACTCCTCAAACCCTATCTTTGCCCAGAATCTCTGTGAAGGTGACTGTCTCTCCTCTTTCTCCAGGAGCCCCTGTTCTTAAGATCTATATATTTTTCTCCTGGTTCCCATGCAAACAAATCTTTTGTGAAAACTAGAAGCCCTGGGGAAATCATGAGATATGGGAGGAAGGTTGCAATTGCTCCAAAAATCGGGCCATTTTCCCTAGCTGACTCTTCTCCCTGCGCTGTGCCTCCACCCATTCTTTTTAAAGGTGCTGCTGGTGGCCTGGCTCTCTACGTGATCCTCTACGTCCTGTTGCCGTTCATCCTGCTCTGTTCCCTTACACTGATGTTAATTATTTTCATCATACGAAGAACAAGAAAAAAAGGTAGAGTATGTACTGTTTACCTCAATCTTGCATCTTCTCCCTCATTCATTCAACAAGCATATGTTGAACTGTGTGCCAAGCTTTGTGCCTGGCACTAAGAATGCAGAAATGAAGAAGCCACAGTCTGTCCTAAAGGACAGCGCCATCGATTGGCAGTCCTTAGTTCTGGAGTGGAGAGAATACTTTAATTTCTATCCAAAGGCCAAGGTTGTCTCAGTTCCTTCTCCAGTGCCTGCCTTCTCCTTCCCCCCAGAGGGACTTACTAGTGTAGCCCTCCTGCTGACACAGGCCCCACACAGCTGACTCTGCTCCCCTGACTGGGAGGCCATGAACTCCAACACTGAGGTCCAGAGAGCAGCACCCTCCTGTCAGCCCATCCCTGTCAGAGCCCCAAGCCCATCCCAATTCTCTCCATTGGATCAACTCCAGAGATTTCCCTTTACTCCACACCTCAGTCTAGATACATTCTTCCTGGAGAAGGCATTGTCTGTCTTTCTCCATGCCATACCCCATATCCCTAAACCCTGCTGATTTGTCTTCTTGGGTTCCCCCTGATACCGTCCACTCAGGGTATCAGGGAGGGACCTAAGCATCAGTTAGGAATGAACTGCAGACACTGAGATCTTCTTTCCCTCCTGGAAACACTGAGGAAGCATTTATGATCTCCTCTGCTTCCTGTGTAGAGTTTGGGAAGCAAAGTGATGAGGGTCACCAGTCCAACTTGGAGTTTTCCTGGGTTTAGCATTGAAAGTCTCATGTTCTGGAAAACCCTTCAGCTACAGGAAAGTCAGGATGGTTGGTCACCCTAAGTAGGTTATTCAAATGGGATGGTGGACCAATAGGGGTGGCCAGTGGAAGGAGGATCAGCTCTGATTCTCTCTCAACTTGGTTTCAGAGCTCATTGAAGTGAAGAAGGAAACAGACACTCATCAGGAAACTCTTTCCCTTCCTCCCGTTTCTGAAGAGGTGCCCGAGTATGATATAATCTCCTATTGTAATGTGAGTTTTTTCCCATTTTTTCTGGGGCCTGATTCTCCTCTCTGAGTCCCTCCTTTATTTAGTTGAGCTTTTTCCAAGGATTTGGGCAACATGAGAAATGAGAATGTAGAACCCTTGAAACCCAATGCACCTGTATCTCTTCCATCTTTATGGATTCTTTCCTGTGCAGGAATTGATAGCCTTTGGTTCTGACCCAGCTGCGAATGCTAACGCTGTGATCCATGGAATCACTCCTTCCCTCCCTGACACAATGGCCACTCAACAGACCTGATTCCTTTTGTATAGGATGGTGGATACAGAAATATGATTCTGACATGATATTTGAGTTATGGTGTCAGAATATGGGCTTCAGAGATGCTTTTTCCTCTGAGGCAATTCAAGGAACCAGTAGGAAGGGTCTCAGATGTTCCACACCCAAGACTTCCCACATGTAGTTCATCAAGCTTCAGTGACCACAAGGTTAATTCAAAGAAAACTCTTTGAAAAGAAAATCCCAAGATAAAGTTGAAAGAAATCCAAATAACAAGAGACAAGGTGGGGATTTCACTGGTGGTCCAGTGGTTAAGACTTCACACTCCCAATGCAGAAAGCCCGAGTTCAATCCCTGGTCAGGGAACTGGATCCCACATGCTGCAACTAAGAGAGCCTGCACTCGGCAATGAAGATCCTGTGTGCCACAACTAAGATCCAGCGGAGCCAAATTGATTAACTGCTTATAGAAAAAAGAGAGAGGCAGTTTTGAGACAAGAACTAGGTAGACAGCTTCTAAAGGTCCCCTGGGAGCAATCATTGTAGCCAAGGCTGGGCTTGCTCCTTTGGGGTCATAGTGCTCTTTCCACATTGGTCCACTTAATGAAAAAATTAAAGCACATTGAAGCCCCCAAAATCTTAGTGTTACTCCAGCCGTCAAAGCCTCCAGATCAGGATGCATCTTCTTACACTTATCTACAACTTTTCCAAGAGAAGTCATCATGTTTCCTCTTCCAAGTTGTTGATGTCCTGGGAGCTCCTTCCTTCCTCACAGAAGAGACCTCTCTGTGCTCCATTCAGCCTGCCTTTTGTCAAAATTGATCACTTTCCCAACATCCCCCTCTTCTCCTGCTCAAGACACATTCCCTGGAGACCACAGTACTGTCCTTGATGTTCAGGAACAAACTTTACTGACCCAGGATATCTTTCTCTGGTCTGGAAGGAGCTGTTGTTATTGTTGTCATCACTGTTTTATCCCTTTCTGATTTGAATTTGTTTGCAACATTAGCAGTATTATTTCAAATTATTCTTTAATCACTTGGGAGATTCATTGCTCATGGGACTTATTTATATTACATATTTATTAAGTGATTTAAACAGAACACAGTTTAAAAATAATGCAATTGCTTCTTGAAAAAAGTCATTAATAATTACAATGGCAGTCACGGTCAAGAATACTTCTCACTCCCTGTTCCAGCTCCAGAACCCTCTCTTCCCTCTCACCATCTCCTCACACCTCTGCTTTCCCTTCTCCAGATTCTGGATGTCTCTTTAGCCTTGTCTATGTGGCCCAGGGTGTTCAGTTCAGTTCAGTTCAGCTGCTCAGTCGTGTCCAACTCTTTGTGATCCCATGGACTACAGC
Source organism: Muntiacus reevesi (assembly GCF_963930625.1). Taxonomy (NCBI): domain Eukaryota; kingdom Metazoa; phylum Chordata; class Mammalia; order Artiodactyla; family Cervidae; genus Muntiacus; species Muntiacus reevesi. The sequence goes on along the minus strand of NC_089249.1, from coordinate 71,882,865 downwards.
ATTCCAGCCCTCCATGTCCATCACCAACTCCTGGAGTTTACTCAAACTCATGTCCATTGTGTCAGTGATGCCATCCAACCATCTCATCCTCTGTCGTCCCCTTCTCCCACCTTCAATCTTTCCCAGCATCAGGGTCTTTTCAAGTGAGTCAGTTCTTTGCACTAGATGGCCAAAGCATTGGAGTTTCAGCTTTAGCATCAGTTCTTCCAATGAATATTCAGGACTGATTTCCTTTAGGATGGACTGATTGGATCTCCTTGCAGTCCAAGGGACTCTCAAGATTCTTCTCCAACACCACAGTTCAAAAGCATCAAATTTTCAGCGCTCAGCTTTCTTTACGGTCCAAGTCTCACATCCATACATGACTACTAGAAAAACCATAGCTTTGACTAGACAGACCTTTGTTGGCAAAGTAATGTTTCTGCTTTTTAATATGCTGTCTAGGTTGATCATAACTTTTCTTCAAAGGGCCCAGGGTGTAGGTGATAATTTCTTTTGTTTATTCTTTGTTTTCTAACAGAGGACTATTTCAGGGGAAAACCTGGCAAATACCGTTTATTCCACTGTGCATATATCCCCCAAGGTAAGAACCCTCAGGGCTGAGTTTCATCTTAGGTGTCCCATCCTCTTATTCAAGATTACCTAGAATTTCTTGGGCCCCAGGGATCTCATTTTCCCTGGTACTAAAAGGTACCCAGTATATCCCATTCCCTTTGCTTAAGTTTACACAGTATGTGGGGAAAAGGATAGAATTTTGTTTTAGGAGTTGAAATGGGGATAAAGTGGAACAAATAGAGTAGCAGAGAGGTTCCAGGTAGGAGTGATAGGGAAAATCAGCAGGATCCTGACTGAGGGCATGGGAAAATGTCCACAGCTTAGACTGTGCCTGGGAGAAAGGGATGGCTGGGGAGACAACTCCAGCTTATTTCGAGTCACTTGTAAACTTGAGGCAGGAGAACATTCCTCTTTTTTTCCATGGTCTAGCTATGTTACATCAAGTTTGCACCTCCCTCCACAGTCAAATTACTACCAACACAGTAAGTTTGTAAAGCTTATTCCTTCAGAGATCATGCTTGGCGGAAGCAAGGATGCCTTCCTTACTCCCCTTCAAACCAGATCAGAAAATTGAGGATGGGGCAAGCACTGTGCTTAGTAATAGGAAAGATTTGTTTGGATAGATTGTTAAAAGGAAAGTTCAGTCCATTAAGCATTCAAGATAAATGTGGGTTAAGCTTGAGGGATAGTTTTTCTAAGGTCAAAATGATTAAACAAGGGAGCAAGCACAGTGGGGAGGTTTGGGTTGGGTACCCTTGGCAGTGAAGTGTCTGGGATAGTGGTATCTCTTGGGGGGATCCAGAGTCCTGCTCCCTTACAGTGTTCTGCATCTTTATGTCTGCCCAACAGGTAACAGAACCCCACTCCCTGCCCATGTCGTCAGATACACCAAGGTCATCTACTTATAAGAATGTCGTCTAAACAAACATGTGCTCCAAAGAAAATCGTCAGAAGAATTCATTGACTTGACCAGAAACATGAAGGAAGAGTGAAGAACACTGACTTCCCTCCACAATAAACTATCCTTTATGCTCCTTCAGAGTTAAGAGTTCCTAATCTGGGAATTCCCATGTGGTCCAGTGGTTAAGACTCTGCTCTCACTGCTGAGGGCCCAGGTTCAATCCTTGGTTAGGGTACTAAGATTCCACAAGCCGTGAGGGGAAGCAAGGAAAAAAAAAAAAAAAAAAAAGAGTCCCACATCCTATCCTGACAAATCACCTCAAACCCCAAATCCCTCCCTGAAAATTTGACTGGGAATTTATTGGCCAACTCAAAGCAAGGGGCTTAGAAGCATCTCTGTTGAAATGTTAACACAGATTCACACCTTTGAATAACAGTTCCCTTTCCAGGACTTGGAGATGAGGAATACACCAAGTGTTTGGTTGCCAAGAGGGCAAGAACTTCAGGGTGGCCAGCCGACCTTAGCAGCAGAAACAGAAGACAGCAGTCAGAAGGGGACTGATTTGCTGACTCATCAGTGACATGCTGAGCTCACAAATGTTGTGCTGAGCCCACATTGATTTTGGTCAGATGTGCTCTCTGCTATCCTGAAACTGACCCTTTAGGAACTGCTTCCCTGGGCAGTGGCAGCAGGCCTGACCACAGATTCCTGAAACCCAAGAGGTCAAGTGTGGATACACAAGACTTGGGAGTCAAAGTGCACCAGGAAAGAGAAGCCAGGTGGAAGACAGTTTGGCTGACTGGAAACTCAAATGAGGAACATGCAGAGAGAGAAGGTTGCTTTTGGATGTCTTTTTGGATACACAACTTGAATGAAAATGTTGGGAACAGATCTGAGATCCCCGGTCTGGGGGTGTAAAACGTCTCCTTTATTTAAAGGAAAACAACTTCTGCATTGGGGAAGTGTAAAAATAAATGTCACTTACAAAAGAGGAAGGTCTATTCATTTCCAGAGCTTTTGCTACTTCTGTAAAAAAAAATCAGCACAAAATAATCCTTATGCCAAAGAGACACATTTTTGAGGTGACAAATTCTGCTCCCCTTCATAGATGTGTCCTTTCTGAGACACCACACCCAATAGAGCAATATTCACATGGTAAATATTGTAAGTGATTGCATTTATTACTATAATTACTTTTTTTCCAGAGTTCTAGGACTTTTAATTTATCCCAAAATTGCTGAAGCAAAAATCATGATAAACATCCTGCTTTCCTTTACTCCCCCAACACACACACACACACACACACACACACACAAACTTTGTAGGAAAAAAATGGTTTTGTACAATGGAAGAAACAATATAAATTCCAAACTTACAGATAAGGGTTAGCTCTATCACTCATCTCTTTAAAAAGTTTATACAAATATCCAGTCAACACCAACAGGGTTATCTCCCTTGAAATGTTGTCTATATGGATTTCCAAGTAGACTACAGGGCTGTATACTGTCTTGGAATGTCCTCAGAACGCTCTGTCATTGATCAGGTAACAGAGTAAAAACCGCAGAGTCCTTTCTTTCAAATGGAAGAGGGAGAGACAGGGATAGAAGAAACTAGTCAAACTTCGTCTTCTTTCCTTGTGGCTTGTGGTCTCCTCCTCCTCCTCTGCCTCCTCAGAAGTCTCCTTGCCCTCCAAATCCTCCCCAGCCTCTGCCATCAAATCCACCTCGGCCACCTCTGCCACCACCTCGGCCTCGTCCTCGGCCACCAAAGCCCCCTTCACCCAAACCAACTGGTTTGGCCCAGTTCAAAGTGACTTTGTTCCCATCGATTTCACCATCTTCCATGGCCTCCCTGGCAGCTTTGGCATCTTCCTCGCTATTGAAGTCTACAAAACCAAACCCTTTGGAGGACCCAGTCTCCCGGTCAGTGACTATCCTTGCTCAAATAGAGCCATCAAACGACTTCCTTAATGTCTCTTCTGTTTTTATCCTCAGAGAGACCTTTGACAAACAGTTTGGATGGCTGGTTTCTTGCATTAGGTGATCCCCTGGGTCCTCGCAACTCCAGTCTGATGACCCTGCCCTCAATTTCCCTTTTATTACATGAATTTAAAGCTTCTTTAGAATCTTCAAATGAAGCAAATTCTATAAATGCATACCCTTTAGATTTGCCATTTTGGTTCTGGGGTACATTGATATGAGTTGCCTTCTCAAATACTTCCTGAAGACTGTCTTCCATTGCACTATAGGAAAGGTTGCTTAAAACCAGGGTTTTTGATTCACCACTCCAAGTGCTATTCTTTCCACCTCTTTGGTCTTTCTTTCTGGTGTAGTATAGAGAAATGGATCACCCATCTATCTCTGTTCCCTGCTTTTCTTCCAAGGTTTTTCTGCATCAGCTTCTGTCTTAAATTCAATATAAGCAATCCCTTTACTCTTTCCATCCTTGCTGACTAATCTGATCTCCACAGCATCTTCAAACACTTCATTTAATTCATCCTGAGTAACTTTGTAAGGCAAATTTTTAGTCAAAAGTGTTCTTGCATCTCGATCTTTCTTACTGTCTTTTCCCTTTGGTTTTTCTAGTTTAATTTCATTGCCAAAGACTTTTAAACCAGTGAGTTCCAAGGCTTTCCCTAGGTCTTCGGCACATAGCCAAACTTCCTAGACGCACCAATTCTGACATCAACAACAGCAAGATCATTTTTAGCAAAAAGGTCACTGATAACCGTTTTCAATTCAGGAGCAAATTTATTGAAGTTCAGGTTTCCAACAAAGAGATTGAAAGACGTGGTTGGTTCTGTGCCTTCCACTTTTTGTTTCTTGGTTTCAGGAGCTGCTTTTTGTTTGGCCATTTCCTTCTTTCCTTTTCCAGGTGCTTCTTTGACAGGCTCTTCTTCCTCTTCCTCCTCCTCTTCCTCCTCATCCTCATCCTCCTCTTCATCATGGTCATCTTCCTCTTCACTATCATCTTCATCTTCTTCATCACGGTCTTCCTTCTTGGCATTCTTGCCGTTCTTTGCTCCTTTGCCTGGGGCGGCTGCTCCCTTGTTACCAGAGGAGCTACCAATGCTTTGCCTGGGGTGGCTCCATTTTTGCCAGGTGTTACCACTGCTTCGGTAGCTGTAACTGTCTTCTTGGCTGGTGTAGCTGCTGCCTTTTTGCCAGGGGTGACAACTGCTTTCTTTACCGGTGTGGCAACTGCAACCTTTTTGTTGGGGAAACCATTATCTTCTTTGCTGGAGTTGTGATAGCTTTCTTGCTTTTTTTCTGAGGGATAACAACCTCTTCTCCACTGCTCTCATTGTCTTCATCTTCTGACATTTCCTCATCTTCACTATCTTCTTCTACCTCCTTTGGGGGAGGAGCCATTTTCTTGGAGTCACCTTGGTTTTTACCAGCCTTTGCTTTGGATAAAAAGGTTACTCTCTTCTTGCTACGTTCTTTAAGCACACCCGTTTTAAAACTTACACCTCCAGCCAGAATGGAACCTTGCTTCAGCACACCGTTTCTCAGTGCGGACTACAACTGGACTACTGTAACTGCCAACAATTCAATGCCCTTCACGTGAGGAAAACCACCTTGAAAAAGCCTTTGAGGTAAATTGTGGCACCAAATTCCACCACCCTTGTCTGAATTTAAATTAAGGCAGCTTAAAAAAAAAAAAATACACCTCTTAACTCGTAATCTTCTATTAAGATTTCCTTTCCCAGGTTACCAACCCCGCCCCCTTCAGCCCTGGAAAGGCCAAGTGGGAAAAGTCGCAGGCCTCCGCGGGCGCAGAAAGCGTGCGGCAGGGCCTCCTTCCGGAGCCAAGCTCCCGTCCGCCCACCCGACTGGACCGCAGATTAGGTGCACTGCCGCCCTCCCACACAGGGCCAGGTCCCTCCGCAGGCCGCCAGCCCCACAGGGCGCAGCCCAGGTGGCAGCCCCGCGCCGCTATACAATTACTTTTTAAAGATAAAATCAGCAAGTCTTGAGGAAGAGGTTTTTTTCTAATTCTCAGAAAGATTGAGGGTGCGGAACCTTCCTGGATAGGCCTCCTATCTTAAATTCTTTTAGGCATCAGTGTTGTTCCTGAGTCACCAAGGTTTGCAATAGAGGAAAAGTTTATTCATAAGACAGCCAAGTGAGGAGACGGGAGAACAAATCTCAAATCTACTTCCCCAAAGGTGAAGGGCTCAGGTAAGAATGCAGGTGGTCTGAGGCATGAGGAATGTGGGGAAAGGTAATTAGAAATAAGAAAAAAAGTGAGATAATAATCATTATGCACGACAACTGAGCTACAGGCTTTTTCATTGGATGCATGTTATGAAAACGGCTGTATTAGCATGTTCCAAGGGTGGACTTTTGGACCCTCTAATGTTAAAATGTCATCAAGAGGACACTCATGCGTGCCCAGTTGGATAACCAGAGATCTTAACCAGTCTTAACTGGGTCAATCTCCAACTGAACAGCTGACTCCAAGTTCCTGAAAAACAATTAGGGCAAACATCTTATTTAGGCTGCATGATGTTTGAAGGACACTGAAGTTTTTGTAAAAACAACTAAAGCAAGTTTGATCAGAAGGCAGGTTACAGTTTAATAGACCTAACTGATGACTAATTTTCAGCTTAAAATAATCTGCTCTACACAGTTGCACATCTTGAGGTGGCTTGGTCTCAGTCCCATCACTGTGATGGACAAAATTTTTAATAAGTGCATGCCTTGCCAAGGCAGATTGTAGACCAAAGGAAAAGGAAAGATTAGTAATATTGATTCTGTCTTTAGTTAGAATTTGATACTTTATTCTCTGAGCTGCACTGTCCTCTCTCCTTCAGTCCAAAGTCAGGTGGGTCTTTAGGCAAGAGTGTGACTCCCCCATTATTCTAACTGGAAAAAAGTACTATTTTACAGTATTCCTTAGACTGAGATGACAACCTCTCAGGGTGTTTGCCTGACTCCACTGGAGAAAATGTGTCACTGAGATTCCACTAGCATTTTACACCTAACCTAAACCTCTCAACAAGTGAGTCTTCTTAGACTCCCCTTTCTCCCCACACTTCCTCATCCAACAATCCCTCACTAGCAGCCAGTTACTTTCACGTAAATTTTTGCCTCACTTCTATGAGGCAAGCTATTCTGGGGTGTGTATGTTCAGTTTGCAGATGTTGAAGCTGAAACCAAGACAAACTAGGAGACTTGCTAAAGTTCCACACTTCAGTACGCAACCAAGGCTAGAACAAAAGCAAAACCCTCTCCACCACCTATTAGCCTCTGCAGAGGAAGATGTGCCTCAAAGCTTGAGAAGGGTGAATCCCCCTCTTCCCAATTGTAGATGGAGGAAAAGACATAGCTTTGGAGACAGGCAGGCCTGGGGCTGAGAACACTTACTAGCAGAGCAACTCTCACCAAAGACCTGGGTTCCATGAACCTCTAGTTTCTTATCTCTAAAACCCTTATAGGGCTTCCAGTGGTGGGGATTATATGACTACAAGCTCTTGGTCTGTAGTCAGATTCATATATGGTACTGATGCTTAGCAAAGACAATAGTACTTAAAAAAAATGGTTAACGTCCCAAAAGTCAACTCAGGATAAGATAACAGAAGCATTAAAGTGAATACTCAGCCCTTAAAAGAGAGATGTCTATTGTAGGAGAGAAAAAATTTCCTCTTGTTATCTTCTCAGTTTATTGGCTGGGGTAATTAGATCAACGGAAGACAGAGTTACAAGATAAAAACAAATTTAATTTTATATGTACGGGAGACATATAGTAATATGAGACTCAAAGGAAGTCAGGCAATTAAGGCTTATGCACCATCCTAAGCTAATAAAAGAAATGGGGAGCTAGGACTTCATAGGGGTAGAAGACAGCTCACAGGATGATGAGAAAAGCGAATATTTGGTTAACAGATATTTGCCTGCCGTACAGATAAGTGTCTCAGATGAAAAAGCTGTCTCTGGTAATAACTCTCTTTCTGGTATAGACCACATTTCTAAATTATTTTAGGCAACTTTAAGGGGTGGTAAAAAGTTTTTCCTGGATGGCTGGAACTTAGTTGACTTCAGCGCAAAATAATTTGCCTGCCAAAGTGGCACATTCTAGGGTGGCATATTCTAGTCCCGTTTAGTGGAATTAAAAAATGAACAGCTTAGGTGATACAAACAAATTTAAACACTTCATGAAGTATACAGTCTCCATTTGGAGAACTGCAAATTGGGCAGGAGATGGGACACTTTTACAGGATAAAGAAGAACAAGGAAAAAGAAAACAGAAAACAGCTGATTGGCTGGAGCCACATCATCAACCTTGTTTGGGGTGAGAAGACCCAAAGTTGGCTTGGCCTTTGGGGACTGGCTGACCAGATACACTGCTTTTATGATCAAGGGAAACATTTGGAGAGTCACAGGTTATCTGAGTTTCACTTTGCTCACTTGACACCCTGGGCTAAAGCAGCTCCGTCTTGGACCAAGAAATTTATTTTAACACTGACTTATAGCAAAAAGGGCAGGAAGAGAGGGAGGGAATGGGAATTGATCTCTCCCCCTACCAAGTGTTAAAAGAACTTAATGCTTCTTGAAGAAGTTGGATTGAGGATTATCTCATCTCAAAAGGAATATGAGACTTACCTACAGAAACATGTGTTATTTTGCCATGTGTCATGGTGAAGTTCTGGAAAACACCTAAGAGTCTGACCACAAGGGAAAGACACATGAATGTTTACATTAGGAATTAAGGATTATAAACTAGAGCAAGAAGAACAAACAAAACCCAAAGTTAATAGAAGGAAAAGAAATCATAAAGATCAGAGCAGAAATAAATAACATTTAGACTAAAACACACTAGAAAAAAAATCAATGAAATTAAAAGCTAGTTCTTTCAAATAATTTCACAATTCATATGGAATTATAAAAAACCTCGAATAGCCAAAGCAATCTTGAGAAAGAAGAATGGAACTGGAGGAGTCAGCCTGCCTGACTTCAAGCTATACTACAAAGCAACAGTCATCAAGACGGTATGGTACTGGAACAAAGACAGAAACATAGATTAATGGAACAAAATAGAAAGCCCAGAGATAAATCCACACACCTATGGACACCTTATCTTTGACAAAGGAGGCAAGAATATACAATGGAGAAAAGACAATCTCTTAAACCAGTGGTGCTGGGAAAACTGGTCAACCACTTGTAAAAGAATGAAACTAGAACACTTTCTAACACCATACACAAAAATAAACTCAAAATGGATTAAGGATCTAAATGTAAGACCAGAAACCATAAAACTCCTAGAGGAAAACATAGGCAAAACACTCTCTGCCATAAGTCATAACAGGATCCTCTATGACCCACCTCCCAGAGTAATGGAAATAAAAGCAAAAATAAACAAATGGAACCTTATTAAACTTAAAAGCTTTTGCACAATGAAGGAAACTCTAAGCAAGGTGAAAAGACAGCCAGCAGAACGGAAGAAAATAATAGCAAAGGAAGCAATTGACAAAGAATTAATCTCAAAAATGTACAAGCAGCTCATGCAGCTCAATTCCAGAAAAAATAAGTGACTCAATCAAAAAATGGGTCAAATAACTAAACAGACATTTCTCCAAAGAAGACATACAGATGGCTAACAAACACATGAAAAGATGCCCAACATCACTCATTATCAGAGAAATGCAAATCAAAACCACAGTGAGGTACTATCTCATGCCTGTCAGGATGACTGCTATCAAAAAGTATACAAACAATAAATGCTGGAGAGGGTGCAGAGAAAAAAGAACCCTCTTACACTGTTGGTGGGAATGCAAACTAATACAGCCACTATGGACAACAGTGTGGAGATTTCTTAAAATACTGGAAATGGAACTGCCATATGACCCAGCAATCCCACTTCTGGGCATACACACTGAGGAAACCAGAACTGAAAGAGACACGTGTACCCCAATGTTCATTGCAGCACTGTTTATAATAGCCAGGACATGGAAGCAACCTAGATGCCCATCAGCAGACAAATGGATAAGGAAGCTGTGGTACATATATACCATGGAATATTACTCAGCCATTAAAAAGAATTCATTTGAATCAGTTCTAATGAGATGGATGAAACTGGAGCCCATTATACAGAGTGAAGTAAGCCAGAAAGATAAAGACCAATACAGTATACTAACGCATATATATGGAATTTAGAAAGATGGTAACGATAACCCTATATGTAAAACAGAAAAAGAGACACAGATATGCAGAACAGACTTTTGGACTCTGTGGGAAAAGGCGAGGGTGGGATGTTTCGAGAGAACAGCATCGAAACATGTATATTATCCAGGGTGAAACAGATCACCAGTCCAGGCTGGATGCATGAGACAAGTGCTCGGGCCTGGTGAACTGGGAAGACCCAGTGGGGTGGGGTGGGGAGGGAAGTGGGAGGGGGGATCGGGATGGGGAATACTTGTAAATCCATGGCTGATTCATGTCAATGTATGGCAAAAACCACTACAATATTGTAAAGTAATTAGCCTCCAACTAATAAAAATAAATGAAAAAAAAAAAACAGAGCCTGGACTTTCTCTGAACAGGGCCACCCATGGGCATGTGACAGACGAGCAGACAACAGAGTTTCAAATACCAGTAAACCTCTCTGTCCAATAAAAGAACGTGTTGGTCATCGTTGATTCTTTAATTTTTTAAAAACTTTTTATTTTGGACTAGAGTATAGCCGATTAATGCACAATGTTGTGATAATTTCAGGTGAACAGGGAAGGGACACAGCCACACATATACATTTATCCATTCTCCCCCAAACTCCCCTCCCATCTAGGCAAGAAGGCAGTGATCTAAAACTGCATAACAACGATGCATTACTGTGCTTTGCCCAAACCTCCCGTGACTGCCCTTCACGTTTTCTTTTCTCTTTAGCTAGAGGTGGAGATGGAAGGGGCCGTGTCAGGGGCGGGGGGTGTTATTTAGTTTTCCTGGGTATCCCACGTGTATATAGGAGGTTTACTTGTTATTACACTTCTGTCTATTTTTCTCTTGTTAATCTTTGATTAAGGGGAGGGTCTCAGTTACAGAACCTAGAAAGAGAGAGGGCAGAAGATTGGGTTTCCTCCCCTATAGCATCACGAGTATAAAAAGTAGAATGCAAATTTTAATATGTTGTATGATTACAGTTCTGTTTTTTAAAGGCCTATGCAAAAAAAATTGTGTCACTGAAAAAATTAATCATTAGTTGATCTAAGAAAGAAATAGAAAATTTTATTCTTGCCAACTTAAGGATTATAACCCAGGAGATGCTCTTTAAGAAAGTTCTGAGGACTGTTTATCCCTTGTAGGAGTCAAACCACAGTTATACATGATTTTGAGACAGATGGTTATAGTCAAATAATGGCTTATTGACAGTTTACACAATCCAGATTTATGCATACAAAGCAAGTAAGTGAGTCATAGGTCCTGACCCCTTACAAGATTAAGAAGGAAGATTATCTCCTAAGGAGTTATGATGCTTTATAATATTAAAAAGAAGTGTTATTCCTTAGGAGGTCTGGTTATGCAGACGCATAATACACAGTAAGGGGGAGGGAGGAGCCCCAAGTGGGCAAAGAAAAATTTTATATTTTTTGTCTTGCCATAAAATATTAATTTGTTTCATCAGAAAAAAACCATCAAAATATTAACTGTCTTTTTGGGGGAGAGGTGGTAGGTAGCATCATTTTCTTCTGCTTGTCTTCATTTTTCAAATGTTCTTTAATGATCAGGCACATATTACATAGTGGAGTGGAAGAAATTTTAAATAAACATTGAGTGAGGAAAAAGAGAAGTGTTACCCACTGTGAGGGGCAAGGGAAAATCTGAGACCCACCTGTTGGGGGTGAGATGGTGGAAAATGGAAAGTGCCTTCTCCGAAGGAGGTTGGGTGGAGAGAAGCCCCTCCACAATCATCAGAAGAAAAGGTTATGAGAGGGAGGCTTGAGGTTGGAGGAGCCTCAGAAGGGGTGACGATTAGGAGGGGGAGAATTGTAACTGCATCTGTTCCCCCACCCCCTCTCTCATCTAAGCCAGTTGACGTGCTAAAACAGTTAGAATTGTTGTCCCCACTTCTTTTTCTTTCCCACCAGAGCTGAAGTTGGGCCCAGGGATGCCAATAGATCTGGAATCCCGACATGCAAGATCTTTCCCAAAACCAGATGCAGAAGGACACCTCACTTCAAGAGTTAAACCAGCAGGCAAAGGAAATCACTAGCTGGTAAGGACAGGAAATCACCTTTTACATCAAGGTCCAACACTTGCAGCCTCCAAAGCTGTGTGGTTTAGGGTTTGTGAGCTGTAGATCCCAGATGCTTAAATGGATATAGAAATACAGGAAATGTGTCTATACCATTTCAGGAAGATATTTATTCAGTCACGCATGCCTTCATTATTTACTCTTTCAGCAGGGCTTATTGAGCATCACACAGTGCCAGGAACTGTGCTGAACACAAAATAAAGCAGTGAGGCCAAAACAGAGGTCTCTGCCATCAGAATGTTTATATTCTAATGTGAGAAGCTGTGATATTGTGATATAATAAAAAAATATGTGTGGGTCTTCTCCCACATTCCTTACACACAGCTCCAAAAGCCCTTGAAATCTTCAAAGCGATGTGTTGTGTGTGTGTGTGTGTGTGTGTGTGTGTGTGTGCGTGTGTGTGTGTGTGTGTGTAATAAGATGACTGATCTTATTACAGTCATATGACTGAAGTTCCTGGATAGTCTCAGAATTTCAGCTGGTCAACAGGGGAACCAACCACATGGTTAGAGGGTTGGAATTTCAGTCTTATCATCCCCCAATTCTCCTACCCACCCACCTCCAATCTCCAGGGATGGGAGAGGGGCTAGAGACAGAGTTCTGTCACCAATGTTCAATGATTTAATCATTCATGCCTACATAATGAAGCCTCTATATTAAAAAATTGCCAACCAAGAGGGTACAGAGAGCCTCCAGGCCGGTGAACATATGGTGGTTCTGGGAGGGTGGTGAGCCTGGAGAGGACATGGAAGCTTCACACTCTTTCTTACATACTTTGCTCTATCCATCTCTTCCATTTGTCTTTTTCTGAAATGTGTCTTTTATAATAAACCAGTAATGAAATAAAAGTTCACATTTTAAAGCAAGACAAGAAGAAAACTAAGCCTACACTTTTTCTCTGTCCTTTGACCTCCTCGTCCCCTCACCCCCCCACATCTAGTGTGCCTTGTGAAGCTGCATTATGTGTTAACCAGATCTCACCAATGGCAGAAATATCTACTCAACCATAAAGATAAATTTTTCTCCTTCTGGGACCAGCCATGTCACTCCTTAGAAGATAATATTCCTTTCTAAATCCTGTAAGGAGTCACAATAACCCACCACTCACCGTGTCTATGCATATGTTTTTGGAGATGCATCCTTCTTATGTATATAGATTATATGCATATGCAATATGTAGTTTTCCATAAAAGTAGTAGTGGTACAGAACGGAATGGTCAGACAACCTGAGGGGATACTGGGCCACAATTAATGAAAGTTATTAGCTTAAATATTAACTTAAGACCACATTAGTTTTACTAGTTATCGTACCTATATTCTGCCTATTTTATAAGATTATTGTTTCTTGAATTACCATATGTATATCTGAGCCTCAGATAAAGTTTATGTTGACTCCTGACTTGAAATGATTGACCAAATATATACTCCTATAAGATCAGGGATTGTAATGATGTAGCTCTAGTTATGGAAATATGGGAATGAGCAGTCCTAGTGCCATGGGACAAATTGGTCACAAAATGCCTCCCAAATCTTGGTCAAAATTAAGACTAAAAGAGAAGTGATTGTAAAGAATGCTGTCCATCATCCAGTTCTATAAGAGTCATAGTCATAGTTTATAAGTTCCATAATAGCCATAGTCACTGACTCACAATATATCCTGAAAAGAATTCTGGATGATAATCAGGATGAGGTACTCTATACTCTGGTAAAACTGACAGAATTGGCCTTCAGATGGTGAGATATTCTCAGGAGAAACTTTTTATGAACCTGAATCCTTGCATCTTCCCATACTTAGAAAAGCACTAAAACCAGTAACTGAGATGTCTGTTCCTAGTGACTAACAGCAAGGAGATGCATGCTTAATTGCCTATATTACCTTTGCCAAAATCCATATGTACTAGTCTCGTCCTTCACCTCTTAGAATAGTTCTCACAACTTTCAGATAGACTATCCTTTCAGTTGCATCCTCAGTTTGGCTTGAATAAAATTTTCCATTTCTTTTTCAGACTGACTATTGATTAAAATTTTTGTTGACACCAGTAATCCAGTAAGTAAACTGTTTTCCTGAATTCTGTGAGCCATTCTAACAAATTATTGGGGGGGAAAAGAGGTTATGCTCCATTCATAACGGGTTAGTCAGAAGTACAAGAAGCCCAGACTTGAGACTGACCTCAGAAGTGGGGCAGTCTTGTGGGTCTGAGTACTTAACTTGTGGGATATGACACTAACTCTAGGTATAAATAGTGTCAGAATTGAAATGACACCAAGCTTGTGTCAAGAATTGGTTCAGTTCAGTTCAGTTCAGTTGCTCAGTCATGTCTGACTCTTTGAGACCCCATGGACTGCAGCACACTAGGCCTGCCTGTCCATCACCAACTCCCAGAGTTTACTCAAACTCAAGTCTATTGAATTGGTGATGCTATCCAACCATCTCATTCTCTGTCGTCCCCTTCTCCTCCCACCTTGAATCGTTCCCAGCATCAGAGTCTTTTCAAATAAGTCAGTACTTCTCATCAGATGGCCAAAGTATTGGAGTTTCAGCTTCAAAATCAGTCCTTCCAATGAACATTCAGTACTGATTTCCTTCAGGATAGCCTGGTTTGATCTCTCAAAAGTCTTCTCCATCACCACAGTTCAAAAGCATCAATTCTTCGGTGCTCAGCTTTCTTTATAAGCCAACAGTCACATTCATACATGACTATTGGAAAAACCATAGCCTTGACTAGATAGACCTTTGTTGGCAAAGTAATGTCTCTGCTTTTTAATATGCGGTCATAACTTTTCTTCCAAGGAGTAAGTGTCTTTTAATTTCATGGCTGCGGTCACCATCTACAGTGATTTTGGAGCCCCCCAAAATAAAGTCAGCCACTGTTTCCACTGTTTACCCATCTATTTGCCAGTGATGAGACCGGACACCATGATCTTAGTTTTCTGAATGTTGAGCTTTGAGCCAATTTTTTGGTGTGTGGAAAAAAGCCCACACATTTGGTGTCAGATGTATTGGTTGTCAATAAAAGGAAATAGAGAAGTTTCCCTTTCACTGGTGCAACAGAGAGATAAAAGGGACTTCACTTTTTAGAGGCCAACAATCAAATTATTCCTCAAATAATATTGTAGCAGTGATGACTACTATGAAAGAAAGGTGCATGGAACTATGACAACCTTATAAAGGGGGATTTTGCAAGGGTCTAGGAAGTCTTCTCCATTGCAGTGAGGATTGAGTTGAGATCTCAGTGGTAAGAGAGACACAATCACAATAAAATCAAATCTCATACCTGCTCTATATGTGACCCACAAACTCAGAACAATTATACCACAGAGGTTCTTCCAATGTTATGAAGATTCTGAGCCCCAAGAAAGACCAGCAATGGGAGTAGAAGTCCACGGGGAATCTGACTTCGAAGGCCAGCAAGATTTGATTGCAAGACTTCCACAGGAGAGGGGGAAAAAGAAACTCTTGGAGGGCACACACAAAATCTTGTGCAGACTGAGACCCAGGGGGAAAGAGCAGGGACTCCATAGAAGACTTGAACCAAACCTGCATACTAGTATTGGAAGGTACCCTGCAGAGGCATGGGGTGGCAGGGACTCACCATGGGGACTAGGGCACTAGCAGTAGCAGAGTAATAGTGAGAGACTTTAATACCCCATTAATACCAATGGACAGGTCATCCAGAGAGAAAATTAATAGGGAAACACAACCTTTAAATAATATACATTTGACCAGTTGGACCAAATTGTTATCTAAAGGGCATTTCATCCAAAAACAGCAAAATTCACATTTTCTCAAGTGCGCGTGGAACTTTCATTCTTCAGGGGAAATCACATCTTGGATACTAAATCAAGCCTTGGCAAATTTTTAAGAATTTGTCCCTTCAAGCCGGGGAGAGGGGTGGGTATGGCAGCCACAATCGGGATGTACCGGGGAGTGCCTGGGGTGGCAAAGACACGCCAGATGTTACAGTCTAAAGCGGGTTGTATGCTCTCCCAGAGAAATTGGCCCCAGGTCGCGGGTCTCAGTGTGTGTGTGTGCTCAGTCGCTTCAGTCCTGTCTGACTCTCTGTGACCCCGTAGACTGTAGCCCCCCAGGTTCCTCTGTCCATGGGATTCTCCAGGCAAGAATATCAGAGTGGGTTGTCAATCTCTTCTCCAGGGGATCTTCCTAACCTAAAGATTAAACCTGCATCACCTGCAGTGCAGGCAGTTTCATCACTGCTGAGCCACCAGGAAAGCCTGGTGGACACAGGCTGGTGGAAAGAGGACACATACCTCAACGTAATAAAGACCATAGATGACAAAACTGGGGCTTTTCTGGTGGCTCAGTAATAAAGAATCTGCTTGCAATGTAGGAGCTGTGGTTTCAATCCCAGAGTCAGGAAGATCCCCTGGGCAAGGAAATTGCAACCCACTCTACTAATTTTGTCTAGGAAACCTCATGGGCAGAGGAGCCTGGTGAGCCAGGGTCCATGGGGTCATCGAAGAGTCGGACATGACTTAGCAACAACAACAGTGTTTCCTCTCTGCCTGATTTCTGGAGAGTTTATTTTATAACTGGGTGCTGAATTTTGTTGAAAGCTTTTCCTGAATCTATTGAGATGATCATGTGGTTTTCATGCTTCAATTTGTAGATGTGGTGTATTACACTGATTGATTGGCAAATACTGAAAAATCATTGCATCCCTGGGATAAATCCTACTTGATCATGGTATATGATTCTTTTCTTAAATTTATTTATTTATTTATTTTAATTGGAGGACAATTACTTTACAATATTGTGATGGTTTTTGCCATACATCAATATCAATCGGCAATAGGTATGCACGGCTCCCCTCCATCCTGAACACCCCTTCCACCTCCTCCCTCACCCTATCCCTTCAGGTAATCACAGAGTACCGGCTTTGGGTGCCCTGCATCATACATCAAACACTCACTGGTCATCTATTTTACATATGGTAATGTATCATGTTTCAATGCTATTCTCTCAAATCATCCCACCTTCTCCTTTTCCTGAGTCCAAAAGTCTGTTCTTTATGTCTGTGTCTCTTTTGCTGCCCTGCACGTAACATTGTTGGTACCGTCTTTCTAGATTCCAGATTCATGCGTTAAAGTATGGCATTTGTCTTTCTCTTTTTTACTTACTTCACTCTGCTTAATAGATTTTGGGTTCATCCATCTCAGTAGAACTGACTTAAATACATTCGTTTTTACAGTGAGCAATATTCCACTGTGTATATGTACCACAACTTCCTTATCCATTCATCTGCTGATGGACATCTAGGTTGCTTCCATGTCCAAGCTATTGTAAATAGTGCTGCAATGAACATTGGGGTAAATGTGTCTTTTTCAGTTCTGATTTCCTCAGAGTATATTCCCAGTTGTGAAATTGCTGGGTCATATAGTAGTTTTATTACAGTTTTTTAAGGAATATCCATACTGTTTTCCACAGTGGTTGTATCAATTTGCATTCCTACCAACAGTGTAAGAGGTTTCCCTTTTCTCCACACTCTCTCCAGCATTTATTGTTTGTAGATTTTTTTATCTTGTGGAGTGAGATGATACCTCATTGTGGTTTTGATTTTCATTTCTCTAATAATGAGCAATGTTGAGCATCTTCTCATGTGTTTATTATCCATCTGTATGCCCTCTCTGGAGAAATGTCTGTTTAGGTCTTCTGCCCACTTTTTTAATTGGGTTGGTTGTTTTTCTGGTATTGATCTGCATGAGTTGCTTGTATAGTTTGGAGATTAATTCTTTGTGAGGTGTTTCATTTGCTGTTATTTTCTCTCATTCTGAGGGCTGTCTTTTCACCTTGCTTATAGTTTCCTTAGTTGTGCAAAAGCTTTTAAGTTTAATTAGGTCCCATTTATTTATTTTTATTTCCATTACTCTAGGAGATGGGTCATAGATGATCATGCTGTGATTTATGTCAGAGAGTGTTCTGCCTATGTTTTCCTCTAAGAGTTTTATAGTTTCTGGCCTTACACTTACATTTTTAATCAATTTTACATTTATTTTTGTGCATAGTGTTAGAAACTGTTCTAATTTCATTCTTTTACATGTAGTTGGCCAGTTTTCCCAGCACCATTTGCTGAAGAAACTGTCTTTTCTCCATTGTATATTTTTGCCTCCTTTGTCAAAGGTAAGGTTTCCATAGGTATGAGGATCTATCTCAAGGCCTTCTATTTTGTTCCATTGGTCTATATTTTTGTTTTTGTGCCAGTACCATGCTGTCTTCATGACTGTAGCTTTGTAGTATAGTCCGAGGTTGGGAAGGTTGATTCCTCCAGTTCCATTCTTCTTTCTGAATATTGCTTTGGCTATTTGGGATCTCTTGTGTTTCCACACAAATTGTGGAATTCCTTGCTTTAGTTCTGTGAAAAATACCGTTGGTAGTTTGATAGTGAGTGCATTGAATCTGTAGATTGCTTTGGGTAATACAGTAATCTTCACAGTATTGATACTTCCAATCCAAGAACATGGTATACCTCTCCATCTGTTTGTGTTAACTTTGATTTCTTTCATCAATGTCTTATAGTTTTCTGCATACAGGTCTTTTTTCTCTTTAGGTAGATTTATTCCTAGGTATTTTATTCCTTTTGTTGCAGTGGTGAGTGGGATTGTTTTCTTAATTTCTGTTTCTAATTTTTCACTGTTAGTGTATAGAAATGCAAGTGATTTCTGTGTATTAATTTTATATCCTGCAACTTTATTATATTCATTGATTAGCTCTAGTAATTTCCTGGTGGCTTCTATGTATATTATCATGTCATCTCCAAACAGTGACAAGTTTTACTTCTTCTTTTCCAATTTGGAGTCCTTTCATTTCTTTTTCTTCTCTGATTGCTGTAGCTAGGATTTCAAAAATTATGTCGAATAAAAGTGGAAAAAAAAGTGGTGAGAGTGGACAAGACAACCCTTGTCTTGTTCCTGATCTTAGAGGAAATGCTTTCAGTGAGTAAGTGAGCCTGAGTGAGCAAGTGAGCCCTAATAAACTGAATAACCAAAACAATCTTGAGAAATAAAAATTGTTCTGGAGGAATTAATCTTCCTGACTTCAGACTATAACACAAAGCTACAGTAATCACAATAGAGTGGTACTGACACAAAATCAGAACTATAGACCAATGGAAAATGATAGAAAGTACAGAGTTAGACCCATGGGTACCTTATCTTTGACACAAGAAGCAAGAATATACAATGGAAAAAAGAAGGCATCTTCAATAAGTGGTTCTGGGAAAACTGGACAGCTACATGTAAAAGAATAAAACTAGAATACCTCATAACACCATACAAAAAAATAAACTCATAGTGGATTAAAGACTTAAATAGAAGACCAAAATCTATAAAGCTCCTAGAGGGTAACATAAGCAGCGCACTCCTTGACATAAGTCACAGGAAGATCCTCTGTGACCCACTTTCTAGAGTAATGGAAATAAAAGAAAAACAAACAAGGGGGACCTAATTAAACTCAAAAGTGCTTGCACAGCAAAGGAAACTGTAAATACAGTGAAAAGACAACCCTCAGAATAGGAGAATATAATAGCAAATGAATCAATTGACAAAATATTAATCTCCAAAACATACAAGCAGTTCATACAGCTGAATATCAGAAAAAACAAACAACCAATCAAAAAGTGGGCAGAACCTGAGACTGAATCTCCTTGAAGGAGGACAAGACCTTGTTTTACAGACATGGGGACACTCGGCCTGTAGGGTGTTACTGAATCATCTTAGCACTGAGACTTGAGGCCTGGTAGCTGGCCATGTAAAGACCATCTGTGGTCCTGGGCTCTTATCCTAGTAAGGCTTTCACTTCCCTATCAGATCCCCAAATAGGGACCCTGCTCCCAGGAGAGAGTTGCCGAGCCAAGGCCAGAAGTGGTGGGATGCACTAGGGCTGATTTTGCCCAAGCAGTGTCCTCCGTCTGTAGGATGGATGGTGTGGAGACAGCTCAAGGCTCCAAGAACCTGGCCCAAATGAGACACAGTTCTCCCACTGCCTAGGGCGCCTGATTAGGGTCAGGAGGAGGGAAAGGCCAGATTTCTGCTCTTCCTGGCCTGCAGCATCCTGGTTTAGGTCCACCTGCCCTAGCATATTGGCTGGCTGACTTTGGAAGCTGTTCTCTTGCAAATTGTGTCTGAGTCTGTTGTCTCTGTGCACACACACCCCCACCCCACCCCCAGTCTTCCTGGAGCACAGGGCCCCTCAGGCTGGGCACTCCACATACCTGCTTGCCTCACGTGCTAACTTATTGCTCCTGTGTGATGGCTGGTACACCTCAGAAGTTGTTGTGTCCTTGGCTGTACGGCTGGAGCTGTGGGGTTTCCATGCCAAATACTCCAATAAAGTCTTTGCTTTGTGAGGCAAAAAAAAAAAAAAAAAAAAAAGGCAGAAGACCTAAACAGATATTTCTCCAAAGAAGACATTCAGATAGCTAGTAAACACATGAAATGATGCTCAACATCCCTCATTTAGAGAAATGAAAATCAAAACTACAATGAGTTATCATCTCACACCAGTCACAAAATCTACAAACAATAAATGCTGGAGAGGGTGTTGAGAAAAGGGAAAACTCTTGCACTGTTGGTGGGAATGTATTAAATAATTTGATACAGCCACTATGGAGAACAGTATGGAGATTCCTTTAAAACTTTAAAAAGTAGGAATAAAACTACCTTATGATCCAACAGTCATGCTACTGGACATACATCCTGAGGAAACCAGAATTGAAAAAGACACATGTACCCCAATGTTCATTGCAGCACTGTTTACAATAGCTAGGGCATGGAAGTCACCTAGAAGTCCATCAGCAGATGAATGGATGAAGACATTGTACATATATACAATGAAATATTATTTAGCCATAAAAAGAAATGCATTTGAGTCAGTTCTAATGAGGTGAATGAATCTAGAGCCTACTATACAGAGTGAAGTAAGTCAGAAAGAAAAACAAATATCTTACATTACACGTATATATGGAATCTAGAAAAATGACACTGAGGAACTTATCTGCCGAACAGCATTGGAGACACAGACACAGAGAACAGACTTGTAGATACAGTAGGGAAAGGAGAGAGTGGGACAAATTGAAAGAGTAACATTGAAACCTATACATTACCATATGTAAAATAGACAGCAAGTGGGAATTTACTCTATGATGTATGGAGCTCAAACCTGGTGATATGTGACCACCTAGAGAGGTGGGATGGGGGGGGAGAATGGGATGGAGGTTCAAGAGGGAGAGAACATATACATACCTATGGTGGGTTCACGTTGATATATAGCAGAAACTAACAAAATTTTGTAAACCAATTATCCTCTGATTAAAATAAATAAGTAAATAAGAAAAAAAAAGTGTGGTACATATATGTAATGGAATATTACTCAGCTGTTAAGAAGAATGAAATAACACCATTTGCAGCAACATGGATGGATCTGGAGACTGTCATACTAAGTGAAATCACAGAGAGAAAGAGAAATATCATATGATGTCCCTCATACATGGAATATAAAAAGAAATTACACAAGTGAACTTATTTACAGAAAAAGAAATTAATTCACAGACTTAGAGAACAAAGTTATGATTACTGGGTGAAAGTATAGTTAGGGAGTTTGGGGTTGACATGTACATGTACACACTGCTATATTTAAAATGGATAACCAACAAGGACCTATTGCATAGCACAGGGAACTCTGCTTGGTGTTATGTAACAGCCTGGATTGGAGGGTAGTTTGGGGAAGAATGGATACTTGCATATGTATGGCTGAGTCCCTTTGCTGTCCACCTGAACATTGTTAATCAACAATACTGCAATATAAAATAAAAAGCTAAAAAAAAAAAGATGAATAGGAGCTTAAATTGGATTTAGGTGCTTGCAGTATTAAAACTGTTAGTGTTCATGAGTATTTGACAGAAGCAAGCAAGATTATCTCTAGAAGAAAATATATTTTTAGACCTCAAACTTTTTCTAAAAGTAATTCTTCATAAACAGTGTGCTTCACACAAGATAACCAAGCATCCGAGAAGATAAGACATCATGAGCAAGAACTTCCTGGTGGGGACAGTCTGTCACAGACTAGCCCACAGTGGAGCATGACCCCTTTCTCTATTATTTCATCCTGAGGAGGAAGACAGAACACTACAAGACATGTCCATTCATGTATTTATAAAAAATTTTAAAGATACTTTGGGTTCAGTCTGGCTATAATTCTAAGCATGACCTTTATTTATTTGTATATTTTAAAAGCCAACTCTGTGGCAGAGGTGGGGGTGGGCAGTTGGGCTCCACCGTTTGGAAGGAGGAATGTCAAAGACCCTGCAGACAAGTTTTTGTTGCACTAGTCTTTGTTGTTGCACACAGGCTTTCTCTAGTTACGGTGAGCAGGAGCTACTCTTCATTACAGAGCATGGACTTCTCACTGAGGTGGTTTCTATTGCTCTGGAGCACAGGCTCTAGACACACAGGCTTCAGTAACTGCAGCACGTGGGTTTGTAGTTGTGGCGCACAGGTTTGTAGTTGCTCCGTGGCATGTTGAATCTTCCAGGACCAGGGCTCGAAACTGTGTCCTTGCATTGGCAGGCAGATCCTTGTCCACTGTACCACCAAGGAAGTCCTAAGTGTGCCCTTTATTACAATTTGTCAAGAAGGTGACCAGAAAGAGAGAAGAGTTCACCAACCATAAAATAATAATCTATAATATTGAACATTCACTGAGTATTGACTGTATGGAAACATCATTTTAAACATTTAAAATATTGGTATATGCATATAAACAAACATGTATAGGTGTATATGTATATATTTATATACATACATATCTATACACTTATTTAATCTTCATAATAAATATAACCATTTTACGCAAGAGGTAATAGGCCTAAAATTATCTTTTACCTTACTGACCTGGTTTGGTTTTGATTTTTGGCTTACAAATAATTCTGCTTTGGACATTCTTTTAAAATGAAACCTGCTATTGTTCATCTTTTCCAGTTATTAAATCTTTTATTCTTGCAATTGATATCTATTATGCACCATCAATGTGCTCACCACACTTTCAGGTGTTGACAATAAAAATGAGAGACAAAGTTATAAGCACTAAGAAAAGAGATGGCAGGTAAGAACTGAAAGGTGTGTAACAAGGGCCAAGAATTGCTTCCTCTTTGCAAGGTAGTTCTTCCTGTGAGGTTGGCACAGCCTCACTAGATCAGCTTCCGAAAGGAATGATCCTGGAATGGAGTCAGTCTGGGAAGGAGGCAACTTACCAAAGTCCAGGCTAAGAAGTAAAGATGAGTTCAAAGGGGAGCAGAGGTTAACAGCTGAGGCTTACCCTTCAGAGACTGTGGACAGCCAGGTGAGTGATGGGGAAGTGGAGGGAGACCAAAGACCAGGAAATTAAGAGGAGACAATGTGTTGTACTGCAGAAACCAACACAACACTGTAAGCAATTATCCTACCATTAAAAATAATAACAATATAAAAAAGAAGACAGTTGTGGGGACAGGATTCCCCAGGGCTAGGAAAACACAGTTTTTGCTCTTGCTTTTCCACATCATTTCCACCCCAAACTAGTGATAAAGGAAAATAAAAATGGAGTTGGTATTGCTAGGAGAGCTCTTTAAAATGGAGCCAGGAAGCCATTAACAAAATGTGACTTACACATGTCTCAGTCAGGAGGGAATATGTCCTTCTGAGCACTTATTGTCCTAATGGAGTCATCCAGAACATCCACCAGGAGCTCAGGATACTTATTGGGAGAACTCAAGATTACACTTATTGGACCCTTACCCTGCAATAATTCATGAGAGCCCCCTGGACTGCAAGGAGATCAAATCAGTCATTCTTAAAGGAAATTAACCCTGAATATTCAATGGAAGGACTGATACTGAATTGGAGCTGATGCAAAAAAACTGACTTATTGGAAAAATTATCCCAATGCTGGGAAAGATTGAGGGCAGGAGAAGGTGGGGCAGATGATGAGATGGTTGGATGGCATTGTCGACTCAAAAGGTGTGAGTTTGAGCAAACACCAGAGACAGTGAAGGACAGGGAAGCCTGGTGTGCTGCAGCCCTTGTGGTGTGGAGCAATGAACAAAATTTAAAAAAGCCCTGGGTCAGCTTGCTGCTGCCCCCTCATGGTGTTAACTGGAAACCCATGAGCAAATTCCTCCAAGGTACTAGTCCGGTTTGGGCTTTTGATTGTTTTTTACAATTTAAAAATTCTATTTAGGAAAAGTCTTTTACTGAGTGCTCAGTCTCTCAGTCATGCTGGACTCTCTGCAACCCCATAGACTGTAGCCCACCAGGCTCATCTGTCTATGGAATTTTCCAGGCGAGAATACTGGAGTATTCTGCCAGTTCCTGCTCCAGAGAATCTTCCTCACCCAGGGATCAAAGCCAGCTCTCTTGTGTCTCCTATACTGGCAGGTGAATTCCTTACCATTGCATCACGTGGAAAACCCCATCTCTTATTTAAAAACACAATAAAAAGACATTGACATATTTAGATACTAGGATTGTAAGTTCAGCATTCAGAAAACTAAGATCATGGCATCCGGTCCCATCACTTCATGGCAAATAGATGGGGAAACAGTGGAAAGAGTCGCTGACTTTATTTTTTGGGCTCCAAAATCACTGCAGATTGTGATTACAGCCATGAAATTAAAAGACGCTTACTCCTTGGAAGGAAAGTTTTGACCAACCTAGACAGCATATTAAAAAGCAGAGACATTACTTTGTCAACAAAGGTCCATCTAGTCAAGGCTATGGTTCTTCCAGTGGTCATATATGGGTGTGAGATTTGGACTATAAAGAAAGCTGAGTGAAGAAGAACTGATGCTTTTGAACTCTGGTGTTGGAGAAGACTCTTAACAGTCCCTTGATCTGCAAGGAGATCCAACCAGTCCATCCTAAAGGAGGTCAGTCCTGGGTGTTCATTGGAAGGACTGATGTTGAGGCTGAAACTCCAATACTTTGGCCACCTGATGCGAAGAGCTGACTCATTTGAAAAGACCCTGTTGCTGGGAAAGATTAAGGGCAGGAGGAGAAGGGGACAACAGAGAATGAGATGGTTGGATGGCATCACCGACTCAATGGACATGGGTTTGGGTGGACTCTGGGAGTTGGTGATGGACAGGGAGGCCTGGCGTGCTGCGGTTCATGGGGTTGCAAAGAGTTGAACACAACTGGGCGACTGAACTGAACTGAATTGAACTGAGGATTGTATTTATGTGAACTATAAACATATTAATAGATTCCTGATTATAGATTCTTATTATAGTCAGTTGTTTTTATATTTGCTCTTTGAATGAAATATAAAACCATATGAAAAATATCTGTACATTAAGTTTCATGAGAACTGGGAAAAAACATACAGTGTTTTCATGGAGTAAAGCTGTCAAATTGTATCTACTTAATCCTTCTGAGGGAAGAATATTGAGGTAACATAATCAGGAAAGAAGTCTAAAAAGAACACAGAGAAAAGAAGGCAGAATGTAATTGTTATAGAAGACACATAATTGCCATAGAAGACTGATAAGAATTGTGGGATAGAGGATTTAGATACTCTGGAATTTCATGTCTATTTCTGAACTTTCTTATTGCTTCAAAATTTAAAATAAACGTCTGTTAAGTTGTAGCTACTGCCCAACTAGACTCTACTCTCTGTAGTGTAGACAAACAGAAATTATTGTGTTCCTTCTACTGCAGAGATTTTATTAATAATTCACTCATTCATTTTTTTAATTCACTCACTCGAGAAGCATTTAATGACTACCTATTGTGTTCTATGGGCTTCCCTGGTGGTAAAGAATCTGCCTGTCGATGTAAGAGACGTGGGTTCAATCCCTGGGTTGGGAAGATCCCCTGGAGATGGAAATAGTAACCCACTCCAATATTCTTTAGTAGGAAATTGCATGGACAGAGAAGCCCTGTGGGCTACAGCCTATGGGATCACAAAAGGGTGGGACATGACTTAATAACTAAAGAACAACAACGGCACTGTGTACTGTGGCTAAGAAACAGAGATAAATAAGGCGTGACCCCTAACCTCAAAGAGCTCTCATCTGATGAGAAAAACACATGAGTCAGGAAGCAGCTAGAGAGATTTGAGTATGGATAAAGAATTATGGGAACAGAGAAGAGAGAAGCCAGCCAGACGGAGCAAGGGCAGCCAGCCCTCTGGGCAAAGGGAGAAGCAGGTATGATAGCACAGAGGCACCATAGCAGCCACGGGGCGTTCATGGCTGTACTTTGGAGGGCAGAGAGAGAACAGGTGGGGAAAGCTGTGCAGAAGCCACACTGTGGAAACCTGTTTGATTTTAAATGGAGAAAAGCTAAGGAGGCTTTCCCAACAATTTGTTGCTCCATAGTCTAGACTGTCAATTTACTTTTTCATGCCAATCATGGAACAATGGACTGGTTCAAAATTGGGAAAAGATTATGTCAAAGCTGTATATTGTCACCTTGCTTATTTAACTTATATGCAGAGTGTATCATGAGAAATGCCAGGCTGGATGAAACACAAGCTGGAATCAAGATTGCTGGGAGAAATATCAATAACCTCAGATATGCAGATGACACCACCATTATAGCAGAAAGCGAAGAGAAACTAAAGAACCTCTTGAGGAAGATGAATGGGGAGAGTGAAAAAGCTGGCCTAAAATTCAACATTCAAAAAAACTAAGATCATGGCATCTGGTCCCATCACTTCATGGCAAATAAATGGGGGGGGGGGGAGGGAATGGAAACAGTGACAGGCTTTATTTTCTTGGGTTCCAAAATCAATGCAAATGGTGACTGCAGCCATGAAATTAAAAGACACTTGCTCCTTGGAAGAAAAGCTATGACCAAACTAGACAGTGTATTAAAAAGCAGAGCGATCACTTCACCTACAAAGGTCCATATGGTCAAAGCTATGTATTAAAAAGCAGAGCGATCATTTCACCTACAAAGGTCCATATGGTCAAAGCTATGATTTTTCCAGTAGTCACGTATGGGTGTGAGAATTGGACCATAAAGATAGCTGAGCACCGAAGAATTGATACTTTTGAACTGTGGCGTTGGAGAAGACTCTTGAGAGTCCCTTGGACAGCAAGGAGATCAAATCAGTCAATCCTAAAGGAAATCAATCCTGAATATTCATTGGAAGGACTGATATTGAATTGGAGCTGAAGCTCCAATACTTTGGCCACCTGATGTGAGGAGTCAATTCATTGGAAAAGACCTTGATGCTGGGAAAGATTGAAGGCAGGAGGAGAAGGGGATGAAAGAGGACAAGATGGTTGGATGGCATTACCAACTCAATAGACATGAATTTGAGCAAGCTACAGAAGTTGGTGATGGACAGGGAAGCCTCACGTGCTGCAGTCCATGGGGTCGCAAAGAGTCAGACCCGACTAGGCAATTGAACAACAATAATACAACTGTAACTAACTTGCTTCTGAGGGTCAGTCATTCCTTCCTGTTCTCACCTCTTCTTGCAACACAGGAAGTGCTTCTGGCTGTACCTAACACTCAGACACACTCAGATCACACTTCACACCTTAAATACCATGTAATAAACACCCACTTTCCTCAGCTTTCTGTGGGTAAAGACCAGGGTTTGAGCCTCTTCTCATCTAGATTTCTGAGGACTACAGTAACTCAGGATCTTTATATATAAATATAAATACACACACACACACACGATCTGTGCTGAGTCTTCTTTTGCCACTCGCAGGATTTGTCTAGTTGCAGCGAGTGGGGATTACTCTTCGTTGTGGTGTGCAGGCTTCTCTGCTGTGGCTTCTCTTGTTGCAGAGCACAGACTATAGGTGCAAGAGCTTCAGTAGCTGCAACACACACGCTCAGTAATTGTGGCTTGTGGGCCCTACAGCACCTGGGCTTCAGTAGCTGTGACGCATGCTCTGCGGCATGTGTACACTGACAAGCAGGCTGATTCCCATCCACTGCACCACCACAAGGGAAGTGCCTCAGGATCGATTCTATCAGGAATAAGCCTCCCATGTTGCTACCCAGCTGCGGTTATTTATGAAGGACTCCACTCCCACAAACACTGGTGACTTCTGCAAGGTCTCTAAAACAGACCCTGAACAAATTCTTCCTTCTCCACCATGCTCCAGTGCCAGCCTACAGCCCATGAGTGAAGGGTGCTGGTTCTCTTCAGATGCAGAGTGAACAGCGCCTTGTGACCTAGGTTTACATTTCCAGTCTGTGCCTTCAATCACTATGTGTTTCCTGTCACAGAGCATGCTGTGTGGGGTGCCTGATAGACATCTGTGTGGAACAGTACACAAGATCACTGACAGCCCCAGAATGACTTCCTCAATTAGGATATTTTATTATCTTTTTAATAATCATAAATATTAACTAGTTAATAATGTGGAATTATGCCGAATGCATAATTGAAGCTGGATTTACTGAAAAGATATCCAACAGTGATTACATTTATTTGTTTTAACTAAAGCTTCACTGGTTAATCCCTTCACCTTTGTTTAAACTGTTCTGAGGAACTCCCATCTCCAATCTAAGTCTTCCCATCCCCAGTCAATTTCCTAGAACTTTCAGCTGTCTTCTTCTTGTTGTTCCTTATCTCTTCATGTTTTTTAGCATTTTAATTTTTTAAAGTGTTTCATATATACATACATATGGCCCTTAAAGTTCAATTTAGTAACATAAAACATAGCAAAAAATAGCCAACCTCTGCCACATGCCAGAACTTCTCTCTCACATGGGTAACTATCATCAATTCTTTAATTTGTTTCTTCTATTCCCTTGATATATAGAAATAATATATCTGGCCCTGCTATTTCTTGAGTTTAGGCACTATTTATTGACTTCATGCTATGGGAATGGGTATTTGGCTGTATTGTACCCTACCCTCTTCACCTTGCTCACTGCCACCCCACATCCCCCCATAGCCCTTAACAACACAAAAAACTTTCCACAAATTCTACCAGGATTGTTGTGACATACCTTTTTGTTAAATGAATATTCAATATTTAAGATAACATATGAGCCTCTACATAGAAAAGTCTAAACACTACCAGAAAATTATTAGCGCTAATCAATGAATATAGTAAAGTTGCAGGATATAAAATTAACACACAGAAATACCTTACATTCCTATACACTAACAATGAGAAAATAGAAAGAAATTAAGGAAACAATACCATTCACCATTGCAACAAAAAGAATAAAATACTTAGGAGTATATCTACCTAAAGAAACAAAAGACCTATACATAGAAAACTATAAAACACTGATGAAAGAAATCAAAGAGGACACAAATAGATGGAGAAATATAATATACCACATTCATGGATTGGAAGAATCAATATTGTGAAAATGACTATACTACCCAAAGCAATCTATAGATTCAATGCAATCCCTATCAAGCTACCAACGGTATTCTTCACAGAACTAGAAAAAATAATTTCACAATTTGTATGGAAATACAGAAAACCTCGAATAGCCAAAGTAATCTTGAGAAAGAAGAATGGAACTGGAGGAATCAACCTACCTGACTTCAGACTTCAGGCTTGATGACAAAGCCACCGTCATCAAGACAGTATGGTACTGGCACAAAGACAGAAATACAGATCAATGGAACAGAATAGAAAGCCCAGAGATAAATCCACGAACCTATGGACATCTTATCTTTGACAAAGGAGGCGAGAATATACAATGGAAAAAAAGACAATCTCTTTCACAAGTGGTGCTGGGAAAACTGGTCAACCACTTGGAAAAGAATGAAACTAGAACACTTTCTAACACCATACACAAAAATAAACTCAAAATGGATTAAAGATCTAAATGTAAGACCAGAAACTATAAAACTCCTAGAGGAGAACATAGGCAAAACACTCTCCGACATAAATCGCAGCAAGACCCTCTATGACCCACCACCCAAAAAATTGGAAATAGAAGCAAAAATAAACAAATGGGACCTAATGAAACTTAAAAGGTTTTGCACAACAAAGGAAATTATAAGCAAGGCGAAAAGACAGCCCTCAGATTGGGAGAAAATAATAGCAAATGAAGAAACAGACAAAGGATTAACCTCAAACATATACAAGCAACTCCTGAAGCTCAATTCCAGAAAAATAAATGACCCAATAAAAAAAATGGGCCAAAGATCTAAACAGACATTTCTCCAAAGAAGGCATACAGATGGCTAACAAACACATGAAAAGATGCTCAACATCACTCATTATCAGAGAAATGCAAATCAAAACCACAGTGAGGTACCATTACACGCCAGTCAGAATGGCTGCTATCCAAAAGTCTACAAACAATAAATGCTGGAGAGGGTGTGGAGAAAAGGGAACCTTCTTACACTGTTGGTGGGAATGCAAACTAATACAGCCACTATGGAGAACAGTGTGGAGATTCCTTTAAAAACTGGAAATAGAACTGCCATATGACCCAGCAATCCCACTCCTAGGCATACACACTGAGGAAACCAGAACTGAAAGAGACACATGTACCCCAACGTACATCACAGCACTGTTTATAATAGCCAGGACATAGAAAAAACCTAGATGCCCATCAGCAGACGAATGGATAAGAACACTCTTGTACATATACACAATGGAATATTAGTCAGCCATTAAAAAGAATACATTTGAATCAGTTCTAATGAGATGGATGAAACTGGAGCCCATTATACAGAGTGAAGTAAGCCAGAAAAATAAACACCAATACAGTATACTAACGCATATATATGGAATTTAGAAAGATGGTAACGATAACCCTATATAGAGAGAAAAAGAGACACAGATGTATAGAACAGACTTTTGGACTCTATGGGAGAAGGCGAGGGTGGGAAGATCTGAGAGAACAGCATCGAAACATGTATATTATCAAGTGTGAAACAGATCGGCAGTCCAGGTTGGATGCATGAGACAAGTGCTCGGGGCTGGTGCACTGGGATGACCCAGAGGGATGGGATGGGGAGGCAGGTGGGAGGGGGCTTCAGGATGGGGAATACATGTAAATCCATGGCTGATTCATGTCAGTGTATGGCAAAAACCACTACAATATTGTAAAGTAATTAGCCTCCAGCTAATAAAAATAAACAAAAGAAAAGACAACATATACTCACATTTCAGCCACATAGAGCATTGTGACTCCATTTCCTTTCTGATGACTCTTTGTTTTTCCTAGAGCCGATCATCTCTTTCTTCTCCTTTTAAAATCTAGCTTAATATGGTCAAACACATCAGGCAATCAAGTAATCTAGCAATTCCACTTTTTCTGTGCCTTCAGAACTCTGAATCCTGCCAGTAGGGGTTCATAATATGTGATCTCAAAAAATGTCACTTTAGGATTTATCCTCTTAATCACTTTTACATGTAACCTACAACAATGTTGATTATGTTTATCATGCTGTATATTACGTCCCTATATTTATTTATCTTATAAGTATAATATCTTATTGTATAAAAAGTTTGTACTTTTTAAACACCAGTTCACCCAATTCTCCCTCCTCCTACCTTATTGCCTCTGAAAACCACAAATCTTATTTACAAAACAGAAGCATATTCACAGACATAGAACACCAAAGAAGAAGGTAGGGGGTGATTAATCACTTTGCCGTATGCCTGAAACTAGCACAACATTGTAACTGACTGTACTTCAATAAAAATTAATAAGTAAAGTTTAAATTTTGTTTAAAGAGTGGAGTCTCTATTCCCCACAACTCTCTGGCTCTCCCACAAGTAAGCCCCAGTGATCTTCAAAGCCAAACATCTGGGGGCTCATCTTCCCAGTGCAGTACCTCTTCTCTGGGAATCCTGACATGGGATTCAGACCACTCACTCCCTGGGGAGAACATTTGTAATTGCAATTGTCCTCCCATTTGTGGATGGTCTACCTGAGGATACTGGTCTTGACTATACTGTGTCTCACTGTGGCTACTTCTTTGTCTCTTTAGTTGTAGAAAATCTTTTCTGCTAGTCTTCCAGCTTTTCTCATTGATGAAGTGAAGTGAAGTCGCTCAGTCATGTCCGACTCTTTGTGACCCCATGGACTGTAGCCTCCCAGGTTCCTCGGTTCATGGGATTTTCCAGGCATGAATACTGGAATGGGTTGCCATTTTCTTCTCCAGGGGATCTTCTGAACCAGGGATGGAACCCGGGTCTCCCACATTGTAGCAGATGCTTTACTGTCTGAGCTACCAGGGAAGCCCCTTCTCATGGATAGTTCTCTGTAAATAGTTATAATTTGTGTGCCCACAAGCTTCCCTGGTGACTCAGAGGTTAAAGTGTCTGCCTGCAATGCGGGAGACCCGGGTTTGATCCCTGGGTCAGGAAGATCCCCTGGAGAAAAAAATGGCAACCCACTCCGGTATTCTTGCCTGGAGAATCCCATGGGCAGAGGAGCCTGGTGGGCTACAGTCCGTGGGGTAGCAAAGGGTCGGACATGACTGAGTGACTTAACTTTCTTTCTTTCTTTATGGGAGGAAGAGAGTTCAGGGTCTTCCTACTTTATTATGCTCCATTCTATTCTTTTTTAAAAATGTAATATCTTCTCATGTTTCTAAGAATATTAAATACAGATTTGGGGGATTATTTTTTTTTCTCCTGCTACCTGCATTCTCTTGATTTCATTTTTTTTTCTTTTTTCTTTTTTTAATTGATTCTGTTTGTTTGGAGACTCTCTTTCACAGTTTTCCTCAAATATCTTGTGTTCTTGGCTACCTATTTATATTTCAGGATATATCACCAACTACTTTACTAGAATCTTTGTAATGGATGGAGTATGCCAATCCCCATTGTAAGTGAAGTAGAAACTAAAGTAATCAGTTGAGACTGAAGAAAGAGATGTTCAAGGTCATTCTCTCACTTAAATTGTACTTTTGGTTCCATTTTTTGCACATGGTTCAAACTCTAGAGCAATCTATTTAGCACTTCAAAGCAGCTTTCTGTTAAAAGCTCCAACTTCCTTCTTTTGCTAGCTATTGAACACTCAAGGAAATTTTAGGCTAAAGATTCCATTTTCTTCTTCCTTTTATGAAAAGCAGAAAGGAAAAAAACACACAATCATATAGGACTCCAATTTTTATGAAACTTCCTAATAGTCCTCAAATCTTAAAGAGAATGTTCTCAACTCTGATTGATCTAGTCATTCGTGCATTTAAAAATATATATATTAAAATATCTACCATAAGCCAAGAACCCTCAATGACTGAATGTCTTGTGGGGGAGACAGACAAAACACAAGTAAACTAACAAATTAATATATACTTACAAATTGTGATAATTTGACAAAACCAACTGGGTACAATGACCCAGGGAGATTTGCTTAAATAAGGTGGTGAAAGAATGCTCCAAGGAGACAAAATTTAAGTTGAATCTGGGCCCTCTGAGCCCATTTACATAAATTTTAACAAAAAATAATACCTATGCACAATATTTAACAATTTTATTATCATTATATATTATATTTCAAATCATTCAATTTTTCTTAAATTGAATAAGCCACTCTTCTTTCTGAACATGTTAAAACACAATTAAACAAAACATAAGCAGATAGTTTTCAACAGAAAGTATGTAGCTGTTTCTTCATTGCTTTGAACTCAGTTTACAAACAAAACCGGTTTCATGCTTTAATCAGTACAAGTGCTTCTCACACCTGGAGATTCGGGTATCAGGTCACACTCCTGTTTCTTTCTCTGTGTAGACTTCCTTATCTGTGTTTCACAGAGTGACCTTCTTTTCACTTCCTATTCTTGGCTTTTCCACATGTCAAATTCAAATCTATTTAATCTGCAAAGCTCCCAGGATCAAAAAGAGAAGAAACTCTTTCCTCAGGCAGCAGGGTAGGAAGGAACCTGAATTAACAATGATCACAGTTTAGGAGTTGGGTAAAAGGAAGAGGAGGAAAGAAACAGGAAGACAGAGAAACAGGGGGAGGAGTTTTCCAGGAAGAAAAGTCAGAGGTGCACGGCGGAGCTAGAAGCTCCTTGAGGAAGCTGTATCTGGGGATGGAGTTGAAATATCCTCCAGGCCCCATAGGGAGGGAGAATGCTAACGTCTGAAACCAATTATCCTTTTTTCTTGTGTCCCATTACAACCAGCAGACTGCCCTTAAATACTTGTCAAATTCGCAGTTTAAACATCCATTACAAGCTGGGTATTGGAGGTGCAGAGAAAGGTAAGCATGGGCTTTGTCATGATTCAATTGAGGAGACAGACACAAACTCAAAGGCCATTTTACAGCATGTTCAGTATTCTTCTAAAGTCATTTACTAGAGTTAGCTAAAGGTGGTGACGATTGTGAGTTCCCCAAGGGGTGGAAATTTATCCAGACCTCTTCGTCACCATACCTTCAGTGACTAGAACAACAAAGGCCGTAAAAATGCTCTGTAAATGTGTGTTGCTTATGAACAAAGAGGTGATAAAATATTTATACTTTACATACTGGGCAGACACCATAGTGTTTTAAGCAGAAAAGAAACACAAGCATTTCTTTCATTTAGAATTCCCCTAGCAGCACAATCAGGAGGGTGATTGGGAGAGGAGAGACGTTAGGAGACCAGCTGAAGAATATGTGAAGCAAGGAAGGTGTGGGCAAGGGCAGGTAGCATGGGGAAGATAAGAGTTCTAAATAATGCCAGGGAGGCCTGGCATGCTGCGACTCATGGTGTCTCAAAGAGTCAGACACAACTAAGCGACTGAACTGACTGACTGACTGACTGACTGACTGACTGACTGACTGACTGACTTCTCCCTTTGGCAACAGAAAGCAAAGAAGAGATGCAGGGAGAGGCCTGGGCAAAGGACAGCATGAGTCCTGAAAAGGACAGTGACTGGAGAGAAAAAGTCCAGGAGAGAGCTGCCCAGTGGCTGAAGAAAGCAGGTCAAGGATATCAATTGAGGAGTAACCCATGAGTTCAGCCATCAGGATGCTACTGGGACAAACCAGCCACAAGAAGTTGAAGAGTGGATGGTTGGTGAGGAACCAGAGACAGGAAGCAGAGACAACCGCTTCAGAAGTCAGTAGAGAAGACGAGAGGGACAGGTGTGTTAGGACTCAGGTGGTTTCCTGCTGTGGCCTGTGGAGGCCAGGAGAATCCACCTTTGCCCACCAGAGGAACACAGCCCCATTGCCCTCTCAGAGCAGTTACAGGCAAAGAGAAGGGCAGAAGCTTCGCAAGCAAGGAGGACACAGGCAAGGAGGTCTGGGGCCCCTCCTTCAGGGGCTCTGCAGGACTGAATGTAGTGAGTGAAGCAGGTTTCCTTGGGGAGTTCCAGGAATGAGCCATAACCCAGCTGAACCTGCCACACACCTAGGCACAGGGCCAACAGAAGATGGGCAGAGCTCCAGAGTTCTCACCTCCTGCCACCCCAGAGATGCTCCCTGTTGCAAACTAACCCAGCCCTCCTTTTCTTCAATCATTCCCAGAACCCCGAGGAAGGCAGGCAGGCATGCTGAGAATCTGGATTGGGAGAGAAGGGTTCTCAGAAGCAAGCGGTTACCTGAGCAGAGGGGCCTGACGGGGATGGAGCAGGAGCTCTGGCTGATGGGGTTCTTCACTGTACAGTGATAGCTGTCGCTGACCCCAGATCTCCAGGAGATGCTGAGAGTGGTGCCCCCGTGTGACACAACTGCCCCCTGGCCTCGGGGGTCCCAGCTGTACTGAACATCCTCTCCAGGCTCGTCCAGCGAACAGATGAGGGTGATGAAGCAGGTCCCATCCTTCATGATCTGAGAGCTGACTGTGATTTTGGGCTCCTGCAGTCTCTCTGTGCCAAGAAGGGAAGGTTCAAGCTATGAGAAGGCTCCAGCCTGGCCAAGCAGCGGAGAGGGAAGGTCAAGTTCAAACGTAAGCCCTCTAACCCCCTCACCATAGACATGCAGGATGAAATCCTTGGTGATGTTGATTGGGGGACTATGCAGAGTTATCCAGGCTCGATAGGGGCCAGAGTCCTGCAGCCTCAAGGAGCTGATCTGAAGAGAGTAGTTGTGGCGGGGGCTGCTCAGTCGCTGATTGTAGGGTCCCTGAGTCCCAGCAACCAGGATTGGTTCCCCTGCTGGTCCTGGTCGCAAAATAGCAACAAGGCCTCCAGAGCTCCAGGTAACCTTTTCTACCTCTTGCCCCACTGGGACCTCCAGGGGCAGAGTGGCTGACTTCCCAAGGGTGCCGATCACTGTCTCCCTTACTGATTCCTTGCTGCCCAGGATTCCTGGCCCTGCAGATGGAGAGAGAAAACCACAGCTTCTGCATCAGGGCCTCCCTGCCTGCTCAGGGCAGCCACAGGTCCCAGCCAACTCCTCCTGCCCAGATCCCTCCAGGCTCCCCCTCAACTCCAGTGGGTCTCCTCCCTCTCCCCGACCACGCGGACACACCCTGGCCCACCCACTGTCTCTTGACTATTTGCTTTTCTCCTCGGGGCCTGAAGGGGACCAGACTTCTTCCTCCACCTTCCATTTCAGAGCTGTCAAGCAGGGTACATGCTTGGATTCCAGGTACCTGTGCATGAAGGCGGCACGAAGATGGGAAAGGAGCTATTGTTACTGACTGGGTTCTTGACCATGCAGGTAAAGTTCAGAGCACTGTCCCCAGGCCTCAAGGTGACACTGAGGACAGACCCTTCATGGGACACAGCAGTCTGGGGTCCCAGAGGTGTCCAGCTGTAGGTCACAGCGCCTCCTCTGCTTTCTGCCATGCATGTCAGGATGATGAGACAGTGTCCATTCCCACTAATCCTGGTGCTCACTGTGACACGGGGCTGGGCCAGCTGCTCTGTGTGTCAAAAAAAGAACCAACTGAGCACTGGGAAACTGCTCTGGACCTTCCCTTCATGGGGCAGAAGTAGAAAGTGCTGCCACCAAGACCCTGCACCACCCTGAATACACATAAGAAACAACAGAGGTAGAATCTGCCCACATCTATTCTAGAGCTTGGGGCTTTATAAGACGTGTCACTTAATATCTCCTCTGATTCTTGGAACAGTAGTATAAAGTAGTAGCTTCATTGATGGGTTTGATCTCCTTGCAGCCCAAGGGACCCTCAAGGGTCTTCTCCAACACCACAGTTTAGAAAAAGAATCAATTCTTTGCTCCTCAGCTTTCTTTATGGTCCAACTCTCACATCCATACATGACTACTGTAAAAACCATAGCTTTGACTAGATAGACTTTTGTTGGCAAGGTAATGTCTCTGATTTTTAATATGCTGTCTATCTCCTTAGCCTAGAAATACAAATCCTTTTTCCTACCTGGGCTTCCCTGCTGGCTCAGCTGGTAAAGAATCCGCCTGCCATGCGGGAGACCTGGGTTCCACCCCTGGGTTGGGAAGATCCCCTGGAGAAGGGAAAGGCTACGCACTCCAATATTCTGGCCTGAAGAATTCCACGGACTATATAGTCCATGAAGTCACAAAGAGTTGGACATGACTGAGCCACTTGCACTTTCCTACCTGCCAGCAAAGCTGTCATGGGACAACAGTGACTTGGGAAATGCCCTGTGAAGCATGAAAATCTGGGCTTTTATCATCACTGTTGCCCCAGAAACCATCTCTGGAAGACCCCAACACTGATCCATTAGCACAGCCTTATATCCTGCTCAGAATCCACACTGAGCTTGTCCTACCAGAACGGTCATCAACACAGTGAGAGGTGCTCTCCCACCATCTCTGGGTGAATAGCCCTACCCCAGGTCCCAACAGCCCTCCACACAGTGTTCCCTTGCTCTGACTGAGGAATGGGCCACAGTCATTCCAAGCCAATTTATGACAGAAATGCTTTCACCCCAATTATATGAACCTGACCGGGGCAATTCTGTCAACCCAAGTTTAAAAAAAAACCTTCATCTATTAATAATAGGAATATTCTCTGTTCCATAATCCAGGAAATTGTATGAGAAGGTTCTCCACTTTCCCGCAATCACTCATA
This sequence comes from Muntiacus reevesi, assembly GCF_963930625.1. NCBI lineage: Eukaryota > Metazoa > Chordata > Mammalia > Artiodactyla > Cervidae > Muntiacus > Muntiacus reevesi. The sequence goes on along the minus strand of NC_089249.1, from coordinate 71,845,258 downwards.
TTCCTGTGTCCATCATCACTTTTCATTGGTACCTTCCGGCCACGGCATCCTGGTGACCTTGCCTGGTGACCTTGCCATCCACGGCAACCTTGTCCCTCAGGCAAAGACTTCGAAGCACAGCTAATCCAAGTCTTGCAAAGGCCTTGTGATCCTCCCAGAACATGAGAGGTGGGTGGCCTGTGAGGCATTTCCTTGAAGCCATCTCCCACGAGCCTCCGCCTCCCCCTGGTTCCTCCTGGGAGGTTGTCATGAGACTGTTTTTGTCTTGAGGTCCCAGGCTTTCTGCTCCATCCCCACAGAACAGAGCTGCTGACTACGAAACTTCTCTGCAGTCTAGAATTGCCTTCTCAGCAACTCCCATTATGGTCATCTGGCCCCTTTAGCCTCGGTGTCATCCTTTCTGGGCTGTGGGATGAGGACCCAGGGATCTGAGACCTTTGGCTCCTCTCCCTCTCTACATACGCAGGCTAAATCTAAAAGTACCTGACTGTGTCTCCACTGGCCAACATTGCTGCTGTGTGTGCCTGGCACACCCGCCCAACTGTCTCTTTTGTAGTTTCCCCTGCTAAAACAATCACTGACATTTCCTTGAGGAATATGATAGTAGTGTTCTCCTACATCTGCAAAGAGCTTTACAAAGCTCTTTGCCGTGAATTTTATTCTCACAAAAGGTAATGTTCTATTTTAGTAAGGAGGAAGCTCGAGACCTCACAAGTCAGTTGTGGCAGAAATCCAATTCTCTGCCCAAACACAGGGATTCTACTTCAGTTGGTCTGGGACACATCCCAGCCATCAACGTTTTTTAGGATATTCTCCCAGGCAACTCTACTTTCCATGTTTTTCTCAGTTAAGCACATGTTAGTCATATTATTAGAAAGAAAATTATAATAGTTTCTAAAAGGGAAGTGGGAAAGGCTATAAAAGTGACTGAAAGACAGGTTCCACACACACACACACACCTGTTGCCATGCCCCGGACACTCACCATAGACATGCAGGCTGTACTCCCTGGTGTGGGTGACGCGGGAACTCCGAAGATTAACATGGGCTCGGTAGGACCCCGCGTCTGCCCAACTCAGGTGGCTGATCTGCAGGGAGCGTTCTGGGCCCACCACACTCAAATGACCCCAGTACCGTGATTCTGCCTGGTGAAAGGTGTCTGGTCCTCCAGCTTCTACCAAGGTCACCGTGGCTATTGCCCCGGGGATGGAGCGACATACCCAGGAGATGCTCTCCACCTGCTGTCCATCCTGCAGCTGCAGGGGCAGAGTGACAGAGCCCCCCAGGGTCCCAGTTACCACCATGGGGGCTCTGGAAGCCCCTGGTCCTGCAGACAGAGAACAGCCTGTTACATTGAAGGCTCACAACAGGCCTGAGGGAGACTCAGGGCCATGATCAGTATTCCTATTTTATAGGTGAGAAAACAGAGATCAACAGAATTTAGGTGCCTTACTCAAGACAACATTGCTAGTTATAGACAGAACTCAAACTCAAGAGGGATTGTTGCAGAAGCTGAAGCTCCAATACTTTGGCCACCTGATGCAAAGAGCCAGCTCATTGGAAAAAGCCCTAATGGTGGGAAGGATTGAGGGCAAAAGGAGAAGGGGATGTAAGAGGATGAGAGAGTCCATCACCGACTCAATAGACATGAGTTTGAGCAAATTCTGGGAGGTAGTAGAAGACAGGGAAGCCTAGTGTGCTGCAGTCCTTGGGGTCACAAAGAGTCAGATATGGCAGTGACTGAAAAACAACCACCACCACACCACAATGGTTTCCTTCCACATTTATATCTATTAATTAACATATAAGGAAATAATCAGTGAAGGCTGTCCTAAAGGTTGCAGGTATTATGTGTCCTGGAGAGTAAGCAAAATCCTTGGGAGGGGCCCTGGTGTTGGGGGAGGGAGGTGGATAATCTCTACTGTTTCTGTGAGTCCATCTCTTGTCAATTCAGGGAAAAGGAACAGAAATCACCCAGCCCAGTTGCATGCAGGCAAGAATTGCCTTGCAGCATCCCCCATAATTGCTTATTTGGCCACTTCTGAGACAAAAGCCAGCTCCTCTCAGGTACAGTGAGAATCTGGGAACATATCTTTCTAGAGCAGGAGGGCTAGTGGTGTGCTGTCCAGCCCACATTAAGCATGATGAGAGGGACAAACATTTGGGTACCAGCCTATAACGCACTTGAGAGAAGAGTGTAACTGCAGGATGCTAGTCAGACTGCCTGAGTTCAAGTCCTTGCTCTACCAAGTGCTAGCTTTGTGATCTTAGGCAAGTTACTTAACCTCTCTGAGTCCAAATTTTCTAACCTGTGAAACAGGGTTGCCATCTTCCAGGGTTTTGTGTTAAATGAGATAATCGTGTAAATGCCTCACTATGGTATTATTCAAGATACTTAATGTCACTGAGGGCTTCCCTGGTGCCTCAGGTGGTAAAGAATCTACCTGCAATGCAGGAGACCTGAGTTTGCTCTCTGGGTCAGGAAGATCCCCTGGAGAAGGGAATGGCAACTCACTCTAGTTTTCTTGCCTAGAAAGTTCCCTGGGCAGAGGAACCCAGCAGTCTATAGTCTATGAGGTCGAAAAGAGTCAGACACGACTGAGCAACTAACACTCACTCACTCTTTCAATGTCACTGAAGTAAGTTGGTGCCTTCATCTTTTTGCATCCTCACCAAAACTAGTTAGCACCCTTATAGAGAAATATATATATTTTAAAAAGAATCCACTCAAAGTAGTGCAACCCATCTCCATTTTTATAACACTGGCATGCAGTCCCAGGAGGCAGAAAGTCTGAAACTGACTCAGGTCTGCTGCATAGCTGTTTAAAGAGAACGATGCCTGGCCCAGTGAGGGATGCAGGTCCTGATTCAAACTGGAATCCTGAAGTACTGGCTACATCACCAATTCTGAACCACGTGGTGAGGTTTTTGTGCTGAAGATTGAACTGAGAAGTCCTGTGATAGTAGCTGTGGTGATGAGGAGTAGGAGAGAGCTTGCTGTGCTATGAGATTGGGCACTCCACACTGGGGGACATGCAGTGTCCTAGGTGCTCACCACAGAATCCACCCTATAACCTGGTGCTCCTTCTTCCCATGCAGCTCTTCTAGTTCCACTTGGAGGAACATGCAAGTTGACTGGAAGCATGCCAAGGCAGTGCTGACACAAGATGGATCTTCCTGTCCCAAGTTGGCCCAGAACCTGCAGTCCAGCCTGGAAGAATTCCACCCTTAATCAAAGAGCTATGCTCACCCTTGAGTACCGTGATTCCTTAAACTTAGTTCAAGTGCTGCTTCCTTTCTGGGGCCTTAGCTGGGCTCCATACTTCTAGTCCAGTGATGCCTTCCTTCCAGTTTCCTTCAGCCTATGGAAGCATCACTAGGAACAAAGCTAGTGGAGGTGATGGAATTCCAGTTGAGCTATTTCAAATCCTAAAAGATGATGCTGTTAAAGTGCTTCACTTAATATGCCAGCAAATATGTAAAACTCAGCAGTGACCACAGGACTGGGAAAGGTCAGTTTTCATTCCAATCCCAAAGAAAGGCAATGCCAAAGAATGTTCAAACTACAACACAATTGCACTCATTTCACATGTTAGCAAAGTAGTGCTCAAATTTCTCCAAGCCAGGCTTCAATAGTACATGAACCAAGAACTTCCAAATGTTCAAGCTGGATTTAGAAAAGACAGAGGAACCAGAGATCAATTGCCAACATCCACTGGATCATCAAAAAAGCTAGTGAATTCCAGGAAAATATCTACTTCTGCTTTATTAACTACGCCAAAGCCTTTGACTGTGTGGATCACAACAAACTGTGGAAAATTCTTAAAGAGATGGGAATACCAGACCACCTGATCTGCCTCCTGAGAAATCTGTATGCAGGTCAAGAAGCAACAGTAAGAACTGGACATGGAACAACAGACTGGTTCCAAATTGGGAAAGGAGTGCATCAAAGCTGTATATTGTCACCCTACTTATTTAACTTATATGCAGAGTACATCATGTGAAATGCCACGCTGGATGAAGCACAAGCTGGAATCAAGATTGCCAGGAGAAATATCAATAACCCCAGACACACAGATGACACCACCCTTATGGCAGATAGCAACGAAGAACTAAAGAGCCTCTTGTTGAAAGTGAAGAGGAGAGTGGAAAAACTGGCTAAAAACTCAACATTTAAAAAACTAAGATCATGGCATCCAGTCCCATCACTTCATGGCAAAGAGATGGGGGAAAAATGGAAACAGTGACAGACTTTATTTTCTTGGGCTCCAAAAGTACTGCAGATGGTGACTGAAGCCATGAAATTAAAAGATGCTTGCTCCTTGGAAGAAAAGCTATGACCAACCTAGACAGCATATGAAAAAGTAGAGACACTACTTTGCTGACAGAAATCCATCTAATCAAAGCTATGTTTTTTTCAGTAGACGTGTATGGATGTGAGGGTTGGACTATAAAGAAAGCTGAGCACCAAAGAATTAATGCTTTTGAGCTGTGGTGTTGGAGAAGACTCTTGAGAGTCCTTTGGACTGCAAGGAGATCCAACCAGTCCATCCAAAAGAAGATCAGTCCTGGGTGTTCATTGGAAGGACTGATGCTGAAGCTGAAATTCCAATACTTAGGCCACCTGATGTGAAGAACTGACTCATTGGAAAAGACCCTAATGTTGAGAAAGATTGAAGGTGGGAGGAGAAGGGGACAACAGAGGATGAGATGGCTGGATGGCATCACCGACTCGATGGAGATGAGTTTGAGCAGGCTCTGGGAGTTGGTGATGGACAGGGAGGCCTGGGGTGCTGCAGTTCATGGGGACACAGTCAGACATGACTGAGCGACTGAACTGAACTGAACTGTGCTTTTTGTTGACTTGTTTGTTGGCTTACTTCATACTGCTTCACACAAGTAGCTGTGCTGTTTGTCTTTCCCCATAGCTCATGAGTTCCCCAAGGAGAGGAGAAGGTAGAAGGGAATTAGTTATCTGAACATTAGAGTAAGGCTGATGGTTTAGCCGAGTGGCTAGGTGCAGTGGGATGTGTGCAGAGCTTCCTTTTCTGAACACTGTATCTGGATTCAAGTGAGGGAAAGAGACAGGAAGGGATCCGCTCAGGACGTGAATCCTCGGTGCCAGACAATGTGCCAAGTGCATTAAGCACATTATTTTATTTAACCCTCACAGCAGTCTAGTAAGGTCCATATTCTTATTCCCACTTCACAGATGAAGGCCATTAGACTCAAAGAGCTTAAAAAGCCTACCCACCCAGAGTCACAGGCTATTAGAAGCAGCAAAGCCCACATGAAACCCAAGTTCGCCTGCCCCCAAAGCTCTGTCAACTACCCTGTGCTGCCAACAGCAGGACTGTACTTCACCTCATTCCCCACTATGTACCACTCACCTCTACCCCATCACACACAGCACAGGACCAGCACACGAGAGGCCTCAATAGATATTTCTGGAACTGAACCCAAGAAATATGAACATTTCTTTTTTAAGGCAAGATCTGTCTCACCCATTTCTTTGTCATGTGCCCAAAGGATGACCCCATGGACAATGATCTCCAAGGGCCTCACCTGGACACCATGGAGGAAGGGAAGCTCATTCATTCATTTACTCTGTGGGAGGACAGGAAAGTGGCGGCAAGGGGAACTTGACAGGAATCCGTTGTCTGAGTTTCAATACTGTGAATTTGGTTGGAGACAGTATGGTTCTGAGTTTCCTTGTTGCTTCTGCATTCCCACAGGTGCACTGACTTTCATTCTCACAGATCACCAGCTGTGTGCCAGAAGGTGTCACCTCATGTCTAAGTTCATCTTCTGTAAAGTGAGCTTAATACTCTCTGCCTTATCTATACCACAAGATTGTTGGGGGAATCAGACTATTTTAAATTTGAGTAGAAGTTCTTTATAAACTTCCAAGTTTTAAACACCTCTAAGGGATTCTATGGCAGGCTTAGGGCACAGACTAAAGGCTAGGGTGGGGGCCACCCTGAAGCGAGGTGACCCCGGTAACTAAACAAGCTGCTTTCTTCCTGAAAGAGAATGAAAGCGAAAGATTGAAACTCGGATGACTAAAAGCGGAGCCTGGCCCCTCGCTGTGGGTTTCTCCGGAGCTCTGTTTCCCTGGCCTCCAGTTCCCCAGCCTGTCTTCTGCCATCACTCAGGTCCTTGGGGGCAGGGGAAGGAGCAGTAAGAATTCAGAAGGACAGGACCTGTCACAAGGTGCTAGGTTTGAAACCACCTACTGATGTCATTTGTGGGACAGGAAAGCCCAATTCACAATGAAGGTGACTCACAGGGGCGGAAGGGAAGAGAGGCATGAGACGATCATGCTTGAGATGGCAAGATGCAGACGAGGTCCCGGAACTGACTGTGGCAGATCCTCTATCTCAAGTCCCAGATTCAGTCTGTCTGGGGACGTCCAGGCTCCCTGTGACTCACTAGCAGTGTGAGAGTGACAAGACACAATCAGAGTTTGCATGATCTGAGATGATAGTACACACACCTCACACACACTACTCTCCCCACCCCCAAACACATTCTCAAGCACATACACACAGTCTGGCTCCCAGTAAAGCAACATCTTCAGTGAAAATGACCTATTGCTAGAGAAACCCAATGTGCAAGGAGGTAGATGTGCCTGGGAGGTAGTGGCAGGGACAGACTCACCAGTGAGAAGACCAAGGAGGAGCAAGGACCACAGGAGAAAAATACCCATCCTATTCAACAGACTGGCCCGCCTCAGGACGGCCAATGGGCCATGTGCATGTAAATGTCAGCCCACAGACACTTCCCATTTTTATTTATTTTATTTTTTCATTTCCTGTTTTTAGAGCTCACTTTAATCACATGTAGCTTTTGAGTCACAGGATGTAAAAATAAACGGACGTGAAAGAAAGAAGCATGAGAAGCAGCAGATTGAGCTATTTAAAAGCCAAAGCTGACAATGTCTCAGCCTTGTTTTAAACCCTTCCAAGGTCCCCCACCCTTTATATGCTAAAGTCTAATACTGCTAAGGTCACAGTCCTGGAGGACAAAATCCTTCAGGATCTGCTGGCTTCCCATCTTGAGCTTGGTCTCAAGTTCCATCACCAAGTCTACCATCTAGGACTCCCCACACATGATTTCTTACTGCTGGAAATGGTTGCTGCAACTTGGTTTACTGGACTACCCTAGTCCCTGCCACCTAGCTCACCTTTCTCCAACACCCTCCCATTCCCCCATTAAAGTTGTGCCCACCTCGGGAAAGACTTCCCTGAAACCCCAGGCTAGAACAGGTGCTCTCTTCAGGGCCTCTCAGTTTCCTCCTATTCACCTCTATGGTTATATCCACCTTGCTTACCATAAAAGTCTGCTTACTTGAATACTCTTTCCCCAGTATACTCTCAGCTCCTTGAAGGTAGGGTCTACCTTTTTCATCCTTTAGTTCCTAGTGACTAGCTCAGTATCAGCATATAATATGAATTTAGTTCCTACATACTGTACCTTCTTTAGCACACAAAGAAGGCTGGAAGGATCCAGGAGAAAAGAAGTTTAGGCCCACCTCTACCTCCAACCACGAAGGACTACCAGATATTATCTTGCTCTCTTGGCCTGTTGGTGGTATGATTGAGGGAGTTGTCTTAAAAGTCCTGATCCGTGGGTGGATGGAGGGAAAAGGTAGAACTGGGGCAGGTATAGAGATCCCTCCCCTCTTCTCCACACCTAAGAGTCCTGATGGCTTTGTGAGGCTATGCAAATTCCACTGACATCTCCGTGAGGATGTGATTTGACTAGTGTCTCCGGTTGGCTCCCTTACTTCTCAAATTTTGACAAGCATCTCCCTAGTAGTCAGTGTATGGTGGCTATATGTCCTGACAAGACTTGAAGAGAATCCATGCTGCTTTTAAGAAGGTCACAAGTGGTCTCCCATTGGTCACATGCTATAGACCCTTTGGCCCTTATCTTATGTGACTGCTTGGTGGAATTCGATATTGCCACCTTTCCTGCTTGAAACCCTCTCTTGGGGGTGCTCCAGGATGCTACTCTCACTGGATTCTCCTCACTCATTTTTTCAAGGCATTGCACTAAGACTGCTGATTCAAAGATGAAAAGAAGTCTCTGCAAGCATGTTGCTCATAGGCCAGTGGGAAAGAAAGTCACATCAGTAGAAAAATAAAGTGATGTGGATGACTTAGCCTGGGGATTGGGTGCACTGGGATAGGTGGGAAACTTTATGATGAGTCCTGTCTCTGCTGCTTGCTAGCCCTGTGATCTTAGCAAACTACTTTCCAATCAATAAGACTCCCCCATTACCATTTATTTCCCTAAAGATGGTTTTAGTGCAGAGAAAATCATTCATAAGCTATATTGTTTTTAAGAATTAATATTCAGTTTATTAAAAACAAATTAAAAACCTTGGTCAGCCTTAAGGCCAGTTCAACTTACAAGTCATGTTGGTCTATTTACAAATCAAGGAACTTTTAACAAACCTTTTTAGTGACTTTTGATAATATTTGACTGATTTTACAAATGTATAAATTGATTCTCTTAAGGACTTCAGTCCATTCACAGATCACTGCCTTGTCATGGCAAAGGGGCTTCCATAACTCAATGAAGCTATGAGTCATGTCATGCAGGGCCACCCTAGATGGACGGGTCATAGTGGGGAATTCTGACAAAACATGATCTACTGGAGGAGGGAATGGCAAACCACTCCAGTATACTTGCCATGAGAACTTCATGAACTGTATAAAAAGGCAAAAGAATACGACACCAAAAGATGAGTCTCCCAGGTCTGAAGATGTCCAATATGCTCAAGGGGAAGAGCAGAGGACAGTTATTAAGCCCCAGAAAGAATGAAGCAGCTGGGCCAAAGCAGAAATAATGCTCAGTTGTGGATGTGTCTGATGATGAAAGTAAAATCTGATGTTACAAAGAACAGTATTGCATAGGAACCTGGAATGCTAGGTTCATGAATGCAGATAAATTGGATGTGGTCAAACAGCAGATGTTAAGAAAAAACATCAACATCTTAGGAATCAGTGAACTAAAATGGACAGGAATGGGCAAATTTAATTCAGATGACCATTATATCTACTATTTCGAGCAAGAATCCCAAAGAAAAAATGGAGTAGCCCTCATAATCAACAAACGAATCTGAAATGCAGTACTTGGGTGCAACCTCAAAAACAAAAGAATGACCTTGGTTCCTTTCCAAGGCAAGCCACTCAACATCACAGTAGTTCAAGTTTACGCCCCTACCACCAATGCTGAAGAAGCTAAAGTTGATCATATATATGAAGACCTAGAAGACCAACTAGAACTAACATCAAATAAAGATGTTTATTACACCTGGAGTAACAGGCAAATTTGGCCTTGGAGTACGGAATGAAGCAGGGCAGAGGCTAATAGAGTTTTGCCAAGAGAACGCACTGGTCATAGCAAACATCCTCTTCCAACAACACAAGAGAAGACTCTACATATGGACATCACCAGATGGTCACTAATGAAATCAGATTGATTATATTCTTTGTAGCCAAAGATGGAGACACTCTATACAGTCAGAAAAAATAAGACCGGGAGCTGACTGTGACTCAGATCATGAACTCCTTATTGCCAAATTCAGACTTAAACTGAAGAAAGTAGGGATAGCCACTAGACCATTCAAGTATGACCTAAATCAAATCCCTTATGACTATACTGTGGAAGTGAGAAATACATTTAAGGGACTAGAGCTGATAGACAGAGAGCCTGATGAACTATGGACGGAGGTTCATGACGTTGTACAGGAGACAGGGATCAAGATCATCCCCATGGAAAAGAAATGCAAAAAGGCAAAATGGTTGTATGAGGAGGCCTTACAAATAGCTGTGAAATGAAGAGAAGCAAAAAGCAAAGGAAAAAAGGAAAGATATTCCCATTTGAATGCAGAGTTCCAAAGAATAGCCAGGAGAGATAAGAAAGCCTTCCTCAGCGATCAATGCAAAGAAATAGAGGAAAACAACAGAATCGGAAAGACTAGAGGTCTCTTCAAGAAAATTAGAGATACCAAGGAAATATTTCATGCAAAAATGGGCTCAATAAAGGACAGAAATCGTATGGACCTAACAGAAGCAGAAGATATTAACAAGAGGTGGCAAGAAAACACAGAAGAACTGTACAAAAAAGATCTTCAAGACCCAGATAATCAGAATGGTGTGATCACTGACCTAGAGCCAGACGTCCTGGAATGTGAAGTCAAGTGGGCCTTAGAAAGCATCACTACGAACAAAGCTAGTGGATGTGATGAGATTCCAGTTGAGCTATTTCAAATCCTGAAAGATGATGCTGTGAAAGTGCTGCACTCAATATGCCAGCAAATTTGGAAAACTCAGCGGTGGCCACAGGACTGGAAAAGGTCAGTATTCATTCCAATCCCAAAGAAAGGCAATCCCAAAGAATGCTCAAACTACCACACAATTGTACTCATCTCACACTCTAGTAAGGTAATGCTCAAAATTCTCCAAGCCAGGCTTCAGCAATACATGAACTGAGAACTTCCAGATGTTCAAGCTGGTTTTAGAAAAGGCAGAGGAACCAGAGATCAAATGGCCAATATCTGTTGGATGATTGAAAAAACAAGAGGGTTCCATAAAAACATCTATTTCTGTTTTATTGACTATGCCAAAGCCTTTGACTGTGTGGATCACAATAAACTGAAAATTCTGAAGGAGATGGGAATACCAGACTACCTGACCTGACTCTTGAGAAACCTGTATGCAGGTCAGGAAGCAACAATTAGAACTAGACATGGAACAACAGATTGGCTCCAAATAGGAAAAGGAGTATGTCAAGGCTGTATATTATCACCCTGCTTATTTAACTTATATGCAGAGTACATCATGAGAAACCCTGGGCTGGAAGAAGCTCAAGCTGGAATCAAGATTGCCGGGAGAAATATCAATAACCTCAGATATGCAGATGACACCACCCTTATGGCAGAGAGTGAAGAGGAATTAAAAGCCTCTTGATGAAAGTGAAAGAGAAGAGTGAAAAAGTTGGTTTAAAGCTCAGCAGTCAGAAAACTAAGATCATGGCATCTGATCCCATCACCTCACGGGAAATAGATGGGGAGACAGTGGAAACAGTGTTAGACTTTATTTTTGGGGGCTCCAAAATCACTGCAGATTGTGACTGCAGCCATGAAATTAAAAGACGCTTACTCCTTGGAAGGAAAGTGATAACCAACATAGATAGCATATTAAAAAGCAGAGACATTACTATGCCAACAAAGGTCCATCTAGTCAAGGCTATGATTTTTTCCAGTGGTCAAGTATGGATGTGAGAGTTGGACTGTGAAGAAAGCTGAGCACCGAAAAGTTGATGCTTTTGAACTATGGTGTTGGAGAAGACTCTTGAGAGTCCCTTGAACTGCAAGGAGATCCAACCAGTCCATCCTGAAGGAGATCAGTCCTGGGTGTTCACTGGAAGGACTGATGCTGAAGCTGAAACACCAGTACTTTGGCCACCTCATGCAAATTGTTGACTCGTTGGAAAAGACCGTGATGCTGGGAGAGATTGGGGGCAGGAGGAGAAGGGGACGACAGAGGATGAGATGGCTGGATGGCATCACCGACTCGATGGGCATGAGTTTGAGTAAACTCCAGGAGTTTGTGATGGACAGGGAGGCCTGGCGTGCTGCAATTCATGGGGTCACAAAAAGTCAGACACAACTGAGTGACTGAACTGAACTGAACTGATTCATAATTGGGGATTGGAATGCAAAAGTAGGAAGTCAAGAGATACCTGGAGTAACAGGCAAGTTTGACATTGCAGTACAAAAGGAAGCAGGGCAAAAGCTAACAAAATCGTGCCAAGAGAATGCACTGGTCATAGCAAACACCCTTTTTCAACAACACAAGAGACGACTTTACATATGGACATCACCAAATGGTCAATACTGAAATCGAATTGATTACGTTCTTTGTAGCCAAAGATGGAGAAGCTGTATATAGTCAGCAAAAATGAGACCTGGAGCTGACTGTGGCTCAGACCATCAGCTTAACATAGAAAAATTCAGGTTAAACAAAGTGGGGAAAATCACTACGCCAGCCAGGTAAAACCTAAATCAAATCCTCTATGAATATGCAGTGGATATGAAGGATAGATTCAAGGAATTAGATCTAGTAAGCAATGTGCCTGAAGAACTATCGATGGAGATCTATAATATTGTACAGAAGACAGTGACCAAATCCATCCCAAAGAAAAAGAAATACAAGAAGGCAAAGTGGTTATCTGAGAAGGCTTTACAAATAACTGAGGAAAGAAGAGAAGCAAAAAGCAAAGTAGAAAGGGAAAGGTACACCCAACTAAACACAGGGTTCCAGAGAATGGCAAGGAGAGACAAGAAGGCCTTCTTCAATGAACAATGCAAAGAAACAGAGGAAAACAACAGAAGGGAAAAGACTAGAGTTCTCCTCCATAAAACTGTTTATATCAAGGGAACATTTCACTCAAAGATAGGCACAATAAAAGACAGAAATGGTAGATACCTAGAAGAAGCAGAAGAGATCAAGAAGAGATAGAAAGAATACACAAAATAACTGTACAAAAAAATATCTTAATGACCCCAGTAACCATGACGGTGTGGTCAGTCACCCAGAGACAGTCATTCTAGTGCATGAAGTCAAGTAGGCCTTAAGAAGCACTGCTGTCAATAAAGCTAGTGGAATTTCTTTAGAGCTATTTAAAACCCTAAACGATGATGCTATCAAAATGCTGCACTTAATATGTCAGCAAATCTGGAAAACCCAAATCTGGAAGATCCAGGCCACAGGACTGGAAAAAGTCAGTCCTCATTCCAGTTCCCAAGAAGGGCAGCATTAAATAATGCTCAAACCATGGAACAATTGCACTCATTTCAAATGCTAGTAAGGTCATGCTCAAAATCTTACAAGCTAGGCTTCAGGATTACATGAACCAAGAACTTCCAGATGTCCAAGCTGGGTTTAAAAAAGAAAGAAGAATTAGAGAAAAAAATTGCCAACATTTGCTAGATCATAGAGAAAGCAAGGGAATTCCAGAAAAGCTTCTACCTCTGTTTCATCGAATATGCTAAAGCCTTTGACTGTGTTGCTCATAACAAACTGTGGAACCCTCTTAAAGAGACGGGAATACCAGACCATCTTACCTGTATCCTGAGAAACCTGTATGCAGGTCAAGAAGTAAGTTAGAACCCTGTATGAAACAACTGACTGGTTCAGGATTGAGAAAGGAGTATGCAAGGCTTTTCTTTTGGTCACCCTGTTTATTTAACTTACACACTGAACACGTCATGAGAAATACTGGGCTGGATGAGTTACAAGCTGGAATAGATGGGAGAAACAGCAGCAACCTCAGATATGCAAATAATACCACTCCAAAGATTGAGGGCTAGAAGAGAAGAGGTCAACAGAGGATGAGATGGTTGGATGGCATCACCGACTCAATGGATATGAGTTTGAGTAAACTCTGGGAGTTGGTGATGGACAGGGAGGCCTGGCATGCTGCAGTCCATGGGGTCACAAACAGTCAGACATGATTGAGCAACTGAACTGAATTAAATGGAAGAAAGCAAAGAGAAACTAAACCTCTTGACAAGGGTGTTCAGTTCAGTTCAGTCGCTCAGTCGTGTCCGACTCTTTGCGACCCCATGCATCGCAGCACGCCAGGCCTCCCTGTCCATCACCAACTCCTGGAGTCCACCCAAACTCAAGTGCATTGTGTCAGTGATGCCATCCAGCCATCTCATCCTCTGTCATCCCCTTCTCCTCCTGCCTTCAATCTCTCCCAGCATCAGGATCTTTTCAAATGAGTCAGCTCTTCGCATCAGGTGGCCAAAGTACTGGTGTTTCAGCTTCAGCATCAGTCCTTCCAATGAACACCCAGGACTGATCTCCTTTAGGGTGGACTGGTTGGATCTCCTTGCAGTCCAAGGGACTCTCAAGAGTCTTCTCCAACACCACAGTTCAAAAGCATCAATTCTTTGGTGCTCAGCTTTCTTTATAGTCCAACTCTCATATCCATACATGACTACTGAAAAAATCATAGCCTTGACTAGACGGACCTTTGTTGGCAAAGTAATGTCTCTGCTTTTTAATATGCTATCTAGGTTGTGAAGGAGAGTGAAAAACCCAGCTTAAAATTAAGTATTAAAAAAACTAAGATCATGGCATCCAGCTCCATCGTATCATGGCAAATAGAAGGGGAAAACGTGGAAGCAGTGACAGATTTCCTCTTCTTCAGCTCTAAAATCCCTGTGGATGGTGACTGCAGTCATGAAATCAGAAGATGGTTGTTTCTTGACAGGAAAGTTATGACAAACCTAGACAGTATATCAAAAATCAAAGACATCACTTTGCCAACAAAGGTCTGTATAGTTGAGGCTATCGTCTCTTCAGTGGTCACATATGGTTGTGAGAGCTGGACTGTAAAGAAGGCAGAACACCAAAGAATTGATGCGTTTGAACTGTGGTGCTGGAGAAGACTCTTGAGAGTTCCTTGGAGAGCAAAGAGATCAAATCAGTCAATCTTAAAGGAAATCAACCCTGAATTCTCATTGGAAGGACTGATGCTGAGGCTGAAGTTCTAATATTTTGGTCACCTGATGTGGACAGCTGACTCATTGGAAAAGACCCTGATGCTGCGAAGCCTTGAGGGAAGAAGAAGAGGCAGTCAGAGGATGAGATGGCTGGATGGCATCACTAATGCAATGGATATGAAGTTGGGCAAACTCTGGGAGAAGGTGAAGGACAAAGAGGCCTGGTGTGCTACAGTCCATGGAGTAGCAAAGAGCTGGACATGACTGGGCAATTGAACAACAAGAACTTCAAATCTCACTATCAAGTGTTATATATTTAATTTCCTTTTAAAAGTTTGATCAACAAATAAGCCCTCCCAAATACTTAAAGAAGGCTTATAAATCTAACCCATTAAAGTTTTAATTATGGTAATTATTAATTTGTTTTAAAATATTCAGTACCTCGTATATACTTGATAACATTTCCAACTAAAATCTTAAATGTAAATCAATTACTCAACTACATAGTTCAAATCAGAACCACAAAGTTAACTATTACTTTAATAAACTAAATTTCTCAAACAATACATATGCTTAAACAAATGTATTAATTAATATCTTGAACATGTTTATTCTGAGTCCTTTGTCTTTCCAGGATTGAAAGATTCATAACTACAAAGGAAACAATAGTCTCAAGACCAGTTATTCCTTGGGGAACCTTCTCAACCAAGTGGTTTAGTCGATCAGTCACATCCCACTCTTTGGAGTGGGACTATAGCCTACCAGACTTCTCTGTCCTTGGAATTCTCCAGGCAAGAATACTGGAGTAGGTTGCCATTTCATTCTCCAGGGGATCTTCCTGACCTAGGGATCACACCCGCATCTCCTGCATTGCAGGCCATCTTCTGCATTGCAGGCAAATCCTTTTACCACTGAGCTACCAAGGGAGTCCTCTCAGCCAAAGACAGTTGCTTAATGACCAGACATCGCTGAGACATTCAGTCAGTTCAGTCGCTCAGTCGTGTCCAACTCTTTGCGACCCCATGAATCACAGCACGCCAGGCCTCCCTGTCCATCACCAACTCCTGGAGTCCACCCAAACTCATGTGCATTGTGTCGGTGATGCCATCCAGCCATCTCATCCTCTGTCGTCCCCTTCTCCTCCTGTCCCCAATCCCTCCCAGCATCAGGGTTTTTTCCAATGAGTCAACTCTTCGCATGAGGTGGCCAAAGTATTGGAGTTTCAGCTTAGCTGAGGTTCTATTTACTTGCTTTGCTGATGCCCTCTAAAACACTGGTCTCATAGCTTGTGTCCTCTAGATTCAACTTGCTCACTGTGGTATTATCTAATTCTTCCCCTTCCTGCAGCTACAGAACTTGGTTTTTCCTTTGCATTTCTTTTGTTCTTAAGATATTTAACTCTCTTTCCGTTTAGGTGTAAAGAGTTTTGAACTAGTCAAAATTCTATACTCTTTTCATATTCCTCCAATCTTTAGGAGTTTATACATATTAAACCCCCCCCCCACAACATTAAAAGTAAACTCCAACAAAGTGCAGTTGTGTAAAATGCAGGGTCACCTTAATTGCAGAGTTCGTAAAGAGCTGACTAGGGACTCATGGTGAGTCTACGCAACTAAATTTAGGACTATGGCTTCAGGATCCAAATCATAGCCCAGGCTGGAGTTTGATGCTCTCTGAGGGCAATGCCCAGTAGATATGACTGTCTGGATTCCAGGACAGTAGCAGGGATTCTGTTCTGAGAGTCATTTTCCAGGCATTTGTACTCTTTGCTGATCTGGTTTAAGGACTTTGAGAAACTGGAGATGCTGGGACCAATCTGCCTCCTCTCTGCTTCCCAGCACTAGGTGCCTTTGCATCTACAGCCCAATGAGAGCATTAGCCTTCCCTGTATGACCACAGGGGCTAGGATAATACAAGACCCCATTTGCTGACTACATTATATCAAACTTCACATTACTTTAGATTTTTACTGTACTTAATTACTATACTTAAATGATACTTCAATTGGAGTCTGTGTATCACAAGACTTATCTATGTTCACAACTTCAAAGAAGGTCCTTCCAATGTTATTTCCCTCAGTAAACCTCAGTTGGCTTCCCTGGTGGCTCAGACGGTAAAGCATCTGCCTGCAATGCAGGAGACCTAGGTTTGATCCCTGGGTCAGGAAGATCCCCGGAGAAAGAAATGGCAACCCACTCCAGTATTCTTGCCTAGGAAATCCTATGGATGGAGGAGCCCGGTAGGCTATAGCCCATGGGATCTCAAAGATTTGGACATGACTAAACGACTTCACTTTCACTTTTCCTTATCTCTAAAATGGGGATAATAGGAGCATCAATAAAGTAGTGTTGATTTGAGAATTAAAAGAAAAAACATTAAAATTTTGAGAGAAATTAAAGATAAAAAGATAATTAAAAGAGAGAATTAAAAAAGAAAAGGAGAAAAAGCTCCAAGCACAAAGCCTTACTTATAGTAATTACTCAACAGATATTAGTGATTATTTTTATTATTATTGATACCTTTGAACCCTCCCCCACCTTTGTTCTCTCCTCCCACGCAGGCTGTCCCTACTTTTATGCTCTTACCTGGGCTCCCTAAAAGCCCCTTACCTGTCTTCTCATACTGCAGTCTCATTCCTTCCATCCACCTTTCACTACTGCTGTTGGAGTAAGCTTTATACAAGTCCTTGAATCATGCCATGCCTCTGCTTGAAAACAACTGCGAGGGCGTTCTCTGCTGACTCAGTGGTAAAGAATCCATCTGCCAATGCAGGAGACGTGGGTTTGATCTCTGGTCCAGGAAGATGCTGCGTGCTGCGGAGCAACTAAGCCCACGCACCACAACTACTGCACCCACATGCCACAATTACTAAAGACCAAGCGTCTAGAGCCTGTGCTCTGCAACAAGGAAGCCACTTCAGTAAGAAGCTTGTGCACCATAACCAGAGCAGCCTCCACTTGCCACACCGAGACAAAAAGTCCAAGGAACAGTGAAGACCCAGCACAGCCAAAAATAAATAAAATTATTTTTTAGAAAACACCTGCTGGATCATCACTGCCTTTCGTCTGTTGTCTTAGTCCATTTGGGCCACTAAAACAAAAATTCTATAGACTGAGTTCCTTATAAACAAGAAATTTACTCCTCACATTTCTGGACGCTAGGAAGTCAAAGTTTAAGTCACCAGCAGATGTGGTGTCTGGTGAGAGTCTGGTTCCTGATTCACAATCATCTTCTCATTGTGTCCTCACATGGCACAAACTCTGGGATCTCCTGTATAACGACACTAATCCCATTCTTGAGGGCTCCAGCCTCTTGACCTCATCATCTCCCACTTCCTAATACCATCATATTTGGAGTTAGATTTCAACATGTAAATGTTGGGAAGACACAAACATTTAGTCCTTAGTTCCTAGGTTGTAAGACCCTTTATCTGGGCTTAGCAACCATTCTTGGCCCCATGTCCTGCAGCTTCTCTCTAGACAGCTATATTCTAGCCACAGGGCCAGTACTAGAGTGAAATGAGAGAGGCACCTAGAGCAGGGGTCCCCCACCCCTGGGCTGTGGACCAGTACCAGCCCATGGCCTGTTAGGAACTGGGCCATACAGCAGGAGGTGAACAGTGGGCAAGTAAGCAAACCTTCATCCGAATTTGCAGCGGCTCCCCAACGAGCGCATTAACACCTGAGCTCCACCCCCTGTCAGATCAGCAGTAGATTCTCAAAGGAGCACAAACCCTACTGCATTTGAATCACCCCAAAACCATCCCCCAACCCCCACTCTGTGGAAAATTTGTCTTTCACAAAAACGGTCTTGGTACCAAAAAGATTGGGGACCACTGATACCCAAATTTAAGAAGACACAAGTTTAAGGAGACATTCTCTCTCTCTGGATTGCACATCATCAACATGACCAGCCTCTGGAGAAGCTCTCCATGGGCAGAGTCTGCTATCCTAATTGTCCTCCCCTTCCTCTCCTTCCTCTTAGACTTCCTGGGTTCAAATTCTCATTGACTACATAACTCAGAGTGAGCTACTTAATCTCTTTGTACTTCAGTTACCTCTTCTATTCAAGCTAAGTCACTTCAGTTGTATGACTCTTTGCTACCCTATGAACTGTAACCCACCAGGCTTCTCTGTCCATGGGACATACAGTGTCCACTCTGTCTATAGAGTAGAAATGATTTTTAAAAATATCCATCTCATAAAGCTGTTGTGAGGATTAATGAATTAATACATGTCAAATATTAGAAGACAACTTAGCACCCAGGAAGCACTCACTGAATGTTAACTAAAACTACACACTCCACCATCCTGAAGTTTTCAAGTCCTCTAATGTTACAGCCTGAGTAAATATATGAATCTCAAGATACAAGAAGTTACAGCTATTACACTGTCAATTAAAAATAAGCCAGCTTCCCAAGGCAAGATGAAAGGAATTTTTATGTCACCCCCAACCACCAGGACCCAGTGACTCCACAGAGACTGAGCCAGACCTGACTTTGAGTGTTTCCTATGGAGACACAGGTCAGCAGTGGCATGCCACAGGGACAGGGGTTCTGGCTGCAGCAGACCTGGGACATGTAGTATGTGGCATAAGCCCTCTTGGAGGAGGTCACCATTAGCCCCACCATAAAACCACCAAACAGACGATGCACAAACTGCAGAACAATTATACCAAAGAAATTCTCACATTGTTAAGAAAGTTCTTAAGGATCCACAACAGATTTCCCAACCCGGGGATCTGGAAAAGGGACTGAGAAATCCCAGGGAATTTGACCTTGGAGGTCAGTGGGATTTGATTACAGAACTTCCACAAGAATGGAGAAACAGACTATTGGAAGGCACAAGCAAAACTATTGGAAGGCACAGGAGCCAGGAGAAAGAGGCAGTGTCCCTACAAGAGACTGAGCCATACTTGCCTGTGGGTGTCCGGGAGTCTCTAGCGAAGACATGGGTTGACAGTGGCCTGCTGTGGGGTCAGGGGCACCGAATACAACAGTAAGTCCTTAAGTAAGGACTAAGTAAGAAAGAGGTTGCCATTACCCCTACCATACTTTGGTCTCAGGCTAAACAACAGGGAGGGAACACAGCCCAACCCATCAACAGAAAATTGGATTAAAGGTTTACTGAACATTGCCCCTCCCATTAGAATAAGACCCAGATTCCCCCACAGTCAGTCTCTCCCATCAGGACGCTTCCATAAGCCTCTTATCCTTATCCATCAGAGGGCAGACAGAATGAAAACCACAATCACAGAAAACTAACCAAACTGATCACATGGATCACAGCCTTGTCTAACTCAATGAAACTATGAGCCATGCTGTGTAAGATCACGCAAGACAAACAGGTCATGGCAGAGACTTCTGACAAAACGTGATCCACTGGAGAAGGGAATAGCAAGCCACTTCAATATTCTTGCCTTGAGAACCCCATGAACAGTATGAAAAGGCAAAAAGATACGACACTGAAAGATGAACTCCCCAGGTCGGTAGGTGCCCAATATGCTACTGGAGAGCAGTGGAGGAATAACTCCAGAAAGAATGAACAGACAGAGCCAAAGTGAAAACAACACCCAGTTGTGGATATGACTGGTAATGAAAGTAAAGTCTGATGCTGTAAAGGAAAATGGTACAGAAACCTGGAATGTTAGGTCCATGAATCAAGGTTAATTGGGAAGTGGTCAAACAGGAGATGGCAAGAGTGAACATCGACATTTTAGGAATCAGTGAACTAAAATGGACTGGAATGGGCAAATTTAATTCAGATGACCATTATGTATGCCACTGTGGGCAAGAATCCCTTAGAAGAAATGGAATAGCCCTCATAGTCAGCAAGAGTCTGAAATGCAGTACTTGGATGCAATCTCAAAAATGGCAAAATGACCTCTGTTAGTTTCCATTGTAAACCATTCAATATCACAGTAATCCAACTCTATGCCACAACCACTAATGCTGAAGAAGCTGAAGCTGAACGGTTCTATGATGACCTATAAGAGCTTCTAGAACTAACACCAAAAAAATATGTCCTTTTCATCATAGGGGCCTGGAATGCAAAAGTAGTAAGTCAAGAGATACCTGGAGTAACAGGCAAGTTTGGCCTTGGAGTACAAAATGAAGCAATACAAAGGCTAACAGAGTTTTACCAAGAGAACGCACTGGTCACAGCAAACAGCCTCTTCCAAAAACACAAGAGATGACTCTACACATGGACATCACCAGATGCTCAATATTGAAATCAGATTGATTTGCAACTGAAAATTGAGAAGCTCTATACAGTCAGCAAAAACAAGACCAGGAGCTGACTGTGGCTCAGATCATGAACCCCTTACTGCAAAATTCAAACTTAAATTGAAGAAAGTAGGGATAACCTCTAGATCATTCAAGTATGACCTAAATCAAATCACTTACCATTATACAGTGGAAGTAACAAATGAATTCAAGCTGATTATATCTGATAGACAGAGTACCTGAAGAACTATGGATGGAGGTTTGTGACATTGTACAGGAGGCAACTGCACATAGTCAACAAAGTGATCAAGACCATCCCCAAGAAAAAGAAATGCAAAAGGTAAAATGGTTGCCTGAGGAGGCAACTTACAAATAGTTGAGAAAAGAAAAGAAGCTAAAGGCTAAGGTGAAAAGAAAAGATATATCCATCTGAATGTAGAGTTCCAAAGAATAGGAAGGAGAGATAAGAAAACCTCCTAAAGTGATCAATGAAAAGAAATAGAGGAAAATAATGGAATGGAAGATTAGAGATCTCTTCAAGAAAGTTAAAGATACCAAGGAAACATTTCATACAAAGATGGACACAATAAAGGACAGAAATGGTATGGACCTAATAGAAGCAGAAAATATTAAGAGGTGACAAGAATACATAGAACAACTACACAAAAAAGATCCTAATGACTCAGATAACTATGATGGTGTGATCACTCACTGATAGCCAGACATCCTGGAACACAAAGTCAGCTGGGCTTTAGGAAGCATCACTACAAACAAAGATAGTGGAGGTGATGGAATTCCAGTTGAGCTCTTTCAAATCCTAAAAGATGATGCTATAAAGTGCTATACTCAATATGCCAGCAAATTTGGAAATCTCAGCAGTGGCCACAGAGACTGGAAAAGGTCAGTTTTCATTCCAATCCCAAAGAAGGGCAATGCCAAAGAATGTTCAAAGTACCACACAATTGCACTCATCTCACATGCTAGCAAAGTAATGCTCAAAATTCTCCAAGCAAGGCTTCAACAGTACATGAACTGAGAAATTCCAGATATTCCAAGTTGGATTTAGAAAAGGCAGAGGAACCAGAGATCGTATTGTCAACATCCATTGAATATCAACATCCGTTGAATCTTAAAAAAAAAAAAAAAGCAAGAGAGCTCCAGAAAAAAATCTACTTCTTCTTTATTGACTAAGACAAAGCCTTTGACTGTGTGGATCACAACAAACTGTGGAAAGTTCTTAAAGAGATGGGAATACCAGACCACCTGACCTGCCTCCTGAGAAATCGGGATGCAGGTCAAGAAGCAACAGTTAGAACTGGACATGGGAAAACAGACTGGTTCCAAATCGGGAAAGGAGTATGTCAAGGCTGTATACTGTCACGCTGCTTATTTAACTTATGTAAGTCCATCTTGCAGAGTCCATCAAGAGAAATGTTGGACTGGATGAAGCACAAGCTGGAATCAAGATTGTCAGAAGAAATATCAATAATCTCAGATATGCAGATGTCACCACCTTTATGGCAGAAAGCAAAAAGGAACTAAAAAGCCTCCTGATGAAAGTGAAAGAGGAGGGTGAAAAAGCTGACTTAAAACTCAACCTTCAAAAAACTAAGATCATGCCATCTGGTCCCATCACTTCATGGCAAATAGATGGGGAAATAAAGGAAACAGTGACAGAATTTATTTTCTTGGGCTCCAAAAGCACTGCAGATGGTGACTGCAACCATGAAATTAAAATATGCTAGCACCTTGGAAGTAAAGCTATGAACAACATAGAAAGCATATTAAAAAGTAGATACATTACTTTGTGAACAAAGATTCGTCTAGTCAAACCTATGGTTTTTCCAGTAGTCATGGATGAATGTGAGAGTTTTACCATAAAGAAAGGTGAGCACCGAATAATTGATGTTTTGAAACTCTGGTGTTGGAGAAGACTCTTGAGAGTCCTTTGGACTGCAAGGAGATCAAACCAGTCAATCCTAAAGGAAATCAGTCCTGAATGTTCATTGGAAGAACTGACGCTGAAGCTGAAGCTCCAATACTCTGGCCACCTGATGTGGAGAACTGACATCACTGACAGCATTGGAAAAGACCCTGATGCTGGGAAAGATTGAAGGCAGGAGAAGGGGACAACAAAGGATGAGATAGTTGGATGGCATCACCAACTCGATGGACATGAGTTTGAGCAAGCTCTGGGAGTTGGTGATGGACAGGGAGGCCTAGGGTGCTGCTGTCCATGGGGTCACAAAGAGTCAGACACAACTGAGCAACTGGACAGACAACCTACCTTCTCAACTCGATTATACAACTGTCACTAACAATAGCCATCCTCAGTGAAGTTTCCCTGGTGCTTTTTCCAGATTAGTTAAATCATTCAGTTGCACTGCCAGGAATTCAACGCAAACTGGCTTAAGCAAAGTAGGGAATTTGTTGGATCATTGTATTATTTATCCACTGCTAGGTAACCAATTATGAAACTTGGCAGCTTAAAACAGTAAACATTTATTTATTTATTTATTTTAGACATTTATTATCTCACCATTTCTATGGATCAAGAATCTAGACACAGCTTAGCTGGGCACCTCTGGCTCACAGTCCCTCACTAAGCTACAGTCAAGGTGTCAGCCAGGACTACAGTCATTTCAAGGCCCTCCCAGGGGAGGATTCACTTCCAATTTCACCTCCAAGGCTCTTGGAAGGCCTCAAGATCTCATCAACTATTGACATTAGTTCCTTGCTGGCTGGAGGCCATCCTTACAACATAATACTTATCTCCTAGCATGAGGTCAGGGAAGGATGGGGGTGTGAAGGGAGGGTAGAGAGAGTCAGCCCAAAATGGAAGGCACATCCCATCCCTTCTGCCACATTCTACTCACTAGAAGCAGGTCACTAAATCCATCTCATACTCAAGAAGAGTTGATTACACCAGGGCATGTACTAGTTATCTCTACCAGGAGGTAGAGATCTGTAAGGGGCATCTTCAGAGCCAAGTTTAGAACGTAAGTCTCCTGAGACTGAAGCAAGTTATGCCCGTTATAGGTTTGCAAGTACTGTGAAGGTTAATAATAGACTGGGGAGCTCTACCCCAGCCTGAGCATATACGAATCTGTGGTGCTCAATATAAACAGCCCTCGCTGGGACACACACACACACACAGCTGCGGAAGCTGTGGTAAGTGCTTCCCCCTTCAGCCTGTAATCTGAAAGTAGATCATCATGGCGAGCCCAAGGAGACACACAGATGACTGGGTTCTGCAACCTTTCTCCAATAAACCACCGAAGAGTCAACCACACGTACTCTCTCCCTGTCTATGGACCCTTCTCCTCTTCTTGCTCATGGGTAAGTCCACATTGTGGTCACTGGTATTCCCGTGAGGCTGGTCACATTTTTGCTGGGGACTCTAGTTATGTAAGGGCTTCCCAGGTGGCGCAGTGGTAAAGAATCTGCCTGCCAATGCAGGAGCCACAGGAGCTGTGGGTTCCATCCCAGGGCTGGACGATCTCCTAGAGGAGGAAATGGCATCCCACTCCAGTATTCTTGCCTGAAAAACTCCGTGGACAGAGGAACCTGGTGGACTACAGTTCCTGGGGTCACAAAGATTTGGACATGACTGAGCAATTGAGCATGGTACACAGCACTAGTTGATAAAAGCAGGAAACAATCTCCTTTTGGTAATTTTTCTGCAGGTTCCACCTTACTGTGAGCTGTGTGTGTGTGTGTGTGTGTGTGTGTGTGTGTGTGAGTATACATAGTTACACACCATGAGTAGGTGAATTTCTAGCCCAGACTCAAATAACCCCAGGTTCAGACTCTATTCTTTTTGCCCTTACATTTTCAGAATAAGAAATGCTGCATGATGAGTTTGTTCCCTATGCAATGTGGGTAAGACCTACAGAGGGATACAAGAAACTTGTCCTGATAACAAACCACCTACCAGTTTCCAAGGGAAGGATAGGACTGCTGCTGCTGCTGCTGCTGCTGCTGCTAAGTCGCTTCAGTCATGTCCAACTCTGTGCGACCCCATAGATGGCAGCCCACTAGACTCCTCTGTCCCTGGAATTCTCCGGGCAAGAATACTGGAGTGGGTTGCCAATGCATGAAAGTGAAAAGTGAAAGTGAAGTTGCTCAGTCGTGCCTGACTCTTAAGGATCCCACGGACTGCAGCCTACCAGGCTCCTCTACCCGTGGGATTCTCCAGGCAAGAGTACTAGAGTGGGTTGCTGTTGCCTTCACCAGATAGTACTGCTGGAGCTTCTTTTTATATTCTGCCTTGTTTATCACATGTTTGGAAGCTTCACTGGGGATCTGGAGATGGTCTGGTGGCCCTCAGCTAGTTGGCTTCTATCTGAATATCTTTTCTCCCCAACATTCTACCTCCCCATGAAGGCCCAATTTCTGCTAGTTTCTGGGAACTTTTCTCAGGAGCATGGCCTGAGCCATCTCTCTCCAATGGGCAGAGCTGACACCAGTACCCAGGAAGGGTCTCAACCACTGACACAGTGGCAGTTACTGTCCCTCTGGAATTCTGATTCCTCATCAGGGATTTGAGAGGATAATGCAGGAGCACTAGGGACCTCACAGTAGTAAGGATGAAGTTAGAGGCTGAGCAGTGAGCAGAACTCTAGAAAACTCTCAGATGCATGTATAGGGGTAGAGGGACCCCAGACCTCAGGCTGGATTTCAGTCTAACCTCTCTTCACTTTCTATTTCATCTTTGTTTACCATAAGAACACAGGTAGCAGCAAGGCTATTTATATTCACACTTAACTCTTGGGGTGCTTCCTTGTTGTGTTGGATAAACCTGGAATTAGCCACATGGTCAAAAAAGATGGTCAAAAAAATGAATTTCAAACAGTTCAGTGTAAAGAGATATCTCCTTCTGTGATACCACCAGTCAGGGTGACCTCAAGCCTCACTGTTTTGGTCTAGAAGGCAGTTTTCTTGATGTTTCCACGTTTCCAAGGAGTGCTTTCAGGAACTTAGGAGGCAGTAGGGTGAACAAGTCCAACCCCCTGCCCCTAGCTTTAATGTCAGGAATATTTGAAATTAAGTTCTTGTTCCATCATTTATCAGGTGTGTGAGTCTCTACTTCTTAAGTGTAGAATACAAACAATAAGATGTACTATGCAAGACTGTTTTATAGATTAAGGATGTATGTGTAAATGCTTGGCATACAGTTGGTGGAAGCTATGTTTGTTATTATAATAATCACTGTTTTAAGTACATTATTCAGAAAATATTAAAGAATGGCCAAGTCAAATTCAGTTATCACAATCTTTAAACCCTCCGTTTAATAATTTGTCAAACGATGTAGTTCAAGATAAAATGGATGATACCTGCAACTCCTGTATGGGACCTACGTAGCACTGCTTGCTGCAATAGGATCTGACCTGTAGGAACCACATCGTGCTCCTCCCACTGACATGTGTGAGTTTTGTTTACCATTGTTGTGAGGAGATACAAGGTCAAGACACATTCATATGTCCCCAGCCAAGACCTACCACCTTCTGGGCTCCCAGGATGGGGTCGTCAGTGCTCCCAGCCTTTATACCCCAGGGTATCATCTACCCAAAATCTGGGTTCTGCCACTGATCAACCCTGTAATCTCAGGCAAGTGTCTTAAACCCTCTAAATTTCAGTTCCTTATCAGAAAAAAAGGGCTACTTATGAGATTAATTTTGAGAATTCAAATGAATGATTTCTACAAAGTGCCTAATACACACATAGCAATCATAAGCAGGCTCTTCTGGATGACAAGAGCTCTCTTTTAGGCAACCTCAAACCACCATCACATCAGCTGAACTTCTATCTTCTGAATCTGTCCCAGAGTCTACCTGAACAGACCCTCTCACATCCTGGGTGTCTAGTCCTATGTCTTCCCTGGCAGCCTCTCCAGAAGGTCCAAGTGCTCAGATGAAGGGGGTCTGGGCAGAGACCACTCCCCTGGCCTGCACCAGTCTCCACCCTGCATCTGTGTCTCCTGTGACCTTTAGACTTTAAGAACACACTTCAAACTTTTCCCATCCCTCCCAGCTATTCTTTGGCCTCTCCTCTGTCTCCAACATTCTCTACATATTTTTCCACCCAAAATTCTTGTGGGAATAATCTGAGTCCTGAACCCATCCGATTTAGGCTAGAGTTTACAGAGCACTCTTGAGAGTCTTAGAAGCCTGGAATCTGGGAATCCAGGCTGGAGTCACTCAGCAGAACTCACAAGGCCTCTCCAAGGAAATAAGCTGCTGTAACCAAATGTCAGGCCTCTGGAAGCCCTGGAAACAACAGTTATCAGTGATCTGAGTTTTTCCTGAGATGAGGAAATCAGGTGCTTAATCAATGCTACCCAACCCCAAGCCTTTTTCCTAAGGATAGACCAGATTTTCCTGGCCAAATAAAAGTTAAGCTGAGATTCCCTGAACACTGAGGAAAATGTAAGGTGATAGTAGAAGTGAAAGATGCTTTTTTTGTTCCCAATATTTTATTATGAAAATTCTCAAACATACAGAAAACTTGCAAGAATTTTTCAGTGAACACTCAGATACCTCCCATCTCAGTTCTCCCATTGGGGTTTTACTTTTCTTACTATATCACACACCTATTCATCTATCCACCGGTTTAGTCGTCCATCAATACATCTTGTTTTTTTTAAGGTGCTGTTTTTTTACTTTATTAGTCCTTTATGATTTATAGCAACCTGATTTTATTTCATCTCTAACACATTTCTGGAGGAAGGTGGTACAGGTGGGCCATTTCTAGCTTATAGATGAGTAAACCGATTCTCAGGGAAATTCAGAAATTCATCCAAAGTCACCATTCTCATTTCCTTGTGGAATAGAAGCCTATAAAGTCTTCTGTATTGATTATTGTAGCTACATTCATGAGAGAGAATGTCATGAGAGAGAATAACTTTGCTAAGCAGTGGACCTAGAGGGAGGACAGCCAAAATATCATCTCATTTCTCAACATCTAGCATTTATTATCAACATGTGTTTTTAGAATGAATGAATGACTGCATGCATGCATGCATGAATAAACAAACGAATGAATGCTGGCTAGAGGATCCCAGCTGCTTCTCCAAGTCCCTCTTTTGTCTCTGCAGGGCAAGGAGTCTCTGAAAAGGACTCAGCCTCAACAGTGGTGAAAGGCATTCTAGGGGGTTCAGTGATTCTCTCCCTGAACATTTCAGTGGATGCAGAAGTTGAGCGCATCACCTGGAGTGGTCCCAAAGACACTATTGCTTTAGCATTGCCAAGTGGAGAGATTTTGTTGTTAGACAAAAGCTACCAAGGGCGAATAGACATCCCAGAAAACAACTCTTTGTCTATTAACAAGCTGACTCTGAAAGATGCTGGTTCATACAAAGCCCGGATAAACCAAAAGGGATCTGAAGACATCAATGAGAGATTCATCTTATATATCTATGGTAAGTTCCAGAGAGCACATGTGAGCTTTGAGATTTTATTTTTAAAAGTAGTCTTTTTTCCTCTGCAAGGATTTATCTAAGATGAATAAAGCAATGATGTTGGCCATTTTCACCCAATTTCATAAGTACAGATATCAAGAGTGAAAAACAACTAAAATATGGTTAAGAGCCATTTGGATTCTCTCTCTGTTAATATCCTTTATCCATCTGTATTAGATTGTTAGAGTTGCCATAACAAAATATCAGAGACTGGGTCATTTAAACAACTGAAATTCATTTTCTCACAAGTCTGGAGGCTTGAAGTCCAAGATCAAGGTGTCGCAAGCTTGATTTCTTCTGAGCCTCACTCCTTGGCTTGCAGATGGCCAGCATTTTAATGTGTCCTCACATGGTGCTCCCTCTGTCTGCATTGTCTGTGTCTTAGTCTCCTCTGTTTACAAGGACACCATTCACACTGGATTAAGGCCCACATTACAACTCCACTTTAACTTAATTATCTCTTTAAAGGCTCTGTCTCCAAATACAGCCACATTCTGAGGTACTAGGGCTTAAGACTTCAACACAGGAATTTTTATTCAGCCCACTGAATAAGAATAAAAATAGCACTGTGATCTCTGGTCCCCCCAAACTCTTGTCTTTGTCACAAAATACATTCACCTCATCTCAACAGCCCACAAAGTCTTATCTCATTCCATCATCAAATTCAAAATCTTTTCTAGATATCATCTAAATCATATGTAAGTGAGATTTGAGGCAAAATTCCTCTCCAGTTATGGACCTGTAGAACCAGACAAGTTACCTGCTTTCATGTTGGCACAGGGACACAATAGACATTTACATTCCAAAAGGGAGAAATTGGAAAGAAGAAAGGGGTCACAGGTCCCAAGCAAGTCTAATCCTATTAAGGCAAATTCCATTAGATTTTTAAAAAAATTTTATTGGGATATAGTTGATTTACAATGTAGTGTTAGTTTGAGATGTACAGCATAATAAATCTGTTATACATGTATGTATATCCACTCTTTCTTAGATTCTTTTCCCATATAGGCCATTACAGAATATTGAGTAGAGTCCCTGTTCCATACACAGGGACTATACAGTAGGTCCCTATTAGTCAATCTATTTTATATGTAGCACTGTGTATATGTAAATACCAATCTCCCAATTTATCCTTCACCCTCTCTGGTAACCAGAAGTTTATTTCTTACATCTGTTACTCTATTTCTGTTTTACAGATAAGTTCATTTTTAAGATTCCAAGTATAAGCAATATCATATGATGTCTTTCCCTGTTTGACTTACTTCACTCAGTATGACAATCTCTAGGCCCATCCATGTTGCTATAAATGGAATTCTTTTTCTTTTTTTTATGACTGAGTACCACATCTTTTTAAGGTTCAAGAACCACCCCCACAAACACTCCCTGGGCCTACATCCTTTAGGCTCGTGATGCCAGTGGCAGACCCATTAACCTCTGAACTTCCCATGGGGCCATTCTTCCCTTTTCCTGAAGGATAAGGGATGATCTCAGGGGGATATCTCTACTGGCTCATTCTTGAAAATCCCTCCAATCTGATAGCCTTCTTTCATTTAGTGCCATCTGTGTCTGTTTAATCCAAGCTGGCAGAATTTCTACTTAGATAGTTGATTGGATCCATGAATCACACCATTGTCTATCCATACTCTCAGTGTTTTCTCCAGACACAAGTTCTCATTTTTTTTTTTTTTCACAATATAGATAGGCTGAGACTTTTCCAAATCTTCAAATTCTGGTTTCTTCTTGCTTAACAGTTCCTTCCTCAATTTATCTTTCCTTTCTGACATTTTACTATGAGCAAAAGGAGAAAACAGGCTTCCCGGGTAGCTCAGTTGGTAAAGAATCCACCTGCAATGCAGGAGACCTGGGTTCAATCCCTGGGTTGGGAAGATCCCCTGGAGGAGGGCATGGCAACCCACTCCAGTATTCTTGCCTGAAGAATTCCACAAACCGAGGAGCCTGGCAGCCTATGGTTCATGGGATCGCAAAGAATCAGACTCAACTGAGCGACTAAGCACAGCACAAAAGGAGAAAACAAATAGTGCCCTCAGCGCTTTGCTTGGCGATCTCCTTAACTGAACAATAAGTTCATCACTTAAACGTTCAAAAGTAGAACACAATTTGTCTAAGTTCTTTGCTGCTTTGTAATAAGTATCACTTTTCCTCCAATAACATGTTCTTCATTTTCAACTAATACCTTACCAGGAACATCGTTAATGTTAATATTTCTACCAATGTTATGTTGATGATAATATATGTCTATCTCTGAGATAATAGACGCTTTCTCTACAGCTGTCTTCTTTCCTTTTAAGCTCTTACCAGAATCCCCTTTAACATCCCTATTTTTGTAAATGGTCTCTTGAAGACAATCTAGGCTTTTTCTCACATGCATCTTAAAACTCTTCCAGCTTCTATCCATTAACCAGTCCCAAAGTCACTCAACATTTTTGGGAATTTGCCACAGTAGCACCCCAGGTGTGGTGCAAAAGTCTGTATTGGTTTGCTAGGGCTGTCATAACAAAACAGCACAGACTGAATGACTTAAACAAGAAAGATTTATTTTTTTCACAACTCAGAAGGCTGATTAAGATGTCAGCAGGTTTGGTTTCTTCTGAGGTCTCTTTCTTTGGCTTATATACGGCCACCTTCTTTCCCTATGTCCACAGATGGTTGTCTCTATGTTGTTTTTATCTCAGTCTCCTTTTTTTGTTTTTTTAATTTTAATTTATTTATTTATTTAAATTGGAGGCTGATTTCTTTACAACATTGTAGTGGCTTTTGCCAAACATCGACATGAATCAGCCACAGGCACATATGTGTTCCCCATCCAGAACCCCCTCCCACCTCCCTCCCAATCGCATCTCCCAGGGTCGTCCCAGTGCACCAGCCCTGAACGCCCTGTCTCATGCATCGAACCTGGACTGGTGGTCCACTTCACATATGATAATATACACATTTTAAAGCTACCCTCTCAAATCATCCCACCCTCGCCTTCTCCCAAAGAGTCCAAAAGACTGTTCTTTACATCTGTGTCTCTTTTGCTGTCTCGCATATAGGGTCATCATTACCATCTTTCTAAATTCCATATATATGCATTAGTATACTGTATTGGTGTTTTTCTTTCTGACTTACTTCACTCTACATAATAGGCTCCAGTTTCATCCACCTCATTAGAACTGATTCAAATGCATTCTTTTTAATAGCTGAGTAATATTCTATTATGTATATGTAAAACACTTTTCTTATCCATTCATCTGCTGATGGACATCTAGGTTGCTTCCATGTCCTGGTTATTATAAACAGTGCTTTGATGAACATTGAGGTACATGGGTCTCTTTCACTTCTGGTTTCCTCAGTGTGTATGTCCAGCAGTGGGATTGCTGGGTCATATGGCAGTTCTATTTCCAGTTTTAAAAGGAATCTCCACACTGTTCTCCATAGCGGCTGTACTAGTTTGCATTCTCACCAACAGTGTAAGAGGGTTCCCTTTTCTCCACACCCTCTCCAGCATTTATTGCTTGTAGACTTTTGGATAACAGCCATCCTGACTGGTGTGTAATAGTACCTCATTGTGGTTTTGATTTGCATTTCACTGATAATGAGTGATGTTGAGCATCTTTTCATGTGTTTGTTAGCCATCTGTATGTCTTCTTTGGGGAAATGTCTGTTTAAATCTTTGGCCCATTTTTTGATTGGGTCATTTTTTTTTTTTCTGGAATTGAGCTGCAGGAGCTGCTTGTATATTTTTTAGATTAATTCTTTGTCAGTTACTTTGTTTGCTATTATGTTCTCCCATTCTGAAGGCTGTCTTTAAACCTTGCTTATCGTTTCCTTTGTTGTGCAAATGCATTTAAGTTTAATTAAGTCTCATTTGTTTATTTTTACTTTTATTTCCATTATTCTGGGAGGTGAGTCATAGAGGATCCTGCTGTGATTTATATCAGAGAATGTTTTGCCTATGTTTTCCTCTAGGTGTTTTATGGTTTCTGGTCTTACATTTAGATCTTTAATCCATTTTGAATTTATTTTTGTGTATAGTGTTAGAAAGTGTTCTAGTTTCATTCTTTTACAAATGGTTGACCAGTTTTCCCAGCACCACTGGTTAAAGAGATTGTCTTTTTTCCATTGTATATTTTTGCCTCCTTTGTCAAAGATAAGGTGTCCATAGGTGCATGGATTTATCTCTGGGCTTTCTATTTTGTTCCATTGAGCTATAATTCTGTCTTTGTGCCAGTACCATACTGTCTTGATGACTGTGGCTTTGTAGTAGAGACTGAAGTCAAGCAGGTTGATTCCTCCAGTTCCATTCTTCTTTCTCAAGATTGCTTTAGCTATTCGAGGTGTTTTGTATTTCCATACAAATTGTGAAACTATTTGTTCTAGTTCTGTGAAGAATACTGTTGGAAGGTTGATAGGGATTGCATTAAATTTATAGATTGCTTTGGGTAGTATACTCATTTTCACTATATTGATTCTTCTGATCCATGAACATGGTATATTTCTCCATCTATTTGTGTCCTTTTTTATTTCTTTCATCAGTGTTTTATAGTTTTTTATATATAGGTCTTTTGTTTCTTTAGGTAGATGTATTCCTAAGTATTTTATTCTTTTCGTTGCAACGGTGAATGGAATTGTTTCCTTAATTTCGCTGTTTTCTCATTGTTAGTGTATAGGAATGCAAGGGATTTCTGTGTGTTTATTTTATATCCTGCAACTTTTTTTTTTAAAGGACATCAGTCATGTTGGACTAGGGGCCATCCTAATGACCTGATTTTAAATTAATTACCTTTGTTTCCAAATACAGTGCTATATTCAACCGCACTCTGAGGTACTGGGGGTTAAGACTTCAACATATGTATTTGGGGTGAGGGAGGGACACAAAATTAAGCTAAGCCTATGGCTTAATTTTTCTATCATATCGTTTGACATTTTTGACTGATTTGTAGGGAGTTCTGTGTATATTAAGGACATGGAATTCTACGCAGTTAGGAGAAACAGAAAGAACCAACTTAATATATACTAATATACAACCATTTCCAAAATATATTATTAAAATTTTTAAAAGCTTCAGGACTATATGTATAATATGCTATCATACATATGTCTATAAGTAAAATATCTCTGAAAAGATCAACAAGAAATTCATAACACTAATTCCCTCCAGGAACAATAATTCCTAAGGAGAAAAATTAGGTGGTTAGGGGCAAGAGAGCTTGTTTCTTTGTGTGTGTGTGTGTGTGTGTGTGTGTATGTATACCTTTTGTATCTTTGCAGTTTCAATTTTATATATTGCCTATTCCATAAAAAGAAAATGAACTTGCACACACACACACACACACACATGCACACACACACTGTGAACAGAGGAAATGGAACAAAAGGGAAGGAGAAGACCAGGAAGAAAGTCTGAAAGCAACATGGGTTCCAAATTTAGACCAAAAGGCAAGGGCAACTCAAATTATAGAGGCAGAGCTTCCAACTCCCTAGAGTCTGAGGCTAGCTCAATTCATTTATTTATTAACATTTACCAAAGATTCATGAGTGCCTTTCAAGGGTCAGGCAGGTGCTGGATGTTTAGGTATGGATACTGGCTCTGTCTTTAAGAAATTCACAGACTGGTGGGGGAGAGAGAGAATTAAGACTGTTGTCATGTTGAGTCACAATGATAACACCTGTAGAGGGTACTAGGTAAGCACAGAGGAAAGACAGTCAACCTTTGTGGGAAACTAAGTAAAAAAGAAAGAAAAACTTCACACAGGAACAGACAATGCTGGTCTCTCCCTTCCGCCCTCTGCTCCGCTACCATCCCCATCTTTTTTCCTTAGCCCTTTCCTGCTGGGGAAGCAGTCAGAGTAGTCTTTTCATTGCCATTGTCCTTGCAGAACAGCTGCAGGAGCCCCAAGTCACCATACAGTCTGTGAACGTGTCTGAGAATGCCTCCTGTACCATCACCCTGGTATGCTCTGCAGAGGGGGCAGGGGGAGATGTTCAGTACAAATGGACTTCGAGGGATCCTCGTGCTTCTGAATCCTGGGGGGACCCTACTCTCATCATCTCCTGGTTGCCCTGTGACGCAGACCTACCATACACCTGCACAGCCAAGAACCCGGTCAGCCAGAGCAGCTCCTACCCTGTCCATGTCTCGCAGTTCTGCACAGGTAACTGGCTTCAATAAGGCCCAGAAACAGTCTAAGCAGCTATAGAGTCTAAACCCCAGGATTCTGGCAGGACACAGATGAAATAGTGAGGTTAGAGAACAGACTTGCAGATTCCTTTTTCTCTACCCTCAAGAGGCTAAGAGAGACTGACAGGGGACTTAGGCACTCCCAGGGCACTGTGAAACCCTAAGAGTCTGCAGAGAGAAGGAAAGAATGTATGGATGCAGAAATCTAGATTGCTCTTTGCTGGGGTAGGGAGTGTCTCCTCGGATGTCCTCAAAGCAGCAGAGAGGCAGGAGAGGCCTGGGTATGCACTAGACAGAGCCAGATGCTTATTTGTGCATGACAAGTGGCCATGGGAAAGCAGCAGGGATGCCTCATCAGAAAAGGGGAGGAGGGATCCTGGGCAGGAGGGTCTCAGGGACTTCAGTCCCTTCAGGTAGGCTGAGGGTCAAGGGGTCAGGACCAGTGGCTGAAATTGCAATATCTCACCTCTGACCACAGATCTAGGAGCCTCTCGAGGAGGATCAATGGGGGAGACGGTGCTAGGGGTCCTGGGGGAGTCCATCACCCTATCCCTGGCACTCCTGGACAGTCAGCACATAGACAATGTTGTCTGGATGTTTAACACATCTATTATCAGCAAAGAGTGGAGAGAAGAAGGAATAGCCAATCAACTCATTGAGTTCAAGAATCCGGATCAGAACACAGTGTGGGTCTCAAGCCAAGACTACTCTCTAAGGATTATCCAGCTGAGGATGGAGCACGCTGGCCTCTACCATGCCTACCTGTGCTCAAATGCCAGAATTGCCAGCGTGAAGCACATCAATCTGCGCATCTACCGTGAGTGTCTGAGTTGAGCACCCATCATTAGATTCCTTTCCTGAAAGATTTCTCTCTTTGCTGCCTATCCCACCTCCCTCCTCCTACAAAATGCCTTAGACCACTAAGACAACTACTCAGTTCACACCAGTCAGTTCACAGGAGGACAATACAACCAGCAGATGGGCAAAATCTCCCTGCTCAGGGCCCCCTTCTAGGCTTCCAGTTAAGCCTCAACCAAGCAACTTTCGGTACCTGCCCTGTCCTCCTGCATTGATTTATGGGTGGGACCAGGAACTCTACAACATGTATGTTTAAAGAACACTGCAATTTTGTATAAAGGCAAAACTGGCTGGGGTATAATCACAGAAGACTGTGGAGAAAGTCTTTAATATCCTGTGAGCTCCAAGAGCTTGGAAGGGTACTCAGCTTCCCTAAGTGTGAAGGACAGAACTCAGTCTCCCTCCTCCACCTTGGGCTTCACTGGAGCTTGGCTGGACAGTTTGTATAATTTATATTTGCTAGCTCCTTCACCTGTACCATTCAGACATGGTCAACCTATTTCCTGCCTGGGCGTGTTGGTGTCTCAGTACTTGGGAAAGTAGTCACAATCCATGATCCTGTTAAAATATGTAAGTCAGCTAGTTCACAGCTATTGTTGCCTACTGTTACTCAAATATCAAAGAACCAGGAAAAAAATCAAGTAAAAGGAATAAGAAACTGGGAACAAACTGTGCCAGCCATATGTTGCTTTTAAAAGTGCTAGTATTTATTAAGTACTAACTCTGCGACAGTGCTCTGCTCTTCTTTCTATATTTCTTATCTCATGTAAGCAAACAAATTAGATGATGGGACCTCAGAATGTAAGCCTTGGAGGGTCTCAGGGCAGGTAGAAGCATTGTGCTTATCTGTGCTGATTGGTTTGCTTGTTCTTCACAGTATATCATATAGAATGATGTCTTTTATAGTATGTCTTTTCACCTTTCATTAACTCTTCTATACATGGGCTTCCCTGGTGGCTCAGAGGTTAAAGTGCCTGCCTACAATGTGGGAGACCTGGGTTCAATCCCTGGGTCGGGAAGATTCCCTGGAGAAGGAAATGGCAACCCACTCCATTATTCTTGCCTGGAGAATCCCATGGACGGAGGAGCCTGGTAGTCCATGGGGTCACAAAGAGTCAGACACGACTGAGGAACTTCACTTCACTTCACATATCTGATCATCAAGTGATAAGCTGAGATTTCATAGCAACCAAAGGAAAGGCCAGGTGAAACTTCCCAGCCCTAAGGCAGTGTCAATGCACAACTTAATGAATATATTTTGATTGGTCCTTGCCCAGTGGGCGGGCCTGACTCCAAATCTGGTCTGCCTTTCTCCTCACACAGAGAGGCTGAAGAAGCCAAAAGTCACGAGGAGCCTTGGGCTCATAAAGGACGGCATCTGCAAGATCAGCCTGACATGCTCAGTGGAGGACAGTGGACACAATGTGACATATGGATGGACTCCTCTGCCTAAAGGAGCTGTAATTTCCCAAGGGGGAGCTCACCTCAGCATCTCCTGGAGAAGTGGAGAAAAACACCCCAACTTCACCTGCACGGCCAGCAACCCTGTCAGCAACAGCTCCCGGCAGTTTCTTTCTAGGGACCTCTGTCCAGGTTGCTCCCCATCTCTGTTTAGCCAGACCTCAGAGCCTTGGGTCCTTGGACCTAAGAGTTTTCCTTCCGAGCAGTTCTTTATGAAGTGCAGCAAGCAGAGTGAGAGTCTTTAGAGCAGCACTTGCCAATAGGAATATAACAGAAGTCACATAGGTAATTTAAATTTTTAAGTCATATAGAAAAGGCAAAAACAAAGGTAAAATTAATTTTAATCATATATTTTATTTTACCCAACATATCCAAAATATCATCCTTCAACATGTAATCAATACAAAGAATTATTCATGACATAATTTGCATTTCAGTTCGTATGAAGCCTTTGAAATCCAGGATGTGCTTTACCCTTATGGCACATCACAATGAAGTACTTCCCTTCTCATGGGAAGTACTTGATCTGTATTCAGATTTCATAAAATTTGCAATTGAAAAAATATATTTATGTCTAACTTGTTCAAAATGTACTTAACAGTTTTTCAATTAGGAATTGAGTAACTGTTTTTAAATTTTAATTTTAATTAATTTAAATTAAATAGTTTATTTCCTCAGTCATACTAACCAAGATCACACAGCAAAAGCAGGATTGAGATTCTGCATTCTATGCTCTGCTCTTCCCTAGCAAGAAGTAGAGGGGAAAAAAACGAAGGTCACCCAGAATCTGGGCTCACTACCTAGAATTCTCCTTATGCCTCTTTTAGAGAAGGGCAGTGATATGATGGATAAGGGTGTTTTAGAGTCTGGCAGCCTGCATTCAAATCTCAGCTCAGGTTCTCTGTGACACTGGACAAGCCATAAACCTCTCTATCCAGGGGTGGTACCTGCCTTACTGCTATAATTTCTTGCTTAGAGGATGACTGCTCAATAAACAGTTGTAGAATGAATGAATGAATAGGAATATATTCTGCAATAGTGTGGGATTTTAAGAGGCAGATAGGATGGCCATTCTGTTCTGTCCAGTTTGCCCTAACTCTCTTCTTATTACTTATACTAATATCCCCCATTTCCTCTTCACAGGACCTGAGAGAAGCACAGAGTTTTGGATTGGGCTCTCCCTGGTGGTTCTTTTCATCCTTCTGGGCTTTGGGATCTCTGGCTGGTGCTTTTGGAAGCAAAAAAGAAGATGTGAGTTTCTGACATCAATGACATCTGCCAGCACTAGGCCATTTCCTTGGGACCTTTGGAGATGTCCTTGTCCTCTTATAACCCCCTTCTACCCCTTCTCTCTCAAACCTCATTTCTTCTCAGAGTGATCAGTGAGGGGTGTCAGTGGGGACTCTTTAGTTGCAAATAATTGAAACCCAATTCAAGCTAGCTTAGACAAAAAAAAAAAGGTGACATGAAGCACAAGGGGAGTGAGTTGTTATCTGAGGGCTTAAATGGTCAGTCTTTGGGGAAGGAAGGGAAGAGCTGGCCTAGAGACAAACGTCACCAGAGCCTCAAAAGTCACTAGAGCGCTCCATCTTTCATCCCTATTTTTCCCTTTGAGCCAGCTTAGCTCTCTTTCTTCAGCCAACTGAAGGGCAGGGTGGGTAGAATGTACCAAAACAGAGCAGCTTGTACTCCAGGCTCACATGTACTGGTAGTTCAGACACCAGGAAGGAGAGAAAGATGTTTCCCGACCAACTCCAATTTGAAGAACCTTAGAAACCTGATTGGCTCCACTTAAGTCATGTGACTGTTTCTTGGGCTAATCACTGTGGCCAATAGGATGAACTTTTGTGATTGGCAGCTCTTTCTGGAATACTACAGGGAGATGGAGTAGTTTCCAGGAAGAACAGATTGGTTAGAACACAGGGTCCCTGGAAGAATTACTGTGAGTCAGCAAACCAAACTGATAAGTGGCAACCACAGAGGGATCATAGCTCTCCCTTCCAGAGAGATGGCAGGAGGCCCCAGAGCATTCTCCTCAGCTGAAAATGACCCTAGACTCTGGCCATCCCTTCCTGTGGGCTTGTACTCACATCAGGGTTCACCCTCCTCCCAAAAGCCTTTTCCCTGTCTACATCTTCAGAAATCTCTCTCCCTCTCCTCTGACTCTCACAAAATCAGAGACTCTCTCCTTTCACAGCCCGATTGACACTCCTTCTCTAACTTGGTTTTCCAGGTTCAACTGCAGCTTTCAGTTCCAGTCAAGCTGAGACGTCAGTTGACAGACCAGGTAATGTGTCACCAATGACACAGGCTATGGGGTCCCAGGCCACATGGAAGCTCCAGAACATGGCTACTCAGAGTGTGATCTGCATATGTGACCAACAACATGAGTATCTCCAAGAGCTTGTTAGAATTGCAAATCTTGGGCACCACTCTATAATTCTGAACATGAATCTGTATTTTAACAAGATCTGTAGATGAGTCACAAGACTGTTAAAGTTTGAGAAGCTACGTGTTAAAGGAAGGTGATTTGGAGAACAAAAGACACAAGGAGGCTGGACTCCTGAAAGATGGTAACCAGAGCTAGGAGAAGTAGTCTGTCCTCTGGGATATCTAGGATTCCTCAGGCACTGACTGTCATTACTGCAGTGTGCCCCATGATGAGGATGA
This sequence comes from Muntiacus reevesi, assembly GCF_963930625.1. Taxonomy (NCBI): domain Eukaryota; kingdom Metazoa; phylum Chordata; class Mammalia; order Artiodactyla; family Cervidae; genus Muntiacus; species Muntiacus reevesi. Next base: position 71,805,874 of record NC_089249.1, on the reverse strand, counting down.
AGCTATTGGCTCTATTCCAAGAATGGAGAAACAAAGACCAGATGCAATAGTAAATCTGTGACAGAAGCAAAATTAAAACATAAGTCTTTCTAGTTACCGATTACCCAAGAGTATTACTGAGGCAGTGGTTTTCTGATTTTTGATAAAGCTAAGGAATGCTTTCTTCAAACAAAATATTATGCAACACCCCAAAAGCACAATGCTTGTAAAAGTGGAGCTGTTCTGCTGAGCTTTGGGATGGAAAGCTGAGATGACTTCACCCTACTCTCCCACTCCGGAATCTCAGTGTTCTAAATTGCCACCTTGAACTCTGGAGCTCTGCAGTTCTAAGGAATCCCCAAACCCTGACCACTCAGTCAAACCCTTCTTTTAAAAATCCCTGTGTCACTTCTCATGGAGGGGATGCCCCAAGGAGGTAGAATAGGAGGAGGGCCTGCTGGGGGGAGCCAGGGGCTCAGTGTAGCCTTTTCTGATAGGAAAATGTAACCAAGAAAAAAGGGGCAAGAAATGGAAATAAATCTGGACTTTGGAGATTCCCACCAGCTTCCTCCTGAGAGCTGGCAGGGTCTCCACTAGCCTGAACTCTCCTTCCTAGGCATCCTGGGCACAAAAGGAAGAGAGAGAAAGTACTGGGGACACCGCTGGCATCCATGCCCCTCCTTCACCACCCCCCCAGCGCCTCTCCTCAGTGCCCAAGTCCTGCTTCTTTCACTTCTCCATTGTCTCTTCAACTTCCTTTTCTCTAAAGACTCTGCCACTGCCTGAGTTCATGCTGTCACCAATTTTTTGTTTTATTGAATAGATTTTTTTTTTTAATTTAAAAGTCAAATATTCACATGGTAAAAATTAAAAATAATCCCCTCCTAAATCCCAATGACCAGGTATTTCCCTGAAAAGACCTCTATTGTTAAAATATATGTATGTTTACATCCTTTGAGAGCATTTTCATGCATTTACAAGCTGTATATTTTGTCCTTTGATCACATATGTGAGAGTAATCTATCACATTTTTCTGAGTCTGCTTTTTTAAATCTAATTGTAGATTAAGACTGACTCCCATTTATTCCATTCTACAGATATACCTTAATAAGTCTTTATTAATAGACATTCCCATGCCTGTAATTTCTTCTCTAAAATATTATAATAGTTTCCTAACTAGCCATTCCGTCTCCAGATTTTCTCCTTTTTAGCTCTTCTGATGCCACTTTGGAAAGCTCAATTGTGACTGTTGTATAACCATCAATGGCTCCTTGTGGTCTTTGTCTGTTACTCAAAAGGCAAGATAACCTAGTGGTCATGTATATAAATTCTTTAATATTTATTTATGAATTTATTTTTGGCTGCATTAGGTCTTAGTTGCAGACGCTGGATCTTTGTTGTGGCACACAGGCTTCTCTCTAGCTATGACATGGGCTCCAGAACATGTGGGCTCTGTGGTTTGTGGTAGGCAGGCTCTCTAGTTGAGGAGCATGGGCTCAGGAGCTGCGGTGTACAGGCTTAGTTGCCCTGCGGCCTGTGGGATCTTAGTTTACCGACCAGAGATCCAACCTGCATCCCCCAGTTGGAAGACGGATCCTTAACCACTGGACCACCAGGGAATTCCCAGGTGTAAAAAGCCTGAGTTCAGATAATACTGTGTTTCAATCTTAGCTCTCCTCCTTTTTAGTGATCTTGGGCATTTCAGTCTCTAAACCTTAGTTTCCTTACTTTGCAAAATGAGGGCACCAACCTCTTAGCGTTGCTGTGAGGACTGCAAGGGACAGCAGGGAGTCCACAGTATGCACTCAATAGTGAGAGGATAACAGGCAGGAAGACCAGGGGTCTCCAAACGGAGGAAAGAGGCTGCAAGTGCCAGACATCTTTATCTCTCTTAAGCGGCAGGAGGAAACAAACCAGTGCTATTTTTTTCTTCTCTATACAAATTTAAAAGGAGGTTTCTCTTAAAATGCTGTGTTGCCATGACACCTGGTTTCACCTGAAGCTAACTACTCTCAAACCTTGAGTTAACCAATACATTTCTTTTTCTTATGGAAATGTTGTCTTAAGCTATGACTCTATCTTCAAGTTGGTTCTGCCAAATGGCCCAACCTACTTACTCAGTTATTGTTCCCCTAATCTATGTAAATGAAACTATTTGTTGGTAATCTGCCCTTCTACGAGATTCAAGTCAATCGTTTATGGCCAGGATGAATTATCTGGTGCCATTCTAAGTTTTATGACATGCCTTCCTTTTCATTAACAGATTGTGAGTAGCTATATAACCATAATGTACCCTGCCTGAGGACAGTCTTTGGATTAAACCCTCTGGCTAATTCTGTTACCTTAAAATGCAAATTATGGGAGTAGGTCTGGTTTTACAAGGATGTATCCTGCCTGAGGACAATTTTTGGATTAAACCTTCTGGCCAGTTCTGTTATCTTAAAATGTAAATTATGGGAGTAGGTCTTGTGAGATCTTTACAACCTCCAGACATTCTTTGGATTCATTGGAGAGTATATAACTCCATTGCTAATACTAGCAAAGGGGATACTCTTTTGCCCCCTTCTGATGCCTATGTCAGAAGCTTTCTCTATCTCCTTTATACTTTAATAAAACTTTATTACACAAAAGCTCTGAGCGATCCAGCCTCGTCTCTGATCCCGGATTGAATGCGTCTCCTCCGGAGGCCAAGAATCTTGGCGTCTTATCGTTCAGCAACAAACTTTCAATAGGAGATAACTTTGTGTGTCGGGGTATGGAGGCTCAGACATGTCCGACTCTTTGTGGCCCCATGGACTGTAGCTCACCAGACTTCCTCTGTCCATGGGATTCTCCAGGCAAGAATACTGGAGTGGCTTGCCATTTCCTTCTCCAGGCAATCTTCCTGACCCCCGGATCGAACCTGCATCTCTTGTGTCTCCTGCACTGGCAGACACATTCTTTAACACTAGTACTACCTGGTTTCCCAGGTAGATAAGTATCACTCAATATTTAGGGCCAGGCCACCTTTACTCTACTTTTTTCCTATGTAAAACTCATAGGGGGCAGTACTGAGTAACAGGTAAGACCATCAGAGGTCAGACTACCTGCTTTCGAATCCTGGCCCTCCCACTTCAACTTGGGCAAATATTCAGCCTTAATGTGCTCTGTTTTTTCATCTGTGAAACATAAATAAGGACAGTTATTATCTATGTTTAATGGGGTTTTATGCAGATTGAGTGAATTTATTCATGAAAAGCATTGTTTTTAGAACAGTGCCTGCCACACAGTTGGTACCTAAAAAGTGTAAGCCATTATTATTCTACATGTAGATCAAATGGGTTGACTGATATGCCCCAAAGGCAGTAGAGGTCCACCCAGTTGTTTATAGCAGCCACCCATTCTGATAGTCCTATGGCCAAACCACGTGGTTGCTAAATATTTTAAATATCATCCTTTTCCAAAAGAGAGGGTGCCTCAAGTTTCATACCTGCCTTTAATCATGCTGTTCTCTCCACCAAGAATACACTTTCACTCATCGAAGTCCCAGTGTGAAGGCCCACCTTAATTCAGTCCTTTTATAAGCTCTTCTCTGCTTCTGAACTGGAGACTATGTCCTCTCACTCATGCGCTTTCCTCATAGTTTTCCTACGACATTGTCAGAGCTGGCCTTACATAATTTGATTTATGTATGTATCTGACTCCCAGCTAGACAGTGTACTCCTTCAACACCAGGTCTAATTCACCTTTATGTTTCCCCAGAATACTGCTCACTGAGAGCTGCTAAGTCCATCACATGTCACACTCAAAGAATGTTTATCAAATGAATGAATAAGTGAGCGCTTGAAAGAAAGGAGGAAGGGGGAGGGGAATGGAGCCCCATGAGGGAAGACAGGAAAACTTTCCTTCTCCTCCAGTTCTCTAGGCCTCATCTGGGGTAGGAGTCAGAGCGAAGCAAGAGAGAGGGGGGTGCTGGTACATCCTTTACCAATCTGAACAATGTGTTCCAGAGCCCACTGCTGGCAACACACCATACTCCATGCTTCCCCAAGGGTATGAGAAGCTGGACACTTTCCCTAAGACTGCCAGGCATGCCTCCGACAGCAGCTGTGACAGCAATGGAACAACTGAGGAGGATGAGGAGAGGACGGGGATGCACCAGTCCATCAATGGAAGAGACCAGGTGTGTGACTCAGTCACTGGGGAGGACGCCGGACTTGACTCAGACTCTGAGGGCCAAGCAGAGTATGATCTCGTCACTCCAGATAACATGGCACCAGCACTTGTGGTTGAAGGGGAAACGGTGTACACACAAGTGTTCCTTGACTTGCAGGTGAGCTCTTTTGACCAGTACACCTTCCCTCGCCCTTCTCTTCTAGGACCATCCAATATCCTGGAAGGCTAATCCCTCCAAACTGGGGGACAGGCACAGCAGTGCATGGATAGAGACTTGTGATTCTATCCATGTTTACCAACCTCAGGTATCCTCAAAGCAAAGGAACCCATCCCTCAGCTCCCAATCTTGTGCCATAAATAAGAGAGGTGCTGGGAAAACAGAGGTGCTGTCTCCACTGCACTAAGGCAGTCCCACCCTCTATGTGAAATCAGAACCTGGTGAGGTGTTCCTTCACCTCAAAGACTGAGAGTGAATCTCTGGAAAACTCTCTTTGGGTGATTATGGACAGTCTGGTGTTGATCTGTTACAGGGAAAGACTCCAGTTCCTCAGAAGAAAGAGAATTCAGCCACAATCTACTGCTCTATACAGAAACCTCAGAAGGTAAGAACAAATTTTCTATGTATCCTGAGGTCCATAAAGTGAGGCCCAGACCATTTTAACTGAAAGCAGAGGAACTTAAGCTCCACCCACTGTGCACCCCCTGACACACTCCTTGGTCCATAGAGATATTGAAAGAATTATTCCTGATTTACATCTATGCAGCCAAAAGCTGAACATTTCTAATTAATTTAACAATATCTTATATTGATTGCTCTTAACACTGACGAGAATGAGAGTCTGTAAACACAAACACTATACAGTCCATATATGTTTCTAAATCTCTCTCTCATCCATCAAAATGGAAGCTTTCCAAAACAATTGGAATATAACCAACAGTATAATATCAAGATTTTTTTGAAAATGTGCTATTAATTACAGCATATCGGTTTCATTATAGTGTTAAAAGATCCCTTAAGCATAGAAATGGAGAAGGAAATGGCAACCCACTCCAGCCTTCTTGGCTGGAGAATCCCATGGACAGAGGAGCCTGGTGGGCTACTATCCTTGGGGTCACAAAGAGTCAGACACAACTGAGTGACTGAGCACTAAGCATAGAAATTCCCATTAATAATAAGTTTATATAAACTTTAATAGTTTACAAAACATTGACAAACATAGTCTCATCTTATCCTTATAATGCCTTTGGAAGTGTGCTATCATGCAAATTATAGCCAGAGAAGCTGAGATTGAGGAAATTAAGCTTGCCTAAGTACATAGAGAAAGTGGTTAGGAAACACAGAGTTTTTTATTAATCCTGAAAACTCTTAAACAATTAACTTTGATCTGAATCTGGCTGTCTTCTCCTCTTTCACTTTCCTGAAAACATTGGGCCCATTCATACTTTCGCTTTCAAGTCTCTCCCAGAATTCCCTTCCTGTAAAATGTTCAAATAAGATTTTTTTTTTTTAGCTCTCCAAGTTTTTCAGTTATGCTCCTTCTCTATAGTTGATGAATCAAACAGTAGATATTTATTCAATACCTTTTGTTTGCCCAGAACTGGGATGAGTGCTCTGGGGATTCAGATATGTTTAAGGCACTAGCCTTGACTTTTAAGACTTGTTATATTATCTATCTTTGATGTAGGAGAGTTGGAGTGATTTAGTAACCTGGATGGGGAGAGAAAATATTCTACGTGACTACATATCATGTATGCAATTCCCAAGGGTTTTTCATACACTGGAAATGGTAGATAGCACTGCACAGAGGTAGATAGGAACGACTTCATGGAAAAAATAAATTGAGCTAGACCTTAAAAGACTGATAAAATTTGCTTGGTAAACACTCATGCAACTGTATAGTTTGATTCAACCATCTTCTGCCTCATGTCCTGATTTCTAGAGCATGGTCTAATGTTTAATCAGCTAAGAACTTTATCTTTGGCCTTGAAGCCAAATCTGTATTATTCACTACATTCCCAAAGCTGTTTGGGCCTGGCCCTTTGTGTTTGGGTCAATATTAGTCAATCTTAAAGTCATGGACATCAGTCCCTGCTCTGAGTTTCAGACAGGTCATGAGACCCCCTTTGTCTGGTCAGTCCTGAATGACTCCTACACCACTCCAGGAACTTAAGATCCCTAAAACCACCCTCACCCACAGTACAAGTGAAAAAATCAATGCATTTCCTGAGCCAACCTCCAGATAGAATTTATTCTTTACCCTCAGAATTTTCAGGAATCCTCATTCTGGGTTTCCTAAAGCCACTATTTCCCACTTGATCAGGAAATCCTCAAGCCTTCTTTAGTTATTATTTTCTGACACTTGTATCTGCATGATATCTCAAAGAAGGTTGTGCTATTCCCAAGCTATGGCTGGTATGTAACCTCCTCTCTGGGCTTCCCAGGCGGCTCAGTGATAAAGAATTCATCTACAATGCAGGAGACTCAGGTATGATCCCTTGGTCGGGAAGATTCCCTGGAGGAGGAAATGGCAACACTCTCCAGTATTCTTGCCTGGAAAACCTCATGAACAGAGGAGCCTGGCAGGCTACAGCCCATGGGGTGGCCAAAGAATGGACACGACTTAGCGACTAAAGAACAGACCTCCCTCTGCATCAGCTCATGTCTCACCTGCTCTTTTGAGCCTTTCCTGAACACTCACAAGCAAGGGATTCCCAGAACCCTTGGAACATGAAGGTCTAATGGTTTGGACTATTACTATGGAACTCAACCTCTAAAACTTGAATTATCTTTATATAAATATTTCTCTCGCTAGGGTGAAGATTGGGATCCCAAACTGTAGCTTCTTGAGAGCAAGGCCTTTTATTGTCATTTGTGACCCCCCTCAACTTGTTGCACAAAACTGTCCTAAATCTCCCTTCCAGGGAGCCTGGCACATGGCACTTACCATTAGGAGATTTTCCATAAATGCTTATCATCAGCTTGAATGATTGCTCCATCCTTACACCAATCCATATGACCTTACTTCTATAGGATGGACCATTCATAGCCTGGCCTCACCTTCCTCTCTCCTCCCAGCACAAGGTTGAGAAAACTGGTAACTTCCAGGCTTTATTAACCATATCCTTGTGTGTGTTTTGGCTCACAGGTTGTGCCACCACCACAACAGAATGACCTTGAGTCTCCTGAAATACCTACCTATGAAAATGTCCCCTGAAGAGAAAAGCAGCTACCTCCCTCAGTGAGGTTGGAGAGGCTGCTAGACCTAATAAGGCCTGGGTCCCTGCAGACAGAAGAACTTCAGAATTTCCTTCATTGTCTCAGATATGCCTGGATTTGGGCCTCCTCTTTTTCCCACACCTCATGACTACCCAAATCCATCAACAGATCAGACAGCCTCTGGGCTCCATTTGTCTCCTTCTATGCTCGTATTGTACAGCCTCTCAGCTCAGATGCATGCCTCAAAACTCTGCCAAGGCTTGTCATGTCATCAAAGAGGACCAGGATCTTCATGTGGTCCTATAAACAGCTGCTAAGATAAATCTAACAGATAATCTCACTTATGAACTCAAAGATCTAGATGAAATCATGACCACTGTAGTATTTTTTAAAATAAAAGACTAGAAATAACCTAAGGGTCCATTTAGTAGGAATCTGATTAAACACATGAAAGTGTACCCATGCAATGGCAAAGCCTGCCACTTTTTTAAAGAAGGAAAGTAGAGACTAATATGTGCTAATAAGAAGGAGCTCTAAGATACGTCATTTGATGGACAGAACAAAGTCCTGGACAGTGTGTATCATATGTCACCAGTTGAATAAAAAAGAAATAGATAGCTGTATGTTTACATAAAGAAAAATTCTGAAAGAAAATACAAAAAAATTATCCGTGGCTACCTCTGGGAGGAAGCTGGGTTGGTTTGGGGATTTTTTTTACTGCATATATTTTGTACTGCTGGATTTTTTAAACCATTTGTATGTATTACTCTTTTTAACAAGTGTTCTTGGGCTTCCTTTGTGGTTCAGCTGGTAAAGAATCTGCCTGCAAAACAGGAGACCTGGGTTTGATCCCTGGGTTGGGGAGATTCCCTGGAGAAGGAAAAGGCTACCCACTCCAGTATTCTGGCCTGGAAAAGTCCATGGGGTCGCAAAAAGTTGGACAGGACTGAGTGACTTTCACTTTCACATTATTTTTTTATATATTATTAAGCGCTTAAAAGCGATGGAATTCCAGTTGAGCTATTTCAATCCTAAAAGATGATGCTGTGAAAGTGCTGCACTCAATATGCCAGAAAATTTGGAAAACTCAGCAGTGGCCACAGGACTGAAAAAGGTCGGTTTTCAATCCAATCCCAAAGAAAGGCAATCCCAAAGAATGCTCAAACTACAGCACAATTGCACTCATCTCACATACTAATAAAGTAATGCTCAAAATTCTCCAAGCCAGGCTTCAGCAATATGTGAACCAGGAACTTCCAGATGTTCAAGCTGGTTTTAGAAAAGGCAGAGGAACCAGAGATCAAATTGCCAACATCTGCTGGATCATCGAAAAAGCAAGGGAGTTCCAGAAAAACATCTATTTCTGTTTTATTGACTATGCCAAAACCTTTGACTCTGTGGATCACAATAAACTGTGGAAAATTCTGATAGAGATGGGAATACCAGACCACCTGACCTGCCTCTTGAGAAACCTGTATACAGGTCAGGGAGCAACAGTTAGAACTGGACATGGAACAACAGACTGTTTTCACATAGGAAAAGGAGTATGTCAAGGCTGTATATTGTCACCCTGCTTGTTTAACTTATATGCAGACAACATCATGAGAAATGCTGGGCTGGAGGAAGCACAAGCTGGAATCAAGATTGCTGGGAGGAGTATCAATAACCTCAGATATGCAAATGATACCACCCTTATAGCAGAAAGTGAAGAACTAAAGAGCCTCTTGATGAAAGTGAAATAAGAGTGTGAAAAAGTTGGCTTAAAGCTCAACATTCAGAAAACTAAGATCATGGCATCCGGTCCCATCACTTCATGACAAACAGATGGGGAAACAGTGGCTGACTTAATTTTTCTGGGCTCCAAAATCACTGCAGATGGTGATTGCAGCCATGAAATTACAAGATGCTTACTCCTTGGAAGGAAGGTTATGACCAACCTAGAAAGCATATTAAAAAGCAAAGACATTAATTTGCCAACAAAGATCTGTCTAGTCAAGGCTATGGTTTTTCCAGTAGTCATGTATGGATGTGAGAGTTGGACTATAAAGAAAGCTGAGCCCCGAAGAATTGATGCTTTTGAACTGTGTTGCTGGAGAAGACTCTTGAGAGTCCCTTGGACTGCAAGGAGACCCAACCAGTACATCCTAAAGGAGATCAGTCCTGGGTGTTCATTGGAAGGACTGATGTTGAAGCTGAAACTCCAATACTTTGACCACCTGATGCAGAGAGCTGACTCATTTGAAAAGACCCTGATGCTGGGGAAGATTGAGGGCAGGAGGAGAAGTAGACGACAGGGGATGAGATGGTTGGATGGCATCACTGACACAATGGACATGGGTTTGGGTGGACTCTGAGAGTTGGTGATGGACAGGGAGGCCTGGTGTGCTGCAATTCATGGGGTCGCAAAGAGTTGGACACAACTGAGCGACTGAACTGAACTGAAGCACTTAAAATGTCCCTTCTGTATAAGATTCCCATATTTACCCGAAAAGAACTTTCCTCCTTATTGTCATGTCCAAATGTATATGAGCCATAGCTCTCTTCTCCCCAAAACAGTCGCCTCCATCCTGTCTCCCTACCTATAAGTTACACTGCTCTTGACTTAATATTCATAATACTCTTGTGTGCACTTGTGTTACATGTGCTTTGTGGCCCATTTGTGCTTTTTAATACTGTGCTTCCACTGTCATCTGTCCCAGCACATGGTCTGTGGAATCAGAGTGTCATCTGTGGCCTGAAGTGGGTACTCCTGGGGAGCCAAGCAGTGCTTCATACACAGCAGGAACTTATTTACTGCTTTGTTCATTGACTGGTAATTGCATGGATAATTATCTTTTTAAGGCATTATCACAGAGTTCAACAAAGACATATTAGATGATAATGATAATCATTATTACATTCCGGAATAGAGCATCCCTGAAGTTGCTGGACCCATAGAATCTCTTTTGCTCCTTAAATGAATCTGCCCAGTTCAAGATCCATGCAACCTAAGAAATGTAAAAGGCTAGCAGTAGGCAATGATTAGCATCTCTGCTGTTTATCTGAATTGCTATGACCCCTATAATTTGCTACTCCTTCTTCTCACGAAACTCCTGACTCAGTTGCTCAGCTGCACACAATTGCGTTGGATCCTCTCCCCATCCTTTTACATTCTCCGATTTTTACCCCGATACTTTCTCCCAGATGTGGTCTATCGACTAGTCTCCAGGAAGAAGCTAACTTGACCAATCACACACCCACAGGGGAGAAGGATCCGAGGGGCATGAGCAAGTGGCTATCCCCTAAGACTAAGTGGGCGCTGGGATCTGGGTACCCTAGAATCTGCTGTTCCAGTGTGAACAAGGCTAAGAGACAACTAGTTCACGAGGAGTCCAGACTCCTCTCCAGCAGGAGTTAAACAGCATGTGTTTATTGATGGCCCACAAGTGCCCTTTGGCTGGGAGAGGAAAAGTACAGAGTCAGGAAGAGACCCATTTCCATTTTCTTTCCTAAATTTCAGAAAAGAAATTTAGATTGCCTTTAAGTAATAGCACAGATCTATATTAAATTCATACATTAAACACAGTGGGGCAGTTGAAGAAGCAGGCTCCATGCAATGTTACCTGTTGGGGTCTCTGACCAGGCTCTCTTCCAATTCCCCCTTTCCTGGGCTTAACCAGACTTTCAGCCTGGTCCCCACAGTCTTGTGGAAGGGTCTGGCTTGAAGGCTCAGGTGAGCCCAGCAAGGTGCCTGGTTCCTAACTGCTCAGCTGCCTGAGTCCTCCCTTCAGCATTTGCCATGGGGAGCATCAGGACTCAGAACTTAAATGATACTGTTTCTAATAGTGAGGAATGTGTAAAGAAGCCAAAATAGATGTCTAATAATGTGTTTGTGTAAATCAAACATCATTCTGTAGGCAAAGTTGCTTCCACTGCCCGATTATTAGGATGGCATGGACTCTGGGTGATTTTTCCACTCAGTGATGGGCTTGATTTGCATCATCTACTCTTGCTCCTGTCCACACCCCTTTGTGACCAGATGGCTAGAGGTAAAGTTTAATATGTATTGGGGAAGTTTTTCCTCTGTATTTGAGTATAGCCCAGGCCTGGTCTCCTTGGAGAACTTGCCAGTGCCTTAGGGCTATTTAGTATACCTTCACAGAGGGACCTCTTTCTTCTCCTCTGAGCCCCCACTATCTTTCCTTCCTTTTTGGAAGATGAGTCTGGGCAAAGAAGGGTCTAGAAATGTGGTCATCATTGATTAGGGAGGAGTGAAGATGAGTCACCAGGGGAAAACCAGGGAAACAGAATCTTAATGTGATAGTAACACCACATTTACATAGCACTTGGAGATGACCAGCACTTGGACATGCTGTGTCGTCTTTTGGAAACTACCCAACATCTCTATCTGTTCTTGTCTGGTCTGTGAGTTGAGATGTTACTTAACAGCCTTGCTTTTAAAGGAGCTGTTAGAAATAATTTTCAAATAAATAAATTTATATTTTTTTAAAAAAGTAATGTTAAAAAAAAAAAATCATTTTCAAAACAAATATAGACCACGCACAAACTCTTATATCGTCTCCAGACTAGGAACCACTCTGCAGAGACTCATGTGGTATCATCCATTGTGCTGATTCCCAAAGCAGAAGTTGGGCTTTAAGAGGGATGAGAACAGCCATGGCAACTAGGAATATATGCAGAAGTTCTCCAACTCCCTACGACTCAGTCGAGCAGGGTTCTCAGCTTTGGAAGTTCTTTTTCCAACCTGCAGAAGAAAAGAAGAACTTCAGACTCTCACACTAAAAGATCCTTATAACAGCCCTGTGGGCTATGAATTATTATCCCCATTCATCATTCATAACAGAAGGAAACTCAGCTTGGGAAGGGAAATAACTCAAGGTCAACAACTAGTGAGAAGTAAGGGGCTTGAATCCAGTTCTTCTGGCTCCATTTCTAGTGTTTTTAACCACACCATGCTTCTTCATGACCCACTTTGCCTTGGCCCACACAGTGTCCTCTACAAACCTTGACTGTCCAGTTGGCTTTAATGTGGGGCTGCAGCTCAAGTGCCAGAAATTCCAGCAGGCACCCATCCACACTCTCCCTTGTGACCCGTGGCAACATCTTTATCAGGCCACAGGTGGAAGCTCAGGTGTTATATGAGGCTGATGAGCAGGGTGCTCTCCATGCCTTCAATTCTCTGGCTATAAATGGGAAGTATAATTACACTACCTCATAGCATTCTGTGAAGATTAAATGAGATAGTGCACATGAAGTCACTGGCAGGCTACCATTCATATGTATATACAATAAACCTGCAATAAACACTGACTGCCTACTTTCCATTCCGTAAAAGACTTGATGAGAATCAATCCAACCACCAGACTCGATGGTCACCATTGTGCAGTGTCCATCCTAGCAGCAGCTGAAGATTATATGTGTCCTGGAGTGATGCCCGATTACTTGCTAACTTGGGGAAATCGTTTGCATTCATTTATCCTCCCTTCTCTGCTCCCCACTTACCAACAGACACATATCCATGGAAAGGAGAGAGGTCCAGTGTCTGGCCCACAGCCAGGAAACCAGTATGGGAACAGCCCTAGTTTAAAACTAAGTCTTGGGGAGTTTCCTGGTGGTCCAGTGGCTAAGACTCCACACCCCCAATGCAGCAGGCTGGAGATTGAATCTTGGTCAGGGAACTAGATCCCACATGCCACAACTAAGAGTTCATATGTTGCAACTAAAGATATCGCATGCAGCAGCAAAGATTGAAGAATCCACATGCCATAAATAAGACCTAGCGGCCAAATAAATAAATAAAAATTGGGGAAAGATACAATCTCCCCAAAAGGAGTCAAATCCCCAAAATATGATAAAATCTTGGGTTAGACCATAGCTCTTCTTGAACCTCTGCTTCCTCATCTCTAAAATGAAGATTCACATTAGAAGATCCCTGAAATCCCTCCAACTCTGAGATGCTATAGATGAGTTTTCTCACATGTGACTTCAGAGCTATGCTGTTAACACTAAACCCATTCAGAAAGATTTCCAGAATCTTACCTCTTCATAGATAGTTTTATTGAAGGACGGGCTGTGGTTCGCCTTCTTGGATCCAGTCTGGAATTTCAGAGGGGAAAGAGTGCTTAACTTCAAGTTAAGAAATGTCTTACTTTTAACTGGTCTGAGGTCCCAAAGGAGACTCAGAACCCAGAAAGTGCCTGAAGTTTTCTCACCCAGAAGTGTCTAGAATTTTCTACCCGAGAGTAAACAATGGTGTTCATGGTTTCCAAAGAAGACACAATACACAGTTTCCTATGACATGATATTTCTGAACCAAAGTCAAAGTTTAGTAGCCCACACTCACATACCCCTGAAATCCACACATATACATATTCCCAGCACCCACACAGACACACACCCTTCAGACAAATCTAATTCAAATACTGCCTCAAACTGTGTATCTTTTCAACACATAACATACATACACACGGTTAGCATAAACAATTTTGCCACACAGTTAAGTACCAGTCCTAGCACATACCCTGAACACGGTGAAACACTGAAGACATGGGAACTCAGAAGCTTTCTCAGTAGTATACAGAGCTTTCAAAACCTAATACCAAAGCATATGATCACGGTGTCTGTGATTATATGTTCATAAACTACAGTGTATAATTTAAATATGGGCTTCCCTCATGGTTCAGCAGTGAAGAACCGCCTGCCAATGCAGGAGATGAGGATTTGATCCCTGGATTGGGAAGATCCCCTGGAGAAGAAAATGGCAACCCACTCCAGTATTCTTGCCTGATAAATCCCATGGACAGATGAGCCTGGTGGGCTACAGCTCATGGGGTCACAAAAGATTCAGACATGATTTAACAACAAAACAACAACAACATAATTTAAATATAAATATCTCTCATGGAATCTGGGCTTCCCAGGTGGCACTAGTGGTAGAGAACCTGCCTCCCAATACAGGAGACATTAGAGATGCAGGTTCAGTCCCTGGGTCGAGAAGATCCCTTGAAGGAGGGCACGGCAACCCACTCCAGTATTTTTGCCTAGAGAATCCCATGGTCAGAGGACCCTATAGTCCATAGGGTTGCAGAGTCAGACAGGCCTGAAACAACTTAGTACACCTGCATGGTAGAATCCAAGTTGACTTAATGACTTATTAGAAGGGGAGTGAATGAAAAATCTAAAAATCTTCCCAAAGCTCTCCTCCATTTGACACAAACACAGTATCCTTGACCCATATGAGTGCAACACTTACACAGTTTGGCAGATTCCCAACTTCCAGACTATAGTGGCAAGGTTTTGGCTTCATACTGTGACTCCAGCCTTGGAATTAACATTCTGCCCACCCCCTCTCTTCCAAGGTAGAAATATGACCAGGGACATTAAGACGTCCTACTTTGTGGTCCCAGGCACAGGTAACAGCCATGAGCTCAGCTTGGAGCAGGTTCCAAGGGGACTGTGATGGGTTACCTCAGTCTAGAGACCACTGCCAGCAGGTGACTGGCCAGAACCTTCATTTGATTCTCTAAGAGGTAACACTGTGTCCCTCTTAGTCCAGTCTACTCCTCCAGCTGTAGATTATATGCCCGTGCCTTGAAAACCTCTCCAGGATCTCTCACCATGGCCTCAGCTGGTCCGATGAGAACTCTGTGGGCCTTCTGCACAAAGCGCCTCCTTTCTGTCTTTGATGGTCCACTGCCTGTCACAGAAACTCACAGAAAATCCAACTCTCTTCCTAATCTCAGAACTGTTCTTTTTCTCCAGATGGAACCAGAAAGGCATTTCTAGTTGATCCATTAACACTTAAACAGTCATTTCACACAAGCTACTCAGATACACACAGTGGAAGACAACTCACTTAGAAGTACACCCATGCAGATGCACAACACACCCTCTGCAAACACATACCTGCATATGCATGGACAAAATACATATCTGTATAAACAGCAGCCCATAGAGAAGACTTACCTTCCAGGAAGCCTGTACTAATGAATACAGTGTATTTGCATTATCTTGTGATGTGGAAGCAGAAGGCTAAAGAGAACAGAAACAAAGCCATTTCAGAAGCATATATCCAGCACAATCCTAGGGAGACAGGCATCTATCTCTTCCATTCCTCACCCTCAGTCTTCCCCAGATAGAAGCTCAAGATGTTAGTGAAAAGAACCCTAGACTAGTTGGGAGGTCAGACAACCTGAATGCTAGTCCTGCTTTGTCATTAAAGATAGCTGTTAGTTGCTGAGTGCTTACTCTGTATATGTATCCTCCCCTAACCCTTATAACACTCCTACAAAATTAGAATGATCATAATTTGCCCCATTCTACAGATGATACTCCAAAAGGGTAAATAGCCCAAGTCAAAGAGTGTGCTCACAATAGAAGCAGAATTTAAACCTCAGACTTTCAAGATTCTCTCTCCAACACCTCAATAGCTCCCTCTGACATCATGCCTTCCCTCTCTGGATTGGAACCAGGTGTTCTCAAAGGCAGGTAACCACCCTCTTTTTGCTCAGAGGAGAAATCTCATTCTCACCAGCATCTCAGTCTGAGAGGAGCTCTTCCCTTGCATTTATTTAAATTCCTCTTGTTATAATTCAGAGTGGTTTAAGCCAGAAATTGTCCTTACATCTCTCTTTGACACACTCTGACCCACTATCAGCAAATCACATCATCTTAAGGGGAACAAGATAAAGCAACACCCAGCTTGGGAATTCCAGAGTGGCTCTGAGTGGTTGGGTGCCTCCCTCCCTTCTTTCCTCTTTCTCTTCCATTTCTCTCCTCTCTTCCTCTCCCTGCATTGCCTCTCCTTGTCCTCTTCCCCTTCCGTTTCTTCTCTTCCTTCTTTTCTTGATCTTCCTCTGAAGCTTACCACCATTCCCTAAGAGTTTCCTTTGCCCTGCAGCCTAGCCACAAAGCTAAAGAGTTTGTTGCTTGAAGTCTTAGCTTAAAAAAAAAAAAAAAAAAAAAAAGTCATTTCTATCAGAAATTTTCATCACTGGCCACCAGGAGACAGCATTTCTTTGGAAAAAGATGCCCCAACCTGGGTTATCAATAGTCATTTTAGCCGTCAATATTAGAGGTTGCTTTTGTAGTCTATGAGCAAAGTCCTACAATCCCAAAATGTT
Source organism: Muntiacus reevesi (assembly GCF_963930625.1). Lineage (NCBI taxonomy): Eukaryota > Metazoa > Chordata > Mammalia > Artiodactyla > Cervidae > Muntiacus > Muntiacus reevesi. Next base: position 71,789,401 of record NC_089249.1, on the reverse strand, counting down.
AAAGATGAAGTAGGCAGAGGTAGAGAGAAAACTCAAAAATCATTTGGCTCAGGTTTGTCACAGCAGAGCTATGTGGCCTTGAACACATTTAGTTAAACTTTGAGTCTGTTTCCTCATCTACAAAATGAGTTTTCTATTAGACCTATTTCATGAGGTTGTTTTATGAGATTCAATAAGAAAATGGCATGTTAAGTGCTTAGTAAATGTTATTATTGAGTCATAATTAGATAAAAGAACAGCACAGCTGCATTCTCTCCTGAAAACAGGTATAGTTAAGGGCGAGAATAAAAAGTACAAAGTCCCCAATTACAGGGGGCATCAGGAAGAGAAAACAGAAGTTGAGTCCCCTGACAAGTTTCCTCCTCCCACTGGACCACCCTTGCTACCAAGCATGGAAGAGAAAAGGATGTCTGTGTCAGACTTTCCAGCCCTGTTCAGCTGTCAAGACATTCCAGTACCGCACTCATCTATACAAACACTGTAATGCAACAGAGGCCAAGCTGTCTTCCAGACTCCAGGAGCACCAAGGTCTTACTTTGCCACTCAAGGGTGTGAGTTTCTAGGGGGGCATTAGAAATCCCCATGGGCAGGCATGGAGTGGATTCTAGAAACCAGAGCAGTACCTGGGACTGGATCGTGGAGTAGATGGTTTTCCCTTCTCCAGGGGGTTTCTGCTCCTGCACAAAAGATAGTAAAGGGACATATGGTGACGTGAGCAGACAGCCGTGTCTGTCTGGATGTGAATTGACTGGGGAGAAACAGGATAAGTAAAGGGGCTCCGGGGAGTGTGGGAAGGACGTGGTCCTCGCACATCTCAGGATGGGGACAGATGCTCACCATGCATCAGTGTCAGGAGTGAGAAACCATGCAGTGTTTCCACCATGACTGCAGGAGTCACCATGCAGTGTCAGGAGTGAGAAACCACCCAGATGTGAAAGAATTGAATCAAGTGACCCTGCCCAAGGGAGTTTCCTGTAACTTGCTTTACTTTGGTAGCTTAGAAACTTGCCTTTGCAGACTTTCTGATTAAATTTGCAATATAACTATTGACAATGGGCTGAGTTTTGGGTAGGGCTCTAATCTGAGCCTCACCTATTAAGAAGGGGCTTCCCTGGGGGCTCAGACAATAAGGAATCTGCCTACAATGCAGGAGACCTGGGTTTGATCCCTGGGTCGGGAAGATCCCTTAGAGAAGAAAACGGCAACCCACTCCAAAGGACACAAATTTGGGGACCCTAACTGTTGCAAATCCCCCTCTCTAGACCCAGCTTTGGTGGCCAGCTTGCCCTTGGCCTCAATCCAGCCCCCTGTGCAGCTGTGGTGCTGAGTGGAGCCCTGGCCAAGGCCCGGGGCAGGGAGCACACTCCCTTCCGGCTTCCCTCTAAAGTCCTGCCCCACAGGAGATTGGGGCTTGCGGCCTTTCATGATGCCCTGAGTACATACTGCCAGGTTTGGCTCTGAGGGGGAGTCCATGGAGCCCACTGCAGTCCATGAGACAAGGAACAAGCTGAACTCCCCAGAAGCAGGAAGGTGCTGAGAGAAGCAGAGAAACATCAGCCATCCTCGGAGGCTAGATTCATGCACATTTGGCAAGAAACAGAAGTTTATGCTTTTCTCTTCTGCCCAGACCTGACTGAAGTATCTCCAGAAAGGTCAAAGCCCGGACCACATGAAGCTTGCGATATAAGCCTTCAAGCAGAACCTTGGGGGCACTAGGGACAGGCCATGGAGAGATGGGGCCACAGACGGAGGAAGACCTGAGTCAGAAGCAGAGTAACAGACTTCAATCCCCAACAGGTCTCTTTCACTCTAAATAGTTTCTTTCCCCTGTGTTCTCCTTTTACCTGATTTAAAATCGTCTTTCTTCTGCTTGGGAGGAAAGGCTATTTTTACTGAGCATTTGGGCATCGGTGACTGTTGGAAGATGCACTTGCTCCCAGGAACTTGTACCAGCATCCAGTAGTGATGGGAGAAACAAAGTCTCCTGCCATTTTTCATGCCCCATTACTCCAAGGAAAGAGGCCAGGGGAGCTGCTCTAGTTCCAAATGCCCTAATTCCAAAGCCTAGACCTTTAGGAAGCTGTGAGGCCTCACAGGGCCTCACACTGGTCACCAAGAGCAGTCCCACTGCTGTGACTTCCTCCTGAAGGGAAGCATCAGGAATGGGAGTGGGAAGAGGCCCTTCCTCCCTACACCCATCATCCTTCTCTCCTGGCATTTCAGCTGGGCGCTGCCTTTCCCCAAGGCCTGTCTCCACACTCTGCCCTTCTCAGGGGCAGTGCAGTCCCCTGCAGTTTCCTCCTCTCTGACATCCCTGGACTACAGATGGAGTTGGCCACAACCCGCAGATACTGACTGGCCTGGGAGGTTCCCAGAGGAACTAACCTTTGTCCTAACCTGATTACTCTCTAGCACCTCAGCCAGACTCAGGCATCTTCTTCCAAAAATACCATGAGCATAGATCACAGAGCCAGCTATGAAACTGCTGTGCTTTGGCTAGTCAGGCTGGCATCCTTCCCAGCCAGGGCAATGATTAAAGGACCCACAAAAGTAAACTCGGATTTGCAAGGACCTGAGAATTTGTGGTCAGACACAAAATGCAAGCAGGTTGGACTCTTCCTGGAGCTTAGCCTGGCTGGTGAGACCAGGCAGAAATGAGGATACCAGGGCACCATCCCTTCCCAGCAGGTACAATTCTGCATCGATTCCCTTCTGCTTCCTTTGTCTTCTCTGCCTGCTTATTTTCCTCTTCTCCCCCATGTCCAGAGCCAAGAGGCTAATGGAGAAAAGATATGTGGGGAGGACTGAGGACAATTGTATGGTCCTCACTCTCCCCCTGCCCAGATTGGCCATCCTCCAAAGAATATCTCTCAGACTAGCTGAGAAAAATCCCAGCCCCTAGCATGTCGTACTTGATTCCTCCTGGTTCGCATGTTGTTGACATCTTCATAGATTGTCAGAACTTCTGGGGTTGTCCCTGTTAGAGGAGGGAAGCAAAGAAAAGAGCTGCAGAGATCTCCAGAGGATGTTCCATCCAGGCTTCCACTTCTGGCAGTCCCACCTCCATCCCATATGAATTAGACCTTGAGGAAAGTTCTAGAAAGGAGGCAGGTTACTGTTCTTCCCGGATACCTGAAAAGCACAGCGGCAGCAACCTCGCCTGACATACCTGTTCTATCAGGCCAGGCAGACTGCAGGCAAATTTGCACGTTGGGGAACAGGCTGTAGGCATCCAGCAGCAACCCCAGAGGGCAAGAACAGAAAGAGGCCCAGCGGCCACTGCCACTCACCCGCCAACCATACACACACACACACACACACACACGCGCGCGCCACTCTACGCCCCCAAGGAAAGTGTGTACTGGGCGCCCAGGCACATGCCACTGGGGATGTCAAATCAGGCGACCTCTCTAGGGACTTGCACTTACGTGACTGCTTCCTCTTCCTCCGCACACAGAGGTAGATGAGGGTGCCCAGGAACAGTGCCACGAGGAGAATCATGACGCTCACCAAGATGAACAGGAAGGTGACGTCTGAGGGGTATGGAAGACATGAGCCTTGAATGCAAAGCCCTCTCTCCTCTCCCTTCGCATCTGTCTGCTGTGGAATCTGTTTCAGAACCACACTTCCCTCTCAGGTGGCTGGTCTCCGCCCACCCTGTGAATTCACCATCAAAGTCATCCCCCTGCTCATTTGGGCGACCTCCCTTGAGTGATGCTAAGATCATGGGTATTAGTATCTCACAGACCTGGCTCCATTCTAATTCTATAGACTCTGTGCTCTTGGATAATGTCCTTAAGCTCTCTGAGCCTGTTTTCTCACTTAGATAAAGGAGATAATGTTATCTATACATGGAGGTTAATTATGACTTTAATATATGTAAAACATCTGGCACAGCAAATGCTACATCCATTCATGCTTTTGTTTTTAACTCAACAAACATTTGTTGGACACCTACTATGTGCCAGGCAAATCTTCCACTTCACCTTCTGTTATTCCTGCCTTCACTGCTCTTCTTCATTCAAACTTTAACATTTGTGTCACAAATGTAGCCTGATACATAACTGAACCAACAGGAGGAAAAGGGAAATGAATTCATGTTCCGGGTGCCAGCTGATTAGGCTCTTTACAAACATTACCTTAATCTTAGCAGCACTCCTGTGAGATACTTATTATTATCATTCCTAGTTTACTCAAAAGAAAAACTGAGCTTCAGATATGTAATGAATCAGCTTGAGATCAGAGAGCTAGTGGATGATGAAGCCATGGCTGTCATGAACAAATCTCCAGTGTCCTTGTCACTCCACATTCCTTCAGCTTGTTTCTTTTTTGCTCACAAGTGTTTAGTTTGCTGCTATATTTGGATAGAAGTTCCTTGAGGATGAGGACAGCAGGTATTTTCCTGTATCCACTATGCTGATACCTATGCTGATGGCACATTAAATCTTTGTTTATATAACGAAAAGTGGTGTAAACTTAACTCAGAAAAAAAAAAGAAAAAAAAAACTTAACTCAGGTTAACTCTTAGAATGAGCATAAGCAAAAAAAAGAAAAAAACAAGAACTCTTCTAAGTATCCCCAAGATGATCCTGATGACCACATGACCAGAGTTCAGTATACAGCATAGTTACCTCTTGGGAAACTATATGGCTTGTGGGAGTTATCCCTCAGGAGGAAGAAGGAGGTCTTCATCAGTCTCTCAGAAAAAGAATGTAATGATCAGCACCCACATCAGGGCAGTGACTCATCAAACAACTAAGCATTCCCTATACGAAGGAGAAACTCACATCTCCCGGAAAGAAGTTCTTTATGGGGATAAAATTCTTCCCCGACCAAGACAGCCCTGGTTTTACAGGGGCTGCATGCCTAGAGGCCACGGCTTACCTGGGCAAGGGCTGCAAAGCTCCGTGGGAGTCAGTCAGGGGATTTACAATGAGCCTGGCTGTAGGGCTCCACACCTTCAGCCCCTCTTACAGCCCACAGTGCTCCACTTACCTTGGTGGTCACTCTGGCAGCCCTGTGTTAGTTGGAGGCTCTGGTTTGCCCAACTGACTGGATTGCTGACGTTGCAGGTATATAAGTGCAAACCATTGACATCAACCCACTGCACCAGTTCCGTGAGGTTCCCACGGGTCTGTATCAGCTCAGTCCCTCTATACCAAGCATAGCTCACGTCACCACCTCTGGCAACTGAGCAGGACAGAGTCACTCGACAAAAGTCCCCATCCAGGACCTTCCGCTTCTCCACCAGGTGGGGCCTCTCAACACGATCTAGAAGCAGAGATTCTGATCAGAAAGATGCTGGAAATACAAGCCCTGCGAGAGTTAGAGGGAAAAGATGAGCTGTCCTGAAGACTCACCAAATATAGAAACCTGGAACTTGTGTGTCCAAACATTCCCAGAGTGATTGGTGACCTCCAGAGTGTAGAGGCCACTGTCCTGTGGCTGAGCTGCCTTGATGAGAAGAGTGAAGTCTTTGCTTATAACATTGAATCTTTGGTTGAAATGATTTAAAGTCAGATTCAAAGTTCCCCTTACTTCGGTCCAGCCAGAATCATTCTTCCAATACCATATGAAATATTTACTTGAATCTAAGGATGAGATCATCTTCCATTTAACAGAGTATATCTTTGTTTGTAAGCTGGGGGTGCGTAACCAGACAGGCTCTCCTGAGATTCCAACCACATTATGAGCAGAACCTAGGAATTACAGGAAAGAGAACCCATGCTGGAGCTGGAAGGAAGGGTATCAAGCCTGAGCAATGTGGGTTGTTGGATGTGACCTCCCTTAAACCAAGAGGGTGGAAATGCACATGAAGAGCCCTGAGTCTAAGAAAACCTGAAAGCCTATCTCCCTTATCTGCCTCCCCTACCCCATGCCCTCATCTGAAGAGCCCACAAAACAGTAATAACAGTGAAAATCTCTTGAGTACTTATTATGGTACAGGAAGATCTTAAACACTTTACATATTTTTACTTTTTCACTTTACAATGACTCGAAAAAAGTCTTATTCACATTTTAGAGATGAGGAAACTGAGTTAGAAAGAACTTAATAGTAATTGGACCAAGTTACACAGAGAAAGATGAATCTAAAATCCAGTCAATGTGGCTTTAGAGGACAAATCCTTAACAAGTATGTTTTAAATATTGTATATGAAGTCACTCTTTCCCTGTAGTACTGAGGTAAGTAATGTGGCCAGCAGTGACTACTGGAAATTCTTTTTATCTTTTAATTTTTAGTTAATTGGAGGATAACTGCTTTACAATACTGTGTTGGTTTCTGCCATGTATCAACATGTATCAGTCACAGGTATACATCTATGACCCTTCCTCTTGAACCTCCTTCCCATCTCCAATCCCGTCTCACCTCTCTACATTGTTACGGAGCACCTGGTTTGAGATCCTTGTGTCACACAGCAAATTCCCACAATCTATTTTATGTATGGTAATGTATATGTTTTAATGTTACTCCTTCAATTCATCTCCCTCTCCTTCCCCCACTGTGTCTGCAAGTCTGTTCTCTATGTCTGCACCTCCATTAATGCCCTGCAAATAGGTTCATCAGTTTCATCTTTCTAGATTTCATATACATGGGTTAACATGTGTTATTCACTTTCTGACCTACTTAACTCTGTATAATAGGCTCTAGGTTCATTAGCATTGACTCAGATGTGTTCTTTTTTATGGCTAATATTCCATTGTATATATGCACCACAGCTTCTTTACCCATTTATCTGTTGATGGACATCTAGGTTGCTCCCATGTCCTAGCTACTGTAAATAGTGCTGCAGTGAATATGTGTACATGTGTCTTTTTCAATTATGGTTTCATATGACCAGACCCAGTAAGTTTAACTCCCCAAGCTGAACTCATGGCTCCCTCATCTGTGCTCCCATAGAACCAGAACTAGATTCATAATCCTTTCTTGTAGTACTTGAAGTGTTCATTTTAGAACTGTGATCATCATTCATTAAGGTTTGCCAGTTTTTTAGTTACCAGAAATTATCCACAGGATTGTTCCATAGAAAACAAATCAAGAGAGAAAAATAAAACTATACTACCAAAGCATATCCCAAAGGACATCCCTCCCAAAGGACAAAGAAGGGGGCTAATGACCAAGGGAGTGTGACATAGAGCTGATTGTCATTGCCTATGCTAGAGCACCCCACTGCAATCAATGTAAACAAGTGGAAATTCCTGTGGCCATTTTTGTAGGGGGAGCTATGTAGCAAGGCCCAGTGGATGCAGGGACAGGTAGATGCCTGTCTGAGTGGGTTGAAAAGTGTCAGGGAGAATCTGGAGGAGAGAAGATGGAGGTAGTTATACAAACATATTTTTTCAAATGGAGAACATTGAGAATAAAGCAATGGACAGAGATTTCTAGATGTCCACATTCATTATAAATATTCACTCCTAACCATGCATTCACACTGGCATTTTCTCAAGAGACTAAGTAAATAATTAAAGGACTTGCAATTACTATTTGGTGAATATAATATGTTTCTCTGATTTGACACTCCTAAAAGTAAAACACATGGAGTTCCTATTCATATTCCTGCGACTTGAATTGGCTCTGCTCATTACCAGAGCAAAAGCAGAGACTATGCTATACATCTCTGTGACTTTGAGATCCTGACACTATCTAAAGATCTTGAGAACAAAGGTGAACAATAAAAACAATTGCTAAACCTACAAAAAGGACATGCACTGTACTCACCAATTATGTAGCCTTTACTGAGTCCCTACTGTACCCAGGGCCCTAAAAAGCCAGAGCCTCTTCATGAATAAGATGATTCTTGATGCCAGAGAATTTATGATCTGGAAATAGAACATGCTTTCATTCTGCAGCATACACTTCAACATTGAGATAAATAATCATCTAAGCAATTCTAATTCCAATAATGGAAGACCAGATTAAGACATGCAGTCAATGCTTCCACTGAAAATAGCTAGAAAAATAGGCAAAGTATAAAAATATGTTGTTAACAGCATCAGAGAACTAATAAAGTCATATAAAGTTATAGGTCCAAGATCTGTAAGAAGGAAATTCAGAGAAGTGAGACCAGCATTATTGACTCCTGCTTCTTAGAGGCATCTTCTGAGTCCATAAAAAGCAGCTGAAAAGCTGAGAACCTAAAAAAGAAAAGAAAATCTGAGAAGCTGAGCAGAGTTTACAGTAAACTCAAGGATCTAAAAGAACATGGAGTTCAGGAACATCTTGATAGGAAGTTGGTACACCTAAAATTCATCATATTTGGGGTTGGTACCACAAAGAGGTACATGGTAAAAGTAAGGGTGAATAAGGAATAGGCCAGCTCCTATAGAGATTAAACCCCAATTTTGAATAATCTCAACCCTGGATTGTATTAACATTATAAAAAAATCTCCAGTATTTCTAATCTAGCTGCCTATACTAGAAACAAATATAAATTATTCCTGTAGGAAAATAACAAAAGCCAGCACATTAAATATTTCTACAATTTTTTGTACAACAACGTCCAAAATGAAATTAAAAATAAACAGACATAAGAAGAAGAAACATGTCCATAAACCAAGAGAACTAAGCCAAAGGGACATTTAGATAATAATGTTATAAATCATAAGCTTTAAAATAATTTTGTTTAACATGTTTAAGGAAATAAAATATGCTTGAGAATTATAGCAAAGAACAAGTGTGATAGAAAGCAGAAGTGTCCATGCTGTCTGCAATGTGACTTTGTAGCTCCTTCCATCATCAAGAGATAGAGTTCACTTTCCCATCTCTTGTAACCAGGCTGGCCTTCTGAAGAGAATGCCAATAGGTTCTGTTAGTTCTAAGCCTATATCTGCAGAGGCATTGCACATGCCTCTTGGAATGTGCCTTTACATATTCTCTTGAAACCTGTCTAGCTGACATATAAAGAAGACTCAGATAGCCTTCCAGAGGGTGAGAGCTCACCTGGGGCAAGCTAAGGCCATCTTAGATCAGCCATCCCCAGCCAATCTGGCAGGTGACCATATCTGCATAAATAGTGCAAGCTGAAATGAAAAGAATAACTCCATTGACCCCTGCCCAAATTGCCAACTAGTGGAATCATTGACTAAATAAGTGGTGGTTGTTTTAAACTACTAAGATAGGAGGTGCTTCATTGTGCAGCAATAATTACCAGAAAAAATGGAATTTTTTAGGTTCTATTAGTTCTAAGCCTAGATCTGAGAGCGAAATGAAAATGAGCCAACTCATTAGAAAAGACACTGATGCTAGGAAATATTGAAGACAGGAGGAGAAGGGGACGACAGAGGACAAGATGGTTGGATGGCATCACTGACTCAATTGACATGAGTCTGAGCAAGCTCTGGGAGATAGTGAAGGACAGGGAAGCCTGGCATGCTGCAGTCCATGGGGTTACAAAGAGTTGGACATGACTGAGTAACTGAACAACAGCAAAAATGAAAATTGTAGAAATAAAACATAAAATAACTGAAAAATTAACTCAATTGAGAACTTTTATGATTACAACAGTATGAAACTGTTTGAAACTGTTGAAACAGTATGAAATCTGTTTCTTTTTTCGCAGAAAGAGAAGTGAGAAAAGAACAAACATATGGAGACTAAACAACATGCTCCTAAAAAACCAATGGGTCAGCAATGAAATAAAAAAAGAAACCAGAAAAAGCCTGTAGATAAATGAAAATGAAAACACAGTCTTAGACTATGTTTTATAACATAGATTATAACAAAGATTATAACCTCATGAGATTACCTTATGAGTTATCAAAGATAATGGTATCATAACCTTATGAGTTAACAAACATAACCTTATGAGATGCAGCAAAAGCAGTTCTAAGAGGCAAGCTCATAGCAATATAGGCCCACCTCAAAAAATAAGAAAAATCTCAAACAAGCTACCTATAGCCTAAAAGAATTAGAAAAAGAAAAATAAACAAAACCCAAAGTCAGCATAAGGAAGAAAATAATGAAAATCAGAGACAAAATAGAGATTAAAAAACAATAGAAAAGATCAATAAGTCCAAGAGTTAATTTTCTGAAAGGTGAACAAAATCAACAAACCTCTAGCCAGGTTCACCAAAAGAAAAGAGAGAGGATCCAAAAAACAAAATAAGAAATGTAAGAGAAGACATTTTAACCACTAAAACCACAAAAAAACATTCATTGCTAGGGAGAGTCCAAATTGGCACAATCACTTTGGAAAACCGACAATATCTTTTAAAACTAAAGTTACATATGCCCTATGGCCCACAAGAGAATTTCTTGTGAATATTCAAGAAAATGTATACAAGAAAGCTCATAATGGCTTTATTCATAATAATTCAAGAACGGGGAAAATCCCAAATACCAGTTATCATTAGCTGAGTAAATAAATCATGTTATATTCATATGATGGAAAATTACACAGCAATGAAAAAGAATAAATTACTTTACAAGCAAAAATGTGGATGGGTATTATCAACATGGTAATTAATAAAGAAATGTTTTACTTCTTGAGATGGGTAGTGGCTACATGTGTGTGTGTGTGTATATATATATATATATATATATATATATATATATATATATATATAAAAGTTCATCTACATGTAAAAGAATGAAATTAGAATACTCCCTAAAACCATACATAAGAATAAACTCAAAATGGATTAAAGACCTAAATGTAAGGCCAGACACTATAAAACTCAGAGGATAATATAGGCAGAACACTCTCTGACATAAATCTCAGCAAGATCTTTTTTTACCCACCACTTAAAGTAATGACTATATAAAATAAAAATAAATGAGACCCATCCAAACTTAAAAACTTTTGCACTCCTCAGGATGGGATAAAATATTTGCAAATGAAGCAACTGACAAGGGATTAAATTCCAAAACATTAAAACACTGTTTAATATTTAAAAAATCCAATCAGTAATCAATAACGGGTGGAAGACCTAAATAGACATTTCTCCAAAGAAAACATACAGATGGACAATAAACACATGAAAAGATGCTCAACATCATTAATTATTAGAGAAACACAAATCAAAACTATAATGAGTTACCACCTCACACTGGTCAGAATGGCCATCATCAAAATATCTACAAACAATAAATGCTGGAGAGGATGTGGAAAAGAGGGAATCCTCTTACACTGTTGGTGGGAATGTGGCTTGGTGTAGTCACTATGAAGAATGGCATGGAGGTCCTTAGTAGAGCTACCACATGACCCAGCAATTCCACTTCTGTGCATATACCTGAGTAAACAATAATTCCAAAAGGTACATGCACCCAATGTTTATTGAAGCACTATTTATTTTTTTCTGTTTATTTTTATTAATTGGAGGCTAATTACTTTACAATATTGTAGTGGGTTTTGCCATACATTGACATGAATCAGCCATGGATTTACATGTGTTCCCCATCCTGAACCCCCCTCCCACCTCCCTCCCCATCCCATCCCTCTGGGTCATCCCAGTGCACCAGCCCCGAGCACTTGTCTCATGCATCCAACCTGGACTGCCGATCTGCTTCACACTTGATAATATACATGTTTCGATGCTGTTCTCTCAGATCATCCCACCCTCGCCTTCTCCCATAGAGCCCAAAAGTCTGTTCTATACATCTGTGTCTCTTTTGCTGTCTTGCTTATAGGGTTATCATTACCATCTTTCTAAATTCCATGTATATGCATTAGTATACTGTATTGGTGTTTATCCTCCTGGCTTACTTCACTCTGTATAATGGGCTCCAGTTTCATCCATCTCATTAGAACTGATTCAAATGTACTCTTTTTAATGGCTGAGTAGTATTCTATTGTGTATATGTACCACAGCTTTCTTATCCATTCGTCTGCTGATGGGCATCTAGGTTGCTTCCATGTCCTGGCTATTATAAACAGTGCTGTGATGAACATTGGGGTGCACGTGTCTCTTTCAGATCTGGTTTCTTCGGTGTGTATGCCCAGCAGTGGGATTGCTTGGCCATATGGCAGTTCTATTTCCAGCTTTTTAAAAAATCTCCACACTGTTCTCCATAGCAGCTGTACTAGTTTGCATTCCCACCAACAGTGTAAGAGGGTTCCCTTTTCTCCACACCCTCTCCAGCATTTATTGCTTGTAGACTTTTGGATAGCAGTCATTCTGACTGGTGTGTAATGGTACCTCATTGAGGTTTTGATTTGCATTTCTCTGATAATGAGTGATGTTGAACATTTTTTCATATGTTTGTTAGCCATCTGTATGTCTTCCTTGGAGAAATGTCTGTTTAGATCTTTGGCCCATTTTTTGATTGGGTCATTTATTTTTCTGGAATTGAGCGGCAGGAGTTGCTTGTATATTTTTGAGATTAACCCTTTGTCTGTTTCTTCATTTGCTATTATGTTCTTCCATTCTGAAGGCTGTCTTTTCACCTTGCTTATAGTTTCCTTTGTTGTGCAAAAGCTTTTAAGTTTCATTAGGTCCCATTTGTTTATTTTTGCTTTTATTTCCAATATTCTGGGAGGTGGGTCATTGAGGATCCTGCTGTGATTTATGTCGGAGAGTGATTTGCCTACATTCTCCTCTAGGAGTTTTATAGTTTCTTGTTTTACATTTAGATCCTTAATCCGTTTTTAGTTTATTTTTGTGTATGGTGTTAGAAAGAGTTCTAGCTTCATTCTTTGACAAGTGGTTGACCAGTTTTCCCAGCACCACTTGTTTTTAAAGAGGTTGTCTTTTTTCCATTATATATTCTCACCTCCTTTGTTGAACATAAGGTGTCCATAGGTTCGTGGATTTATCTCTGGGCTTTCAATTCTGTTCCATTGATCTATATTTCTGTCTTTGTGCCAGTATCATACTGACTTGATGACTGTGGCTTTGTAGTATAGTCTGAAGTCAGGCAGGTTGATTCTTCCAGTTCCATTCTTCTTTCTCAAGATTGCTTTAGCTAGTCGAAGTTTTTTGTATTTCCATACAAATTGTGAAATTATTTGTTCTAGTTCTGTGAAGAATACCATTGGCAGCTTGATAGGGATTGCATTGAATCTATAGATTGCTTTGGGTAGTATAGCCATTTTCACAATATTGAGTCTTCCAATCCATGAACATGGTATATTTCTCCATCTATGTGTGTCCTCTTTGATTTCTTTCATCAGTGTTTTATAGTTTTCTATATATAGGTCTTTCGTTTCTTTAGGTAGATATACTCCTAAGTATTTTATTCCTTTTGTTGCAATGGTGAATGGTATTGTTTCCTTAATTTCTCTTTCTGTTTTCTCATTGTTAGTGTATAGGGATGCAAGGGATTTCTGTGTGTTAATTTTATATCCTGCAACTTTACTATATTCATTGATTAGCTCTAGCAATTTTCTGGTAGAGTCTTTAGGGTTTTCTATGTAGAGGATCATATCATCTGCAAACAGTGAGAGTTTCACTTCTTCTTTTCCTATCTGGGTTCCTTTTATTTCTTTTTCAGCTCTGATTGCTGTGGCCAAAACTTCCAAAACTATGTTGAGTAGTAGTGGTGAGAGTGGGCACCCTTGTCTAGTTCCTGATTTTAGGGGAAATGCTTTCAATTTTTCACCATTGAGGATAATGTTTGCTGTGGGTTTGTCATATATAGCTTTGATTATGTTGAGGTATGTTCCTTCTACTCCTGCTTTCTGGAGAGTTTTTATCATAAATGGATGTTGAATGTTGTCAAAGGCTTTTTCTGCATCTATTGAGATAATCATATGGTTTTTATCTTTCAATTTGTTAATGTGATGTATTACATTGATTGATTTGCCAATATTAAAGAATCCTTGCATTCCTGGGATAAAGCCCACTTGGTCATGATATATGATCTTTTTAATATGTTGTTGGATTCTGTTTGCTAGAATCTTTTTAAGCATTTTTGCATCTATGTTCAACAGTGATATTGGCCTGTAGTTTTCTTTTTTTGTGACATCTTTGTCTGGTTTTGGAATTAGGGTGATGGTGGCCTCATAGAACAAGTTTGGGAGTTTACCTTCTTCTGCAATTTTCTGGAAGAGTTTGAGTAAGATAGGTGTTAGCTCTTCTCTAAATTTTTGGTAGAATTCAGCTGTGAAGCCATCTGGTCCTGGGCTTTTGTTTGTTGGAAGAATTTCTGATTACAGTTTCAATTTCCATGAAGCACTATTTACAATAAGGTTATGGAAGCAAACTAAATGTCCATCAACAGAGGAATGGATAAAGAGGATGAGGCATGTATACACAATGCAGTATTACTCAGTCATAAAAAGGAATGAAATTGTGCCATTTGGACAGACAGCACAGATGTGGATGGACCTAGAGACTGTCATACAGAGTGAAGTAAGTTAGAAAGAAAAAAACAAATATCATATACTAACACACATACTAACACGTTTCCCACATATATGAAATCTAGGAAAATTACACAGATGAACCAATTTGCAAAGCAGAAAGAGACACAGACGAAGAGAATGAATGTATGGACACTACACAGGGAAAGGAAGGGAGGGATGAATTGGGAGATTAAGGTTGACATATACACACTATTGATATTATGTATAAAATAGACAATTAATGAGAGCTTGCTTTACCACACAGGGAGCTCCACTCAGTGCTCTGTGGTGACCAAACGGGAAGGAAATTTCAAAGGGGGTGGAGGGGTAAACATATCCTTATGGCTGATTCACTTTACTGCACAGCAGAAAATAGTATAACATTGTAATATAAATTTTTTAAAGTTCATCAAGCTGTTTGCTTAAACTTTCTGTATATTACTATAACTTATATTTTGATAAAATATAAAAAAGGAGTAGTTACTACCCCTCAGAGAGCTGTTTTGATCATTTAACTAAATAATATGTACTTTGATAAGAGCAAAGTGTGATATTGCCACTTGCGGAAACATTACCAGAGCAAGAGTGGAAAAATAGGAGATTTTTAAATCTCCTTTTAGCTAATTAATAGAAAATTCTTCCTGATACTTAACTCAAATGACAACCAGAAATCAGTGGATCAGAAGCTTTCACAGGTAAAACAGACTAGAAAGTAGGCTAGGTAAATTTATAGATTGATGAAGATTTCCTAAACCCATGTTCCAGGTACATCTATAAGAATCAGTGGGCTCCTTTGAGGCAATGAGAAGACTATTCACTCCTATATTCAACAAGTATTTATTGAATACTCTCTATGTGTCAGACATTGTTCTAGGGAAGATATGTTAATCTCAACACTCGATCTTTGGGGCCCGTTAGTTCCCTGTTGCAGGGGACAGGGGAGATGGCCTGTGAATCATAAGGATATGCAATATCACCCCTGGCCTCTGCCCTCTAGATGCCAGCACCCCTGCCCCAGTCATGACAACAACAACAAAATGTTTAGACATCTCCAATTGTCCCTTGGGGGCAAAACGGAGAACCACTGTTCAGGGGAGTTGAACTAGAAAAGTGAGCAAGAGAGACAAGACCCCTGCACTCGTGAAGCTTACACTTCAGTTGGGTTATGCACCATAAATAAGAGAAAAATGAAACAAGATCCTTTCAGAGAAGCATAAGTGCCATGAAAGTAGTTTTAAAAGATAATGTAACAGAGTGACTGGTAGATTCATGGCCAGAGAAAGTGACATTTGAGCTAAGAAATGAAAGATATGAAGAATTCAATCAGGAGGAGAGCTATAGAAAAAGCATTCCAAGTAGGGGGAACCACAGCTTTAAGGGCCCTCTGGGGAGAGGGAATCAAGCAGAAGGTGCAGCCCTTAGGCAGAATATTAGAGATAGAATTAACAGAGATGGAAATACATACATATCATAAGTCTTAATTTTCTAGAAACAGGACATCACCTTCACAGACTATGGAAGCAGGAGACAATTTTTTTAAAAAAATTACATCCAAGAGATTAGCCCAGGCAAGTAGAGTTGGGGAGAATTGTGAATAGAATGGTACAGGGAAAGATGGAAATGCCCCCAGTACATCACAAGCAAGTGCTAAAGGAAGGACTTCCCAGCTGGAGGTAGTGGTAAAGAATCCGTCTGCCAATGCAGGAGACAGAAGAGACACAGGTTTGATCCCTGGGTAGAGAAGATCCCCTGGAGGAGGCCATGGCAACCCACTCCAGTATTCTTGTCTGGAGAGTCCCATGGACAGAGGAACCTGGTAGGCTACAGTCCAGAGAGTAGAAAAGAGTCAGACATGACTGAAGTGACTCAGGACACACAAGGCAGTAAAGAATTCAGACTGCAGATGGCTCTTGAGTATTCCATGGGTGGTAACTCCAAGAGCAATAATAAAAGCCAAGTTTGGGACTGTCCTGGTGGTTCAGTGATTAAGAGTTCGCCTTCCAGTGAAGGGAATGTGGGTTTGATCCCTGGTTGGGGAACTAAGATTCCACATGCCATGAAGCAACTAGGCCCATGGGCCACAACTAGAGAAGCCCAGGAGCCACAGGAAGGCTCTCACATACCTCAACTAAGACCTGATGCAGCAAAAAAAAAAAAAAAAAAAAAAAACAAGTTTAAGGGCTCTCAAGGATGGGTACCAAAAGTCCTTGATACAAAACCAAAATTTATAGGGCAGGGCATGATTTTAAATAAGGAATGAAAGCCAAATAGTAAGAAGAGAACAGGACCAGAACAGAAGCATGTAAGGATAATATGGAAGTTATGAAGAGTCACAGTTACTAGTGCATGCAAGAAGGCATCTTACTGGTCCAAAGGCTGGGAAGAAGTTCAGCCAACACACCAAAGAAAGCTCTCCAGGTTGCTCAGAGCTGGTATCTGTTATGATTACCATTGCTCGTATCATATCTGCAAGTAGATACTTGCAATATCACTCCTATTTTAGAGAATAGGATTATTAAGAGCACTGGGCAAAGACATAAAAGAAAAGTTACAATCTCTGTTTTACTATGCCTACAGTCTAGAGGAATATAGACCTAAAATAGCCAAAGACTTGATGTGAGCTGTGCTATGCGGGTAAGCCCAAAGTGTGACACAAGCATAAGGAAAGCGTGCATTATTTTTCCCTGGAGCATTAAGAATGGCTTACCAGAGGAGATAACCTAGCTGTTGCCTGGAGCATCCATACCTGCCAGGGAGATAGCGAAAGGTGTATCGAATAGGGCATCAGAGGCAGAGCAGCAGCATATCTGTGGACACCCATGTCTCTGACTTACAGATTTGCTAAGGATGGTCCAGAAGCTCTCTACAACAAGTTTGGAAAATGGAGTGATAGAACATGAGTTTAATTTTAGAGGGTTGTGTCTCTAGGGCCCAGGAGCCACAGCTGAGATCCTGTGCCACAACCACTGAAGCCCACATGCCCTGGAACCAGCAAGTCGCAGCTACTGAGCCGGCGTTCTGCAACTACTGAAGCCTGTGCCCCTACAGCCTGCGGTCTGCAATGAGAGAAGACACCACAGGGAGAAGCCCGCATACGAAACCAGAGAACAGCCCCCACCCTGCACAGCTAGAAAAAGCCCACAGCAGCAACGAAGACCCAGCGCGCCAAAAATGAATGAATAAAATAAATTTAAAATAGATAAATAAATGCATTTGACACTGTGTGCAAGTCAAAAAATGAAATAAATTAAGGAAATAGAGCCTTCTTTCTAGTTCTCCTTCATTGTGACAAAATTGAATAGGAAGTACACAAAGGGTGATTAAGCTATAGACTAGACTGTTAAATACTTAAGGAATCAAATGTATGATCTACACTTCTGATGCTATGCTGCCTCTGTGGTCATTTTTAAATTACACCATTCTATTTTCTTTTACTTTCATGTGAATTGTATCAGTTTGTACACTTACAAAGAGTCTGTCTCCAAATAAAAAGGAGCTAGGAAAGAAACTACCACAGGAAGAACATCAGGTGTTATTTTGCTTTGTTGGTTTGGTTTTTAAGAGGTAATGGAAATATACACATATGTACATTATGTAAATTTATATACACATATATATGTCATTTTTATATACATAAAAGTCTCTCTCCACCCACACCCCCCCGTTCCTGGCACAGAGTTTCTGATCCTTGTAATTTCCCAGTTATAAAGGCATCTTCTGCTTTAGTATTTAGTCTTTGACCCCATCCCTGACACAGGGCTCCTAAAACCTTTGTGAATTCCTTAGTAAGAAGAGCACCAGGAACATCCTTTATTTTATTAAAATGACTCTGGGGGGAAAAAAAATAAAATGACTCTGGGGACTTCCCTGGTGGTCCAGTGGTTAAGAATCCACCTACCAATGCAGTGGACTCAGATTCAATCCCTACTCGGGTAAGACCTCACATGCCACAGGACAACTAAGGCCATGCACAACAACTACTGAGGCCCACACACTCTAGGGCCCATGCTCTGCAACAAGGCACTGCAATGAGAAGCCCTCACACTGCAACTAGAGAGCAGCCTCCACTCTCCACAACTAGAGAAAAGCCTGCAGGTAGCAATGAAGACCCAGTGCAGCCAAAAAGTAAGATAAATAAATAATTTTTTTTAAAAAAATTTTAAAGGTGGCTCAGGGTAGACTCAGGTGGGAGGGGCTGAGCCAAAAAAAAAAAGACCAAGCCATGATTAAAAGCTTGGAATTTTCATTCACATTCCCCATCCTTCAGAGGAGGGGCCGAGATTGGAAATGGTGTTAACAGGCGCTAATAGTTAATAACTGATCACGTCTAAGTGAGGAAGCCCTCACAAAATCCCAATAGCATGAGTTTAGTGGAGCTTCCAGCTTGGTGAACCCCAGCTCCAAGGGAACAGAAGCTCCCTTTCAGACCTTGCCCTGTGTATCTCTTCATCTGGCTAGTCATCTATACCTTTTTTTCATATTATTTAATAAACTGGGAAATGTGTTTCCTTGAGTTCTATGAACTGCTCTAGCAAATTAATTGAACCAGAGGACGAGGTCACTGGAACCTCTGATCTACAACCTGGGCTTGAGACTGCTGTCTGAAATATCAGGAGGAGGTAATCTTGTGGGAACACAACCCTTAACCTGTGAACTCTAACTCTGTCTCTGGGCAGATGGTGTCAGAACTGAGTCAAATTGTAGGACACCCGACTGGTGTCACAGAAGATTCCCTGGTGTGGGGGAAAAAAACACATACACATTCAGTGACCAGAGGTATCGGAAGGAAAGTATTCTGTATGAGTAGTAAAAGGGACACTTGGGAAAGAAAAATACAGGAGAGGAAAACTGGGTGGTATTCCAACATAGATTTTCAAATGGCAAGATAATGAACTAAGAGCGGAGAACCAACAGAAAAGGAGCAGTTGAAGAAAGATCAGAGATATCATGGCCTGGGCAGGTCCTGCATGGCCTCCCAGAAGAAGCCTGATGTCCAGAGCACAAGGGTTGGCCAAGGACAGGAGGAGAGCTCCCTAACACGGAGCAGAGGCAAGTGTGGCCGCTTAAGGGAGATAAGGTGAGGTCAGCTGACATTAAGGGGTTGTTGATGGGGTTGGCCGAATCCCTAACTGGGATCTCCATTTCCTTGGAGAAGGAAGCCAATAAAGGCTGTGGTGATGGAATAGGATCTTGAAGAGACAGTGAAGGTTTGGAATCACCCCTTTGGAGAATGGGTAAAGCTGTAGATCAGAAACAAGAATTCCCAGGACACCTGTGGCCCCAGCTGAAATTGAAGACTCTCAGTCTGTATTTGCTCTTGTTGTTGAATATTCTTCTGCAGCCCTCAATAGCCCAGTGTCGGGGAAAGGAAGATACTTCAGGGTGAGGCAGGGCTGGACAGGGAGGCAGATGGGGTGAGGTTGCGTGGGAGGGATACAGCAAAAAGGTGAGTGGGCGATTAACTGATGCAGAAAGACCTCGTCCCTGTCCCTGAGGGCCGTTACGTGCCAAAGAGAGAGACAATAAATGCCAATGTGGAAAGGTAATGCAACAGAAATTCTCACATGCTTAGTGAGAGGTAGAGGTGGCCGCGACAAGTGGGGGGTGTTCAAAGTGGAGAGGCCGCAGCAGGTTCCGGTGGTCAGAGGAGGCCCCAGGGCTGCTGCCGCCTCCGCTGTTAGCGCTCAGCAACTTCGAGGCCCCTTTTCCGGTGGTTAAGAAAGAAAGGGGTGAAACAATTCTGCAGAGGGAGGGTGGAGCCGCTGCCTCCAGAGCCAGGCAGTGTCCACAGTCAGCTCAGCTTCGTCTGACGTGGACGTGCTGATCTGAGGAAGGTGAGGTGGGAGGAAGGGTGAGGCCTGAGCACCGGGAGAGGGGGCCGGAGAGAGAAAATACAGCTTTCAGAAACGCATAACTTCCCCTTGCCAGCAAAGGATGTTGAGGTTTTCTCAGTTCTGGGTTATGACACCGGGCTTGGGGTGAGGCAACAGAAGGGGTTCCTGATGTGGACTGAGTGGATAAAGCTCAGTGAGTTCCCCCAAAGTGCTGGGGCAGATCTGGCTCTAGTCAAGGCAAAATTACAAAGCGCGTAAAATACCCTCCAGGTCCACAACCCACTTTATCACCTCTCTTCTCCTCAGCCTAGGGACCTTGCTCAACCCTTGGGACTGCTCCTCTCAGATAAAGCAACTCCCCCCACCACCCTACCCCCTGTCAAATCTACCTAGCCTAGGTCCCACGCTTTGTATCAGTTAACTGAATCATCCCATTTGTAATACTGTCTTTCTCCAAGATAAACGTGTGTTCGCTTCTCATGTTTCCTTCTTCAAATCTGCGTTTTCCCTACTTCTGTTTTGGCTCTTCCCTCTGCTTACCTTGTCCTTCCACCTTAGTCCTCTCTCCTGAACTCTTCTTCTTATTATTATTATTTATAATAATATAATAAATATTATATAATTTTTATAATTATATAAGACCCTGTGCTGGGTCTTTGTTCCTACGCTCAGGCTTTCTCTAGTTGTGGTGAGTGTGAGCCACCCTCTAGCTGTAGTATCCGGGCTTCTCACTGCAGTGGCTTCTCCTATTGCAGGTCATGGGCTCTGGGTGTTCAGGCTTCAGTAGTTGTGGCACAGGACCTTGGTTGCTCTGTGTCATGTGGGATCTTCCCGGACCAGGAATCGAACTTGTGTCTCTTGCATTGCAAGGCAAACTCTTAACCACAGGACCACCAGAGAAGTCTCATCCTGAACTCTTGCTTCTCCTTCAAGGCCACTTCCCCAGTGTCCCTACCTAGAAGGAATTTCCATCTTCTTTGCACCCTTTGTGCCTGAGATTAATCTGCCTGTCAGCAACACGTAGCATTTTCTGTCTTCCCTTAGAGTTGATATTATACAGGCCTATTTTCCTCTGTCTGAAAGATTCTTAAGGATGGAACCAAATTGTATTTCATCTTTGTTTTCTCTACAAAATCTTACATAGTTCTTGGAACATAGGAAGGGTTTAATGAAATGTTCAGTTGATTAAATAATTAATTAAATTCAGTTCCCAGAAATGACTCTTTGTAGGAATTTCGTGCAAAATACCAGGGAAGCCACATATATGTGGTTCCCCTGGCTTTGACTTTCACCTTTCAGGCGTCACAGCCCTGTGCTTTCATTTCCCATTTGCAGGTCTGAGAACAAAAAGCTGGTGACCCTGAAGCTACTTGGAACTCTCACACACAGCTTGGTTCAGCCACTTTGGAAAAGACTTTGGCAGCATCTGCTACATATATATATATACATACCCAGGGATTCTACCCTCAGAGACACACCCAACAGACATGCATGCACAAAAAGGCTCATAGGGTACTTCCCTGGCTGTCCAGTGGTTTAGATTTTGTACTTCCACTGCAGGAGGTGCAAGTTTGATCCCTGGTCAAGAACTAAGATCCTGAGTTCCACACAGCACAGCCAAAGAAAGAATGAAGAAAAATGGCTCATAGCAGTGTGATTATAGTAGGGAAAAACTTTGGGAACAACCCAAAGGTTCATCATTAGGAGAATACATGAATAAATTATTGTACAGTCATACAATAGGACACAGCCATGAAAACAACCAGCTACAAGTGAAAACAGAGATAAATCTCATCAGATGTTGAGCAAAAGAAGACAAATGCAAGAGTACATAACTATGATTGTATTTATATACAGGCAAAACTAACCTATAATGTTAAAAGTCAAAAGAGTCCAAAAGTCTGTTCCGTACATCTGTGTCTCTTTTTCTGTTTTGCATATAGGGATATCATTACCATCTTTCTAAATTCCATATATATGTATTAGTATACTGTATTGGTCTTTATCTTTCTGGCTTACTTCACTCTGTATAACGGGCTCCAGTTTCATCCATCTCATTAGAACTGATTCAAATGAATTCTTTTTAATGGCTGAGTAATATTCCATGGTGTATATGTACCACAGCTGTAAAGTAATTAGCCTCCAATGAATAAAAATAAATGGGAAAAAAAAGTCAAAAGAGTAGCTATATTTGTGGAAGACAGAGGAGATAACGAAGGGAGAGAGCATGTGGTAGATACATGGGTGTATTCACTTAACAATAACTCATTACAGTGTTTGTTTATAGTTTTGTGCACTTCTCTGCACACATATCGTGAAGACAATGTTCCAGCTACCTCTGGAGATATTTCTACAAAACTGCCATCCTCTGGCAGTGCTGCAGCCCTGAGTTTGCTGAGTCTTCATCTCTCTCCTATACACAGGAACTTCACTGTTCATGCTTTGTTTGAGGGGAAGTACAAAGAGGAAAATATGGACAAAAACGAATCCAGTCTTCTTAGAACTTGCCTGGATCCCAGCCAAAGCATATGCAATCAGTGACTCCCACCTGAGAAGTGAAAGTTTCAACACAACCTACAGGAAGAGTCTGCAGCCTTCAGAGCTGTCTGTAAGATGCTGTCCCTGCCCTTATTTATTTATTTGTTTGTCAGCACATCTCACCCCTAACTTTGCAGCCCCTGGGCATTGACAGTCTCTGGTGTGTCCTTTAGAGTTTCCTCAGAATGCATAGCCAAAATCTGAACTTAGGGTTCAAAGTGAACTGTAGGGCTCAAGTCCACTCTTACGAGTGGTGATTTGAAGATCCTTGCTCCCCAACACATCTGACCCCAAAATCATCCCAATCTTCCTCTAAGATGTCTGAAAATAATTCACTTATTTTCTCAACTAACATGTTTTGAGCACTTTGTTGTGCACTAATCACAGCTGTAATTATACGTTAATTGATGTAAATGGTGTAGGCTCTGTGAACAAAGGAGTTGTGTACTTATTCACATCTGAATCCTCAGTTTCTAGTCCAACACCTGCTGCAGAGCTGCTCAAAACATATCCAGGGAAGGAATGGGAATAGAGAGGGAGATGCTATTGTGAAAACAGACTATTTTACAATACAGTGTAATCATGTGCTTCAATGTCTTGAATACATGTTGCCTTAAGTTAAAAATGTTGACATCTATATATGTATACTTATAACTGATTCAAGTTGTTGTACAGCAGAAACTAACGCATTATAAAGAAACTGTCCTCCAATTAAAAAAAAAATTTTTTTAATAAAAGCAAAAAGAGAAGCAAGTGACACAAACTGCTAAAACATTTTCCTCCCCCAAAATTCAACATGGTAGCCACCTAGAAGGCATATAAAATTAATAAATTGTCAGAAACTTTAAGAGAATAAAAACACAAATTTACAGGGCATACCTGCATATGAGATTACATACACAGGACTCTATGAGAAATAATATTAGTCATTTTTTTTAATAACAAATGCCTGTGCACTGCTTATCTGTGTGTTTTTTCAATGAAAATTCAAAATCAGCTTTAATAAATACTTGTTTTAATAAAATAAAACATAAAAGTTCTTTTAAGACTGTGCAATATCAATCTATCCATCTAATTCAAAGATCTTTGTCAAAAACATTTTCATATACCAATAGTAAAAGAAAAAATGTTGAAGTCTCCCTAAGATCTTGGTTATGACAACGAGAAACCCTCAGAAAAGGGTCACACTTAAAACTTTATCATCTTATCTCAACATTCTCTAACTCACTTTCAATTCAATTAATTAGAGTTCAACAAAGGATTACCAATAATCTCTCTCTTCTTCACTCTGACTACAAAACTAAGTGAAATATATGCCCTGCTTTCAAAGAGCTGAATAACATTAATGTTCAGTTTGGAGTTCTTTATATACTATATCTCATCTTTATATCTAATCTAATCTCATCTAATCCTCACACATCCCCCAGGAGGTAGGCATCACCATTGATTTCATGTTTTGAATGAAAAATTAAGAAACAAGAGATTGGTTAACTTCCTCAAGGCCACAGAGATAGTACATACTTTAAAATAGTTTTCCCAATGAAGCTTTCTGGTAGGCCGATAAATTCACCTTGTTCTATGGATTACTTAAAGTATTCACTCATTCAATAAATATTTATTGAGGATATACTTGTGCCAGATACTGCTCAAGATGCTGGAGATACAGGAGTGAACAAAAACAAAAGCCCTGCTTTCATGGATCTTACATTCTAATAAGGTGAAGTGGAAACTAGGAGACAGAAAATAAAACAAAAAGAAACATATAGTATGTAAAATGGAGACGAGCATACAGAGAAAAATAAGCCAAGAGGAGACAAGGAGTTACAAGATGGAGGGGCTGTTTTTAGTGGGAAAGATATCATTGCAGAGGTAGTACCTGAGCAGAATAAGAAAGCAAACCTCACAGAAAATGAGGAGGAAGCAGCATTCCAAGTAGAAAACAGTGCAAAGCCCCCAGTGAAACAAGTGTGAGGGCCATCAGGTCAGCATGACTGAAATGCAGTGAGAAGAGCAGAGAAGAAGGGGTAATGGTCAGGGAGGCTGGATCACTTGGACCATTGTGAAATGTATAGCTTTTACTCTATGAGAAGTGAGAAAACTTTGGAAGACTTTTGCAAAGCATAATATGAACTTCTTACACATATGTGATGCATACTGAATTCTTCAGTAAACCAAGTTTTAGAAAAAAAATGTTTCACTCTCACTGTGTCTCCAGATTGGATGCACTGAAAAAGACATGTCATCACTTTTGTGGTATTCCTGCCAAAAACGCACGACCTGAATCTTATGACAAAACATCAGACAAACTCAGATTGTAGAACTCTATAGAAAACAACTGACTTGTACTCCAAAAATGTTGATGTTATAAAATATGAAGAAAGTTTAGGGAATGACTGTAGATTAAAGATGACCAAAAAGACACAGCAACTGTAACTTCCCTGGTCCAGTGGTTAAGAATCTGCCTTGCAATGCAGATGATGCAGGTGTGATCCTTGGTTGAGGAACTAAGATGCCACGTACCTTGGAGCAACTAAGCCTGCATGTCTCAGGTACTGAAGCCCGAGAGACACAACTGCTAGTAGAGAGTTTAGTTCGTGTGCTGCAATGAAAGATCCACGTGAAGCGAAGAAGATCCTTTGCACCACAAGTAAGACCCGATACAGTCAAATAAATAAATAATTTAAAAAACAGACATAATAACGGAATGCAATACATGATCCTGGTTGGATTCTGGATGGGGAAAAAAGGTGTCATATAGCACATCTGGGGCTTCCCAAGTGGTTCTGATAGTAAAGAACCTGCCTGCCAATACAGGAGACTAGGAGACGTGGGTTCAGTCCCTAGGTTGGAAAGATCCCCTGGAGGAGGGCATGGCAAACCACTCCAGTATTCTTGCCTGGAGAATCTCATGGACAGAGGAACCCCATGGGCTAAGTCTATAGTGTCACACTGAGTTGGACACGACTTAAGCGACTTAGAAGGCAAGCACATAGCACTGGGGGAACGTTTGGTAGTATTTAAATATGCATTATATATTTGATTGTATTGATGTTAAATTTACTAAATTTTATAACTGTGCTGATATCATGATATAGAGACATTCTTGTTTTTAGAAGATGTGTGCTAAAATAGTTAAGAGTAAAAGGGGGTGATGTCTGCAATTTACCCTTGAATATTCCACAAAAAATAATAATAATTATTATACAGCTATTCACACATGCATATTTGGAGAGAAGGAGAAATAAACCAAATGTGATAAAATGTTAACAACTGGTGAATCTAGGTGAAAGAAATATAAGAATTCTTTGTACTACTATTCTTGCAACTTCCCTGAAATGTCAAAATTATTTTAAACTAAGAAGTTTAAAAATTGAAACAAATAACTATAGCAGTTTCCGTCAACTTACACAAGGCTAGCCACACAGACCCAGTGTATAGCAAGAAGAGAGAAAAGTTCCTAAGGCTCAAGTTCATCCCTTCCAGTGCTCAAAGAATCACTCACCTGGCTTCCCCCTGCAATGGATTTGGCATGGCCACACCCAGAGACTGCCACAAGGATGGAGGGAGCATCACGTAGGCTCATGATCTCAGAGTCAGCCCAACCTTCTGTCCCTGCACTCCCACAGCCAGGCATCAAACCCTGTGGGTACTACCTTGGCTTTCAAGGTTCTAATCTAACTTTCTTGCCTGGGATCCTGCATCTTTGGATCCCCCCAGCCTACACACATGAGTCCCAGGCTCCAGACTTCTCTCTCTGCTCCCTCTTCCTCATCACACCCTGCCCTACTCCACCTGTACTCATACAAATGCCAGAGCCTAGAATGTGTCTTCCTGAAGGATGTCTGAGTGCCAGGGGCTCAGTGATTGAACTGGGTACCCAGGGACGGCTTGTAACAGGCCCTAAACAAACATTTCCCTGTGCCTCCGTTTCCTCCCTTTGCAACCAAGTGTGCCTTTCTCTCACTCCACCTCCATTCACCACGCCCCGCAAAGAGTTACCCACTTAAAACGCAGGCTCCAAGTTTCAGAGCACCCCAGACAAGGTTGGAGAGAAAGGGGGAGCACCCCTCACTGAGATTCCTTGCCCCCTCATTTGTTGGCTCAGGACCCAGTGGAGAGTTTTCAGTTTGCTATGGAACTTCCTAATATGTCTCCTCTTCCCTTCCCCGCCCGCCCCTTGCCCCCAGCCAAAGTGAAAGTGTTAGTCACCCAGTCATGTTCAACTCTTGGTGATCCCATGGACTTCTGCCTGCCAGGCTCCTCTGTGCACGAAACTCTGCAGGCAAGAATACTGGAGTAGGTATTCCCTTCTCTGGAGGATCTTCCCAACCCAGGAATCGAACCGCAGGCTCCCTCACTGTGGGCAGATTCTTTACCATCTGAGCCACTAGGCAAGCCCCCAGCCAACATTTCCCTAATAATTCTCCGGCTCCCTTGGCCTCTGGGCTGCTGACAGAGTTGATGGAGAGGGACCAGCCCTTGCAAGTAAAGCCTCTGTTCTGGCCTTCGTCTCACGCCTCCTATCCCCCTCCTCCAACTCCACACTCCCTATCGCTTGCCAGGGATCAACTTTCCTGCCTCAGAAAATAATCTGTCAGTCTCTGAGCTTCAGAACCACCCAACTTCCTTTGAGAAAGCCAAGTTCATGGTCGCTGCTTCTCTCTTTCGGCAACTGCACCAAATGAGAGGATATTTCATTCTTACAGCCAGCAGGGAGGACACTCTCTCCCCCCAGACAGAAAGGAAAACTGAAGCTGGTTGGAAGGATTCACCTTGCCAAGGTGGCCTGGTTTGCTGATGGCATGGCCAGATGCACGATTCTCGAGGACCTCTCAACCCACTGCCAGCCTTTGCTGTCTGACCCAGCCTGCCCAGAGCTGCAGGGAGCTGCTCTGAGTCACAGGTCCAGGTGACCAGTAAGCTGCACAGTCCAGAGGCTCACATCCTGATTTCCCTGAAGGCCACAGCACCTGGTCCATGCCGGCCCACACCTACCAGGCTGGGCCTCCTTACCTTGACCCTGATGTCCCTTGATGAGCAGAAGGAGTGTGAGGCCGAGCACTTGCCCCAGCATCCCCACAGAACAGATGTAAGACGCTGACAGAGGGGTCAAACCAGCTTCTCTCCCACCAGATACTCTGCCCTACACAAGCTCAGCAGCCACCTATCAGCAGAAGGTTGACAGGGAGAAGAACTCTGTCGGGCTTCAGCCACAGTTTCCTCAGCTTGAGGATGTTCTCATCAGCTGAACGCTTGCAAGGTTGTTGAGGAAGCCCCAGTCCCTGGACCTGGTCTGACAGTTCCCACAAGCTAAACTTGCGAAGTTCGCCTCAAGTGGGCGGATGCTCAGAATACACAGTGACTCACAAAACCAACTTAGAAATCTTGTCCTGAGCTCGGCCCCAGCCCAGCTTCTTTGTTTAAAGGACAGTTGCCCAAGAAAGTTTCCATTTATCTGCATCCTACTGGCAATATAAAGAAAACTATATGGGGACCAAATAGCCGTTAGGTAAGCCTGTCCAATCCCAACAGACATTGTGAAGGTGAAGGAGAGAGGGTGTGAGAAGGATGTAGATTGAAAAGTGGATCACTAAACAATAGGTGAAATGCTGAAGAAGACAAGCAAACGCACTAGAAAAATCTAGCAGGCCTGGGGGTTTCCTGAAGAGTGATACCAAAGTTTCAACCTTAAGCACATCCAAATTAAAATGTTTCCATAATAATACCCTTTTGCCTAGTTTCCAATATGTACTTTTAAATTCCTTCCCTTCCTCTTTTTCTACTCTCCCATAATAGTTCTTTCTTCTCAGCTTCTCTCACCCAGACAGCATGTAGACCCATTTTTGCTGCCCCCCAACACAAACTTTGATTCACCCTCCAGAAAGGCCAGGCAGCATTTGACTCTCTTCACACCCGCATGGAGGGATGGAGGCATCCAACTTTCCCCAGAACTCAATTGCTTTGAGACCACACCCAGAGTTCTATGCCCTTCTTTTTCTTCTGCTTTCCCCTCAGCAGAAAATACTTTCAGTTCCCTTCAATCCAGTCCTTCTTCTCCTTTTCCATCTGTTGATCCATTTCCAGTCACTGTATCTGAAGTTGGGCTGAGGGGAGGCAGACTGAAAGACTTGCCTGCCAAAAAAAAAAAAGGCAGCAATGATTTTCTGGGTCAAACACTGGATTTGCAGTCTAAGGTGGCACTAGTGGTAAAGATTCCTGCCAATGCAGGAGACCTAAGAGACACAAGTGCCAGAGTCCAGCCTCGGCAGGATCCAGGGGGTACCCTCAGGATGAACAGTGTCAGTGAGAGAGAGAGACAGAGAGAGAGAGAGAGAGAGAGAGACAGAGACAGAGAGAGACGTGAGACCAGCCTTGATAGGGCCAAGTCTATGAGGGAGAGAGAGAGAGAGAGAAAGAGAGAAAGAAAGCGAGGCCAGACGGGGGGTGCAGCAGGGTCTGGCAGAGTCTGGCAATGCTTTATTTTTTACCGTGGCTTTTATACCCTAAATTAGTATGTTTCTAAGGGGAAGATAGTTTTAACATTATGTCAGCTTGTTCTTCACAAAACCAGGGTGTTTTCTGCATACTTCTTTGTTTATGAGGGTCTTGTACATTATCTTCTGGCCTTGGGGCCTATTAATATTTTATGCAGGTCAGGTGAATGTAAACCTATTTTCTGTTTCTATGGTGACCTTAACTGAAAGGTAGCAGTCTCATAGGGCAACAGTACAGAGTAGAAGTATAACCTTGTTAATACAAAAATTAATCCTTCTGCAGAAGTTGTCAGTTGCATTTATCTAAGTTTACCCCACCCAGAGTCTGCGGCTTCGGTGAGGCAGCTTCTGCCTAGCACTCCTGGCTGATAATTAACAACAATCTCATTGTTATCACACTAGGGCTAAGCTCTTATTTCTCTAGATCTTTAACTATACTAACAATGGTTTCTTTAACACAACCTTAGCACATTAAAAGCAAAAACACAGCAAGCAAAACACAGCAAGCAAATGTCAACCTAATAACCACCTTTAGAATAATTTTTCTTATGTTTTCTAATAGGACTTCCTCACTCCCCGAAGGGCTCTATGTCTACTAGGGCCTTTATATAATGAGGTTCTTTATGCTATTTTATGATTAGGGTATTATAAGCAATCATACATATTAGTACCAAGGGCATAACCTTTATATGATCAGGTTCTTTATGCTATTTTATGATTAGGGTATTATAAGCAATCATGCATATTAGTACCAAGGGCATAAAGCATTTGCCAAACAAACTAAAATACCAGCAAAGGAGTTTAAATTAAAACACTCCTTTCACCCTGGATAATCTCATAAAATACCACCACCCGGGAAACTTATTGATTAAAATTCTAAATTGATTCTTATTTGGGAAGAGATCAAGGAAGGCCTTCTGCCTGTGTCACAGAAATTAGGCAGTAGTCTATTGAGGCAGGCATCAGAAAGACAGATATCATCTTTAAGGTGAGCGCCGGGAGCAGCTTTTCGAAATCCCTGAAAACCTGATCTGTCTTGCCTGTCAGGCTTTCTCCTCGTGACCTTGTCATGGGTGGGATCTCGTGAGCTGGCCTTTTCAAAACCCCTGAAAACCTGATCCGCCTTGCCTGTCAGGTTTTCTCCCTCATGACCTTGTCATGGGTGGGATCTCGTGTGCGGCTCCTGGCACACAAGTTTGACCCATGGGTAGGGAAGATCCCCTGGAGGAGGTCAATATTCTTGCCTGGAGAATCCCATGGACAGAGGAGCCTGGCCGGTTACAGTCCATAGGCTCACACAGAGTTGGACACGACTGAAGCGACTTGGCACATACACGCATGTAGACTTGAGTTCCAGTTCAGCAACTCACAGCCTGTGTGATCCTGACCAAATTATTTTCTGAGCCTGTGGGGTCAACAGTATTTGGCTCCCATCCCTCACAAGGTAGTTTTCAGAATCAAATTAGATGTATAACCCCCATTAATTGAAGTAAAGAAAAACAAGCAGGTTAACAAGTTATTTTAATATGTAAATGCATATTACACAAATGTATTTTTTTTAAAAAGAATCAAATTAAAAACTGTACCTGAGAGTATGCATATTAAAAATGCTGAACAATAAAGTTTTGTTCATTTTTTTAAACGCAGACCTACACAGATTTTTCCTGTTGATCTAATGGTTATCATCTCTTTCTTTTTCCCCCCTCCCAAGAGGCAGCCGTTTAGCCCTGGGAAGTTTCCTCAGAGTTGATCTGGCCATCCCTTGAGATGGTGCTCAAGGGATGATACAGTAGGAGGATAAATTTCCTCCCATGAAAGATGGAATAGTCCCAGTACTGAGACTAATTGTAAATTTGGGATCACTAAGACTACCTTCAATTTTGGTAATTTACTAGAAGGCAATTTAACAGAAATTACATATGCTCTGGGACTTCCCCGGTGGTTCAGTGGTTGGGCATCTGCCTGCCAGTATAGGGGACACAGATTCAGTCTCTAAGATCTCACACACCATGGGGCAATTAAGCCAGTGCACCACAAGTATTGAGCCCATACTCTAGAGCCCGCATCCTACAACTGCTGAAGCCCTAGAGCCTGTGTTCCACAAGAAGAGAACCAAACTCAGTGAGAAGCCCATGCCCTGCAACTCGAGAGTAGCCCCTGCTCACCAAGACTAGAGAAAACCTGTGTGCAGCAATGAAGAGCTTGTGCACTGCAACAAACACAGCCAAAAACAAAATGGCCCTTTCAGCTAGTAATACCCACTCTTTGAGTTTATTCACAGAAATACTGTCATTAACGCATTAAAATATTTTCACAAATGCTCAAAGGTTCTTCCTTATAGCATTGTTAAGTAAAAAGTCAGAAATAATCTATATGTTAATCATAAGGAACAATTTTATAAATACAATATATTCATTCTATATTATAGTATAGTAGGAAGCCTTTTAAAAGAGTAAACTCTGTAACAAGCTAAAGAGGTAGGGTGTGGAAGGAGGTGGCAGGGAGGTTGAAGAGGGAGGGGACATATATATGCCTATGGCTGATTCATGTTGATGTTTGACAGAAACCAACACAATACAGTAAAGTAATTATCCTTCAATTAAAAACAAAAAAAAAAAAAAAATGAAAGAGTAAAATAAATGTCTACATACTCATGTGAAAAGAGCCCTAAGATATTCACAAAACCATCTGCATAATATAATTCTGTTTAGGTGGACGAAATGAATGTGTGTATATTTATGTTCTCTGAATGGTTGTAAATGTAGGGAAACATGCCTGGGGGAAAAATATTCATGATGATAACATTTAGATAAAGAAATAGAATTTTGAGTAGAGGTAAGTGAGAGTGAGTTTTACTTATTATTCCACTTGTGCTTCCTGTTCAGAACTTTTTACAATGACTATATTACGTATGCAACAATTTAAAATATCAGCTCTCAGACTGCCGTGGGTGCTCCAGTGGTTAAGACTCCACTAGGGCTCCATGGCTGGTGGGGGAACTAAGATGCCACATGCCTTGAGGTGTGATCAAAACAAAAAAGAATGTAAAAAATATGTGTATAATATAGCAGTTCCCCAGGTTTCTAGATTTTCACCTACATAAGATCAATGTATTCATGGAACTGTTGTCCAGAGAAGCAGAACCAATACAAGCTATATAGACATAGGGAGATAGAGATGGAAATAGAGATAAAGAGAACTGATTCAACAAGTTATGGAGACTGACAAACCCAAAATCTGCTGAGCTAATGTCTCAGTTTGAAGGTCCTTAGGCAGGAGAACTTTCTCTTACTTGAGGGAGAGTACACCTTCCCCCGCCCCGGCCTCATTGAAAAGGTGCTGCAGTACAAATGATCTGTGACTGGTTGGATCTACGGATGTACAACAGCCTGAATGGAGGGCCAACTCTATAAAGTTATACTCAGATTTTAGACTGGTGGGGGCAGAATCAGCACCATTCACCCCGACATAGTTCATTTTTCAAAGGTCAACTGTATAGAAATCAAAATCAGATTTCCATATATTATGTACTTAAGTTGTTACATTTGACAATAATATATCAGAGTGTTTTACAAAAATGGAAAGAAAATATAATGACTCTAGGTGTCCTGCCACCATTTTGTGAATTACATCTATTTTGTGAATTATAAATTTAAAAGACCAAAACTGAATGATAAGGCAATTTGTGCAAACCAATGTTCCCTTTCACTTATTAAAACTGTGCTCACTTGTTGCTCAGTTGCTCAGTCATGTCTGACCCTTTGTGACCCCACGGATTGCAGCATACCAGGCCTCCTTCACTATCTCCCGGAGTTTGCTCAGATTCACGTGCACTGAGTCAGTGATGCCATCCAATCATTTCATCCTCTGTTGTTCCCTTCTCCACTTGCCTTCCTTCTCCCAGCATCAGGGTCTTTTCTAATGAATCAACTCTTCACATTAGGTGGCCAAATTATTGGTGCTTCAACTTCAGCATCAGTCCTTCCAATGAATATCCAGGCTTGATTTCCTTTAGGATTGACTGATTTGAACTTCTTACTGTCTAGGGACTCAAGAGTCATCCCCAGCACCACAGTTTGAAAGCATGAATTCCTCAGTTCTCAGCCTTTTTTATGGTCCAACTCTCACATCCGTACAACTACTGGAAAAACCATAGCTTTCACCAGACAGACCTTTGTCAGCAAAGTGATGGCTCTGCTTTTTAACACTCTGTCTAGGTTTGTCATAGCTTTTCTTTCAAGGACCAAGTATCTTTTAATTTCATGGCTGCAGTCACAATCTGCAGTGATTTTGGAGCCCCCAAAATAAAGTCTGTCACTGTTTCCATTGTTTCCCCATCTATTTGCCATGAAGTGATGGAACTGCAGGCTGTGATCTTAGTTTTTTGATGTTGAGTTTTAAGTCAGCTTTTTCACTCTCCCCTTTCACCTTCATCAAGAGGCTCTTAAGTTGCTCTTCGCTTTCTGTGAAGCAGTGTCGTCTTTCTGTGAAATGGTGTCGTCTGCATGTCTGAGGTTGTGGATATTTTACCTGGAAAACTTGATTCCAGCCTGTGATTTCTGCAGCCCAGCAATTTGCATGATGTACTCTGCGTAGAAGTTAAATAAGCAGTGTGACATCACATAGCATTGATCTACTCCTTTCTCAATTTGAACCAGTCCGTTTTTCCAAGTCCAGTTCTAACTGTTGCTTCTTAACCTGCATACAAGTTTCTCAGGAGGCAGGTAAGGTGATCTGTATACCCAACTCCTGAAGAATTTTCCACAGTTTGTTGTGATCCTCACAGTCAAATACTTTCATGTAGTCAGTGAAGCAGAAGTAGATGTTTTTTCTGGAACTCTCTTGCTTTTTTGATGATCCAGCGAACGTTGGCAATTTGAACTCTGGTTCCTCTGCATTTTCTAAATCCAGCTTGTACATCTTGAAGTTCTCTGTTCATGTACTGTTGAACTCTAGCTTGAAGGATTTTGAGCATTACCTTACTAGCATGTGAAATAAGCCCAACTGTGCAGTAGTTTGAACTACAATTCTTTGGCATTGCCTTTCTTTGGGATTGAAATGAAAACGTCTTTTTCAGTCCTGCGGCCGCTGCTGAGTTGTCCAAAATTGCTGGCATATTGAGTGCAGCACTTTCACAGCATCATCTTTTAGGATTTGAAATAGCTCAACTGGAATTCCAATACCTCCACTAGCTTTGTTTGTAGTGATGCTTCCTAAGGCCCACTTGACTTCACACTCCACGATATCTGGCTCCACGTGAGTGATCACATCATCGTGGTTATCTGGGTCATTAAGATCTTTTTGTACAATTCTTCTTTGTATTCTTGCCACTTCTTCTTAGTATCTTCTGCTTCTGTTAGGTCCATACCATTTATGTCCTTTATTGAGCCCTTCTTTGCATGTAATATTCCCATGATATCTCTGATTTTCTTGAAGATATCTCTAGTCTTTCCCATCCTATTGTTTTCCTCTATTTCTTTGCATTGATCACTTAAGAAGGCTTTCTTATGTCTCCATGCTATTCTTTGCAACTCTACATTCAGATGGGTATATCTCTCCTTTTCTCCTTTGCCTTTCACTTCTCTTCTTTTCTCAGCTATTTGTAAAGCCTCCTCAGACAACCATTTTGCACTGGTGCATTTCTTTTTGGGGGGGATGGTTTTGGTCACCACCTTCTGTACAATGCTATAAACCTCCATCCATAGTTCTTCAGGCACTCTATCAGATCTAACCCTTGAATCTATTTGTCACTTCCACTGTATAATCATAAGGGATTTTATTTAGGTCATATCTGAATGGCCTAGTGGTTTTCCTTACTTTCTTCAATTTAAGTCTGAATTTTGAAATATGGAGCTCATGATATGAATCACAGTCAGCCTCCAGTCTTGTTTTTGCTGACTGTATAGAGCTTCTCCATCTTCAGCTGCAAAGAATATAATCAATCTGATTTCAGTATTGAGCATCTGGTGATGTCTATGTGTAGTGTCATCTCTTGTGTTGTTGGAAGAGAGTGTTTGCTATGACCAGTGTTTTCTCTTGGGAAAATTCTGTTAGCCTTTGACCGGCTTCATTTTGTACTCCAAGGTCAAACGTGCCTATTACTCCAGTATCTCTTGACTTCCTACTTTTGCATTCCAGTCCCCTGGGATGAAAAAGATATCTTTTTTTGGTGTTAGTTCTAGAACGTTTTCTACATCTTTTAGAAGATCATCTTCTTCAGCATTAGTGGTTGGGGTACAGACTTGGATTGCTGTGACGCTGAATGGATCGCCACACTGTCACTTCTGAAAACAAATACTTGGGATCAAAGTTTCAACTTGCAGTTTGAAGCTTATAGCCAAGTTATCTTGTCATTTTAATGACATGAGCATTCATTAACCAGTTAACCATAAATGAAATTTTCTTGATTTGATAAACTCTGTTCTGGAATATTTCCTTTTCTTCACATTGTTGTTTGTCCGTCATGTATAATCCATATCAGTGTTGGCAGATCCCCTGATTCTTTGTGCAGTTGTATCTACCATGTGCTCACATACCCACTCACTAGGCCACAAAAAATGAAGAGCCTAGATGGGATTTCCCGTCCCCCAGGAGTTCCCCTTTTCTCTACTTCCCCCCGAATACCACCTCCTTACATCACTCTCATGAGTTCCCTGTCTTCTGGCAGACTGTTCTACCTGTCTCTGCTGGTATTCCTTAGCACATCTATGTGCTTTCTTCTTGTGAGGATAGAGTCTTGGTGATTACATGCTGGGACCTCCCCTCACCGCAATCTCTTATCTGATACTTTGTTTCTGTCTCCTATCCCAGTCAGGGCAATTCAGCACAAACTCAGGCAGTTAGACACATCATTAAGTGTCTAAAAGTACATCAGTCTCATTCCAACTGATGGTTTTAAAGTATCATTTCAGATTTATAAATCTTAAGTGGAGACTTTTGTTGCATGGTGTCTCAATTTTAGCAGTTCTTTCCAGCCTGTGTCAAAGGATAACTTTTGTGTCTTGGACCCCATAAGTTATACTCCTATTCACTTCTTCAAGTCTGAAAAAAATACTGTTTTATTTTTCACATCGAGCCCCTTTTGATTAATTAAAACTTCCACCACACTTGTGGGAAAAACAAGTTGGAATTCCACTAGTCTGAATCTTTAGATATTATCAATGAAATAACATTATCTACAGGTAATGCTTAAAGAAAGACAATGAAATTTCCTCTTTTTCTACCATTTCAACCAATTTAGTTGTATATTTGCCTCGTGAAGAATGAAAGCTGTGAGGTTCTGCCTGGAGGGAGTAGTGCAGAGAAGTCATGTAAGAGAATCATGGAAGTACAATCTTGATGAGTTGTTTTTTCCCATTGTCTATGGAATTTGCTATAGGGTCCTATGGTTAATCACTTCCTTGAAATTTCAAAACAATGTAAAAAGATACTCTCATCCTTTCATTTTCTTTCTCACCTTCCCTATGATCCCAAGAAGATTTCAAGCTTTAAGTGAACTTGGTATACCAATTACCAACAGATTTACCCAACCTCTTTTCCTCTGAATCATCAAAATCTTGAGAAATGTGGAATGAACTATTCTGACATCAGAATTTTTCGTAGCAAAGACCATAGTAAATTCTTCATGGGACCAGCAAAAGATCCTGAGCACAGGAAATAACAGCAATTAATACAGACTATAACACCTTTCTTATTTCCTAATTCTATGTTCATCATAAAAGGAGGGATTGAAGAATCTTTGACACTGAGAACTACTGTTCCTTAACATATACTATCACTAAAGTAAAAATACATGATACACATTTGAAAGAACATATTTGCAACGTGTATGACCAACAAAAGTTAGTATTAGTTAATACTATTATATAAAGAAATTTTATTAATCAATCGATTAATAAAAGGATAAACAATCTAATAGGAAATTCTGCAAAATATATGAACAAGGACGTCACAGAAAGAGAGATACATATAGCTGATAAACATATGAAGATTTATTCAACCTCACTAGCGATGAGAAAATTCAAATTATGAATTTTTAATTCATAAAAAATAAAGTCTGATAATACCAAGTATTCAAGAAGATATGTACTGATTGAAATTGTTATGTATGCTGGTGGAAATATAACTTGGTACACTTGGGAGAGTGAAGAGTATTATCTTATAAAGTTGAATATTCACAAATTCTAATGACCCAGAAATTTGAATTCTAGTCATATCCTCAAGAGACCTTTAGCACATATGTACCCAAAGACACATACAACAATGTTCTTGGCAGCATTGCTCTTAATCAGAAAAACAAAACAAATGCTCAGTAATGAGACAGTAGAAATATAAATTGTGACAAATGCATACAAAGGTTTCCCTGGTGGCTCAGATGGTAAAGAATTCACCTGCAATGCAGAAGACCCAAGTGTAATCCCTGAGTTGGGAACATCCCCTGGAGAAGCGAATGGCAACCCACATCAGTATTCTTGCCTGGAGAATCCCAGGGACAGAGGATTTTGGTGGGCTACTGTCCATGGGATCACAAAGAGTCAGACAGAATTGAGTGACTAAGCATGTACACATATCCATACAGTGGAATATCAATAGCAATACAAATAAGTGAACAACTGCACAACAACATAGAAGAATCATAGCAATATAACATAGGAAAAAAGTATGCTCCCAAAAGACAACATATGATATGATTTTATACAGTCTGAAAACAGAAATTAAACACTGTATCATTTAGGCATGATTTGGTAAAGAATACACCTGCAATGCAGGAGACCCCGGTTTGATTCCTGGGTGAGGAAGATCTGCTGCAGAAGGGATAGGCTACCCACTCCAGTATTCTTGGGCTTCCCTTGCAGCTCAGCTGGTAAAAAATCTGCTTGAAATGCGAAGACCAGGGTTTGATCCCTGGGTTGGGAAGACCCCAGGAGAAGGGAACGGCTACCCACCTCAAAAGCCTGGCCTGGAGAATCCCATGGACTATACAGTCCACGAGGTCTCAGAAAGTCTGACATGACTGAGAGGCTTCCACTTTCATGATTGCCATCATGTGAGTGTAATTGTTAAGAGTAATTTAATCAACAAAATGAGACTGTCAATTTCTCACTTTATCTGTTAATATCTGTTTTATGTATTTTGGTGCTCCTATGTTGGGTGCGTATATATTTACAGCTGTTACATCTTCTTGGATTGATCCTTTGATCATTTGGTAATGGCTTGTCTCTGGTTACAGTCTTGTTTTAAAATCTACTTAGACATAAGTACTGCTAACCCAGTTTTCTTTTGATTTCTATTTGCATGGAATACATTTTCCCCATCCATTCACTTTCAGTCTGGATGTGCCTTTAGATCGGAAGTGATTCTTTTATAGGCAGCATACACATGAGCCTTGTTTTTGTATCCATTCAGCCATTCTACGTCTTTTAATTGGACCATTTAGACCATTTAAACATTTAAAGTAATTATTGATAGGTATGTAGGGACACCCAAGATGGACGGGTCATGGTGGAGAGTTCTGACAAAACGTGATCCACTGGAGAAGGGAATGGCAAACCATTTCAGTATTCTTGCCTTGAGAACCCCATGAACAGTATGAAAAGGCAAAAATATAGGACACTGAAAGATGAACTCCCCAGGTCAATAGGTACCCAATATGCTACTGAGGATCAGTGGAGAACTAACTCCAGAAAGAGTGAAGAAATGGAGCCAAGCAAAAGCAACACCCAGTTGTGGATGTGACTGGTGATGGAAGTAAAGTCTGATGCTGTAAAGAGCAATATCACATAGGAACCTAGAATGTTAGGTCCATGAATCAAGGCAAATTGGAATTGGTCAAACAAGAGACGGCAAGAGTGAACATCAACATTTTAGGAATCAGCGAACAAAAATGGACTGGAATGGGTGAATTTAACTCAGCTGACCATTATATCTACTACTGTGGGCAAGAATCCCATAGAAGAAATGGAGTAGCCATCATAGTCAACAAAGCAGTCTGAAATGCAGCACTTGGATACAATCTCAAAACAACGGAATGATCTCTGTTCCTTTCCAAGGCAAATCATTCAATATCACAGTAATCTAAGTCTATGCCCCAACCAGTAATGCTGAAGAAGCTGAAGTTGAGTGGTTCTATGAAGACCTACAAGACCTTCTAGAACTAACAAGTGAAAGAGATGTCCTTTTCATTACAGGGGACTGGAATGCAAAAGTACGAAGTCAAGAAATACTTGGAGTAATGGACAAATTTGGCCTTGGAATACAGAATGAAGCAGGGCAAAGGCTAACAGAGTTTTGCCAAAAGAACACACCAGTCATTGCAAACACCCTCTTCCAATAAAACACATGGACATCACCAGATGGTCAATAACGAAATCAGATTGATTATATTCTTTGCAGCCAAAGATGGAGAAACTCTATACAGTCAACAAAAACAAGACTGGGAGTTGACTGTGGCTCAGAACATGAGCTCCTTACTTCCAAATTCAGACTTAAATTGAAGAAAGTAGGGAAAACCACTAGACCATTCAGGTATGACCTAAACCAAATTCCTTATGATTACACAGTGGAAGTGACAAATAGATTCAAGGGTTAGATCTGATAGAGTGCCTGAAAAACTATGGATGAAGGTTCATGACATTATACAGGAGGCAGTGATCAAGACCATTCCCAAGAAAAAAAAAAAGCAAAAAGGCAAAATGGTTGTCTGAGGAGGCCTTACAAACAGCAATGAAAAGAAGAGAAGTGAAAGGCAAAGGAGAAGTGGAAAGATGTACCCATTTGAATGTAGAGTTCCAAAGAATAGCAAAGAGAGATAAGAAAGCTTTCTTAAATGAACAATGCAAAGAAATAGAGGAAAACAATAAGATAGGAAAGACTAGAGCTCTCTTCAAGAAAATTAGAGGTACCAAGGGAATATTTCATGGAAGATGGGCACACTAAAGGACAGAAATGATATG
Source organism: Muntiacus reevesi (assembly GCF_963930625.1). NCBI lineage: Eukaryota > Metazoa > Chordata > Mammalia > Artiodactyla > Cervidae > Muntiacus > Muntiacus reevesi. The sequence continues at coordinate 71,749,301 of NC_089249.1, read as the reverse complement.
GACCTAACAGAAGCAGAAGATATTAAGAAGAGGTGGCAAGAATAAACAGAAGAAGTATACAAAAAAGACCTTCATGACCCAGATAATCACTGTGGTGTGATCACTCACCTAGAGCCAGACATCCTGGAATGTGAAGTGAAGTAGGCTTTAAGAAGCATCACTATGAACAAAACTAGTGGGGGTATTGGAATTCCAGTTGAGCTATTTCAAATCCTGAAAGATGATGTTGTGAAGTGCTGCACTCAATAGGTCAGCAAATTTGGAAAACTCAGCAGTAGCTACAGGATGGAAAAGTTCAGTTTTCCTTCCAATCCCAAAGAAAGGTAATACCAAAGAATGCTCAAACTACTGCACAACAGTACTCATCTCACACGCTAGCAAAGTAATGCTCAAAATTCTCTCAGCCAGGCTTCTCAACAGTACTTGAAACATGAACTTCCAGATGTTCAAACTGGATTTAGAAAAGGTAGAAGAACCAGAGATCAAATTGCCAGCATCTGTTGGATCATCGATAAAGCAAGAGAGTTCCAGAAAAACATCTACTTCTGCTTTATTAACTACACCGAAGTTTTTGACTGTGTGGATCACAACAAACTGTGGAAAATTCTTCAAGAGATGAGAATACCAGACCACCTGACCTGCCTCCTGAGAAATCTATATACAGGTCAAGAAGCTACAGTTAGAACTGGACATGGAACAACAGACTGGTTCCAAATTGGCAAAGGAGTACATCAAGGCTATATATTGTCACCCTGCTTATTTAACTTACATGCAGAGCACATCATGAGAAACGCTGGACTGGATGAAGCACAAGCTGGAATCAAGACTTTCAGGAGAAATATCAATAACCTCAGATATGCAGATGTCACCACCCTCATGGCAGAAAGCCAAGAAGAACTAAAGAGTCTCTTGATGAAAATGAAACAGGAGAGTGAAAAAGTGGGCTTAAAACTCAACATTCAGAAAACTAAGATCATGGCATCTGGTCCCATCACTCCATGGCAAACAGGTGGGGAAACAGTGGAAACAGTAACAGAATTTATTTTTTGGGCTCCTAAATCACTGCAGATGGTGACTGCAGCCATGAAATTAAAAGATGCTTGCTCCTTGAAGGAAAAGTTATGACCAACCTAGACAGCTTATTAAAATGCAGAGACATTACTTTGCCAACAAATGTCCATCTAGTCAAAGCTATGGTTTTTCCAGGAGTCATGTATGGATATGAAAGTTGGACTATAAAGAAAGCTGAGCACTGAAAAATTGATGCTTTTGAGCTGTGGAGTTGGAGAAGACTCTCGAGGATCTCTTGGACAGCAAGGAGATCCAACCAGCCCATCCTAAATGAAATCAGTTCTGAATGTTCATTGGAAGGTCTGATGTTGAAGTTGAAACTCAAATCCTTTGGCCACCTGATGCGAAGAACTGACTACTTGGAAAAGACCCTGATGCTAGGAAAGACTGAAGGTGAGAGGAGAAGGGGACAGTAGAGGATGAGATGGTTGGATGGCATCACCGACTCAAAGGACATGAGTCTGAGTAAACTCTGGGAGTTCATGATGGACAGGGTGTCCTGGCGTGCTGCAGTCCATGAAGTCGCAAAGTGTCAGACACAACTGAGCGACTGAACTGAACTGAACTGAACTGACGTTCTTGTTGTCATTTTGTTCATTGTTTTGGGGTTGTTTTTGTTGTTCTTTTTTGTTCCTTACTTCTTGTGTTCTCTGGGTTATCAACGGAAACAGTTTCAGAAGGCGTGGCTATTTTAACTGTGAAGACTATCACAACAGGCTGACTCCATATAACATCTGTTGGTATGCTTTGTTGGTCCCTTCACCCTAGTTATTCCAAGACTGAACCACTTTTCTCCTTAAAATATCTCAATGTTCATAGTTTTGCCACCTAGATCTCACACATTACTAGTTAAATTTATCCCCAAATATCTTATTTTTTATTGTTATCATAAGTGGAATTTTTTGTTCCGTTATGTTTTCTGACTTGTTATTTAAATAAAAGGGAGAGTTACTGATTTCCATACATACAGTTTTCTCATGGCCCCACTGTTATGGGTTGCAGTTTTTTCTTGATTCTAAAGGAGTAGAAATAATATACAAAGAAGAGAGTATTCCTTCTCTAAGATTCCAAGAGAGCAGAACCAGAAACAAAACTCTGTTGCAAGCCTAACATATGAAGGAAGACAAAGGCATCTTACAGTTAAAAAATGGCTGAGTCCAGGACAGGATTGCAAAAAAGGAAAGGTCAAAGTTGCCTGCAAAAAGGCTTAATGTGCTGCTGAGTGAATTGCTCTGCCATATGGAGACTAATATATATGAGACCTATTATGGGTTGAATTGTGTCCCCCCAAAAGATACTGAAGTACCAATCCCTAGTACCACAGGATAGGACCTTATTCAGAAACAGAGTCTCTGGAGAAAATCACATTAAGATATGTCTTTAGGGTAAGCCCAAATCCGATATGACTGATGTCCTTATGAAATGGAAAATTTGGACACAGAGACAGGTACATCTTGTGAAGTTGAAGGCAAAATCTCAGTGATGCATCTACAAGTCAAGGGATGCCAAAGTTTGGTGGAAAACAACCAAAAGTTAGGGGAGAGGCATGGGACAGATTTTCCCTCACACCCTTCAGAAGGAACTAGCCCTTCTGAAATCTTGATCTCAGACTTTCAGATTCCAGAACTATGAAACAACACATACACACTAGTCACTCAGTCGTGTCCAACTCTTTGAAACCTCATGGACTGTATCCCACCAGGCTCCCATCCATGGAATTCTCCAGGCAAGAATACTGGTGTGGTCTGCCATTTCCTTTTCCACGGGATCTTCCTGACCCAGGGGTTGAACCCAGGTCTCCTGCATTGCAGGCAAATTCTTTACCATCTAAGCCACTGTCTGCTGTCTGAGCCCCCAGTTTGTGGTGTTTTTCTATGGTAGCTCCAATAATCTGACACAGGATCCTAACTAGAGAAAAGAAATTGTTCTCAAAGTGTGGTTCCAAGACCAGCAGCATCAGAATCACCTGGAACTTGCTACAAAAGCAAATTCCTGAGTCCTCCTCTATATCTCTGAATCAGCAACCCTGGGGTGTTCTAAGGTGTCTTCTAGATTATTCTGATGCATTACAGTTTGAGAACCACAGCTCTGGAAAATTCCACATTCCTGGACAGTGGGAAGGACTCTGGAAAATGGGGATCTGAAACTGTTGGAATACACATAACAAAATTTACCATCTTAACCATTTTAAGAGTGTATTTCAGTGATATTAATTACATTCTTACGGTTATACAACAGTGAGCTCAACAGTCAGCACTGTTTATCTTGCAACACTGAAATTCTATATGTATTAAATAATAACTCTCCATTTTAAACCTCCTTCCAGTTCCCAGGAACCACTATTCTACTTTCTGTCTCTATGATTTAAATACATTTAAGTATTTAAACAAAATTGTACAGGAATTTTTCTTTTCATCACTGGCTTACATTAATTTACATGTTGTCCTCAAGGTTCATCTATGTTGCAGCATTTCAGAATTTCCTTCCGTTTAAAGGTTGAGTAATATTCCATTATCTCTGTTACCACATTCTTGCTTATTCATTTATCCGTCAGTGGACATTTGGTTGTGTTCCTGTTTTGGCTACAATGAAGAATGCTTCTATGGACAAGACATACATATGTCTTCAAGACCCTGCTTTCAACTCCTTGGGGTATATACCCAAAAGTGGAATTGCTATATCATATGGTAATTCTACCAATATTTTTTTGAGGAACTGCCATATTTTGTTCCATAGGGGCCATACATGTAACATCCTCACCAACAGTGCATAAGGGTTCAATTTCTCCACATTCTTTTCATCACTTATCATTTTCTTCTTTTTTAATAAAGACCATCCTAAGGATATGAGGTGATATCTCATTATAGTTTTGATTAGCATTTTCCTAGTGATTAGTTGTGTAGGCCATCTTTTCTTGTGCGTGATTGGATTTTTATATCTTCTTTAGAGAAACGTCTACTTAAGTCCTATGCCCATCTTTGAATTGAGTTTGTTGTTGTTGTTGTTGCTGTTATTTAGGAGTTCTCTATGTATATTGGACATTAATCTCAAGTCAACTATAAGATTTGCAAATATTTTTCCCATTTTGCCTTTTTTCGCTCTGTTAACAGTCTTATAACATATAATATTTTTAATTTTCATGAAGTGTAATTTGTCTACTTTTTTTTTGCCTGTGCCTTTAGTATTATATTCAAGAAATCATTGCCAAATTCAGCATTGTGAAGCTTTGGCCCTATAAACTCATATGCATCTCTCAGCACTCAGCTCAGAAGTACTGTGGTCACCAGCTCTTATACTCCAGTAGAATTAGGTGTCATGTAGCCTTTCAGTAGTATTTCTGTTATACCTAAGATCCTTCATATTATACTTCTGTTTTTGTGTGAATGTCTGTCTTGCCAGACACTGAACAAATCACGTGCAATCTTTGTGTCTCCCATGCCAGCAGAGTGTAGCTGCTCCCTGCATGCTTGTTAAAGCGCATGGAGGCACATGTGCACACAACTTCACATCTGCTTTGACCATGGCTGGAAGGAGCCATGGGGACCAGGCTGTCACAGGGAGGAGGAATACACACGCATTTGGCTCCAGACTCTTTATTCCCCACCTTCAGCCCCTTGGTGATTTGTTAAGACCAGCCTGGAGTCATGTGCTCAGAGCAGAATAACCAGCCCAATGGAGAGACAGGTTTATTTCTATTGTAATGGGTAATAATTAGTTTATTTCAGTGAACCAGAAGTTGGCAGTATAATAGCCTTCATGGGGGATGCCACACACTCGTCACTGCCCCATCAGACCTGAGGTTCTCCCTGCCAGGCGAGCTGCCTCATCTTGCCTGGGAGAGAGACAAGCTGAGGAGGAAAAAGAGACAGGATCTCAGAGTCATGTGCCAGCAGCTAAGGACCCTTGTCGCAGACTGTACACTTGTGGAGGGATGGGTCCTAAGTAAACTTGCTTACTCTTGACAACTCAGGCCCTGAGCAGCCCAAGGGCTCCCTGCTCATCCTGCCTCTGGCCATGAGACATCCCACAGCAACTAGGAAAAACAGGAGGTGAGTGATCCCTGGCCTGGGCGGACACAGAGGCTGCCACAGGTGAGAGCTGAGTCCGCCTGCCCTTGACATCAGCGCACATGTGACTGATGACCAGACAGAGAGCACCTGGTGGGGAGGAGGGTGGCCTGAGTGAGGCCAGAGGAGTCCAGGATTCTTCCAGTAAGCCCCTTGCACAGTGAGAATCTGTGCAGACACTGGTCAGGAGCGAAGAGGTCAAGTTTTGCTCTGAAAAGCTAAACCTTGGGTCAAAAATGACAACATCTTGTGTTTCTCAAGCAGTCTCGGCTCCAAAAGTTCCCCACAGACTGCTCCTGTACACAAGCCTCACCCAACTCAGGCAACTGAGCAGCTTATCCCAAGGCTGAGCATAAACAGTGGTGCTTCTGAAGCCCCAGCCCTTCCAGTTCAGTCCTCAAAGGTGCACGATGTCAGTGCCTGGACAGAGGGTCCTATAGCCCTGGCCCTGGAGACCCAGCAAGGAGTAAAGGAAGACCACATTCCCACATACATTCACACCGTGGTCACACCATACCCACACACATGGACAGACAATCCCTAAGCACCCAGGGGCCCCTCAAGGATTCACATGATCCACATTACACCTGGTGACTGCCTCCAGCACACAAGGCTCTGACTACTCTCTCGTTATTAAATACATGCACTAGACAAACCCACAGTGAATTCCTCTGAAAACAAGAGGCAGAAAACGTATTAAGAAATGTGCTAGAAACAGCCTGTTTAGGTCACCTTAGCGATTCTCTGTGCCCAGTACTCCAGCCTGACTTGGAACCCATTCGCTCTGTAGACAATGGTGGTGCATCTGACCTCAGACTTGGACTTTTCCCCACCCTAAGACCAAAAGCCAGTCCTCAGAGAGGGCCCCTGGTCTGCCAGAGGCTTGAAAGGAGAAATTCACGTGTACTGGAAGAATATCGCCAAACACCTACGAAGGCGCCGTGACCGTATTAGCAGGTTTACTCACTCTGATCCTGGCCACACTTTTCTTGTTCTCCTTTAAAGTCTCAGATTCTCAACAATAAATAATGACTGGTTTGCTTTTTACATCAAAGGCTCAGCTCCCATGAAGGCTATTATGCTGCCAACTTCTGGTTCACTGAAATTAACTATTACCCATTACAATAGAAATAAACCTGTCTCTCCATTGGGCTGGTTACTCTGCTGGTTACACATGACTCCATGCTGGTCTTAGGAAGTTACCAAGGGGCTGAAGGTGAGGAATAAAGAGTCTGGAGCCAGATTTCTTCATTCCAAACCATGACTCTCCCATGTATACCCTGGGGTGTGGGGCACATTCCTGAACCTCAGAGCTTCAGCTTCCTCATCTACAAAATGGATCTGGTAAAAGCTCAGAGGTCAAGAGTAGGTTAAAGGAGACAGTACACATAATATCCATAGAGGAGAATCTTGCTGTAGTAAGCTAAATGTTACCTAACGTAACTGAATTTTATGCCTTTTCTATTATGAGTTCAGAAGGGCAAAATGACTTGTGATAGCCAAGGGGTAAGTAAAAAGATGCAGTTTTCTGGGCATCACAAAATCAGACCACAGGTATTGCCAGGCTGTGGTCAGTACATTTCCCCCCACATTTCACAGGGAGTTTTTACTAGGTATAAGTAAGTCATTACATGAGGACACTAGCTTTCATTCTCTGATACATGCTGCCATTCTTTGAGGGCAAAGGGGAGACAGTGGTTGCTCAGTAACTGATATCATTTCAAGACCAGAGTAAGATCTTTCCATTTTCCTGGATTCAATCACTCAGGAGCTCTGCATTCCCAACAGCCTAGGGCACCATATATGCTCTTACTCATCCTCAGTCATGCTCTCTCTCTCCCCAACCCCCAGCCTCCACTGAATGCTCCTCTCTCGCAGGTCTCTTCCCTGGCCTGGCTCAGAATTTCAGAGAGAAGTAGGACAGGAGCCATCTGAGAATCTAGGTCAGGGGAACACGGACCATAGGACCATATGACCAGCCTTAGTCACTTCTTCGGTCTCTACACTCAGGAAACCACCACCAGCCAGCAGCCCCAGGTACCTGGGAAAACCAAACAGATTCTGTCCCAGTCTCCAGAAGAAGCCAGTGTTGGCGTGGTACCTCAGCAGGGAGCTGTTCCTCCAGTGCTACAGGGGGGACTGGTTGGGCATATGCCAGATGCCCAGGTCCTGGGCCTGGATGTCGTAGTAGCCAGGGTTCTGCAGAGCGACACACACTCAGCCTCACCAGCCCAGGAGATGCCACCAGTCAAAGACCCACACACACAGCCCTTCCTTGAGCTGAGAGCTCAGGGCTCCAGGGCACAGGTGCCCAGCAGTGCTCAGAAACCCACCCTCCTCCAGTAGATAATGAGACCCCACCACCCAAATAGCCTTGGTTGGAGGAAGCTGTGATTCAAGACATGGACTTCTGTCCTTCTCCAGCCCCACCTCCACATCCCCATCTCCTGCCTTCTCTTCCACATGCTCTGCTCCAGCCACACCCCGCTCCCCACCCTTTCCACCTGGGTGCTCAGTGCCACCCACCTTGTAGTCATCACTGGTGGCCACCTCTGCAGACCCAAACGTGTTGTAATTGGCCCAGTTGCCGTTCCCCTCTGGGTACTCAGCACTGTTGCCCTGCTGACTGGACCACTGATCACCCAATGTGCGTTTCCCAAGTGTGTTATTCTCCTGCACACTGGCCACCAGGGTCCAGCCGCCACCTTCATGTCACAGAAGGTCTGGTAAACGACACCATTCTCAGTGTGGAGGTGATACAGGCCATCTGCAGAGGGAACCAGTCAAAGGCCCCCTGTCTGAGAGCACAGGGTCTATCTCAGGCCCAAAACCAAAATGATCCAGGGAACAAGAAACATGGCCAAAGGGTTCCTCTACTGAGTCTTATCACTGAGTATCCCTACTGACACAAGAGTTTCCCTGAGTTCAGAAGACCATGCCCCATGACTGAGGCAGAGCATAGAATTATCAAAACTTCCAAAGATATTCCTCAACAATTTAAACATTAAAACCCAGTAATTCCACTCCTGGATATATACCCAAGGCAATTTAAAACAGCAACTTATATGCTTGTACACCAGTGTTCACTGCAGCATTATTCACAACAGCCAAAAGAAGGTAACGACCCAAGAACCCACCAACAGATGAGTGGCTAAACAAACCATGGTGTGTACATACAATGGATAAGAAGGTGGACTTCCCTGGCAGTACAGTGGATAAGGATCCACCTGCCACTATAGGGGACACAGGTTCAATCCCTGGTCTGGGAAGATTCCATATGTTGTTGGTGGTATTCAGCCACTAAGTTTTGTCTGATTCTTTGTGACCCCATGGACTGCAGCACACCAGGCTTTCCTGTCCTTCACTATCTCCCAGAGCTGCTCAGACTCATGCCCATTGAGCTGATGATGCCGTCCAACCATCTCATCCTCTGTTGCCCCCTTCTCCTCTTGCCCTCAATCTTTCCCCAGAATCAGGGTCTTTTTCAATGAGTCAGCTTTTCCCATTAGGTGGCCAAAGTATTGGAGCTTCAGCTTCAGCATCAGTCTTTTCAATGAATATTCAGGAATGATCTCCTTTAGGATTGACTGGCTTGATCTCCTTGCTGTCCAAGGGACTCTCAAGAGTATTCTCCAACACCACAGTTTAAAAGCATCAAGATTCCACATACCACAGAGCAACTAGGCCCACGCGCCACAACTACTGAAGCGCATACACCTAGAGCCTGTGCTCCACAACAAAAGAAGCCACTGCAACAGAGAGTAGTCCCCACTTGCCACAACTAGAGAAAATTTGCTCAGCAACCGAGACCCAGCACAATCAAAAGTTGATAAACTCTTTTTAAAAAGCAGTAAGGTTCTGACACTGCTACATGGATAAGCCTTGAAGACATGAAGTAAACTGAGACATTAAAGGCAAGTATTAGTCACTCAGTCATGTCTGATTCTTTGTGACCCCATGGACTAAATAGCCTGCCAGGCTCTTCTGTCCATGGAATTCTCCAGGCAAGAATACTGGAGTGGGTTGCCATTTCTTTCTCCAAATACTGCATTATTCCATATATATGAGGTACTTAGAAAAGTCATAGAGACAGAAAGTAGAATAGAATTTAACAGGGAGTGGGGGAGGAGAGGAATATGAAGTTATTGTGGACGAGTACAGAGTTTCTGTCTGAGGTGATGAAAAAGTATGGGAAATCATGATGACAGCTGCACAACACTGTGTAGTCGATGCTACTTAACTGTACACTTAAAGTGATAAAATAGCGATTTTTAAGCTACCTAACTTTTATCACAATTTCTAAAAAATCTCCTAGTGGGACTTCCCTGGTGGTCCAGTGGTTAAGAATCCGCCTGCCAATGCAGGGGACACAGGTTCAATCCCTGGTTCAGGAAGATTTTACATGCCTCGGGACAACTAAGACCATGTGCCACAACTATTAAGCTCCCATGCCCTAGAGCTCATGCTCAACCCGAGGAGCCACTGCAGTGAGAAACTCGTGCACCACAACTAGAGGGGGAGCCCCCACTCACTGCGACTAGAGAAAGCCTTCACTCAGCAACAAAGACCCAAAAATAAATAAACAGGCAAAATTTAAAAAATAATCTCTCAGTGGACATAAACCTTACTGTCCTTCTGGGCTCAGGGTCAACACTTCATCACCTACCACACGCACTGCAGCACCTCACTCTGATTTTCTTGTAGCTTCTGGGTAGAGATGGAGAGAAAAATGACAGGTCCATTTCTCTTTCCATGGCATAACCAAAGCATTGACCGCAGCTAGATGATACACAGAGTTTTATTCTTACTACTGGTTTGACACAAAGCCCAGGCTCTCCTTGCTCCCACCCCAATCCCATTCCTCCACTGGAGCAAAGTCTCACTGCCTGGGATGTAAGGCCCTGCCGTGTCCAGCATCCCACTGGCCCAGTGTCCACCACAGGCTTATTGTGTCCCTCCCTCCACATGACCTCATGCTTCTTCTGGGCCCTGCCCTGGGCACTGGGCTCTCAAAGAAATCATACATTCTCTCAAGAGTTTACGTCCACAGAAATATACATTGAGAAAAATAAATTTAAAAAGAAAGACAAGCTGAGGAGAAAAAATGAGAGACTCTGAGATGAGACTGGACTGGCCAGCCTGGCGACAGGGGATTGTCTGCGGAAAGGATGTCAGTGGTTACTCAGAGAAGGCCTCCTAGTCCTATGACCCCTTAGCTAATCGTGAGAGAATGGGCATGACTTTACAGTAGAAAGAAAAGAGAATGCAAAGCAAGAAGTGTAGCATGCCCTTAGGCATGGAAAAAAAAATACAGCATAGTCCACCTGTCAGGAAGTGTCAGTAGTTTAACGCGGCTGAAACAGGAGGTGTAAGGTAGGAAGTGGTGAGAGCAGGCCAACAGGCCAACAGAGGTATTAAATGAAGAACTTTCTGTGCTAGCCTAAATTTTAAAGAAATTGCAGACAATTCTAAAAGAATGGGAGAACAAAACATTCCAAGTTTTTTTGGTTTTGTTTTTTTCTTCGACGAAGAGAGGGCTGTGCTGCTCTTCATTGCTGCTTAGGCTTTTCTCCAGTAGCTGCGAACGGGGGCTACTCTCTAGTTGCAGTGCTTGGGCTTCTCACTGTGGTGGCCTCTCTTGTGGAGCGGGGGATCTAGGGCACATGGCCTCAGTAATTGCAGCACATGGGCTCACTACTTACACTCTCAGGCTCCACAGTACAGGCTCAATAGTTGTCACACACGGGCTTCGTTTCTCCAAGGCATGTAGGATCTTCCTGGATCAGGGATCGAACCCATGTCTTCTGCATTGACAGGCAGTCCTTTACCACTGAGTCACCTGAGAAGATCATTCCAAGCTTTTGAGGTCAGAGGTATTCGATTATAAGTAGCTCAACACTTAGAGTTGAGAGTCCTTGTGGTTATACCTAATATATCTCAGCCTGTTCACTCGTAACTAAAATGAAGCTAGTAAAGAGTGATTTGGTGAAGATCAAATGAGACGATACTTAGGAATATGCTTTGCTTCTTTCTAAAAATGCATAAATGACAATGAAGAGGAAGACAAATTTCTTAATGCCATTATTATGCTTGTTGTGGGGAAGAAGACTGGGAAGACAGGAGTCCTGGGCACAAAAACAGACCATTCAACTTCCTCTGAAAATTGCAAGACCAAGCCCACTGAAGTGGGGAGAGATTGGGAGGGGACACAGTTCTTAACACAGGCCTCTGAAGGCCACTCTGAGGGTCACACAGAGGCGCACAGCTGGGACCCAGGACATGCCTCAACCAACATCCCACCAGACACAAGAAATCAGCACTCAGCCTTCAGACATCTCAAGTCTGCAGCATGAAGTGGCCTCTCTGCAGCTCCAAGACATCCGCTCTGCCTCAGAGACCCCGGGACCCTGGGGCAGTCCAGCCCAGTTCTGTTATTGACACTTAGGAGGAGAGCGGAGGAAGTGTTGCTCCAGGAGACAATCTCCTGCACCGCACCCTCTAGTGGCCAATATGAGAAATAGCAGGAAGATGGGCTGGATCCTTGTAATCTAAGGAAGTGGAGAAGAGAATGGCAATCCACTCCAGTGTTCTTGCCTGGAGAATCCCATGGACAGAGGAGCGTGGGCAGGCTACAGTCCATAGGGTCGCAAAGAGTCAGACACGACTAAGTGACTAGCACGCACACACACTCTGAGGAAGACAAGATGCAAGTTACCTTCCTGATCATCATTTTTCTCTCATTCTCTATGTCCAATTACTATCGTCCTATAAAGACTCAAAGACTAAGGATCCCCTGTTCTCCACTTGTCTCTGAGCTGGAATCCAGACTCCCGCATTCACGGACCTTGTCTGAGTCTCAGCAGCACTCGCTTCTAGCACAGAGTCCCCCTCTTTCTCTCCACACCCGGACCAGAAGCTCAGCACTCTACAGTCAGGTGGACACTGGGAGCTTTCTCTGCAGAAGCTCCACAGGCTCTCAAAGACACATGTTAAAGATCACTTCTTAGCACAGTGTTCAGATATGGGGATTTCATGGACCTGTGTATCTTCCAAATGAAAATACATGAGGACAAGTCTAATAAGAGTGGTGATGATTTTTAATTTTTGCTTATGTCTCTCTTTCTGGCAAAACACACACATTAAAAAATTATTTAAAATTAAACATTGACCATCATCATCATTTACTAGAACAAGAAAGACACAGATGTACAGGACAGACTTTTGGACTCTGTGGGAGAAGGCGAGGGTGGGATGTTTCGAGAGAACAGCAGTGAAACATGTATATTATCTAGGGTGAAACAGATCACCAGCCCAGGTTGGATGCATGAGACAAGTGCTCAGGGCTGGTGCACTGGGAAGACCCAGAGGGATTGGTTGAAGAGTGAGGTGGGAGGGAGGATCTGGATGGGGAACACATGTAAATCCATGGCTGATTCATGTCAATGTATGACAAAACCCACTACAATATTGTAAAGTAATTAGCCTCCAACTAATAAAAATAAATGGGGGGAAAAAAAGAACAAAATTCTGATCATCTCAGAATACATAAAAATCTTCCACTGAAATAAATTTAACTTTATACACAGACATTACTTTGCCTATAAATGAAAAAATGATCTCATTTTCCCACAAACTAGTGAACATATTTACAAGAGATGAGCAAATGAAAAGACTACATGTGAGGATAAGTCAGTACAAACCAACCTGATGATTTAAGCTTATTCTATCATTTCTCTCCCAGTGGTATTCTGTTCCCAGATTCTTCCTTCAGCTATAATAGAATTGATAAGTTCCTCCATAGTGATACCACATACCTAATACATAATAACTTTATTATACTGCTGATCACATCTCAAACCATAAGAGAAATTGAGCTTTTTGTTGTTGTCATTGTCATTAAGCTAACATTTTCTGTCTTTGTAGGTTCAAAGTACTGATTTATACAAAATACTAGATAGATTAAGGAAAATAAAACACTGTCCAAAAAGAAAAGCTCCTAAGGAAAGCTATGCTTCTTGTAATACATTCTTTTATTCCTTCTAAGACATATTTTCTCTTATTTTGACATCTTTAATTTCACTGTGTATATCATCCTATGTGGTATGAAATCAAGGAATAACATACAGTCGATAGCACATAGACATCTGGGAAAATGGTACAAGTAACTTTAGGGACATCACCCCTTCTAACCACCTTCATCCAGCCACAGCCTGTGACCCACCTCCTACTTCCTCTGAAATCTGTATCCCACATCACTACCCTCAAGTCTTACTGCCCCTGACACTTAATTAGTTCAGGTTTAGATCAATTATGAGGCTTTCACCTGGGACTAATACTAAACCCACCTCAAGCTGACTTAAGCAAAGAGTACACACATCACCTCGTGAAACAGGAAATTCAGAGGCAAGGCAGTTTCCGGCCTGATTGACAGCGCCAGCTCAGGGTCTTCAAGGACCTGGGCACTTTCAGCCTCTCTGCCCTGGCTCATCCTCTGGCCGAGGATAAAACGTCCTCTGGTGATCTAAGCAACACGTGTGCTCCCATCACAAAATACCGCAGACAGGTGGGGACAAGGGAGCCTAAACCGCAGTGTATTTTCTCGGTTCTAGAAGGTACAAATCCAAGGTCAAATGTTGACAGCTCTAGTTTCTTCAGAGGCCCCTTTCTTGGCTTGCAGACGGCCACCTTCTCCCTGTGTCCTCACAGGGCCTTTCCTCTGTGCATGAATCCCTAGTTATCTGTGTGTCATCAAAGTGCTTCCTCTTATAAGAATATGAATGAGAGTGGATTGGACCCTCCCTTTAACTTCATAACCTCTTTAAAGGCCCAATCCCCAAATGCGGTCATGTTCCGAGGTACTCAGAGTTAGGGTTCTGGCATGAAATGGGGGAGAACACAGTTTAACCCATAATCATCTATATTATTTTTTCTAATTTTTTAAAATTTTTTGAAGTATAGTTGATTTACAATGATCTGCCACTCTCTGTTGTGCAGCAAATTGACTCAGTTATACGCATAGAGGCAATGTTTTAAATATTCTTTTCCATTGTGGTTTATCGCAGGATATTGAATATAGTTTCCTGTGCTATACAGTCGTGCCTTTTTTTAATCCATCCTATACGTAACAGTCTAAAAGTGCTAATCCCAAATTCCCGGCCCTTCCCTCCCCACACCTCTCCCCTTTGGCAACCACAGATATGTTCTCAGTGTAAGTCTGTGTCTGTTTTGTAAATATGTTCATTTATGCCATATTTTAAACTCCATATGTAAGTGGTGTCATATAGTATTTGTCTTTCTCTGACTTACTTCACTTAGTATAATCATCTCTAGATGCATCCATGTTGCTGCAAATTACAGTATTTCATTCTTTGTGTGGCTGAGTAGTATTTCATGGTGCATATGTACCACATCTTTTTTTTTACTTTACTTTACAATATTGTATTGGTTTTGCTATACATTGACTTGAATCCACCATGGGTGTACATGTGTTCCCATCCTGAACCCCACTCTCACCTCCCTCCCCATCCCATCCCTCCCATCCCAGTACACCTGCCCTGAGCACCCTGTCTCATGCATCGAATCTGGACTGGTGATCTATTTCACATATTGTAATATACATGTTTCAATGCTATTCTCTCAAATCACCCACCCTCACCTTTTCCCGCAGAGTCCAAAGTCTGTTCCTTACATCTGTGTCTCTTTTGTTGTCTCACATATAGGGTCATCATTACCATCTTTCTAAGTTCCATATATATGCATTAAGATACTGTATTGGTGTTTTTCTTTCTGACTTACTTCACATATAGTTGCTGATAATAGACTCTTAGGATCCTTTGTACTTCTGTGTTTTATGCTGTGATTTTTCCATTTTCATTTCTAATTTTGTTGATTTGATTCTTCTCCCTTTGTTTCTTTATGAGTCTGGCTAATGGTTTGTCGATTTTATTTATCTTCTCAAAGAACCAGCTTTTGGTTTTGTTGATTTGTCCTATGGTCTCTTTTGTTTCTTTTGCATTTATTTCTACCCTAATTTTTAAGATGTCTTTCCTTCTACTAACCCTGGGGTTCATCATTTCTTCCTTTTCAAATTGCTTTAGGTGTAGAGTTAGATTCTTTATTTGACTATTTTCTTGTTTCTTGAGGTAAGCCTGTATTGCTATGAACCTTCCCCTTAGCACTGCTTTTACAGTGTCCCATAGGTTTTGAGTTGTTGTGTTTTCATTTTCATTCGTTTCTATGCATATTTTGATTTCCTTTTTGATTTCTTCTGTGATTTGTTGGTTATTCAGCAGTGTGTTGTTCAGCCTCCATATGTTGGACCTTTTAATAGTTTTTCTTCTGTAATTGACATCTAGTCTTACTGCATTGTGGTCAGAAAAGATGCTTGGAGTGATTTCAATTTTTTTGAATTTAACAAGGCTAGATTTATGGCCCAGGATGTGATCTATCCTGGAGAAGATTCTGTGTGCACTTGAGAAAAAGGCGAAATTCACTGTTTTGGGGTGAAATGTCCTATAGGTATCAATTAGGTCTAACTGGTCCATTGTATCATTTAAACTTTGTGTTTCCTTGTTAATTTTCAGTTTAGTCGATCTATCCATAGGTGTGAGTGGGGTATTAAAGTCTCCCATTATTATTGTGTTATTGTTAATTTCCCCTTTCATACTTGTTAGCATTTGTCTTACATACTGCAGTGCTCCTATGTTGGGTGCATATATATTTATGATTGTTATATCTTCTTCTTGGATTGATCCTTTGATCATTATGTAGTGTCCTTCTTTGTCTCTTTTCACAGCCTTTGTTCTAAAGTCCATTTTATCTGATATGAGTGTTGCTACTCCTGCTTTCTTTTGGTCTCTATTTGCATGAAATATCTTTTTCCAGCCCTTCACTTTCAGTCTGTATGTGTCCCTTGTTTTGAGGTGGGTCTCTTGTAGGCAGCATATATAGGGGTCTTGTTTTTGTATCCATTCAGCCAGTCTTTGTCTCTTGGTTGGGGCATTCAACCCATTTACATTTAAGGTAATTATTGATAGGTATGATCCCATTGCCATTTACCCCTTTCTGTTTCCTTCTAGAGAAGATCCTTTAGCATTTGTTGAAGAGCTGGTTTGGTAGTGCTGAATTCTCTCAGCTTTTGCTTGTCTGTAAAGCTTTTGATTTCTCCTTCATATTTGAATGAGATCCTTGCTGGTACAGTAATCTGGGTTGTAGGTTTTTCTCTTTCATCACTTTAAGTATGTCCTGCCATTCCCTTCTGGCCTGAAGAGTTTCTATTGAAAGATCAGCTGTTATGCTTATGGGAATCCCCCTTGTGGGTTATTTGTTGTTTTCCCTTGCTGCTTTTAATATTTGTTTTTTGTGTTTGATCTTTGTTAATTTGATTAATATGTGTCTTGGCGTGTTTCACCTTGGGTTTATCCTGTTTGGGACTCTCTGGGTTTCTTGGACTTGGGTGGCTATTTCCTTCCCCATTTTAGGGAACTTTTCAACTATTATCTCCTCGAGTATTTTCTCATGGTTTTTTTCTTGGGTTTTTTTGTGTGTGTGTGTTTTTTTTTTTTTTTTGGTCTTCTTCTTCTGGGACTCCTATGATTCGAATGTTGGGGCGTTTAACATTGTCCCAGAGGTCTCTGAGGTTGACCTCATTTCTTTTAATTCTTTTTTCTTTTTTCCTCTCTGTTTCATTTATTTCTACCATTCTATCTTCTACCTCACTTATCCTATCTTCTGCCTGCTTATTTTACTGTTGGTTCCCTCCATAGTGTTTTTTATCTCATTTGTTGCATTATTCACTATATATAGACTCTTTTTTATTTCTTCTAGGTCCTTGTTAAACCTTTCTTGCATCTTCTCAATCCTTGTCTTCAGGCTATTTATCTGTAACTCCATTTTGTTCTCAAGATTTTGGATCATTTTTATTATCATTATTCTAAATTCCTTTTCAGGTAAATTCCCTATCTCCTCCTCTTTTGTTTGGTTTGGTGGGCATTTGTCCTGTTCCTTTACCTGCCAGGTATTTCTCTGCCTTTTCATCTTGTTTATATTGCTGTGTTTGGGGTGGCCTTTCTGTATTCTGACAGTTGGTGGTTCCTCTTTATTGTGGAGGTTCCTCACTGTGGGTGGAGTTGGATGGGTGGCTTGTCAAGGTTTCCTGGTTAGGGATGCTTGTGTCGGTGTTCTGGTGGGTGGAGCTGGATGTCTTCTCTCTGGAGTGCATTGGAGTGTCCAGTAATGAGTTTTGAGATGTCAATGGGTTTTGTGTGACTTTGGGCAGCCTGTATATTGAGGCTCAGGGTTATGCTCCTATGTTGCTGGAGAATTTGTTTGGTATGTCTTGCTCTGGAGCTTGTTGGCCCTTCGGTGGTGCTAGGTTTCATTGTAGGTATGGAGGCATTTGATGAGCTCCTATCATTTAATGTTCCCTGGATTCAGGAGTTCCCTGGTGTTTTCAGGATTTGGGCTTAAGCCTCCTGTCTCTGGTTTTCAGTCTTATTATTACAGTAGCCTCAAGACTTCTCCATCTATACAGCACTGATGATAAAACATCTAGGTTACTGATGAAAAGTTTCTCCACAGTGAGGGGCACCCGGAGAGGTTCACAGAGTTACATGGAGAAGAGAAGAGGGAGGAGGGAGTTAGAGGTGACCAGGAGGAGCAGAGGGGTTATCAAAAGGGGAGAGAGCAATCTAGCCAGTAATCACTTCCCTATGTGCTCTCCACAGTCTGCACCCCTCAGAGATGTTCACGGAATTACACAGAGAGGAGAAGAGGGAGGAAGGAGACAGAGGTGGCCAGGAGGATAAAAGGGGGAATGAAAAGGAGAGAGACAGATCCAGCCAGTAGTCAGTCCCCTAAGTGTTCTTCACAGTCTGGAACACACAGAGATTCACCGAGTTGGGTAGAGAAGAAAAGGGGGAGTGGGGAGATAGAGGCGACCTGGTGAAGAAAAAGGAGAGTCAAAAGGGGGAGAGAGCAATCAGGCCAGTGATCTCGCTCCCAAGTAAAAATGTGTACTCAAGATTGGGTTCTTAAAGGTACAAAGTTGATAACAAATACCAAAAAGCAAAGATTAAACATCTATAGTAGAGGTTAGATTCTCAAAAATACAATATTAAAAAAAAATAGTCACAAAAATTATAAAAAATATATATATATGAAGTTTGCTTTAAAAATAGGGTCTTTCTCTCTTTTTTTTTTTGCAAAGTAATAGTAGATTATAAAAATTTAAATTAGAGGAGTAATGGGGAATTAAAAATAAAAAAATAAAAATAAAACAAAATAAATCTTTTAATTTAAAAAATGATAATAGTAAAAATATACCTAAGACTTTCTTTGGAGCTGTTGTGGACAGTGTGGGGTCAGTTCATTTTCAGATAGTTCCTTGGTCCGGTTTGTACTTCTCAAGGTCTATAGGCCCCTTCCTATGTGGTCGATGCTAACTACAGGGTTTTAATCTATTGAACCTGTTACTTCCAAAGCGGTTCCCTCTGTTTATTTTAGCTTCTTCTGTTTGTTGGTCTCTTCAGTGTCTCATTTCCGCCCTGCCACAAGGGGCGCAGTGCTGGTCACATTTTTTTTAGGCTCACTTGTTCAGTCGTGCTTTGGGGAGGGAGGAACACTGTGAACAAATATCACTGGCATGTGCTCTCAGTGATTCAGCCACACTGGGTTTGCCCCAGCTCACAGCGTGTGTGTTTTCCCAGTCTACACTGCTCAGACTCTAGGTTGCTCTGCGGAAACTGTCTGATGCAGGCCCCGGTTTACATGCACTTCCCAGGTCTAAGCCGCCCGGGTTCAGGTTCTCGGGTCCTCTACAAAGGCGCAGACTTGGTTGGGCCTGCGTTTTGCGCTCACCCCTGGTCCAAGCAGCTCAGCTGACCAGGTGCTTGGCGCGCGTAGTCGCCCCCAGTTGAAGGCTGCGTCTTATCCTCTCCCCCATCCCAGCCACTCGGTTTTCTGGGTGTACAACGGGTGCACCTTCTCAGGTGTGCCGTTTGTCTCTTCTGGGGAGCTGCGACCGTCCTGGCGGATGTCGATCATCCAGAATCCCAAGAAGTCTTGGTTAGCAATGAAGTCTGCTTGCTGTTTGGTATAGGATGCCTGTCTGGGGCCGAATGCCCTCTTCCAGCTCTGGCTGCCCTCGCCTGCCTGTCTCCGGTGGGGGATGGGCCGGTCCACAGCTGGCTAGCTCTGCTCAGTCCTTTGTTCTGTGAGCGGGTCTGGTCGTGTCTTAGGTTAGGGCTTTTCACGGGATAGATATCCCACAGTCTGGGTTGCTATCTCAAGCTTTTGCCCTCAGAGCATTCAGGCCCAGTCCTTGCCCTAAGCAATGCAGCCCGCTCCTCCCTGTCCCTCCCCCGCTTGCTACTGGGGGATGGGAGCACCTGGGCTGCTGCTCCGCTGGGAGCTGCTGTTAGGCACATAGGCTGTGGGGTTTAATTATTTATTTATTTTCCCTCCCAGTTATTTTGCCCTCTGAGATTCCAAGGCTCGCCACAGACCTGCCAGAGAGAGTGTTTCCTGGTGTTTGGAAACTTCTATCTTTTTTAAGACTCCCTTCCTGGGACAGATCTCCGTCCCTACCTCTTTTGTCTCTTTATCTTTTATGTTTTGTTCTGCCTCCTTTCAAAGAAAATGGGCTGTCTTTCTGGGTGCCTGATATCCTCTGCCAGCATTCAGAGGTTGTTCTGTGGAATTTGCTTGGTGTTCAAATGTTCTTTCGATGAATTTGTGGGGGAGAAAATGGTCTCCCCGTCCTATTCCTCCGCCATCTTAGGACCGCCTCTCCACATCTTCTTTATCTGTTCACCTGTCAATGGACATTTAAGCAGTTTCCATGATCTGGCTATTGTGAATAGTGCTACTATGAACATGGGGTGCATATATTTCTTTCAAATCAGTTTTGGATGTGTTTTTTGATTACTTACTTATTATTTCGCTTTCTTGGATCTTAGGTGTGGCAAGCGGAATCTTCATTGCATTATGAGGGGATCTTTCATTGTGGCACACAGGGTCAGAAGGTGTGGCATGTGGGCTCTCTAGTCGTGGCATGCAGGCTTAGTTGTTCTGTGGCATGTGAGAATCTTAGCTTCCTGACCAGGGATCAAGCCCACATCCAGCTCATTGCAAGGTGGATGCTTAACCATTGGACCACCAGAGAAGTCCCCAGGAATGCATGTATCCTTCTGAATTGTAATTTTATCCAGATATCACCCAGGAGTGGGATTCTTGGATCATATGGTAATTTTATTTTTAGTTTTCTGAGAAACCTTCACAGTATTTTCCATAGTGGCTGAACTAACTTATATTTCCATCAACAGTTTAGGAGGGTTCCTTTTTCTCCACACAGTCTCTAGGATTTGTTGTTTGTAGACTTTTTAATGATGACTGGTGTGAGGTGGTACCTCATTGTAGTTTCAGTTGCATTTTTCTAACAATTAGTGGTATTGAGCATCTTTCCACATGCTACCTGGCCATCTCTATGTCTTCTTTGGAGAAATGTCTATTAAGGTCTTCTGTCCAGTTTTCTATCAGACAACCCATAATAAACTATAAGACTAAGGAATATCCAGAGCAAAAACAAGGGTCACTTCCTCCAGCTCTTCTGTAGAAGAAATGAAATTTTTCCCAGAGGCTCCAGCACATTTTTCCTCGTGTCTCATTGGGCAGAGATAGGACACATGCTGGCTCCTAAGTCAGTCTCTGGCCAGAAGGCTGGAACTACTTTGATTACCTCAAACAAATTATCTAGACATAGGATGACATTGGTGACCATAGAACAAAGACCTGCTGAGGACTCCATTTCTGAAATGGCTTCCTGCCCCTTCCTAATCCTTACTGTGTTCAGTGCTGGCCCCCTTCAATCCCTTCCCTACATTGCAGCCAGTAAGGGTCCTTGTAAACCACAAGTACCTCCACAATCTTACTAAGAATACTCATGGCATCAGCTAGAGCAGCAGGCTCAACCTCCACACCATGGAGGTTGGGATCAGTTATCAACTGTGCCACAACAAGCCACTCCAAACCCAGGGGCTTAACACAGTAATGATCCTTTCTTTTGCTCCTGAGTCTACAGCTTGAGCAGAGCTCAGTGGGAACAGCTTGTTTCTGCCACACGTGGTGTCACTGGGACGTTTGAAGACCTTCTCTCTTTCCTCAGTGACCTTCTTCCACCAGCATCTCAACTTTGCCTTCTCTCTTCCTACTCTCCATTCCTCTTTTCCTCCTTGATTCCTTTATCCCCTGACCCCTTCTATCTTTTTCCCTTCCTCCTTTTCTGGCCACCCTTGTCCCCATTTCTCATAAACAATCAGTTGCCATCACTCATTCAGTGTCCCACCCTGGACAATGTACCATGGGACCTGGGATAGATTTCAGATCAGTCCTCTGCCTCCCCCATATCTCTTCCAGAATTATTATAAAGAGACAGGTAGAGTGATCACAAACCACATAGCTTCTAGTTTTGTTTTGTTTTGTTTTTTCAATCTCTTCAGTTTTTTTCCTAATCTTTATCTTTCTGAATTGGCAGCTCCTAACTTATATTCAGAGTACATCATGAGAAACGCTGGGCTGGAAGAAGCACAAGCTGGAATCAAGGTGGCCGGGAGAAATATCTATAACCTCAGATATGCAGATAACACCACCCTTATGGCAGAGAGTGAAGAGGAACGAAAAAGTCTCTTGATGAAAGTGAAAGAGGAGAGTGAAAAAGTTGGCTTAAAGCTTAACAATCAGAAAACTAAGATCAAGGCATCTGGTCCCATCACCTCATGGGAAATAGATGCAGAGACAGTGGAAACAGTGTCAGACTTTATTTTTGGGGGCTCCAAAATCACTGCAGGTGGTGACTGCAGCCATGAAATTAAAAGACGCTTACTCCTTGGAAGGGAAGTTATGACCAACCTAGATAGCATATTAAAAAGCAGAGACATTACTTTGCCAACAAAGGTCCATCTGGTCAAGGCTATGGTTTTTCCAGTGGTCATGTATGGATGTGAGAGTTGGACTGTGAAGAAAGCTGAGCGCTGAAAAATGGATGCTTTTGAACTGTGGTGTTGGAGAAGACTCTTGAGAGTCCCTTGGACTGCAAGGAGATCCAACCAGTCCATCCTAAAGGAGATCAGTCCTGGGTGTTCATTGGAAGGACTGATGCTGAAGCTGAAACTCCAGTTCTTTGGCCACCTCATGCGAAGAGTTGACTTATTGGAAAAGACCATGATGCTGGGAGGGACTGGGGGCAGGAGGAAAAGGGGACGACAGAGGATGAGATGACTGGATGGCATCACCGACTTGATGGACATGAATTTGAGTAAACTCTGGGAGTTGGTGATGGACAGGGAGGTCAGGCGTGCTGCGATCCATGGGGTTGCAAAGAGGCGGACACGACAGAGCAACTGAACTGACTGACTGAACTCAAGTCTTAGTTAGCACTTTCATTTTTGCCCCAGAATTTCATGTATGGAGGACCCAGGCTAAGATAAATAGCACTAGAATTGGTTCTGGACACAGGCTATCACAATGGGCTTTCGAGTCAAATGGCTCACATATCTAGTAGGAAGAGTGACCTATTGCTGCTGGTCTCTGGGAGTTTGTGAACGTCTGGTACTTGCCCGCTGTATCTTTCTCTTCCCCATTTTGTGACTTTTATGACTTTTGGATCAATTTCTCTCACACTGAACTTCCCTGTGAACCAGAAGATAGGGATCATGGAGAGAAGTTAAGAGGGAAACTGTAGACCCGGCAGGGAACATTAGAGCACTGGCCATGAAGAACGGATGGACAACGTGAGGGAAGTGGTAGAAGTGGTGATTGTAGCCCCTGATCTTTCCACTACCGGAAACTGGGGAGACAAGGAAAAGTTTGAGACTGGATTGTGTCTGGCAACAAGCTGAAACTGTTGAAATGTACAGAAGAGTTAGTAAGAGTGTAAAAGAAGGATAAAAATTGATTCTGATATATTATTACTTTTTGTGAATTTAAATTCACCATCAATCACCAGTCCATAGAAAGATAATTCAAAATGTACCTTAGGCAAAAGAAAAACAGATGTGTTTACCTAGAAAGAGAATAGTGGGGATAAAAGCCCTGACGCCTGCCACCTTTTCCAGCCCAACTTCTCTAAGTGAATTGTTTATGCTTTATTGTTAAAAAAAAAAAAAGTTATAAAAATTAACACAAATACAGGAAAGGCTATAAGGCATAAATATACAGTTTAGTGAATTACAAAAAAGCAAAGACTTATAAAACTACCATCCTGCCTAGAAACAAAAGGTTGCCAGAGCTCCAAAAATAGTACTTCCAGATAACAAACCCTTTCTAAGTCATACCTTGGAGCTGTTTTGCAGATACTGAAACTCGACCAGATGGAAGAAGTTAACTGTATGCCAACCACAAGCACACTGACCCTAGGCCAGCTGGAACCAGAAGGTGGATGATGTTGACTCCCAGTAACTTCACCATCAACCAATTAGATGAAAGTCCACCAGCTGATCCTGCACCCTGCAACCCTCTTCCTCACCCTGTATTTAAAAACTTTTCCTTGAAAGCCACTGGGGAGTTTAGGCATTTTGTGGGCATTAGCTACCTAAACTCCTTGCTGGACACTTGCAGTAAATGTTATACTTTCCTTCACCACAGCTCCATATCAGTAGATTGGCTTCCCTGCACATAGGCCAACAGACTCAAGTTTGGTTTTATAACACCCTGACATGAGGAGAGAGATAAAAGGCAAGAGGTAACAAAAATGAATAGAGAAAGAAAGAATAAAGGAGTAAAAAGTGAAGTCAGGAATGTGCTAGTAAGGAACAAAGGAGGTGAAAGCATAAGAGGATACTAGAAAGAAAAAAAGAAAAAGCAAACACAGGTGACTCTTGAAAAATATAGATTTGATTTGTGTTGGTCAACTTATGTGCAGGTTTCCTTGACACAATACTACACAATCCATGACTCACTGAATCTGCCGTTGCTGATCACAAGCTCAGAAACCACAGATATGGAAGAACCATGGTGCAGAGGGCCAAATATGAGCTGATCAACTGTGCAAGGGATTAGTGCCCACAGGTTGTTCAAAGGTCAACTATATATTAACAGTAGATGACCTAGTACCATACAAACCAGGTTTAGCCAAGAACAACCACAGGTCTTTCACTTCACCCTCCAGCCAAGACAGCTGCTGCCCAATCCAAAAAAAGCCCCAGGGCCCCAACTGTGGCTGCAGTTCTCCCCTCAGAAGGATTCAAGGGGCAGACTTGTAGGACTCAGCCTTTCACGTGGCGATCTGACACTGTCTCCCGGTAGATTGGGTCAAAATTGAGTTGACTTGGAGGACTCCCAGATACTTTTCAGTGAATGTCTTGGTAATGTGAGAACCCTCCCCATCACACACACATTGCAACACGTACTAGAATCATTGTAGGGACACTGTCCTGAGTGTCAAAGCTGGAGGAATAAAGGAATAAGGTCACAGCTGTACCTTAATCTCATTTTTCCTACTGAATCTAAGTAATCTATTCTTCTTTAAGATGTTTACGTTGAGGACTTTACTTGATAAGCTAATAATGGTATGTTACAAAAAATTCATAAGAATCATTTTCCTCTGCCCTTCAGTCTCATACTAGAGTCTCCAGAATTGGGCAAACTTGTGTTTAAGAACTTGAAGTTGCGACTTGAAATTCCAAACTCAATGTTCAAAGAGGTATTCACCAGAATGAGAGGTATTGTTCCAAAACATCCCTTAAGGTCTTCAGGTCTCAGTCAATTTGTAAATAGACTCAGAGAAATTCAAAACCACAAAGTGCACAAAGTGACATAATTTATTCCCTTCCTCTCCTTGTTAACATTCAATTTTTCCATTTCTGAGGGTCTGGGCTTAGGAGCTGGCTTCCGTGTCTCATACCACACAGCTCTCAGCAGTAGAACAGGAGCACAGCTGCCTCAGTGATCTCCTGGCTGGAGCTGTAACCCCAGTGAACTCCATATCCATTCCAGTCAAAGGAGGAGAAATCCCCACACTGCAAGGGACTGCCCTCTGGGAAGTATCCTCCTCCGCCAATGCAGTGCTGGGGGGCAGGGAGAAGACACAAGGAGGGATTGGCTGTAAACACACCAGTGAGCTCTTAATGGTCTAATCCCCTGTAATTTTGGTCCTTCTCCTACTTGGCCTTGACCACTTCCCTGCACAGAACTCACTCTCCAGTAGACTCTGAAATCATGTTCTCCTGAATTCCTTTTTACCTTCTTTCCCATTTATTCTCAGGCCCCTCGGCTCACCCCTTTTCCTTAATCAATCCCCCAAATGCTATTCTTCACAGCTCTACTTCTCACTATCCCAGTGAGGCTCACCTTCTCCCATGACTTTTGCTAACACCAGCATAATCATACATTGTCATGATGCTCCTAAATTTCAGAGGGCAGCCTGTTATTTTCTGTGTTTGAAACCCTATATCCAACTGTCACATGAATGTCTCCACCTACATATCTTTAGATCTAAAACTCCACTTGAGCAAAACAAAACGAATTCTCTCTTGCTGTCCTTGAATCATTTCCTCTCTCATTACACATCTTAACTGATAGCATTCAGTCACCCAAAACAAAACCCTAAAGTCTGTTCGGTCTTCATCACCTGCCGTCTCCCATATTCATTTAATCATCAAAAACTGTTGATTCCACCATCTATGCATCCATCCTTGCTCTTTCACTTTTATCAACAACACCCTAGCTCAAGTCCTCAGTATTTCACATCTGCGCCTCTACACCTGCCTCATGGTCTCATTGAATCTAATTTCCCTGCTCTTGAATACATGTCCCCCTCCTTGCTAAACCAAAGTGATCAGGTCACTACTCTGTTCAAACTCTTCTGATGTGTCCCATCACCTATAACATAAACTGTATGTCCTGAACAAAATGCAAAAGCCCTTCCTTGCCCTACTTCCTGCAAGTATTTTCAGCTCTTGATTCTACACCATGTGCATACCATGATACAATTTACACAACAGCTCACTGCCCCCTCAACACACCATGGTCTATCAAATCCCAGTGATTTTGAACATGTTAGTCATTCATCCTCAAAGGACACTATTTGCCCCTTGCTGCCTGTTGAACTCTACACACATCTTTTGATATTCATCACAAATATCACCTTCCTGCAGAATCAACTGTGTGCCATTAGTAGAGATAGGAGCTCCTCTATTGTGCTCCCAGGGCCCTTTGTTCATGTTGCTCTCACAAGTGATTCCACATTAGACTGCAATCATAAGTTTACAATCTGTCCCTAATCTCTTGAGTTCCTTAAGATGACTCTGTCAGCTGCAGTGCTAATACCTAGCACTTTGTAGGTACCCACCCATGAATTTTTGATTCAATACATACAGGGGTAAATGCAAATGGGCACTTATGAACAGAATAAGGATTCATGGAATCCAGAATAGCAAGGGACACACCCAACCCCACTCCCAGGACCAACACACACATTATCCTCCAGATCAGAATCTAGGGACCTCATCATGAGGGCACAGCTGCCTCTTTTTGACTGACAAATGGACAAACTGATAATTGCAGGGGGAAGTGAAGATGCCCTTGATTTCAGAGCCACATTTCTCAGGCTGACAGGTGTGGAAGGAAGAGCTGTGAGTAAGCATGCTTGTTCTTAGAGCTCTGACTCCCTTTTCCTCCTGCCCCTCCAGTCACAAAACGTCCCTCAAAGACACTCTCCAGCTGGCACAACTATGCTGCTCACTTCTACAAGACTGAAGAAACAACAAAAACATGAAGATTCTAGAAGTTAATAAGAATATTAGATAATATTTTTGTGATCTAGGTATATGAAAATATTCCTTAAACACAACATAAAAGTACTAATCATACATGAGAATATAGATAAATTGTACTTCATGAAGTAAATTATGTCTAATGGTTAAAGGTACAAACTATCACTTATAAATTAAGTTCCTGGGGGTGTAATATACAGTATGCTTCCTATAGTCATAATATTACAGTGTACATTAAAAAATTATAAAAGAGTAGATGTTAAAAATTTTCCTCAGAAGAAAAAAGAATTTGTAACTATGTGTGGTAGTGGATGTTGACTAGACTTATTCTGATGATCACTTCACAATACACAAAAATATAAAATCATTATGGTACACACCTGAAACTAACATAATATTACATATTGATCACATCTCAAGTAAAAATAAGAGTAACAATTTAAAAATTATGTCCACAAAATTCCAGCAAAAGAAGAAAAAAGCAAGCTACAGAGACATACACCAATATACCCCATAAGGGGTTGTGCACACAAACACAGACACACACACACGCGTGCACAAGCCATGATTCTCCCCCAAAATTACGAACTCAGTGTTTCAGTCAGTGACTCCCATCCTAGCACACAGGGCGTGGGCTGCTCTCTCATTATTAAACACCCTGAACTGGCCAAATGCTGCAACAAATTCCCCTGGAAGAAAGAGGCAGAGAAAGGGCCAAGTATTCAAAGGATGAACTGAAAACAGCTTCCTTTTGACCAGCCCAGGAATTCCCTAAATCAACAGGTCAGGTTACAGCCCAGTACTCCAAGCTTAGGGAATGAAACCCAGCCCTTCTGTGGACAGCGGCTGCTACATCCTGGCTCTGAACTTGGCTGGAAGGGAACCTCCTTCCATCTGGAGTAACAGGACCAAGGCTCGAGTTCACAAGAGTCACTTGTCTGCCTGGGGCTCATAGGAGAGCTCAGAGCTCAGCTCATAGGGGCTCAGAGTCCACTGAGAGATCAGCAGGAAAACCTCCAGAGGTCCAGCAGGAATATGCACTGATCAGAAGTGGCTGTCAGTTTCTGCTGGCACACTGCTCATCCAATTACCATGACGTTGACGTAAAACGACTCATTTTCCCACCAAAAACTTAAGTCTGTGGCTTCTTTAAAATAATAGCTATCCATCGTTTGTTGTTCAGTCACTAAATCATGTCAGACTCTTTGCACCCCAATAGACTGCAGCACACCAAACTTCCCTGTCCTTCGCCATCTCCGGGAGTTTGCTCAAGCTCATATCCATTGAGTAGATGATGCCATCCAACCATCTCATCCTGTGTCAACCCCTTCTCTTCTTGCTCTCAATCTTTCCCCAAATCAGAGTCTTTTCCAATGAGTCAGCTCTTCCCATCAAACAGCCAAATTATTGGAACTCAGCTTCAGCATCAGTCCTTCCAATGAATATTCAGGACTGATCTCCTTTAGGATTCATTGGTTTGATCTCCTTGCTGCCCAAGGGACTTTCAGGAGTCTTCTCCAACACCACAGTGCAAAAGCATCAATTCTTTGGCACTCAGCCTTCTTTATGGTTCAACTCTCACATCCATACATGACTACTGGAAAAACTAGAGCTTTGATTGTACAGATCTTTGTCTGCAACGTGATATCTCTGCTTTTTAATACACTATCTAGGTTTGTCATAGCTTTCCTTCTCCCAAGGAGCAAGCATCTTTTAATTTCATGGCTGCAATCACTGTTTGCAGTGATTTTGGAGCCCAAGAAAATAAAGTCTGTCACTGTTTCCACTTTTTCTCCTTCTATTTGCCATGAAGTGATAGGACAGAATGCCATAATATTAGTTTGGTTTTTTTTAATGTTTAGCTTTAAGCCAGCTTTTTTACTCTCCTCTTTCACCTTCATCAAAAGGTTCTTTAGTTCCTCTTCACTTTATGCCATTAAAGTGGTATCATCTACATAACTGAGGTTATTGAATAATTCTCCAGGTAATCTTGATTTCAGCTTGTGATTCATCCAGCTTCGCATTTCTCATGATGCACCCTACATAAACGTTAAATAAGCAGGGTGACAATATTAGCCTTGACCTACTTCTTTCCCAATTTTGAACCAGGCTGTTGTTCCGTGTATGGTTCTAACTGTTGCTTCTTGATCTACATACAGGCTTCTCAGGAGACAGGTAAGGTGACCTGGTGTTCCCATTTCTTTAAATATTTTCCACAGTTTGCTGTGATCCACACAAAGGCATTAGCATAGTTGATGAAGCAGAAGTAGATGGTTTTTTGGAATTCCATTACTTTTTTTATGATGCAGTGACTGTTGGCAGTTTGATCTCTGGTTCCTCTACCTTTTCTAAATCTAGTTTGTATATCTGCACGTTCTCGGTTCAAGTACTACTGAAGCCTATCTTGAAGGATTTTGAGCATTACCTTGTTAGCGTGTGAAATGAGCACAATTGTTCAGTAACTTGAATATTTTTGACATTGCATTTCTTTGGGATTGGAATGAAAATTGACAATTTCCAGTCCCATGGCCAATGCTGAGTTATTCAAATTTGCTGGCATATTGAGTGCCACACTTTAACAGCATCATCTTTTAAGATTTCAAATACCTCAGTTGGAATTCTAGCACCTCAACTAGCTTTGTATATAGTAATGCTTCCTAAGATCTACTTAACTTTGTACTATATGATTTCTGCCTCTAGGTGAGTGATGACACCATCATGGTTTTCCAGATCATTAAGACCTTTTAAATACAGTTTTTCTATGTATTCTTGCCACTCCTTCTTAATCTCATCTCCTTTTATGAGGCCCTTGTCATTTCCATCCTTTATTGTGCCCATCTTTGCATGAAATGTTTCCTTGAAGAGACCTCTAATCTCTCCCATTCTATTGGTTTTCTCTATTTCTTTGCATTGTACCCTTAAGAAGGCTTTCTAATCTCTTCTTACTATTCTTTGTACCTCTGCATTCAGTTGGGTATATTGTTCCCTTTCTCCTTTGACTTTTGCTTCTCCTTTTTTCTCAACTATTTTCTAAACTCTATTTTCTAAACAAAAATATTCAAATTATTGTACAATTGTACTCATTTCAAATGCTAGCAAGGTAATACTTAACATCCTTCAAGCTAGGCTTCATCAGTACATGAACCGAGAACTTCCAGATATACTAGTTGGATTTAGAAAAGGCCTCCTCAGACAATCATTTTGTCTTCTTGAATTTCTTTTTCTTTGAGATGATTTTGGTCACCACCTTTGGCACAATGTTATGAATGCCCGTCCGTAGTTCTTTAGGCACTCTGTCTACCAGATCTAATCCCTTGAAGCTATTTGTGACTTCCATTGTATAATCATAAGGAATTTTATTTAAATCATACCTGACGGCTAAGAAATATTATAAACAGTGCTGCGATGAACATTGGGGTGCACATTTCTCTTTCAGATCTGGTTTCCTCGGTGTGTATGCCCAGAAGTGGGATTGCTGGATCATATGGCAGTTCTATTTCCAGTTTTTTAAGGAATCTCCACACTGTTCTCCATAGCAGCTGTACTAGTTTGCATTCCCACCAACAGTGTAAGAGGATTCCCTTTTCTCCACACCCTTTCCAGCATTTATTGCTTGTAGACTTTTGGATAGCAGCCATCCTGACTGGCATGTAATGGTACCTCGTTGTGGTTTTGATTTGCATTTCTCTGATAATGAGTGATGTTGAGCATCTTTTCATGTGTTTGTTAGCCATCTGTATGTCTTCTTTGGAGAAATGTCCATTTAGTTCCTTGGCCCATTTTTTGACTGGATCATTTATTTTTCTGGAATTGAGCTGCAGAAGTTGCTTGTATATTTTTGAGATTAATCCTTTGTTGCTTCGTTTGCTATTATTTTCTCCCATTCTGAAGGCTGACTTTTCACCTTGCTTATAGTTTCCTTTATTGTGCAAAAGCTTTTAAGTTTAATTAGGTCCCATTTGTTTATTTCTGCTTTTATTTCCAATTTTTTGGGAGGTGGGTCATAGAGGATCTTGCTGTGATTTATGTCAGAGAGTGTTTTTTCTATGTTCTCCTCTAGGAGTTTTATAGTTTCTGGTCTTACATTTAGATCTTTAATCCATTTTGAGTTTATTTTTGTGTATGGTGTTAAAAAGTGTTCTAATTTCATTCTTTGACAAGTGGTTGACCAGTTTTCTCAGCACCACTGGTTAAAGATGTTGTCTTTTTTCCATTGTATATTCTTGCCTCCTTTGTTGAAGATAAGTTGTCCATAAGTACGTGTATTTATCTCTGGTCTTTCTATTCTGTTCCATTGATCTATATTTCTGTCTTTGTGCCAGTACCCAATTTTGAACCAGTCTGTTGCTCCATGTCCAGTTCTAATTGTTGCTTCTTAAGCTGCATACAAATTTCTCAGGAGGCAGGTAATGTGGTCTGATATTCCCATCTCTTTAAGAATTTTCCACAATTTGTTGTGATCCACACAGTCAAAGGCTTTAGCAGAGTCAGTAAAGCAGAAGTAGATGTTTTCTCGAATCCTCTTGCTTTTTCTTTGTGTGTGTGTGTTTTATTTTTTTTTTACTTATTTTATTTTGATTGGAGGCTAACTACTTTACAACATTTTGATGGCTTTTACCATACTTTCACATGAATCAACCCTGGGTGTACATGTGTTCCCCATCCTGAACCTCTCTCCCACCTCTCTCCCCGTCCCATCCCTCAGGTCATCCCAGTGCACCAGCCCTGAGCACCCTGTCTCATGCATCGAACCTGAACTGGTAATCTATTTCACATATAACAATATACATGTTTCAATGTTAATCTCTCAAATCGTCACACCCTTGCCTTCTCCCACAGAGTCCAAATATCTGTTCTTTATATCTGTGTCTCTTTTGCTGTCTCGCATATAGGATCATCATTACCATATTTCTAAGTTCCATACATATGTGTTAATATACTGTATTGGTGTTTTTCTTTCTGACTTACTTCACTCTGTATAATAGGCTCCAGTTTCATCCACCTTATTAGAACTGGTTCAAATGCATTCTTTTTAGTGGCTGAGTAATATTCCATTGTGTATTTGTACCACAGCTTTCTTATCCATTTGTCTGCTGATGGACATCTAGGTTGCTTCCATGTCCTGGCTATTGTAAACAGTGCTGCAATGAACATTGGGGTACACGTGTCTGTTTCAATTCTGGTTTCCTTTGTGTATATACCCAGCAGTGGGATTTCTGAGTCATATGGCAGCTCTATTTCCAGTTTTTTTAAGGAATCTCCACACTATTCTCCATAGTGGCTATACTAGTTTGCATTCCCAGCAACAGTGTAAGAGGGTTCCTTTTCTCCACACCCTCTCCAGCATTTATTGTTTGTAGACTTTCTGACTGCAGCCATTCTAACCAGTGTGAGATGGTATCTCATTGTGGTTTTGATTTGCATTTCTCTGATAATGAGTGATGTTGAGCATCTTTTCATGTGTTTGTTAGCCATCTGTATGTCTTCTTTGGAGAAATGTCTGTTTAGTTCTTTGGCCCATTTTTGATTGGGTCGTTTATTTTTCTGGAATTGAGCTGCAAGAGTTGCTTGTATATCTTTGAGATTAATTATTTGTCAATTGCTTCATTTGCTATTATTTTCTCCCATTCTGAAAGCTGTCTTTTCATTTTGCTTATAGTTTCCTTTGTTGTGCAAAAGCTTTTAAGTTTAATTAGGTCCCATTTGTTTATTTTTGCTTTTATTTCCATTACTCTGGGAGGTGCATCATAGAGGATCATGCTATGATTTACACCAGAGAGTGTCTTGCCTATGTTTTACTTGAGGAATTTTATAGTTCCTGGTCTTACATTTAGATCTTTAATCCATTTTGAGTTTATTTTTGTGTATGGTGTTAGTGTTCTAGTTACATTATTTGACAAGTGATTGACCAGTTTTCCCAGCACCACTTGTTGAAGAGATTATCTTTTCTCCATTGTCTATTCTTGCCTCCTTTGTCAAGATAAGGTGTCCATAGATGCATGGATTTATCTCTGGGCTTTCTATTTTGTTTCATTGATCTATGTTTCTGTCTTTATGCCAGTACCATACTGTCTTGATGACTGTAGCTTTGTAGTAGAGCCTGAAGTCAAGCAGGTTGATTCCTCCAGTTCCATTCTTTCTCAAGATTGTTTTGGCTATTCGAAGTTTTTTTTTTTTTTTTTTTTTTTTTGTATTTCCATGCAAATTGTGAAATTATTTGTTCTAGTTCTGTGAAAAATACCGTTGGTAGCTTGATAGGGATTGCATTGAATCTATAGATTGCTTGGGTAGTATACTCATTTTCACTATATTGATTCTTCTGAGCTATGAACATGGTATATTTCTCCATCTATTTGTGTCCTCTTTGATTTCTTTCATCAGTGTTTTATAGTTTTCTTTATGTGGGTCTTTTGTTTCTTTAGCTAAGATTATTCCTAAGTACTTTATTCTTTTCATTGCAATGGTGAATGGAATTGTTTCCTTAATTTCTCTTTCTGTTTTCTCATTGTTAGTGTATAGGAAAATGAATGTTCAATTTAGTCAAAGACTTTTCTGTATCTGTTGAGATAATCATATGTTTTTTTTTATCTTTCAATTTGTTAATGTGGTGTATCACATGGCTTGATTTGCAAATATTGAAGAATTCTTGCATCCCTGGGATAAAGCCCACTTGGTCATGATGTATGACCTTTTTAATATGTTATTGGAGTCTGTTTGCTAGAATTTTGTTAAGGAGTTTTGCATCTATGTTCATCAGTGATATTGGTCTGTAATTTCCTTTTTTTGTGTGGCATCATTGTCTGGTTTTGGTACTAGGGTGATGGTGGCCTCATAGAATGAGTTTGGAAGTTTACCTTCCTCTGCAATTTTCTGGAAGAGTTTGAGTAGGATAGGTGTTAGCTCTTCTCTAAATTTTTGGTATAATTCAGCTGTGAAGCATCTGGCCCTGGGCTTTTGCTTGTTGGAAGATTTCTAATTACAGTTTTGATTTCTGTGCTAGTGATGGGCCTGTTAAGATTTTCTGTTTCTTCTTGGTTCAGTTTTGGAAAGTTGTACTTTTCTAAAAATTTGTCCATTTCTTCCAAGCTGTCCATTTTATTGGCATAGAGCTGCTGGTAGTAGTCTCTTATGATCCTTTGTATTTCTGGGTTATCTGTTGTGATTTCTCCATTTTCATTTTTAATTTTGTTGATTTGATTCTTCTCCCTTTTTTTCTTGATGAGTCTGGCTAATGGTTTGTCTATTTTATCTTCTCAAAGAACCAGCTTTTAGCTTTGTTGATTTTGGCTGTGGTCTCCTTTGTTTCTTTTGCATTTATTTCTGCCCTAATTTTTATTATTTCTTTCTTTCTACTAACCCTGGGATGCATCATTTCTTCTTTTTCCAGTTGCTTCAGGGGTAGTGCAGTAGTAGTAGTGTAGTTGGTCAGTCGTTTCCAACTCTTTGTGACCCCATGGACTGTAGCCCACCAGGCTCCTCTGTCCATGGGATTCTCCAGACAAGAATACTGGAGTGGGTTGCCATTTCCTTCTCCTGGGGATCTTCCCGACGCAGAGATCAAACGTGGGTCTCCCGCATCACAGACAGATGCTTTACCTTCTGAACCACCAGGGAAGCTTATTTATTTGATTTTTCTCCTATTTCTTAAGGTAGGCTTGTATTGCGATGAACCTTCCCCTTAGCACTGCTTTTACTGTATCCCATAGGTTTTGGATGGTTGTATTTTCATTTTCATTTGTTTCTATGCAAATTTGATTTCTATTTGATTTCTTCTGTGATTTGTCGGTTGTTCAGAAGTGTGTTGTTTGGCCTCCATGTGTTTGTATTTATAATAGCTTTTTTCCTGTTGTTGACATCTAATCTTACCACATTGTGATCAGAAAAGATGTTTGAGATGATTTCAATTTTTTTTAATTTACCAAGGCTAGATTTATGGCCCAGGATGTGATCTATCCTGGAGAAGATTCCGTGTGCACTTGAGAAAAAGGTGAAATTCATTGTTTTAGGGGGAAATGTCCCATAGATATCAATTAGGTCTAACTGGTCCATTGTATTATTTAAAGTTTGTGTTTCCTTGTTAATTTTCTGTTTAGTCAATCTATCCATAGGTATGAGTGGGATATTAAAGTCTCCCACTGTTACTGTGTTACTGTTAATTTCCCCTTTCATACTTGTTAGTATTTGCCTTACATATTGTGGTGCTCCTATGTTGGGTGCATATATATTTATGATTGTTACATCTTCTTCTTCGATTGATCCTTTGATCATTATGTAGTGACCTTCTTTGTCTCTTTTCACAGCCTTTATTTCAAACTCTATTTCATCTGATATGAGTATTGCTGCTTTCTTTTGGTCTCCATTTGCGTGAAATATCTTTTCCAGCACTTCACTTTCAGTCTGTATGTGTCCCTAGGTTTGAGGTCGGTGTCTTGTAGACAGCATATATAGGGGTCTTGTTTTCATATCCGTTCAACCAGTCTTTGTCTCTTGGTTGGGGCATTCAACCCATTTACATTTAAGGTAATTATTGATAGGTATGATCCCATTGCCATTTACTTTATTGTTTTGAGTTCGAGTTTATAAACTTTTTCTGTGTTTCCTGTCTAGAGAAGATCCTTTAGCATTTGTTGGATAGCTGGTTTGGTGGTGCTGAATTCTCTGAGCTTTTGCTTGTCTGTAAAGTTTTTGATTTCTCCTTCATATTTGAATGAGATCCTTGCTGGGTACAGTAATCTGGGCTGTAGGTTTTTCTCTTTCATCACTTTAAGTATGTCCTGCCATTCCCTTCTGGCTTGAAGAGTTTCTATTGAAAGATCAGCTGTTATCCTTATGGGAATCCCTTTGTGAGTTATTTCCTGTTTTCACCTTGCTGCTTTTAATATTTGTTCTTTGTGTTTGATCTTCATTAATTTGATTAATATGTGTCTTGAGGTGTTTCGCCTTGGGTTTATCCTGTTTGGGACTCTCTGGATTTCTTAGACTTGGGTGGCTATTTCCTTCCCCACTTTGGGGGGAAGTTTTCAACTATTGTTTCCTCAAGTATTTTCTCATGGCTTTTTTTTTTTTTTTTTTGGTCTTCTTCTTCTGGGACTCCTATGATTCAAATGTTGGGGCATTTAACATTGTCCCAGAGGTCTCTGAGGTTGTCCTCATTTCTTTTAATTCTTTTTACTTTTTTCCTCTCTGCTTCATTTATTTCCACCATTCTGTCTTCCACCTCACTTATCCTATCTTCTGCCTCAGTTATTCTACTGATGGTTCCTTTGAGAATGCTTTTGATCTCGGTTATTGCATTATTCATTATTTATTTTTTTATTTCTTCTAGGTCCTTGTTAAACTTTTCTTGCATCTTCTCAATCCTTGTCTCCAGGCTATTTATCTGTAACTCCATTTTGTTTTCAAGATTTTGGATCACTTTTACTATCATTATTCTAAATTCTTTTTCAGGTAGACTCCCTATTTCCTCCTTTGTTTGGTTTGGTGGGCTTTTGTCATGTTCCTTTACCTGCTGAATATTTCTCTGCCTTTTCATCTTGTTTAGGTTGCTGTGTTTGAGGTGGGTTTTCTGTATGCTGGAAGTTTGTGATTCCTCTTTATTGTGGAGGTTCCTCTCTGTGAGTGGGTTTGGATGAGTGGCTTGTCAAGGTTTCCTGGTTAGGGAAGCTTGTGTTGGTGTTCTGGTGGGTGGAGCTGGATGTCTTCTCTCTGGAGTGCAATGAAGTGTCCAGTAGTGAGTTTTGAGATGTCTGTGGGTTCGGTGTGACTTTTGGCAGCCTGTATTTTTGTGCTCAGGGTTATGTTTCTGCTTTGATAGAGTATTAGCTTGGTATGTCTTGCTCTGATACTTGTTGGCTCTTGGGTGGAGCTTGGTTTCAGTGTAGGTATGGAGGCTTTTGGATGAGCTCTTGTTGGTTAATATTCCCTGAAGTCAGGCGTTTTCTGATGTTCTCAAGTTTTGGATTTAAGCCTCCTGCCTCTGGCTTTCAGTCTTATTCTTATAGTAGTCTCAAGACTTCTCCATCCATACAGCACTGATGATAAAACATCTAGGTTAATGATGAAAAGATTCTCCACTGTGAGGGACAGCCAGAGAGGTTCATAGAGTTACATGGAGAAGAGAAGAAGGAGGAGGGGAGATAGAGGTGACCAGGAGGAGAAGAGGGGGAATCAAAAGAGGAAAGAGCAATCTAGCCAGTAATCAACTCCCTATGAGCTCTCCACAGTCTGGAATACTCGGAGAGGTTCACGGAGTTACATAGAGAAGAAAAGAGGGAGGAAGGAGATAGAGGTGACCAGGAGGAGAGGAAGGAGAGTCAAAAGGAGAACGAGACCAATCTAGCCAGTGATCAGTTCCCTAAGTGTTCTCCACAGCCTGGAACACCCAAAGAGATTCACAGAGTTAAGTAGAGAAGAGAAGGGGGAGGGAGGAGATAGAGGCGACCTGGGGGAGAAAAAGGAGTCAAAAGGGGAGAGAGCAATCAAGCCAGTAATCACACTCCTAAGTAAAAATGGGTACTGAAGATCGGCTTCTTAAAGGTACAAAATTGGTAACAAATACCAAAAAGCAAAGATTAAAAATCTAGAGTAGAGGTTAGACTCTCAAAAATATACTATTAAAAAAAAAAACAAAATAAAATTGCAAAAGTTAAAGAAAAAATATATATGAAATTTGCTTTAAAAATAGTGTCTTTTCTGGTAAGGTATTAGTAGGTTTTAAAAATGAAAATTAAAGGGTAATAAAAAATGTAAAAATAAATTGAAAAATGATAATAGTAAAATATATCTAGGAATTTCTCTGGAGCTGTGAGGGCAGTGTGGAGTCAGCTCAGTTTCAGATAGTTCCTTGTTCCAGTTTATACTTCTCAAGGTCTATAAGTCCCTTCCAGTGTAGTCAATGCTAAAACTACAGGGTTTTAACCTGTTGCACTTGTCACTTCCAAGGCGGTTCCCTCTTCTCTGTTTATTTTGGCTTCCTCTATTTGCAGGTCTCCTCAGTATCTAACTTCCACCCTGACACAAGGGGGCGAAGATGGCAGCTTATTTAGGCTCACTTGTTCAGTCGTGCTGCGGCGAGGGAGGAACACTGCAGGCAAATATCACTGGTATCTGTGGGGAGCACTTGCAGTGTCTCGGCCACATTGGGTTTGCCCCCACTCACAGCGTGTGTGCTTTCCCGGTCTACACTGCTCAGGCTCCAGGTTGCTCTGCAGGGGAACTGACTAAAGCAGGCCCTGGGTTGCATGTACTTCCCAGGTCTAAGCCGCTCAGGTTCAGGTTCTCGGGTACTCCACAAAGGCACAAATTCGGTTGGGCCTGCGTTTTCTGCCCTTCCCAGGCCCGAGCAGCTCAGGTGACCAGGTGCTTGGTGAGCACACTCTCCCCAGGTGTGGGGGCGAGGGGGGCATCTTATCACCTCCCCTGTCCCAGCCCCTAGGTTTCCTGGGTGCGCAGCGGGAGCATCGTCTCTGGTGTGCCATGTGTCTCCTCTGGGGAGCTCATCTCTGGCTGCAACCCTCCTGGCAGATGTCAACAATCCAGGATCCCAGGAAGACTTGGTTAGCAACTGGGAGCCTGCTCACAGTTTGGTAGGGGATGCCATCTCTGGGGCTGAGTTTGCCCCTTACCTTCCGGCTCTGGCTGTTGCCCGCCTGCCTCCCTGCCTCCAGTGGGGGATGGGCCAGTCCACAGCCGGCTAGCTCTCGTCTGGTATTCGCTCAGTCCTTTGTTCTGTGAGCGGCTGGCCAGCAGTGCCTTGGTTAGAGCTTTTCCCAGGATAGTTCTCTCTCTCCTCTTTTTTCTCTCTCTCCCTCTCAGGCTCTCCCACAATTTGGGTTGCTCTCTCACATTAGCTCCCTCAGATTGCCCTCAGGGAATTCAGGCCCGGTCCTTACCCTAAGCAATGCAGCCCACGCCTCCCTGTTCAGGCCCCGCTTCCTGGTGGCCAACACAAGGGTCTGGGCTACTTCTCTGCTGGAAGTTGCCTTTAGGCATGTAATCTGTGGGTTTTATTTATTTATTTTTTCCTCCTGGTTATGTTGCCCCCTGAAATTCAAAAACTCCCCACAGACCAGCCAGT
Source organism: Muntiacus reevesi (assembly GCF_963930625.1). Classification (NCBI taxonomy): domain Eukaryota; kingdom Metazoa; phylum Chordata; class Mammalia; order Artiodactyla; family Cervidae; genus Muntiacus; species Muntiacus reevesi. Next base: position 71,710,320 of record NC_089249.1, on the reverse strand, counting down.
GAGAGGGTCTCCTGTTGTTTGGAAACTTCTCCTCTTTTACGACTCCCTCCCTGGGATGGGTCTCCATTCCTTAACTCTTTTGTCTCTCTTTTTATTGTTTATATTTTCTCCTACCTCCTTTTGAAGATAATGGGCTGCCTTTCTGGGTGCCTGGTATCCTCCGCCAGAATTCAGAAGTTGTTTTGTGGTATTTGCTCAGCATTCAAATGAACATTTGATGAATTTCTGGGGGAGAAAAATGGTCTCACCATCCTATTCCTCTGCCATCTTAGGACCGCCCACCTTCCTTTTGCTTTTTCTATGATGCAATGGATGTCGGCAATTTGATCTCTGGTTCCTCTGCCTTTTTAAATCCAGCTTATACATCTGGAAGCTCTCAGTTCACGTACTGTTGAATCCTAGCTTGAAGGATTATGAGCATGACCTTGCTTGCATGTGAATTGAGTGCAGTTGTGTGGTAGTTTGAACATTCTTTAGCATTGCCTCTTTGGGATTGGAATGAAAACTGACCTTTTCCAGTCCTGTGGCCACTGCTGAGTTTTCCAAATTTGCTGGCACATTGAGTGCAGCACTTTCACAGCATCATCTTTTAGGATTTGAAATAGCTCAGCAGGAATTCCATCACCCCCACTATCTTTGTTCACAGAGATATTACCTAAGGCCCACTTGACTTTGCACTCCAGGATGTCTGGCTCCAGGATGTCTGACTTTGCACAACACCATGGTTATCCACGTCATTAAAATCTATTTTGTATAGTTTCTCTGTGTATTCTTGCCACCTCTTCTTAATATGTTCTGCTTCTGTTAGGTCCATACCATTTCTGTCCTTTATGGGCCCATCTTTGCATAACACATTCCCTTGGTATCTCTAATTTTCTTGAAGAGGTCTCTAACCTTTCCCATTCTATTGTTTTCCTCTATTTCTTTGCCTTGTTCACTTAAGAAGTCTTTCTTATCTTTTCTTGCTATTCTTGTATATCTTTCCTTTTCTCCTTTGCCTTTCACTTTTCTTCTTTTCTCAGCAATTTGTAAGGCCTCCTCAGGTAACCATTTTGCCTTCTTGTGTTTCTTTTTCTTGGGGATGGTTGTAACCACCACCTCCTATACAATGTTACAAACCTCTATCCACAGTTCTTCAGGCATTCTATCAGATTTAATCTCTTGAATCTATCCATCATCTGCACTGTATAATTAAAAGGGATTTGATTTAGGTTATACCTGAATGGCCTAGTGGTTTTCCCTAATTTCTTTAATTTAAGTCTGAATTTTACAATAAAGAGTTCATGATCTGAGTCACAGTCAGCTCCCTGTCTCCTTTTCCTGCCTGTATAAAGCTTCTCCATCTTCCATTGCAAAAAAAAATAATCAATCTGATATCAATATTGACCATCTGGTGATGTTCATGTGTACAATTCTCTCTCGTGTTATTGGCAGAGGGTGTTTGCTATGACCAGTGGATTCTCTTGGCAAAATTCTGTTAGCCTTTGTCCTGCTTCATTTTGTACTCCAAGGCCAAATTTGCCTGTTATTCCAGGTATCTCTTGACTTCCTACTTTTGCATTCCAGTCCCCTATGATGAAAAGGACATCTTTTATGGTGTTAGTTTTAGAAGATCTTATAGGTCTTCATAGAACCATTCAACTTCAACTTCTTCAGGATTAGTGGTTGGGGCATAGACTTGGATTGCTTTGATATAGAATGGTTTGCCTTGGAAATGAACCAAGATCATTCTGCAATTTTTGAGATTGTGTCCAAGCAGTGCATTTCAGACCCTTTTGTTGACAGTCAGGGTTACTCATTTTCTTCCAAAGGGATTCTTGTCCACAGTAATAGATGTTATGGTAGTTTGAATTATATTTGCCCATTCCCATCCATATTAGTTTACTGATTTCTAAAGTGTCTATGTTCACTCTTGCATCTCCTCTTTGACCACTTCCAATTTACTTTGACTCATGGACCTAATATTCCAGGTTCTTATGCAACATTGTTCTTTATAGCATTAGACTTTGCTTTCACCTCCAGACTTTGCTTTCACCTCCAAACAACTAGGTGTTGTCTCTGCTTTGGCTCAGGATTTTCATTCCTTCTGGAGCTATTTCTTCACTCTTTTCCAGTAGCATATTGGGCACCTACTTATCTGGGGAGTTCATCTTTCAGTGTCATATCTTTTTGCCTTTTCATACTGTTCATGGGGTTCTCCTGACATCCCTTCAACATTTCTGAATATTTATTCTAAATTACTTGCTAGACTCTTCCTTCATGAGTTCCTTAAGAACCATTCCCCAAGAAAGGACACACATTCCTTCCTTTATAGATTTCATGAACCTCTGACTTCAGAAAATTTCACTGATGGCCCCAAAATTGCTGTCTCTGATCCAGAGGTTTCTTAGGCTAAACCTCAAAATCCAACTGTCACCTAGATATCTTCAGGGTAGCTCAGTTCCACATGTGACCAAAACAGTTCTATGCCTCACTGATCCCAAACCAGTTCATTGTCTAGACATCCAAACTCTCTATCACCCAAATGAAAACCAGGTGGTGATTCTAAACTTCTTCCCTTCTCATCTTCCCCATGTGCCACTGCTCATAAACATAAAATCTTTGAATTCATCAAATCTCACCATTCCTCTCCATGGGCATTGCCCTACTCAAGCCTTCATGTGGCTTATTGAACCTATTCGTTGAACCTATTCATTCATCCTTGTCTCTAGTATCTTTCCCTGGGATCTGTCACTATTGTGACACCAACATGATCTTTCTAAAACAAAGATGACCAGGTCAATCTTTCCTTTAAAATCCTTTAATGCTCCTATCACATACAGCATAAGCCCAAAATCATTGGCATCGTGTAAAAGTTCCCCCATCACCTGGGTTCTGTTAATATTTCCAGCATCTCCTCCTGCATCTGCCCAACACACATTCCATGCTCCAATATTGAAAACCAAGTTGCTGCCATAACATGATCTCTCTAAAATAGTCATGATTCTAAATAGACTATTCACTCAACCTAAATTGCACTGATTTCCCATAGACTCCTGTACATCTTCCAAGACACACTCAGAAGCTACCTTTCATGAGTCATCATCACTGATACTCTAGCAGAGTTAGAGTGTCATGGTAGCCACTCAGTAATATTTTTGTTATATTAATATGATTCAGATGATAATTATGTGTTTGTATGGATGTCTGTCCTGTCAAACACTGACCAAGTCACATGCTATCCATGTTTTTCTCTCCCACACCAGCAGGACATAGCTGCTCCTTGCATGCTTGTTAAGGTGAACGCAGGCACATGTGCACATTACCTCACACCTGCTTTGGACCATGGTTGGAGGGAACTGTGGGGACCAGACTGGCACAAGGAGGAGGAATGGACAAAACTGTCCCTTTTGTGCCCACACACTCATCACTCCCCCATCAGATCTGAGGTTCTCCCTGACAGGAAAGCTGCCTCATCCTCACTGGGAGAGGGACAGGCTGAAGGGTGAGGAGGAAGAAGAGAAAAATCTTGAGAGTCACTTGCCACAAATAAAGACTTTTGTCTCAGGCTTCCTTGAAGGACCAGTGGTTAAGACTCCATGCTTCCACTGCAGGGGGAACAGGTTCAAATCCCTGGTCATGGAAATAGGAAATAAGATACCACCTGTCACTCAATGCAACCAAAATAAAAATGTGAGTCAAGTTTTTTTTTTTTTTTTTTTTTTTTTTTTTTTTTTTTTTTTTTTTTTTTTGAACTGCACCAAAGGCGTATCCTAGCTTTATTAAAGGGCCCGCGCCGCAGTCAATATAAAAACACAAAAAGTCCCATCAGTTTAATAATAATAAAAAACCCCAAAAATGGAAAACTGAGGGGGCAGGGAAGAGGCCCCTGGGCCAGGGGCACAGGGAGCCCTGCTCGTGGCACCAGGCCTGGCCGCAGGGCCCCCTGGTATTGCTGTTGCTACGAGGTCAGGGGGCAGCGATTGTCCTGTGGAGCCACCATTCAGCTGGGTCAAGGACCCTTACTTCTTCTGGGGTGTGCTCAGCTTCTGCATGCCCCGGATCTTGTCCAGCAGGCCAGAGATGAAGGCCTCAGTGGGTTTGTAACAGTCAACCAGCAGCTCCTTGACCCTGGCAGCCCGGGTATCATCACTCTCCATGTCCAGGAGTTCATCCACGTCGATTTCCAGCTCTGGGATCTCCTCTTCCTGGCAGTCGTAGAGGCGAGTGAGCTGCTCCAGGATCCACTCCTCCAGGTTGAGGCGCTTCCGTAGCTCCTTGCGGTCGTACTTGACCGTGACCTTCCCTTGGCGCCTCACTGGGCCCTCGTCGTCCGCGCCGCCCGGGCCCTCGCCTGCAGCCCCAGGGGGGCTCTGAAAGTAGACGCGGGGCCCTGGGCCGCCACTCCCCGGTCCGGGGGCCGGGGCCGCCAACGCCGCGCCCCCCGCGGGGCCGCTGTCCGCCATGGCGGCCGCCGGGGCCACGTGCGCGCGTCGGGCCCCTCCCTGCGCCGCCGCCTCCCGGACGCCCGCCGGCTGGCTCCCGGCCGCTGGCTCGGGTTAGGTCGTGAGCTCGGCTCCGCGCGGCTCCGCGGCGAGGGCGGCGGCGGGGGTGCCCGGGGGCAGCTGCAGCATGCGGAGCCCCCGGGCCTGGCCTGGCCGCGCCCCGCCCCCTCGTGAGTCAAGTTTTAAAAGATAAAAGAAAGGAAACAAAGACTCAGATGCTTACACCAGTGTTCATTGCAACATTATTCACAAAAGTCAAGGGACTTACAATTATATTTTACATTTCTGAGCCTATTTCCTTATACCAAAAATGAAGCTAGTAAACAGTGATTAGAATTTACTAAAAATCAGATGACATGATATTAAGAAACATACTTTGCTTTTTTAAAAAAAAAAAAAAGCATAAATGAAAATGAAGAGGAACACATTTCTTTTCTTTTTTTTTTTTTCACTTATTTTTATTAGTTGGAGGCTAATCACTTTACAGTATTGTAGTGGTTTTTGTCATACATTGACATGAATCAGCCATGGATTTACATGTATTCCCCATCCCAATCCCCCCCTCCCACCTCCCTCTCTACCCGATCCCTCTGGGTCTTCCCAGTGCACCAGGCCCGAGCACTTGTCTCATGCATCCAACCTGGGCTGGTGGTCTGTTTCACCCTTGATAGTATACATGTTTCACTGCTGTTCTCTTGAAACATCCCACCCTCGCCTTCTCCCATAGAGTCCAAAAGTCTGTTTTATACATCTGTGTCTCTTTTTCTGTTTTGCATATAGGGTTATCATTACCATCTTTCTAAATTCCGTATATATGTGTTAGTATACTGTATTGGTCTTTATCTTTCTGAATTACTTCACTCTGTATGATGGGCTCCAGTTTCATCCATCTCATTAGAACTGATTCAAATGAATTCTTTTTAATGGCTGAGTAATATTCCATGGTGTATATGTACCACAGCTTCCTTATCCATTCGTCTGCTGATGGGCATCTAGGTTGCCTCCATGTCCTGGCTATTATAAACAGTGCTGCGATGAACATTGGGGTGCACGTGTCTCTTTCAGATCTGGTTTCCTCGGTGTGTATGCCCAGAAGTGGGATTGCTGGATCATATGGCAGTTCTATTTCCAGTTTTTTAAGAAATCTCCACACTGTTCTCCATAGTGGCTGTACTAGTTAGCATTCCCACCAACAGTGTAAGAGGGTTCCCTTTTCTCCACACCCTCTCCAGCATTTATTGCTTGTAGACTTTTGGATAGCAGCCATTCTGACTAGCGTGTAATGGTACCTCATTGTGGTTTCGATTTGCATTTCTCTGATAATGAGTGATGTTGAGCATCTTTTCATGTGTTTGTTAGCCATCTGTATGTCTTCTTTGGAGAAATGTCCGTTTAGTTCCTTGGCCCATTTTTTGATTGGGTCATTTATTTTTCTGGAATTGAGCGGCAGGAGCTGCTTGTATATTTTTGAGATTAATCCTTTGTCTGTTGCTTTGTTTGCTATTATTTTCTCCCAATCTGAGGGCTGTCTTTTCACCTTGCTTATAGTTTCCTTTGTTGTGCAAAAGTTTTAAGTTTAATTAGGTCCCATTTGTTTATTTTTGCTTTTATTTCCAATATTCTGGGAGGTGGGTCATAGAGGATCCTGCTGTGATTTATGTCAGAGAGTGTTTTGCCTATGTTCTCCTCTAGGAGTTTTATAGTTTCTGGTCTTACATTTAGATCTTTAATCCATTTTGAGTTTATTTTTGTGTATGGTGTTAGAAATGGAACACACATTTCTAAATGACATTGTTATTCTTGTTGTGGGGAGTAAGACAGGAAGGGAGCAGTCCCAGGCACAAAACAGATCATTCAACTCCCTCTGGAAATCGCAAGACCACGCTCACTGGAGTCGGGAGAGACTGGGAGGGAACACAGTTCTTAACACAGGCCCCTGAGAGCCACTCAGAGGCACAAAGGTGCAACCCAGGGCATTCCTCACCAAGCACCATACGTCTCCATGTTAGGTCCCACTGGCCAACAGAAATCATCACTCAGCCTACAGACATCTCAAGTCTGAGCACAAAGTGGATTCTGTGCAGCTCAAAGTTGAACATCCCCTCTGCCCCAGAGCCACCAGGACTCTTGACCCGCCCAGCCCAGTTCTGTTATTGACACTTAGAGGAGAGGTGAGAAGTGCTGTTCTAGGAGACAGTCTCCTGCAGTGCACCCTCTAGTGGCCAGTTTGAGAAATAGCAAGAAGCTGGGTGGGATCCTTGTAATCTAAGAAAAACAAAAACACGGGTTTACCTTCCTGATAACCTCTCAGTCTCTACCCCTAATTCCTGTCCAGTCCCACAGAGATGCAAAGGCTAAGGATCCCTCGTCCTCCACACACCTCTGACCTGGAATCCGGGCTCCTGCACTCACACACCTCTGTGAGTCTCAGTAGCACTTGCTTCCAGCATAGAGATACCCTCTTTTCTCTCCACACTGGGGCCAGGAACTGAGAGCTGACATTCAGGTGAACACTGAAAGCTTTCTCTCTTGATACTCCACAGGCTCTAAAAGATACATGTTAAAGGTCACCTCTTAGCATAGTGTTCAGATCTGAGAATTTCGTGGACCTCTGTATTTTCCAAGTGAAAACACTGAGTACAAGGTTAATAAGAGTGTGATGGTTTGGGTTTCTTCTTTGTATCTTTCTTTCTGGAAAAAAAAATACCAAAAAAAAAAAAAAATGTTTTTAACTGAACGTCGACCATCATCACCATTTCCTAGAAAAAAACACATTTTAAAAACAAAATTGGAAATGATCATCTCAGAAAACATAAAAATCTTCAGTTGAAATAAATTGCTTTACACAGTGACAATACTTTATCTTTGAATTTCTCATTTTCTCCCACAAACTAGTGAACATTTACTACAGAGGAGCAAATGCAGACACTACACATGGGAGGATGTCAGTACAAACCACCCTGATGCTTCAAGCTTCCTCTATCATTTCTATTCCAGTGGCACTCCTCCATTCTCAGATTCTTCCTTCAGCTATAATAGAATCGATCCATTCCTCCACAGTGATACCACATACCTAATACATAACTTCATTTTACCACTGATCATATCTCAAGCCTTGGGGAAAGACTGAACCTTTTGTTATTGTTGTTGTTACACCAACATTTCCTGTCTTTGTAGGTTCAAAGTACTGACACAAAATACAAAACAGATTGATAAAGGAAAATAAAACACTGCCCAAGAAGAAAACTCCAAAGAAAACTTATGCTGGTAGTATGTTCTTTTATTACTTCTAAGACATAACTTTTCATACTTTGACACCTTCCATTTCATTCTGCATCTCACCCTATGTGGTATGAAGTTAAGGAGCAACCTACGGCTGACGGCACATAAGCACCTGGGGAAACGGTACAAGTAACATTAGGGACATCACACCTTCTGACCACCTTCATCCAGACACAGCCAGTGACTGTGTCCTGTACATTCTACCTCCTACTTCCTCGTCAATCTGTTTCCCACACCACTGCTCTTAAGCCGCACTGCCCCTGACATTTGATTAGTTCAGGTCTAGATCAGTTGCAGGGCTTCCCTTGTGGCTCAGCTGGTAAAGAATCTGCCTGCAATGCAGGAGACCTGGGTTGGGGAGATCCCCTGGAGAAGGGAAAGGCTACCCACTCCAGTATTCTGGCCTGGAGAATTCCGTGGACTGTATAGTCCATGGGGTTGCAAAGAGTGGAACACGACTGAGCAACTTTCACTTTCAGGTCAGTTACAAGGCTTTTTAACTAGAACTAATACAAAACCTATCTCAAAGCGACTTGAACAAAAAGCATATACATCACGTCATGAAACAGGAAATTCAGAGGCAAGGCAGTTTCCGGCTTGATTGATGGCACCAGCTCAGTGTCTTCAAGGACCTGGGCACTTTCAGCCTCTCTACCGTGGCTCATCCTCTGACTAAGGGTAAAATATCTGCTGATGTGCAATACTTTTCCAGGTCTGTGCTTGCTCGCTCAGTTGTGTCCAACTCTTTGCAACCCCTATGGACAGTAGCCCACCAGGTGCCTCTGTCCATGAGGATTCTCCAGGCAAGAATACTGGATTGGGTTGCCCAGCCCTTCTCTAAGGGATCTTCCCAACTCAGGGATTGAATCAGGGTCTCCCGCCTTGCAGGCGGATTCTTTACCATCTGACCCACCTCACACAGCAAAGAATCCCCATCGACAGAGGAGCCTGGCAGGCTACACTCCAGAGTCGGACACGACTAATAATTTCACTTTCCAGGTCTACCATAACACAATACCACAGACTCATAAGGAGAAGGAACTTAAACAGCAGACTTTCTTTCTCTCAGAGTTCTGGAAAGTAGAAGCCCAAGATCAAGTGTTAGCAGGTTCCAGTTTCTTCAGAGGCCCCCTTCTTGATTTGCAAATGGCCAGCTTCTCACTGTGTCCTCACATGCATGGTCTTTCCTCTCTGCATGCATCCCTAGTGACGTGTGTTGTTGAAGTGCTTGCACTTATAAGGACAGAAATGAGTGAATTAGACCCACACTAGTGGGCTCATTTTAAGTACATAATCTCTTCAAAGGCCTGACCCTCAAATGCAGTCATGTTTTGAGGTACTTAGAACTGGGGTTCTGGTATGAATTTGGGGAGAATAAAGTACAGCCTATAATAATCTGTAAGACTAAAACACATCCAGAGGGAAAAGATTCTCTTCCTCTGGCTATTTTTGAGAAGAAATGAAGGTTTTCCCAGAGTCCCCAGTACACTTTTCCTCATTTCTCATTGGCCAGAGACAGGACACATGACCACTCCTGAATCAGTCTTTGGCTGGGAGTGAAACAATCTTTATTGCTTCAAATTAATCCTCCGGGATGATGTTGGTGACCATAGGTCAGGTCCAGCTGAAGGAGGGGAGCTAAGATGGTGGAGGAACAGGATGGGGAGACCACTTTCTCCCCTACAAATTCATTGAAAGAACATTTGAACCCTGAGCAAACTCCACAAAACAACTTCTGATCACTAGCAGAGGACATCAGACACCCAGAAAAGCAGCCCATTGTCTTCAAAAGGAGGTAGGACAAAAGATAAAAGATAAAAAAAGAGACAATAGAGTTAGGGACAGAGATCCATCCTGGGAAGGGAGTCTTAATAGAGGAAGTTTCCAAACACCAGGAAACCCTCTCACGGGTGGGTCTGGGGGAAGTTTTCAAATCTCAGAGGGCAACCTAACTGGGAGGAAAAATAAATAAAACCCACAGATTACAAGCCTAAAAGCAACTCCCAGCAGAAAAGTACCCCAGACGCTCGCATCCGTCACCAGCAAGTGGGGTCAGAATGGAGAGGAGCGGGCGGCAGTGCTTAGGGTAAGGACTGGGCCCGAATGCCCTGAGGACAATCAGAGGGAGCTAACGTGAGATAGCAATTTAAACTGTGGGATAGCAAGAGACAGAGAATTAAATTGGAAAAAGTCCTAAACTTAGGCACTACCCGCCGGTTCCCAGAACGAAGGACTGAGCAAATACCAGAGAAGAGCTAGCCGGCGGCGGACCGGCCCACCCCCCACGGGAAGCAGGAGGCAGAGGGTAGGGGAAAGGGGCAAACTCGGCCCCAGAGACGGCACCCCCTACCAAACTGCAAACAGGTTTACAGCTTCTAACCAAAGACTTCCTGAGGTTCTGGATGGTCGACATCCGCCGGGAGGGTCGCAGCTAGAGTCCAGCTCCCCAGAACTGACACAAGGCGCACCCGACCTACGCGCGGAAACTGAGGCTGGGACTGTGAAGGGGAAGGCGCCCTGCACCCGGGGAGAGTGCGCTTGTCAAGCTCCTGGCTGCCTGAGCTGCTCCGACCGGGGAAGGCACAAAACGCAGGCCCAACCGAGTCTGTGCTTTTGTGGAATATCCAAAAACCTGAATCTGAGCGGTTTAGGCCTGGGAAGTCCACGCAGCGCAGGGCCCGCTCCCTAGAGAGCAGCCTGGAGCCTGAGCAATGTAGACGGGGGGAAGCACACACACCCGCCCTGAGCGGGGGCAAACCCAGTGTGGCCGGAAAACTGCGAGTGCTCCCCACACACACCAGTGACACTTGTCTGCAGTGCCCCTCCCTGCCCACAGCACGACTGAACAAGCGAACCTAAACAAGAGACCACCTCCACCCGCGTGTGTCAGGGCGGAAATTAGACAGTGAAGAGACTGGCAAACAGAAGCCAAAGGAACAAAGGGAACCGCTTCAGAAGTGACTGGTACAACAGGTTAAAATCCCTGTAGTTAACACTGACCACACTGGAAGGGGCCTATAGATAGCGAGAAGTATAAGCTCAAACAAGGAGCTATCTGAAACTGAACTGAACCCACACTGCCCACAACAGCTCCAGAGAAATTCCTAGATATATTTTTACTACTATTTTTTTATTTTTAATTTAAAAAAATTTTTTTCTCTTTCTTTTCTTAAAAGTCCTCTATTACTCCTCTATTACTCCTTAATTTCTATTTTTATAATTCACTATAACCTGGCCAAAAAAAAAAAAAAAAAGACCCTATTTTTAAAGCAAACTCCATATATATTTCTTAAATTTTTTTGTGTTTTTGTGGTTTTTTACTATTGTATTTTTAAGAATCTAACCTCTACTCTAGGTTTTTAATCTTTGTTTTTCAGTATTTTATATCAATTTTGGACATTTTAGGATCCAAACTTCAGTACCCATTTTTACTCAGGAGTGTGATTACTGGTTTTATCACTCTCTCCCCCTTTTGATTCTCCTTTTTCTCCCCCAGATCACCTCTATTTCCTCCCTCCCCCTTCTCTTCTCAACCCAATTCTATGAATCTCTGTGGGTATTCTGGGCTGCTGAGAACACTTAGGGAACAGAGTACAACCTAGACCTGTCTCTCTCCTCTTGAGTCCCCCTTTTTCTCCTCCTTCTCACCTCTATCTCCTTCCTCCCTCTCTTCTTCATGTAACTCTGTGAACCTCTTTGGGTGTCCCTCACTGTGGAGAATCCTTTCACCATTAACCTAGAATCCTTTCACCATTAACCTAGAAGTTTTATTATCAGTGTTGTATGGAGGGAGAAGTCTTGAGGCTACTGAAAGAATAAGACTGAAACCCAGAGGCAAGAGGCTTAAGCCCAAAACCTGAGAACACCAGAGAACTCCTGACTACAGGGAACATTAATTAATAAGAGATCATCCAAAAGCTTCCATACCTACACTGAAACCAACCACCATCCAAGAGTCAATAAGTTCCAGAGCAAGACATACCACACAAATTCCCCAGCAACGCAGAAACATAGCCCTGAGCGTCAATATACAGGCTGCCCAAAGTCACACCAAACCCATAGACCCATCGCAAAACTCACTACTGGACACTCCATTGCACTCCAGAGAGAAGAAATCCAACTCCACTCCCCAGAACACTGACACAAGCTTCTCTAACCAGCAAACCTCGACAAGCCAGACACCCAGCCCCATCCACTGGGAGAAACCTCCACAATAAAAAGGAACCACAGACTACCAGAATACAAACAGGCCACCCCACACCCAGCAATCTAAATAAGACGGAAATGCAGAGAAATACCCAGCAGGTAAAGGAACATGAAAAATTCCCACCAAGCCAAATAAAAGAGGAGGAGATAGGGAATCTACCTGAAAAAGAATTTAGAATAATGATAATAAAAATGATCTCAAATCTTGAAAAAAAATGGAGTTACAGATAAATAGCCTGGAGACAAGGATTGAGAAGATGCAAGAAAGGTTTAATAAGGACCTAGAAGAAATTAAAAAGAGTCAATTAAAAATGAATAATACAATAAATGAGATCAAAAACACTTTGGAGGGAACCAACAGTAGAATAATGGAGGCAGAAGATAGGATAACTGAGGTAGAAGATAAAATGGTGGAAATAAATGAAGCAGAGAGGGAAAAAGGAAAAAGAATTAAAAGAAATGGGGACAACCTCAGGGACCTCTGGGACAGAGTGAAACGCCCCAACATTCGAATCATAGGAGCTCCAGAAGAAGAAGACAAAAAGAAAGGCCATGAGAAGATACTCGAGGAGATAATAGCTGAAAATTTCTCCAAAATGGGGAAGGAAATAGCCACCCAAGTCCAAGAAGCCCAGAGTCTCAAACAGGATAAACCCAAGGCGAAACACCTCAAGACACATATTAATCAAATTAACGAAGATCAAACACAAAGAACAAATATTAAAAGCAGCAAGGGAGAAACAACAAATAACACACAAGGGGATACCCATAAGGATAACAGCTGATCTTTCAATAGAAACTCTTCAGGCCAGAAGGGAATGACAGGACCTTTGCACAACAAAGGAAACTATAAGTAAGGTGAAAAGACAGCCCTCAGATTGGGAGAAAATAATAGCAAATGAGGAAACAGACAAAGGATTAATCTCAAAAATATACAAGAAACTCCTGAAGCTCAATTCCAGAAAAATAAATGACCCAATCAAAAAATGGCCCAAAGAACTAAATAGACATTTCTCCAAAGAAGACATACAGATGGCTAACAAACACATGAAAAGATGCTCAACATCACTCATTATCAGAGAAATGCAAATCAAAACCACAATGAGGTACCATTACATGCTAGTCAGGATGGCTGCTATCCAAAAGTCTACAAGCAATAAATGCTGGAGAGGGTGTGGAGAAAAGGGAACCCTCTTACACTGTTGGTGGGAATGCAAACTAATACAGCCACTATGGAAAACAGTGTGGAGATTTCTTTAAAAACTGGAAATAGAACTACCATATGACCCAGCAATCCCACTTCTGGGCATTCACACTGAGGAATCCAGATCTGAAAGAGACACGTGCACCCCAATGTTCATTGCAGCACTGTTTATAATAGCCAGGACATGGAAGCAACCTAGATGCCCACCAGCAGATGAATGGATAAGGAAGCTGTGGTACATATACACCATGGAATATTACTCAGCCATTAAAAAGAATTCATTTGAATCAGTTCTAATGAGATGGATGAAACTGGAGCCCATTATACAGAGTGAAGTAAGCCAGAAAGATAAAGAACATTACAGCATACTAACACATATATACGGAATTTAGAAAGATGGTAACAATGGCCCTATATGCAGGGCAGAAGAAGAGACGCAGAAGTACAGAACAGACTTTTGAACTCTGTGGGAGAAGGTGAGGGTGGGATGTTTCGAAAGAACAGCATGTATATTATCTGTGGTGAAGCAGACCACCAGCCCAGGTGGGATGCATGAGTCAAGTGCTCGGGCCTGGTGGGCTGGGAAGACCCAGAGGAATCGGGTGGAGAGGGAGGTGGGATGGGGGACCGGGATGGGGAATACGTGTAACTCTATGGCTGATTCATATCAATGTATGACAAAACCCACTGAAAAATAAAAAATTAATTTAAAAAAATACTTAAAGTTATGAAAAAGAATAACCTACAACCCAGATTACTGTACCCAGCAAGGATTTCATTCAGATATGAAGGAAAATCAAAAGCTTTACAGACAAGCAAAAGCTCAGAGAATTCAGCACCACCAAACCAGCTCTTCAACAAATGCTAAAGGATCTTCTCTAGACAGGAAACACAGAATGGTTGTTTGAACGTGAACCCAAAACAACAAAGCAAATGGCAACGGGAACATTCTTATCAATAATTACCTTAAATGTAAATGGGTTGAATGCCCCAACCAAAAGACAAAGACTGGCTGAATGGATACAAAAACAAGACCCCTATATATGCTGTCTACAAGAGACCCACCTCAAAGCAAGGGACACATACAGACTGAAAGTGAAGGGCTGGAAAAAAATATTTCATGCAAATAGAGACCAAAAGAAAGCAGGAGTCTCAATACTTATATCAGATAAAATAGACTTCAAAATAAAGGCTGTGAAAAGAGACAAAGAAGGACACTACACAATGATCAAAGGATCAATCCAAGAAGAAGATATAACAATCATAAATATATATGCACCCAACATAGGAGCACCACAATATGTAAGGCAAATGCTAGCAAGAATGAAGGGGGGAATTAGCAATAACACAATAATAGTGGGAGACTTTAATACCCCACTCTCACCTATGGGCAGATCAACTAAACAGAAAATTAACAAGGAAACACAAACTTTAAATGACACAATGGACCAGCCAGATGTAATTGATATCTATAGGACATTTCACCCCAAAACAATCAATTTCACCATTTTCTCAAGTGCACATGGAACCTTCTCCAGAATAGATCACATTCTGGGCCATAAATCTAGCCTTGGTAAATTCAAAAAAATTGAAATCATTCCAGTCATTTTTTCTGACCACAATTCAGTAAGATTAGATCTCAATTACAGGAAAAAAAATTATTAAAAATTCCAACATATGGAGGCTAAATAACACACTACCGAATAACGAACAAATCATAGAAGAAATCAAAATATGCATAGAAACAAATGAAAATGAAAACACAACAACCCAAAACCTATGGGACACTATAAAAGCAGTGCTAAGGGGAAGGTTCATAGCAATACAGGTTTACCTCAAGAAACAAGAAAAAAGTCAAATAAATAACCTAACTTTACACCTAAAGCAACTAGAGAAGAAAGAAATGAAGAACCCTAGGGTTAGTAGAAGGAAAGAAATCTTTAAAATTAGGGCAGAAATAAATGCAAAAGAAACAAAAGCGACCATAGCAAAAATCAACAAAGCTAAAAGTCGATCTTTTGAAAACATAAATAAAATTGACAAGCCGTTAGCCAGGCTCATCAAGAAACAAAGGGAGAACCAAATCAACAAAATTAGAAATGAAAATGGAGAGATCACAACAGACAACTCTGAAATACAAAGGATCATAAGAGACTACTACCAGCAGCTCTATGCCAATAAAATGGACAACTTGGAAGAAATGGACAAATTCTTAGAAAAGTATAACTTTCCAAAACTCAACCAGGAAGAAATAGAAGATCTTAACAGACCCATCACAAGCAAGGAAATCAAAACTGTAATCAGAAATCTTCCAACAAACAAAAGCCCAGGACCAGATGACTTCACAGCTGAATTCTACCAAAAATTTAGAGAAGAGCTAACACCTACCTTACACAAACTCTTCCAGAAAATTGCAGTAGAAGGCAAACTTCCAGACTCATTCTATGAGGCCACCATCACCCTAATACCAAAACCAGACAAGGATGCCACAAAAAAAGAAAACTACAGGCCAATATCACTGATGAACATAGATGCAAAAATCCTTAATGAAATTCTAGCCAACAGAATCCAACAACATATTAAAAAGATTATACATCATGACCAAGTGGGCTTTATCCCAGGAATGCAAGGATTCTTTAATATCTGCAAACCAATCAATGTAAAACACCACATTAACAAACTGAAAGATAAAAACCATATGATTATCTCAATAGATGCAGAAAAAGCCTTTGACAAAATTCAACATCCATTTATGATATTAAAAAAAAAAAACCTCTCCAGAAAGCAGGCATAGAAGAAACATACCTCAACATAATCAAAGCTATATATGACAAACCCACAGCAAACATTATCCTCAATTGTGAAAAATTGAAAACATTTCCCTTAAAGTCAGGAACAAGACAAGGATGTCCACTCTCACCACTACTATTCAACATAGTTTTGGAAGTGTTGGCTACAGCAATCAGAGCAGAAAAAGAAATAAAAGGAATCCAGATGGGAAAAGAAGAAGTAAAACTCTCACTGTTTGCAGACGACATGATCCTCTACATAGAAAACCCTAAAGACTCTTCCAGAAAATTACTAGAGCTAATCAATGAATACAGTAATGTTGCAGGATATAAAATTAGCACACAGAAATCCCTTGCATTCCCATATGCTAACAATGAGAAAACAGAAAGAGAAATTAAGGAAACAATATCATTCACCATTGCAACAAAAAGAATAAAATACTTAGGAATATATCTACTTAAAGAAACGAAAGACCTATATATAGAAAACTATAAAACACTGATGAAAGAAATCAAAGAGGACACAAATAGATAGAGAAATATACCATGTTCATGGATTGGAAGACTCAATATTGTGAAAATGGCTATACTACTCAAAGCAATCTATAGATTCAATGCAATCCCTATCAAGCTACCAATGGTATTCTTCACAGAACTAGAACAAATAATTTCACAGTTTGTATGGAAATACAAAAAACCTCGAATAGCCAAAATAATCTTGAGAAAGAAGAATGGAACTGGAGGAATCACCCTGCCTGACTTCAAACTCTACTACAAAGCCACAGTCATCAAGACAGTATGGTACTGGCACAAAGACAGAAATATAGATCAATGGAACAGAATTGAAAGCCCAGAGATAAATCCACGTACCTATGGACACCTTATCTTCAACAAAGGAGGCAAGGATATACAATGGAAAAACGACAACCTCTTTAACAAGTGGTGCTGGGAAAACTGGTCAACCACTTGTAAAAGAATGAAACTAGAACACTTTCTAACACCATACACAAAAATAAACTCAAAATGGATTAAAGATCTAAATGTAAGACCAGAAACTATAAAACTCCTAGAGGAGGATATAGGCAAAACACTCTCCGACATAAATCACATCAGGATTCTCTATGACCCACCTCCCAGAATGTTGGAAATAAAAGCAAAAATAAACAAATGGGACCTAATTAAACTTAAAAGCTTTTGCACAGCAAAGGAAACTATAAGTAAGGTGAAAAGACAGCTCTTAGATTGGGAGAAAATAATAGCAAATGAAGCAACAGACAAAGGATTAATCTCAAAAATATACAAGCAGCTCCTGCAGCTCAATTCCAGAAAAATAAATGACCCAATCAAAAAATGGGCCAAAGAACTAAACAGACATTTCTCCAAAGAAGACATACAGATGGCTAACAAACACATGAAAAGATGCTCAACATCACTCATTATCAGAGAAATGCATGTCAAAACCACAACGAGGTACCATTACATGCCAGTCAGGATGGCTGCTATCCAAAAGTCTACAAGCAATAAATGCTGGGGATGGTGTGGAGAAAAGGGAACCCTCTTACACTGTTGGTGGGAATGCAAACTAGTACAGCCACTATGGAGAACAGTGTGGAGATTCCTTAAAAAGCTGTAAATGGAACTGCCATATGACCCAGCAATTCCACTCCTGGGCATACACACTGAGGAAACTAGATCTGAAAGAGACACATGCACCCCAATGTTCATCACAGCACTGTTTATAATTGCCAAGACATTGAAGCATCCTAGATGCCCATCAGCAGATGAATGGATAATGAAGCTATGGTACATATACACCATGGAATATTACTCAGCCATTAAAAATAATTCATTTGAATCAGTTCTAATGAGATGGATGAAACTGGAGCCCATTATACAGAGTGAAGTAAGCCAGAAAGATAAAGACCATTACAGTATACTAACACATATATATGGAATTCAAAAAGATGGTAACGATAACCCAATATGCAAAACAGAAAAAGAGACACAGATGTACGAACAGACTTTGGGACTCTGTGGGAGAAGGCGAAGGTGGGATGTTCTGAGAGAATAGCTTTGAAACAAGTATACTATCAAGGGTGAAACAGACCACCAGCCCAGGTTGGATGCATGAGACAAGTGCTCAGGGCTGGTGCACTGGGAAGGCCCAGAGGGATGGGATGGGGAGGGAGGCGGGAGGGGGGACCAGGATGGGGAACACATGTAAATCCATGGCTGATTCATGTCAATGTATGGCAAAAACCACTGCAATATTGTAAAGTAATTAGCCTCCAACTAATAAAAATAAATTGAAAAAAAAAAAATTCCAGCTGAAGCCTCCATTCCTGAAATGGTTTCCTGCCCTTTCCTAATCTTCTGTGTCCAGTGTTGGCCCACGGCAATACCTTCCCCACACTGCTGCCAGCAACGGTCCTTGTAAAGCAGAATCAAATACACAGTGCAAACAAAACACCCACGTCTTCAGCTAGAGCACCAGGCTCAGACTCCACACCATGGAGGTTGGATCAGTTACAATAAGCCACTCCAAACACACTGGTGTAACAAAGAATAATCACTTCTTTTGCTCATAAGTCTACAGTTTGAGCAGAGCTCAGTGGGGACAGCTTGTTCCTACTGCATGTGGTGTCACTGGGACATTTGAAGTGCTTCTCTCTCCTCTCTTCCCTCAGTGACCTTCCTTCCCAATACCTCAATTTTACCTTCTCTTTCCTGACTCTCCCTAGATTCTCTCTTTCTCTTTGCTTTTTTCAATCCCCTGACCCCTTCCACCTTTTCTCCTTCCTCTTTCTCTGCCCACCCTTGTCCTTGCTTTTCATGTGGGATAATTGTCATCACCCACTTCCTGTCCCATTCTAGACAATGTACCATGGGACTTGGGACAGATTTCGGGTCAGTCCTCTGCTTCCTCCATGTCTCTTCCAGAATCAGTATAAAGAGACAGGCAGAATGATCCCAAATCACATAGCTTTTAATAAGTTTCATCTCTCCCATTTTTTCCTACTTGCCATCTCTCTGCGCTAGCAGGTCCACAGTCAAGAGTTAACACTTGCATCTTTGCCTCAGGTTTCCATGTGTGGAGGACCCAAGCTAGGATAAACACCAAAGAAATGGTTCTGAAGACAGGCTGTGAGGATGGACTTTAGAATCAAAGTGCTCACATATCTGAAAGGAAGAGCGACCCATTGCTGCTGGTCGGTGGGATTGTATGAACGCAGGCTGTCTGCCCTCTCCACCTTTCTCCTCCCCATTTTGTGCCTTTGTGCCCTGTAGATCAATTTCTCTCACACTGAACATCCCTGGGCACCAGAAACTAGGAAACAGGGAGAAAAGCTAAGAAGGAAACTGTAGAAAAAGAAGCAAGAAACTGTTAGAGTACTGACCATGAAGACAAGCAGGGGAAAGTGAGGGAAACATTAGGAGGTAGTGACTGAAGCCAAGGAATCATCCTAACACAGGACAGCCTAAAATGGGGAGACAGGGTGGAATTTGAGGCTGGACTGTGTGTAATGACTGGTTGGAAATTGCTGGAAGGTGGAGGTTTGGAAGAACTAAAAGAAGGAATAAATAATTGAATCCAAGAGACTACTGCTTTTTTGAATTTAGATGCAGCACCAAAGAGCAGTCCTTGTCAACAGAACTCAAAATGTACTTTGGGCTAAAAAAGAAAATTCTCAGTATGTGTGTGCATAGAGAGAAAATAAAAATTTTCCCCCACTCTCACCTCACATCCAACCCAGCTTCTCCAAGTGACTTTTTATGTCTTGTGCTAAAAAGAAAACTTCATTGTAAAAATTATGACATATAGAGAAGGATATAAAACAAAAATATACCATTTAATGAATTTTAAAAAACAAATGCTATGGACTCACTAACCTCCATAAGAAATAAAATTTTGTCAGGACTCCAAACTTGTTCCCTCCAGATGACAAATACCTTCTGAGACATATCCTTCAAGATCACTTGCAGATACAAAAATCTCCAGTGGGTAGTTAACCATATGCTGACACAAGCAGGTAGAGTCCAGATCACTGAAACCAGAAGGCTGGTGATATTGACTCTCAGTTACCTCACTAACAACCAATCAGAAGAATGTCCTCTAGCTGATCCTGCACCACACAACATTCTTCCTCACCCTGTCTTTAAAACCCTTTCCCTGAAAACCAGTGGGGAGATCAGAGGCAGTGGGTGGGGGGAGGAGGGTGACGCAGGTACCCAAACTTCTTGCTGTCGCCTGCAGTAAATGCCGCACTTTCCTTCACCATAATCCTGTGTCAGTAGATTGGCTTTTTTGCACACAGGCCAGCAGACTCAAGTTTGGTTCAGTAACCCCTTGACATGAGAAGACAGAAATAAGGCAACAGGTAACTAAAATAAGTAGAGAAAGAAAAAATAAATTAGCAGGAAAATCAAGAATGAGCTAGTAAGGAACAAATTTTCTTCTTTTCTTTTCCTCCTTTTTTTTTTTCTTTTATTGGGTTCCAAAATCACTGCAGATTGTGACTGCAGCCATGAAATTAAAAGACATTAGCTTCTTGGAAGAAAAGCTATGACCAATCTATACAGCATATTAAAAAGCAGAGACATTACTTTGCAGACAAAGGTCCATCTAGTCAAAGCTATGGTTTTTCCAGTAGTCATGTATGGATGTGAGAGTTCAACCATAAAGAAAGCTGAGCACTGGAGAACTGATGCTTATGAACTATGATGTTGGAAAGACTCTTGAGAGCCCCTTGGACTGCAAGATGATAAAACCTGTCAATCCTAAAGGAAATCCATCCTGAATATTCATTGGAAGGACTGATGCTGAAGCTGAAGGTCCATAATTTTGGCCACCTGATGTGAAGAGCTGACTCATTGGAAAGACCCTGATGCGGGGAAAGATTGAAGGCAACAGAGGATGAGATGTTTGGATGGCATCACTGACTCAGTGGACATGAGTTTAAGTAAGCTCCGGGAGTTGGTGATGGACGGGAAAGCCTGGCATGCTGCAGTCCATGAGGACACAAAGAGTTGGACATGACTGAGCATCTGAACTGAACTGAACTGGAACAAGGAACAAAGATTTAATAAGGAGGTGGGAAAAAGAGAAGAGACAAGAAAAAAAGTGCAGTTAACCCTGGAGCAAAGCAACTTTGAACTGTACTGGTCCACTTACATGTGGGTTTTATTTTCCATTATTAAATAATATAGACTATACAATTCATGCCGTTGAATCTGCACATGTGGACCACAAACACAGAGGAACCTCAGATGTGGAGGAATTATGGGTACAGATGATTGACTATAACTTATATGTGGATTTTAGACTCTGAGAAAGAATGGTGCCCACAACCCACACGTTGTTCAAGGGTTAAGTGTACATTAACAGTAGCTTACCAACTACCACACAAATCAGGTTTAGCCAAGAACAGCTATAGGCTTTCACTTCATCCTTCTCCAGGCCGTCTGCCTCTCAACCCATAGCAAGCCCGTGGCCTCAGTTGTGGCTGCAGCTCTCCTTCAGGAGACACCAGACTACCCCTTCTCACAGTCTTGTCTTGAAACCTACACACTGAGCTGTGGGTAAACCATGTATTCCTCTGTCATGAGCTGACTTTGGCAAATCTGCCAGAGATACTTTCAAGGAAGGATTGGTTTGGCTTTGTCTGGATGAGAAAACAAAATCATGCACCGACACAACATTTTCAACATCTGCATTATCTAACAGACAGTGGTCAAGTTCCTGGGACTGGAGAAGGGAATGGCTACCCACTCCAGTATTCTTGCCTGGAGAATCCCATGGACAGAGATGCCTGGGAGGCTATAGTCCATGGGGTCGCAAAGAGTCAGACATGACTGAGTGACTATCACGAGTTCCTGGGAACTTGGAAACCAGACACTGTCACAAAACAGTGCAAAACTGACAGAACTCTGGGAGCAGAACTGAATTACGACTGAGGCCCAGATCTGACAAGGTTTGACTCTGAGATTTGATGCTGCCTTCTCACACTGCCATGGTAAAGAATAGTAACATCAAGTCTTCTTACAAGAGGGAGTCTATACACCTTAGTTGTGATGTTGACTCGGATTTTGCTGGACTTGCAATCCATGGTTCAGCTATCTTTGATTGTGATGGCCGGGTTCCAGCCCATGACCTGGGACAGTGCCAAATCATAGCTAACAAGGAATAACTTTGCAGGACACTACAGGGCTGCGGACTTCCAGCTAAACCCAGTGTCGCTGATTATGGGGACAGGATATGAAGCATCAGTTTATCAGAGAGAAATTCATCTTGACATCTGGGTGAATGTTGCTCAGACATTAGGTACCAGCTGCACTCATTTGGGCATTACAACTAAATATCACTTGGATCTCACTGCTTCTGTTTCTGAAAAAACCAACAACTCTAGTTTAGTTGGAGTAGGCTACACTCAACCTCTGTGCCTGGTCTGAACCTAACACTCTCCTGGTAAACAGGAAGAGCATACTGCCTGGAGGCCATGAACTTGACCTTTCTCTGGGGTTGGAAGTTTATCCAGCTGTAGAAACCTCTGGGAAGGGGTATCAGAAGATTGGGTCTTAACACAGTTGCCCTGTGACCAGTAGGATTAACTACTCCTGAGTTTCCAGGTGGTGCTAGTGGTAAAGAACCCACCTGCCAATGCAGGAGGCATAAGAGATGCAGGTTCGATCCCTGGTTCAGGAAGATCCCCTAGAGAAGGGCATGGCTACCCACTCAAGTATTCTTGCCTGGAGAATCTCATGGACAGAGGAGACTGGCAGACTACAGTCCCTAGGGAACCAAAGAGTTTGACTCGACTGAAGTGACTTAGCATGAACGCACACACACCTGAACCCCAGTGATCAAAACAAAGGATGATCTACCCAAGAACTATATTTTAAAAGTCTAGACAATTTCATATTACCTGATCTCTTGTGAAACTGGTTATCTATCTAGTTATCAATGCCTCATTCATGGAACATTTTTAAATGTATTCACCTTGCATTTTTAAATCTATTTAACTGTTAAATGTACTAACCACCAAAATGAAACTGACCTTTGTGAAAATTGTTTTTTAAAAAGTAAAGACAAAAACCCTCTCTCCAGGGTTGCTCAACTACAGCACTGTTGGTGTTTTATATCACTCTGCATTTGGGGAAGGGATCCTGTACCGTGCCTGGCGTTTCTCAGCAGGAGCTGGCCTCTATCCAGGAGTACTCATGTCACCCCTTATCAAGTGGTGTCTGCACTGGATCCATCAAGAGGCAGCCTTCACCTGGGGATCTGAGGATTTCTCCTGGTAGATTGGGTCAAATTTGAGTTGAGTTGGAGGACACTCAGCTAGTTGTCAGTGAATTACTTGATGTTATGAGAACCTGCCCCAACACAGAGATGTTGCAATTAGCACTAAAATCATTTTAGGGGCACTGTCCTAAGGAATAAAGGACATGGCAGGTGTGACCTCCATCTTTTTTTCCTACTGAATCTAAATAACAGTTATCTTTTCTGCTCTAAGATGTTTATGTTGAGGGTTTGATTTGACTAACCGATAATGGAAGGGTAGGAAAATTAAGGAATGGATTCCCCTGTTCCTTATCTCCCTCAGGGAGTCCAAAGAAAGAGGAGCAAACTTGTGTCTGGGACCCAAGACTTGAAGTTACAAACTCAGAATGTCTAAAATGGAAATCAAGCCCAAAGGAGGCATTATTTAAAAGTCTCCCTTTAGGTCTCAGTCAACTTGCAAAATGAAGTCAGAGAAGCTCAGAACCACAAAGTGATGTAATTTATTCCCCTCCCCTCCATGTTAGCATTCCATTTTTCAATCTCAGAGTATCTGGGCTTAGGGGCTGGCTTCCATGTCTCACACCACACAGTTCTCAGTGGTAGAACAGGAGTACAACTGCCTCAGTGATTGCCCAGCTGGAGCTGTAACCCCAGTGAGCTCAGTACCCTATTCCAGTCAAAGGAGGAGAAATCCCCACACTGCACTGGATTGCCCTCTGTGAACTATCCTCCTCCACAGAGGCAGTGCTGGGGGGCAGGGAAAAGTCACAGTGAGGGTTGGCTGTGGACACCAACAAGCTCTGGATCTTCAAATCCCCTGGAATCTTTAGTCTGTTCCTACTTGGCTTTGCTCCCCCCCGCCCATAAAACCCACTCCTCCAGTAGACTCCAAAACAATGTAGTTCTCTGAATTCCTTTAGAACTCCCTACATATTAATTCTCAGGCCTGCTAGCCTACCTTCCCCCATAAATGCTTTTCCTCAGGGCTCTGTCCACACCTCACCATCTGGATGATGGCTCATCTTCATAAACCAGGGCCCCTTGTTTATGTTGCTACCCCAGGTGATACCTCATGAAGATCGCCATCATGCATTTACATCTCTGTCCCACTTCATCTGAGTTCCTTAATGACTCTGTCAGCTGTGCATGTCTATTATCTATTGCTTTGTAAGTACCTATCATGTATTTTACAAGAATCAGTTTTTGCGGGGATACATGCAAATAGGGCTTTCTAGGTGTCCCGGTGGGAAAGAATCTGCCTGCCAATGCAGGAGATGCCAGAGACGGGAGTGGGATCCTGGGTCGGGAAGATCCACTATAGTAGGAAATGGCAACCCACCCCAGTATTTCTGCCTGAAAATTTCCGAGGACAGAGGAGCCTGTCTGGCTACAGTCCATGGGGTTACAGAGAGTTGGACACGACTGAGCACACACTCACAGCTCACAGCACGTGCAAATGGGCGCCGATGAACAGGATAAGCTCCATGGAGGCCAGAGGAGGGGGGAAACACCTACCTCCCCAAAGCCCACATCTGTATTACCCTCTGAACATAAGCTCGGGGCCCTTCCACAAGGACGCAGCTGCTGCATCTTGACTGACATATGGACAAACTAACAATTGAAGGGGGAAGTGAAGATGTCCTTCACTTCAGGGTCACATTTCTCAGAGTGACAGGTGTGGAAGGAAAATGTGCTGAGTGAACTTTCTTATTCTTAGAGCTCTGACTCCCTCTTTCTCCTCCCCCTCAGCCAAAACATGACCCTCAAAGGCAGTCTCCAGCCACCACAACTATGTGCTCTCTTCTACAACACTGGAAAAACAACAAAAACATAAAGCTTCTACATGTTAGTGTGAATATTGGAGAATAACTTCATGACTTCAACATATGGAAATACTTCTTAAACACAATATAAAAGTACTAATCATATGTGAGAATACAAACAAATTAGACTTCAATACAGGAAATTATGTCCAACATTCAAAAGATAAGAACTTTCAATTATAAAAGAGGTCCTGGGGATATATTGTACAGAATGGTGACTAATACTATATTATACATTGACAAGTTGTGAGAGAATAGATATTAATTTCTCATCACAAGAAAAAAAATTGTAACTACAGATGCTTATGGGTGTGGACTAGACTTATTATACCGATCATATGCAGTGTATAAAAATATAGAATTATTATGGCATACACTTGAAATTAATATAATGTTAAATGTCAATCGAATTTCAATTAAAAAGCGATAGTAACACCTTAAAAATTATGTTCACGAAATATCAGCAAAAGAGTAAAAATACAAGCCATGGAGAAGCATATCATCATACTCCATAAGGTGGGTGCCCTCTCAAGCACACACACATGGACAGGTCGTTGTCCGTGTTGTCCAACAACTCACTTGCTCATTGTTGCAGCCAGTGACTTTCATCCCAGCACACGGGGCATTGGCTGCTCTCTCGTGGTCATTGCACATTATATGAGATTCAGATTCTCTAAGTGCAGAGTTCCTCTCCTGGACCCAATCCTTCAGAGAATAAATTCTCTGATAGGAAAAACTCCTGCTGTTTCTTGACAACCCAAATTTACCAGCCTGCTTGGCAAACAAACTACCTATGCAGCTGTCTCCTGGCCCTCTTGCCATTCCTCCGTTGGGACTGAGGCTCAGGAAACCAGCACCAGAAAATTCCGATGCTCTGGCAACTGCTACAAATAATAAATTTCCTTGCAACACTGCCAGGAGTTTCTTTTTTTCTGTCAGCATCTGTGAAACTGTGAGTGGCTAATTTTTTAGCTTAGAAGAAGGGGAAAATCTTACAATCATCACTGCTCAAGAGTCACCAGGATAGACAGAAGAGATGAGCACACTCTTCTTCATCTCCATGATGGGGATCTGTTCAGCTTAAAAGTGACTAAAATGACAGGATCCCATGTTGGTTTATTACTTACCACCTGCTTCACCACAACTTTCTTAGATTTCCTTGCTGCTTCGAGGCCGGAAAGACTGGAAAGGGGCATAAGTTCTGCTCTTGCAAAATGTCTCAGGAGAATGGGATGCTGCTAGAGGATGCAAATATAATTCTCTAACAGTCTGGAGCTGCTCACACCAGCCTTCCAGGCCATCATCTCCCAGCCCCTGCCCACTTCACCAGTTCATCACTGGACTGTGAAGCCACAGAGGTCAGGGTATTCTTGGCTAAGACTAGCTGACCATGATCTAGTACATGCTTGACACTTGCATTCTTCTGCTCAGCTAATTAAAAATAAAAAGTATCATTACTTCTACTGTGACCTTTGGATTTGAGAGGATGGGGAACTAGACAAGGTTGCTCATTGCCACAACCCTCACCAACTCCTTCTGGGAAACTCGAGGCCAAGGCAATAGGAGCAGGAGCAGCTAGAAGGAAGCGCTGTCTTCTCCACAGCTCCCCTGAGCTCCCTGAGTTCCCTCAGCCACCCAGAGGCACAGAGTGGGGCCCCAGGACATGCATTAGCTTCAGAGCAGATCCAGAGAGGCCAGGCAGTCATCACCCAGGTCACAGTTCTGTCAGCTGCAAAGTATGACATCTCTGCATCTGCACGACTCCCTCTCTGGGCCAGAACATCAGCCTCCTACCCATCTCTACTGCCTCTGGTCCACCTGGGTGCACGCCTGGGTGAGCTGAGGGAGCAGCAGCGCCTGAGTGACATACCTGCACTCAGACCTCTGGTGGCCACAGGGAGGAACAGCAGGAGGCGAAATCTGGGCCGTGTCCTCTCAAGGACATGCAAACGGTTAGTCCATTCATTCTCTTGCCACCATCTTGTTCCGGCGACTTCCTAGTAAGGGAAACTCAACAGAAAGTGATGGCCTTCTTGGCATTCTGGAACCTCCTGGAATAGCCCCCACCCCATCCAACCCTATGAACCCTTAAGCGGCCGTGAGTTTCTTACTCTGAAACTCTCCATCCCTGAGACTAAGACCAGAGCTGAACTGGAACTGTGGTTCCTCACACACTCGGATCTTGTCTCAGACTCAGAAGAGATTCATCACTTCACAGAGAGCTCCCTCCTTCCTTCCTCGCAGATGCCAGGAGCCAAGAGTTCCCTGCCAGGTGGAGACTTAGCGTACTGCCTCTGCAGAGAGTCTGAGGTGGGTGAAATGCTGAGCCTTTTGGGGAGAGCAAATTGTGGGCCCTGCCCAACCCAGCCCATGTTGGGCTGCAGGCCCCGCCCTCGAGCACTCTTCCCTTGAAGGTTCCTGGGCCTCGGCCCCTGGCTATGAGAAGGAATGTATGACTGGCTGGAGGGACAGGAGGCAGCGCTCTTGGGCACACAGGTGACACTCGCCATGAGGAGGGCCAACCCTGCTGGGTCAGAGCACACACAGTGTTCCTTCCGTAACAGACTCTCAGGATGGACGGGACCTCACGGTTCTTCCCTGCAGCCTGTCCTGCTCCCACCTCAGTCAGATGCTCCAGGGCCTCACACACCTGTCAGGTCATCATCCTTCCAGTCTCTCCTGAAACTTCTCCTTGTAGCCTGCCCTGACATCTCCACCCCCAGGAAAAGCTGATGGATACTCCCCTGGCCTACTACTGGACTTTCTCCAACCCCTAATTGTGGCATGTCACACTGTCTTGTCATTCTTTCATTTACTTTTGGGTTAGAAATAATTGAAAATTTACAGAACATTGCCAAAATAACAACATTACTAAAAAAAATCCATATAGTTTCTACCTAATTTCATCTATTTTTTGAAAAATAAATATTCACAGGAAATGTTTACAGAGTGGAGGAGGTTTAGTAAGAATGTGAATTGTATTTTTTTGTATCTCACCCCATTTGCTTTATCATGTATTCCCTCTCTCTAAATGCACACACAAACTCACAAACTCACTGTGCTTCCTTCTAGATGCTCCTGCAAGTCCTCCCAGAGCAGCAGCACCCCACCTGCCTCACCTTTGCCGCCATGATCTGAGGTCTGGGGAGGGTGGCTGACCTGGCCTCTGCACCTCCACACCTCATATATCTGGTACAATTATTTTGTACCAGAAACAATTTTGAGAAAGTATTCTGTTGAGACAGAGGCTTCCTTGCTCCTGAAGGAGTGGCCATCCCACACCCACCCACCTGTGCCACAGAGTAGGAGGCCCAGTCAGCTGCCAAAGCCACAGAGCCTACTCCCAACACTGCAGTGTTTTTATGTTTCAAAGTCCATACGTCCTCATTCACTCACTTAGTCCTTCAGGTGCCCCTTACTCTCTCAGTGCCAGGGCCAGGCCACAGGAATTTCCTGCTACAGGAATTGGGGGTTGGGAAAAGCAAGAGGGATAGTAGTCTGGGGATGGGGTTAACATTCTCTACTTTGTGGAAAGGCCCACTCAAATGCACTGGGATTCTTCACTCTGCCTCACCCCCCTTTTTAGAGCAAATAACACAGCAGAACCAAGTGGGTATTTTAGTATATATGTATAAAAAGAATTCTAATTTGCAAAAGAAAGAGAGAAAGACAGGCAGAGTGATCATACATCACAGAGTTCCTGATGCTTTCCTTCATTGCTTTATTTTTTTCCTGGTCCTTATCTTTCTGAATTTGCATATAGCAACTCATGTGTTGGCACTTTCATCTTTGCCTCAGGTTTCCATGAGTGGAGGACACAGGCTAGGATAAAAAGCATCAGAAACGGTCCCAGAAACAGGCTGTCAGGATGGGCTTTAGAGTCACATTTCTCACATACCTGGAAGGAAGACGGACCCACTGCTGCTGGTCAGTGGGATTATGAGAACGCCTGGCACTTGCCCTCTCCACTTTTCCTTTCCCATTTTGTGCCCTGCAGATCAGTTTCTCCCATCTCTGAACTTCCTGTGCACCAGAAGTTAGGAATCAAGGAGAGAAGCTAAGAAGGAAACTATAGAAGCAGCAAGGAACCTTAGAGCACTGGACATGTAGAAAAGCTGAGGAAAGTGAGGGAAATGTTAGGGGATGGCAATTACAGCCAACAGATCTTTCTAGTACAGGATAGTCTCAACTGGGGAGACATGGAAGAGTTTGAGGCTGGATTGCGTGTGGTAACATGCTGGAAATGTTTACAGGGTGGAGGAAGGTTCAACTCATTTCAGTCACTCAATTGTGTCCAACTCTTATTGACCTCATGGACTGCAGCACACCAGGCCTCCCTGTCCATCACCAACCCCCGGAGTTTACTCAAACTCATGTCAATTGAGTTGGTGATGCCATCCAACCATCTCATCCTCTGTCATCCACTTCTTTTCCCGCCTTCAATCTTTCCCAGCATAAGGGTCTTTTTCAATGAGTCAGTTCATCGCATCAGGTGGCCAAAGTATTGGAGTTTCAGCTTCAGCATCAGTCCTTCCAATGAACACCCAGGACTGATCTTCTTTAGGATGGACTGGTTGGATCTCCTTGCTGTCCAAGGGACTCTCAAGAGTCTCCTCCAACAACACAGTTCAAAGCATCAATTCTTCAGCACTCAGCTTTCTTTATAGTTCAACTCTCACATCCATACATGGCTCCTGGAGAAACCATAGCTATGACTAGACAGACCTTTGTCAGCAAAGTAATGTTTCTGCTTTTTAATATGCTGTCTAGATTTTTCATAACTTTTCTTCCAAGGAGCAAGCGTCTTTTAATTTCATGGCTGCAGTCACCATCTGCAGTGATTTTGGAGTTCAAAAAATAAAGTCTCTCATTGTTTCCATTGCTTCCCCATCTATCTGCCTTGAAGTGATGGGACCAGATGCCATGATTTTGGTTTTCTGAATGTTGAGTTTTAAGCCAACTTTTTCACTCTCTTTCACTTTCATCAAGAGGCTCTTCCATTCTTCTTTGCTTTCTGCCTTAAGTGTGGAGTCACCTGCATATCTGATGTTATTGATATTTCTATGGCAATCTTGACTCTAGTTTGTGCTTCATCCAGTCCAGCATTTTTCATGATGTACTCTGCATATAAGTTAAATAAGCAGGGTGACAATATACAGCCTTGACGTACTCCTTTCCTTATTTGGAACCAGTCTATTGTTCCATGTCCAGTTCTAATGGTTGCTTCCTGACCTGCATACAGATTTCTCAGGAGGCAGGTCAGGTGGTATGGTATTCCCATCTCTTGAAGAATTTTCCACAGTTTGTTGTGATCCTCACAGTCAAGAATTAGTAAGAATGTAAAAGAGTAAATAAATATTTGATTATGAGAGAGTATTGTTTTTTGTGAATTTAGATTCATCACCAATCACCAGTCCATAACAGCATAATTCAAAACATACTTTAGGATAAAGAAAATTACCAGTCTGTGTCTGTGTGGAGAGAGAATAGTGTGACTTAAAGCTGCCCCATTCCAAACTTGCATCCAGTCCAGCTTCTCCCAGTGAGCTATTTAGGATTTTTGTTTAAAAAAAATACTTTATTGTAAAAAATTAATACACATACAGTAAAGGATAGAAGGCATAAATAGTTTAATGAATTACAAAAAGTAAATTCCTATAGAGTCACCATCCTGTTTAAGTAACAAAAGTTTCTTTCCCACACAACTGCCAAAGATGGCAGAGGGGCAGGTCCTGGTGTTTGATGGCTGAGACCATCTCCTGGCCTACATGGCAGCCATCCTGGCCAAGAAGGTGCTTCTGGGCCAGAAGGTGGTATTCCTGCACTGCTGGGGAATCAATATTTCCTGGCAGTTTCTACTGAAACAAGTTGAAGTGCCTGGCCTTTCTCTGCAAGCAGATAAACACCAACCCCTCCCAAATCAAAACCCCCAGCTGCATCTTCTGGCTGACGGTGTGAAACATGGTACCCCCAAGACCAGGCAAGGCCAGGCCACTCGGGACTTGATGGGATCCCACCCCCCTCCCATGATATGAAAAAGTGGACAGTGATCCCTGCCATCCTCAAGGTGACATCTTGACGTCTATGTGCATCTGACACCTAGGTACAAGTTTTACTGCCTAGGGCACCTGGTTCATGAGGCTGATTGGAAGTAGCAGGCAGTAGCAGCCACCCTGGAAGAGAAGAGAAAGAAGAAGAGCAACATCCACTAATGGGGAAGGGGAAGCAGCTCATGAGGCTACAGAAGCAAACTGAAAAGAACATAGAGAAGAAAACTGACAAATTCACAGAAGTCCTCAAGACCCATGGATTCCTAGCCTGAGACCCATAAAATTGACCGTTGAGTTTTCAAGAGAAAAGAAACAGAAGTTTGCCAGGACTCCAAACATATTCTTTCCAGATGACAAATCCCTTCTGAGCCATATCCTTCAAAATGATTTGCAAATAATGAAATCTACAGTAGATGGAAGAAGGTAACTGGGGGCTGACCACAAGCAGGTGGATTCCAGATCAGTTGGAGAAGGTTGATGATGTTGAGCTCCAATTACCCCACCAACAACCAATCAGAAGAGTGTCCACCTGTCGATCTTGCATACAACAACCCTCTTAGCCATTCTGCCTTTAAACATTTTTTCCCTGAAAGCCAGTAGGGAGTTCAGGGTCCAGGATTTGAGCATTAGCTACCCAAACTCCTTGCTTAGTGTCTGCAGTAAATGCTGGACTTTCCTTCACCACAATCCTGCCTCAGTAGATTGGCTTTACACACCTAGCAGATTCAAGCTGGGATTTGTAGCCATCTGACATAGAGAAATAAGGCAAGAGGTAACAAAAAGAAGTAAGAAATAAGGGCTAAAGGAGAAGGACAGAAATCTGGAAGGAGCTAGTAAGGGGAAAGATTTATTAGGGAAGTGAAAAAAAAGAGAAGATACTGGAAAAAAGCAAATACAGCTGACCCATGAGCAAAGCTGGTTTGAACTGTGCTCATCCGCTTATATGTGGGTTTTTTCCAATATTAAATCATATAGTACTACACAATTCATGAATATTCCCTGCAGAAGGGATAGGCTACCCACTCCAGTATTCTTGCGTGGAGAATCCCATGGACAGAGGAGCCTGACGGGGTCCACGGGGTCACAAAGAGTCGGACATGACCGAGATACTCAGCTCAGCACAGCACACAATTCAACGTGTTGAATCTGCAAATGCGGAACACAGAACCAGAGGGACTGCAGATACGAAGAAACTATGGGTACAAATGATCAGACATAAGTTGTACGTGGACTTTAGACTGTTTGGAGGATTGGTGCCCACAATCTACACATTGTTTAGGGTCAACTGTACATTAACCATCATTGACAACCACCATACAAATCAGGTTTAGCCAAGAACAATCACAGGGATTTCACTTCACCCTCCAGCCACGACAGCTATGACTCAACCCAGAGCAAACCCCATGGCCTCAGCTGTGGCTGCAGAACTCATCTGAGGAGACACCGGACCACCTCTTCTCACAGTCTTGCCTTGAGACCTATACACAGAACTCTGTGTGTGAGCAATGTGCACTCATCTACATATGCTGACCTTGGCAAATCTGCCAGAGATACTATCAATGAAGGATTTGGCTTGGTGTTGTCACAATGTGAAAACAAAATGAGCACTGACAGGGAATGTTCAGCACCTGAATCATCTAATACACAGCTCATGTTCCTGGCAGCTTGCAGACCAAATACATAGACTGCATGATCAATCACAGAACAATGCAACACTGACAACACTCTGGGAACAGAATTAAATTACAAATGAGAACCAGATTTGTCAGTTTGAATCTGAGTTTGGTACTACCTTCTCACACTAACATGGTAAAGAAAAATGGTAAAATCAAGTCTTCTTACAAGAGAGTGTGTTGTGATGTTGACTAGGATTTTGATGAACCTGCAATCCATGATTCAACTGTCTTTGACTGTGAGGTCTGACTTTTGAATTCCAGCTCATGACCTGGGACAGTGCCAATCCAAGCTGACAAGGAATAACTTTGCAGTGCATTACAGACTGGGGACATCCAGTTACAAGCTCTGGGGTGATTCTGTGAACAAAATTTGGAGGATCAATTTATCAGAAAGAAATTTATCTTGACACTTGGGTGAATCTTGCTTGGCACTAGGTACCAGCTGCACTTAATTGAGCATTGCAGATAATATCAATTGGAACCCATTGCTTCTGGTTCTGTGAAAACCAACAACTCTAGTTCAGTTGGAATGGGCTACATTCAGACTCTGCCTAAGAGACCTTCAGTCATGTTAATGAAGCTAGAATCTGCATTGAAATGAGAGGTTTGAAACTTTCAAGCCCATTCACCCTGACTCTCCTGAAGAGAAAAGGGTTGGAAGGTTAAATCAATTTCCCTGGTCAATGATTAAATCAAACCTGTCTGTGTAAAACCCCAAATGGATGTGGTTTAGAGATCTTCAGGGTTGGTGAATATGTGGAGATTAGGAAGAAATGCTGTGCTCAGAGAGGGCACGGAAGCTCTGGGCCCTTCACCTGTACTGGCTCAGCTGTCTCTTCCATCTGGCTGTTCCTGAGTTATACCCTTTTCTAATCAACTCATCATCTAGTAGGTAAAATATTTCATTGAGTTCTCTGAGCCACTCTAGCAATTTGATTGAACCCAAGGAGGGATTCACTGGCCTCCAGTCTACAGCCAGCCAGTCACAACACAGGTGACAATCTGGACTTGCAACCGGTGTCTGGAGTAGAAAATTCAAGGGACAGACTTGTAGGACTGAGCCCTTCACACGGGATCTGCCGCAGTCTCCTGGCAGATTGGGTCAAAATGGAGTTGAGTTGTAGGACATCCCACTAGGTATCAGTGAATTTCTTGGTATTGTGAGGACCCTCCCCAAAACAGAGATGTTGCAAATAGCACCAAGTCATTCTAGAGACTGTCCCTGAAGGAGTCTTTTGGGCCTAGAAAAGAGAACAACAGTCTCAAAGGCCCCTTGCTGAATCATCTAACTTCAGAGAAAACAAAGCATAACTTTAGTTCCATCCTGATGCTCCAGGCCAGTTGCATCTATCTGGGACTTATCACCCCCTGTCCAGAAACCTTCCACCCCCTACACTCGCTCAGAAGACTTATCACCCCCTGCCCAACTACAAGTGTCATCTCAACAAAAGAATACTCAAAATATCCCACTTGATTGACGTTTCCCTTATCGCTTCCACAAACCTTCCTATAAGTATGAAGCCTCCCTGATCCCTTTCGGCGCTCAGCCTTGTCGTTTGGCCGACTGTCGCCCTTCCTTGCCTGAATAAAGGTAACCTACTTCTGTTGAGGTCGTGTTTCCTTTTCTGCCTCGCCGGAACTATGCCTTACAGTCCCAACTGTCAAAACTGGAGGAATAAAGGAAATGGACAGCTGTGACCTCAATTTCTTTTTTTCCTACTGAAACTAAATAATAATCAGCTTTTCCTCTTTAAGATACTTATGCAGAGAGCTTGATTTGACTAACCAATAATAGAATGGTAGGAAAATTAAGAATGATTTTTCCCTGCTCCTCAGTCTCCCACAGGGGTTCCCCAGAAAGAGAAGCAAATGTGTGTCTGGGATACTCTGAGACAAGAAGTTCCAAACTCTGAAAGTCTAAAGTGGAAATCACCAGATTACAAAGCGTTATTGTTAAACATCGCTCCAGACTTCAATTTGTAAAAGGAATTAAAAGAAACTGAGAGTCACAAAGTGCACAAACTGATGTAATTTATTCCCTTCCCCTCCTTGATAGCATTCCATTCTTCCATTTCTGAGGGTCTGGGCTTAGGAGCTGGGTTCTACGACTCACACCACACAGCTCTCAGCGGTAGAACAGGAGCACAGCTGCCTCAGTGATCTCCCGGCTGGAGCTGTATCCCTCGTGAGTTCCATATCCATTCCAGTCAAAGGAGGAGAAATCCCCACACTGCAAGGGACTGCTCTCTGGGAAGTATCCTCCTCCGCCGATGCAGTGCTGGGGGGCAGGGAGAAGAGGCAGTAAGGGGTTGGCTGTAAACACACCAGTGAGCTCTTAATGGTCAAATCCCCTGTAAGTTTGGTCTTCTTCCTACTTGCCTTGACCCCTCCCCTCAAAAAACCTTTTCCTCCAGTAGACTCTGAAACCATGCTTCCCTGAATTCCTTTCTACCTTCCTTCATGCTTATTCTCAGACCTCTCAACCAGCCTTTTTCCTCAATGGCTCCCCCAAAGGATATTTATCCCTCACAGTTCTGTCCACACCTCACTCTCCCAATGATGGTCTGTCTTCCCCCCATGACTTTTGCTAGAACCAGCATAATCATATACTGTCAAGATATACTCCTAAGTCTGGAAGACCAGCTAGGTATTTTCTGGGCTTGAAACCCCATATCCAACTGCCCTGTGAATGTCTCCACCTACATATCACTAGATCTAAAACTCCACTTAAGCATAACAAAACTAATTCGCTCTCTTGCTGCCCTTGAATCTATTTCTCTTCTTGTCACCCATCTTAATTGATAGCACTCAGTCACCCAAAACAAAACCCTGAAGTCTGTTGCCTCCTTCACTTCCCATCCTCCACATTCATTTAATCATCAAGAACTGCTGATTTCACTGTCTATGCATCCATGCTTGCTCTTTCAAATTTATCAAGGCCACCCTGGCCCAGGTCCTCACTATTTCACATCTGCACCTTTACACCTGCCTCATGATCTCATTGAATCTAATTTCCCTGCTCTTGAATCCATGTCCCCCCTTGCTAAACCAAAGTGATCAGGTCACTAATCTGGTCAAACTCCTCTGATGTGTCCCATCACCTATAACATAAACTCTATGTCTTGGACATAATGCAAAAGCCCCTCCTTGCCCTACTTCCTGCAAGTATTTCCAGTTCTTGATTCTACACCATGTGCGTACCATGATACAATTTACACAACAGCTCACTGCCCCCTCAACACACCATGGTCTATCAAATCCCAGTGGTTTTGAACATGTTAGTTACTCATGTTCAAAGGACACTACTCTGCCCCTTGCTGCCTATTGAATTCTACACACATCTTGTGAGATTCAGCAAAGATGTCACCTTCCTTCAGAATCAACTGTGTGCCATTAGCAGAGGTAGAAGCTTCTGTATTGTGTCCCCAGGGCCCCTTGTTTATGTTTCTATCTCAGAGGATACCATATAAGATTGCAATTGTGCATTTATATCTCTCTCCCACTCAGTCTGAGTTCCTTAAGATGACTCTGTCAGCTTTGCATCTCTAATAGCTGCACTTTGTAGGTTCTCTAGCATGTATTTTAAGGAATCAGTGCTTGCAAGGGTACATGCAAATGAGCATTAATGAGCACGATAAGGCTCCTTGGAAGCCAGTGTAGGGAGAACACACTCCACCCTACTCCTAGGGCCTATACCTCCATCATCCTCTAAACCATAATCTAGGGGCCCTTCCATGAAGACACAGCTATTACACCTTGACTGAGAAATGGACAACTGGTAGCTGAAGGGGGGAGTAAAGATGTCCTTGACTTCAGGGTCACGTTTCTCAGACTGACAGGTGAGGAATGAAAAGGTACTGAGTGCACATTCTTGTTCTTAGAGCTCTGACTCTCTTCCTCCTGCACCCCAGACGTAAAATGTCCTTCAGAGACAGTCTCCACTAACCAAACTATGGTGCTCTCTTCTCAATACTGGAAAAAAATAAAAACATAAAGTTTCTACATTGAATGTGTGAGAATATCATCATGATCTCGAGATAAGGAAATACTTCTTAAACACAGCATCAAAGTACAAATCATACATGGGAATACAGATAAATTGGACTTCAATACAGGAAATTATATCCACTGGTCAAAGGTACAAACTTTCAGTTATAAAATAAGATCTGGGGATTTAAAGTATAGACTAGTGACTATAGTTAATAATACTGATTTGTACACTGAAAAGTTACTAAAAGAGTAGATATTGAAATTTTTTATCACAAGACAAGAGAATTTGCAACTATGTGTGGTGGTGGGTGTTGACTAGAGTTACTGTGATGATCACTTCAAAATACGTAAAAATATAGAATCATTATGTTGTATACCTGAAGCTAATAAAACGTTTTATG
The DNA here is from genome assembly GCF_963930625.1 of Muntiacus reevesi. Lineage (NCBI taxonomy): Eukaryota > Metazoa > Chordata > Mammalia > Artiodactyla > Cervidae > Muntiacus > Muntiacus reevesi. The sequence continues at coordinate 71,673,133 of NC_089249.1, read as the reverse complement.
TCCATTGAATCTCAGTTTAAAAGCAATAGTAACAATTTTAAAAGTATGTCCACAAACTACCAGCAAAAGAATAAAATGCAAGCCAAGGAGATATGTATTAGAACATCTCAATCGAGTGTTCCCATGCACATACACACACACACACACACACACACATGCATGCACGCACACACACACACAAACACACACACACACATGCACACACATGTGCACGCATGCCGGGGATCGTCCCAAAACTCACGAATTCAGTGTTGCAGCCAGTGACTCTCATCCCAGCACACAGGGCATTGGCTGCTCCCTCATTGTTAAACACCCTGAACTGGACAAACCCTGCAACAAATTCTTCTGGAAAAGAAGAGGCAGAGAAAGGCCTAAGTATTCAAAAGATGAACTGGAAACAATTTCCCTTTGACCAGCCCAGGGATTCCCTAAATCAACAGGTCAGGTTACAGCCCAGCACTCCAAGCTTAGAGGATGAAATCCAGCCCTTCTGTGGACAGCAGCTGCTACATCCCGGCTCTGAACTTGGCTAGAAGGGAACCTCCTTCCATTTGGAGTAACAGGACGAAGGCTCATGTTCACAAGAGTCACTTGTCTGCCTGGGGCTCATAAGAGAAATCAGAGTCCACTGAGAGATCAGCAGGAAAACCTCCAGAGGTCCAGCAGGAATATACACTGATCAGAAGTAGCCGTCAGTTTCTGCTGGCACACTGCTCATCCAATTACCATGACTTTATTTGCCCTACCTACCATTACCTGCTCTCATTGAAACAGTAAATGTAAGAACTGATGCTTCACATTTTCCCACCAAACATTAACGTTCTATGGCTTTAGTTCACTCGTGGTCGACTCTTTGTGACACCATAGACTGCAGTCTGCCAGCTTCCTTCGTCCATGAGATTTTCCAGGCAAGAATACTGGAGTGGCTAGTGATTTCCTTCTCCAGGGGACCTTCCCTACTGAGGTATCAAACCCACATCTCCTGTTTTATCATGCTGAAAAAATGTCTTCTTTCAAATAACAGCAACCCATCATAACAAAAACAAAATTTTCTCACCACTTTCCAAGTTGTTGTCACCTGTGAACATTAGTTTGCCTCTTTCCTTAACTATTATGTCACACAGTGTATTGATTAAGAAGTCTGGCTTTATAGTCTCTACAATAGAGAGGACAGTAATTCTAACTCCATAGATTTTTCAGGACGATTAAATGACACAAAACCATGTCAAGTTTCTAGAAAACAGTTTGGTGTGTTGTATTGATATGTGTTCCACAAATGCTAGCCATCATTAATTGTTGTTTATTTACCCTTTCCCCAAGAGTGCCGCAAAGGATTGATGACTGGGTTTTGGAAGGAGATACTCACGCTGACCATTTGGCGAGTAATAAGATGCCGTTTTCTCAGCATCACCAAAGTCATAGTCAACAGGAATGGCTGGGCCGTTGTCAGTCCAGCACTTCCCTGCTCCGTACTTCACTGGGTATTTCTGCAGGGACCAAAATACAGATTGAGGAGAGTAGAGACACTGCTGTACTGGGAAGTAGAGAATTTAATGCCCTTGGATGGCATTATTCAGACAACAGTCCAAATGACAGTGATTCTTTGCCACCCCTACTCATAGCTTGGGTATGAGTAGCCTCAAGACCCTTGTTTTTCTCCTTCTTTACCCACCCTCCTCTCTCCCCTAACTTCTTGTGCTTCCTGGCTCAGAGTTCCTCTGAGAGAGCCAGCGCACCAGTTCACAGGGACCCAGAGGTAGGAGAAAGACAAGCAGAGACACCTTCTAGTGCAATGAACAGAGCAGACTTACTCCTCATCCAAAACACTGACTCTCTGTTCACCAAAGGAAGTGCCCTCACCCCCAGCCAGCAGCCCCATGTACCTGGTAGAGTCCAAACAGATTATGTCCCAATCTCCGGAAGAAGCCAGTGTTGGTGTGGTACCTCAGCAGGGAGCTGTTCCTCCAGTGCTGCAGGGGGGACTTGTTGGGCACGTGCCAGATGCCCAGGTCCTGGGCCTGGATGTCGTAGTAGCCAGGGTTCTGCAGAGCGACACACACTCAGCTTCACCGGCCCAGGAGATGCCACCAGCCAAAGACCCACACACACAACCCTCCCTTGAGCTGAGAGCTCAGGGCTCGAGGGAACAGGTGGAGGGCTCCAGAGGTAGGGGTCTGAGCAGTGCTCAGACCACTACCTCTCTCCAGCAGACAATGAGGACCCACCACACAAACAGCCTTGGTGGGAAGAAGCTATGACTCAAGACATGGACTTCTGTCCTTCTTCTCCAGCCCCACCTCCACATCCCCATCTCCCACCCTCTCTTCCACATGCTCTGCTCCAGCCACACCCCGCTCCCCACCCTTTCCACCTGGAAGCTCAGTGCCACCCACCTTGTAGTCATCACTGGTGGCCGCCTCTGCAGACCCAAACGTGTTGTAATTGGCCCAGTTGCCATCCCCCTCTGGGTAGTCAGCACTGTTGCCCTGCTGACTGGACCAGCGATCGCCCACCGTGCATTTCCCAGGTAAATAGTTCTCATGGACACTGGCCACCAGGGTCCAGCCACCGCCCTCAGAGGTCATGTCACAGAAGGTCTGGTAGATGACACCATTCTCAGTGCGGAGGTGATACAGGCCATCTGCAGAGGGAACCAGTCAGAAACCCCCTGTCTTAGAGCAGGGAGTCCCTGTCAGGTCCCAATACCAGAAAGAATTTTGAGAAGTCAGAAATGTATCCTGAAGGTTCCTACACACACTCATTTCTTGAGGACAATCCTCCATAGGTCATCTAAGAACAGAAACACTGCCTGCCTTTGTTCCATGCTACCTTTTCAGAGATTTATAGAGCAAACATCCAAGGATACAGAGATGGTATCTCCCTCTGGATAGAGTCTCCTTCTGACCACTTGAGGCCTGATAACAGCACCCGACCACATCTCAAGTTCACACCAGGATGTGGCCTCTGCAACTCAGAGCTAAGGGCAGGCATGGTCACTGCCCATTTTATGAGATTCAGATTCCCTAAGTGCAGAGTTCCTCCTCATACTCAGCCCCAAAGAAAATAAGCTGTAATATCAGAAAAGATTTGTACTTGCTTGATGAACCAAATTTATGAGCTGCTCAGAGGGTAAAGAGTCTACCTGCAGTGCAGGAGACAGAGTTCGATGCCGGGGTTGGGAACATCCCCTGGAGAAGGAAATGGCAACCCACTCTAGTATCCTTGCCTGAAAAATTCCATGGACAGAGGAGCCTGGCAGGCTATAGTCCCTGGAGTCACAAAGAGTCAGACACAACTGAGCAACTTCACTTTCACTGTTCACTTTTGGCAAACAAACTACATGTGCAGATATCTCCTGGACCTCTTCACATTACTGTGATGGGACGGGACCAGAGAAACAGCACAGGAAAAAGCTATGCTCTGGCTACTTCTGTGATAGTGAGTAATAAAGTTCTATGTCTCTGACTCTAGAGGCTCATGTTTTCTACTACTTAGCTTACTTACAAGAAGGAGAGAATTTTACAATCATCTGAGCTTTGTTGGCCAAGCTAAGAGTCACCAGGAACTCTACATTCTCCCTGTGTCCAGAAGATCATGTTTCCTACAACTAGATGGGACCCAAAAGCCTCAAAATTCCCCCTGGAAGTCTCCTAGGCTGCAAGCTGGAGTCAGAGCAGACAGGAGTGGTAGGCACACCCCTTTTGATCTCCATGACCAGGATCTGTAGCGAAAAAGGGGCCAAAAGGAGAGGATGCTGAGTTGGTTTATTACTCACCACCTGCGCTGTGGCAACTTTCTTTGATTTCCTTGCAGCTTCTGGGCAAGAAAGACAGGATAGGGGCACAGGTTTTGTCCCCCCAGAACTTCCCAACAGAAGGGGTCACTGTAGAGGATGTGAGGATAATTCTCATTAATAGTGTCATACGGCTTACTCTAGCCTTCCTGGTCATTGACTCCCAGCTCCTTTCCCCTTCACAAGTTCATCACTGGGCTTTGCAGCCCCAGAGGTCAGTGTCTTCTCTGCTAAGACTAGCTGAGCCACCATCTAGTAGAGACTTGACTTAACTTGCATTCTTCTCCACAACTAATTAAACTTGAAAATTCGCTTTATGCCTATTGTGATAAATGGAATTGTGAGGATGAGGATTAGGGAAGAATGTTCCCTGGACACAGCCCTGACCACCAAGCACCCTCTGGAAATCCCAAAGCCAAGGCCATAAGAGCAGGAGCAGCTAGAAGGAAGCAGTTGTTGTCACTATGACTACCCTGAGCCCCCTCAGCCACACAGAGGCACAGACTGGGGCCCCAGGACAGGCCTTAGCTTCAGACCACACATCCAGAGAGACCAGCAATCAACACTAGGCCACAGCTCAATTTGGCTGCAAAGTGTAGCTTCTCTGCATCTCCATGACTCCCACTCTGGGCCAGAACTTCAGCATCCAGCCCAGCTCCACTCCCTCTGCTCCTCTGCACACCTGGGTAGCTGATGAAACTGCTGCTCCTGACTTACCTGCACCCCGCCCTCTGGCAGCCAGAGAGAGGAACAGCAGGAGGCAGAATCTGGCACCTGGCCCCTAAAGAAGAAAGGAGATGCAGAACATCATTGGAGGGTTCATTCTTTCTCTCCCTTCCATCCTTGCTGATCCATCATTTTTCATCTTCCCATTATGATCTCTGAACTTTCTGCATATGGAAACCTCAAATGGAAAGTGATGGGATTCTGTGCATTCTTGAACCTCCTTGAATAAACCCCACCTCATCCAACCCTCAAATCCTTAAGGACCCACAAGCTCCTTTCTCTGAAACTCTGCATCCCTGAGGCCAAGACCAGACCTGAGCTGGCATCGTGGCTCCCCACACACTCGGATCTTGTCTCAGACTCAGCTTCCTCACAGCACAGAGAGCTATCCCCTTCCTTCCTCGCAGATGCCAGGAGCAGAGAGCGCCCAGCCAGGAGGAGTCTCAGAGCTGCTGCCTCTGCAAAGTCCTGACAGGAGTGAAGTGCTGACCCTTTATGGGGAGAGCAAAGCATGTGGGCCTGCCCATCCCAGCCCACTTTGGTCTGCAAGCCCCTCCCTCGGGCTTTCTTCCCTTGAAGGTTCCTGGGCCTCGGCCCCCAACAATGAGAGGGATTGTGTAACCAGCTGGAGGGGCAGGAGGCAGCGCTCTTGGGCACGCAGGTGACACTCACCATGAGAAGGTCCAGCCCTGCTGGGTCAGAGCACACAGTGTTCCTTCCGTAACAGACTCTCAGGATGGACGGGACCTCATGGTTCTTCCCTGCAGCCTGTCCTGCTCCCACCTCAGTCAGATGCTCCAGGGCATCACACACCTGTCAGGTCGTCATCCTTCCAGTCTCTCCTGAAACCTCTCCATGAAGCCTGCCCTGAATCCCCTGCCCCCAGTCATAGCTGACGGATACTCCCCCGGCCTACCATGAACTTTGTCACCCTAATTATGACATGTGCCACACTGTTATGTCATTCTGTCTTAATTTGGAGGCTAAAATAATTGAAAATTTACAGAATATTGCAAAAATAAGAATAGTATAAAGACACACATATAGCTTCTACCTGGATTCACTGATAGTTTGTGTTCTACCCAATTTGCTTTATCATGTATGCCTTCTCTCTATATGCATACAAAAACTCATGCAGCCTTTCTTTATTTAACATATTGAGAATAAGTTACATATATGAAGGCCTTTTCCCTAGATAAGTATGTCCTTTCTCAATACAGATATTCTCATATTAGCCACAGTGCAATTATCAACTTCTATCATTAATTCTTTTTAATATAACTGGTACTTTGCTAGGGTCCGCTAGCCTGGGAGTTCTACTCAGCTCAGCCAGCATTCATCAGACTGAATTTTCTCTGGCTTTCATTGCCTCCCATTATTAGGAGATTTCCTGTCCACACTGAAGCCCAAAATCCTCAGGGGATGTTCTTGTTCTTATTCAGTCACTCAGTGATGTCCAGCTTTTTGCGATCTCATGAACTACAGCAAGCCTGTCTTCCCTGTCCCTCAGTATCTCCCAGAATTTGCTCAAACTTATCTCTATTGAATCAGAGATGCCATCCAACCATTTCATCCTCCATCATCCCCTTTTCCTCCTGCCTTCAAACTTCCCCAGCATCAGGGTCTTTTCCAGTGAGCCAGCTCTTTGCATCAGGTGGCCAAACCATTGGAGCTTCAGCTTCAGCATCAGTCTTTCCAATGAATAGTCAGGGTTGATTTCCTTTAGAATTGACTGGTTTGATCTCCTTGCAGTCCAAGGGACTCTCAAGAGCCTTCTCCAGCACCACAGTTCAAAAGCACCAATCCTTCAGTGCTCAGCCTTCTTTATGGTCCAACTCTCACATCTGTACATGACTACTGGAAAAACCATAGCTTTGACTATATGAACATTTGACCATATTTGACTATATGGACTACAGGGCCAAAAAAGTGATATCTCTGCTTTTTAATACTGTGTCTAGGTTCATTACAGCATACAACTAGGTTTCACCATTCCACACCCATGTCAACCTGACTGCTTTCAGCTCTGTCCACTGCCCAGGCTCTGGCTGACCACTGATACCTCATTTATGTCACTTCTGCTGCTGGAGCTGCTCTCGGCATCAGATGCTGATGTTCAGGGCACTGCTTCCTCTCACTCCTGGCCCTCCAGCCCCACATCTCTTTGATGTCCAAGGTGCAGGAGCCATCCAGCTTGTTCAGTGCGGAGGAAGGCAAATGCCTTACAACCATACAAAACAGTATCTAGTTCAAGGCCTGGAATATTATTAACAACTTACACTTACTCTACTACATCACAACCATCTGAATTTGTTTTCAAAGAGGACAGGGTTGGAGGGAGAGATGGAGAGAGGACTGACCTATCACCCATACATCTCTGCTGTTTGCTACAGCCATAGGGAAATGACCACTAAAACCACTTAATCAGGGGATTTCTCAGGTCGTCATTTGGGTTGTTCACTGTGATTAATTCCCTCTGTTTGGAGCACAGCAAAGCCTGCCCCCTCCTCTGTGAAGTTAAATGGGCCCTGGGACCTGTTCTAGCCAAGTGAGGTGAGCAGGAAGGGTCGGTTCCAGGCTGAAGCCCTCACCAGGCAGGACACAAGTCCACACCGTCCTTTCTCAGCCTCAGGAAGCAAGGCAAGTACGGGGCCCTGGCTTGGTGGCACGTTTATGTCTGAGGAGGGAACTAATCTTGGAGGTTGGAAGGATGGCATTCTGTGTTCTGTTTTAGGGGGAATGTTAAACGCACTGCCTGTGGTGTCTCAGGAGGTGTGAGATGTACAGACTGCACTGGGGCGTTAAAGGCAGGCCTCAGGGAAACAGTGTCAGCACTGCGAGGCGGCTGACTTGGTTCTGCATTACAACGGGGAGGGTCTGGGAGAAAGGGTGGTCATCTTGCAAGCAGGAGTGAAAGGAATAACTAATCCTGGGTCTTCAGCAGGCAAACAGTGTGGGAAATTTTCTTCACAAATCATCTTCAACAAGGGCACACACATGCGCACACATAATAGCTCCCGCAATATTTTTCCATATTCACCTCAGTAAAGAGCAAGAGTTTTACTGTTTGGTGCCCCACGTGCGGGGCGTCCCTGGGGGCTCAGACCGTACAGAATCTGCCTGCCATGTGGGAGACCTGGGTTCGATCCCTGAGTTGGGAAGATCCCCTGGAGGAGGGTATGGCAACCCACTCCAGTACTCTTGCCTGGAGAATCCCCTTGGACAGAGAAGCCTGTGACACTTACAGTTCACGGTGTCACGAAGAGTCAGACACGACTGAGTGACTAAGCACAGCATATTCCGTGTAAAATAAACTGGCTAGTTACCCAGACCCAGCCTAGCAGCTGAGAAATATTGTTCCTACATGATATCAAACTTCTAAAATCTGACTAGCAAAATTTGGGGGAATAAAGCAATACATTTGGATTGAATCACCTTCCAGATGTTCACTCTTTGGCCATCAACAAATGGCATCCCCTGCTGAATACTGTTTCTAACATGGGACAATTGAGAATACGTGGCCAAAGGCATATTCAGTGACCTCTTCCAGAAGGATGTGTAAATACCAGATGACACCATAAAAAGTCCGAAAACCTCGGCCAGGGAAGGAGGGGCTGTGTCTATAGTACAGGTTTGGCATGTGCTGACATTCAGAAATAAAGTGTGCCTAATATCCAAAATCCTAATATTTGGGGTATAATAACATGTATTACTGTCTTTTTAAAAACTATGAATTCTGAATTTATGTAACAGCATATATCTTGAGGATCACTTTGCATTAAATTTTCAAATTGAATAATTCTACACTCCTTTAAAAAAAAGTCATCAAAAAAAAAGTCACCTTATCTATTCTCACTTAAAAGCCCATCCTGATTTTATCCCAGAAAGTACAATAGCTTTTCAACGTTACAGAATATCACAGTGTACTGTGATACTGAAAGCTTATTTTGTAAAGAAGGCTGAGAGCCAAAGAATTGATGCTTTTGAACTGTGGTGCTAGAGAAGACTATTGAGAGTCCCTTGGACAGCAAGGAGATAACCAGTCAATCCTGAAGGAAATTAACCCTGAATGTTCATTGGAAGGACTGATGCTGAAGGTGCAGGCCCAATACTCTGGCCACTTGATGGGAACAGTGGACTCATTGGAAAAGACCCTGATGCTGGGAAAGATTAAAGGCAGAAGAAGAAGAGGGCAGCAGAGGATGAGATGGTTGGATGGCGTCACCAACCCAATGGACATGAGTTTGAGTAAATTCTGGGAGATAGTGAGGGACAGGGAAGCATGGCTTGCTGCTGTCCTTGGGGTTGCAAATAATCAGACTTGACTTAGTGACTGAACACCAGCAACAATGGGGTACTGAAAGCTTGTTTTGTAGTCACAGCATGGTGGCAGACCCAGGTTAGACCTACATGTAGTCTGTTATTGCAATTGCTAAATATTCTTACTCCCAGACGCCTCAGTCTTTTTCTTTTGTAATTAATCTGGTTCTATTGAGTAATTCATTTCCTTAACACTCTCAAAATAGAAAATATTAGCTTACAGATATGGGAAGCCATCAACCCTTTCCTGGGAATTGCTATAAGAGAAAAATAAATATTTGAATACAATGTTATCAATTGTTTAATAAAGGCTTGCCTCAAAATTATGAAAATATATTGGATGAAGTGGTTGATTCTGTCATGGGGAAAAGGAGGTAAATCTTCTTTCTCAAAGAAATCATTGACTCCAGTGTATGAACAATATCAAATATTTAGATTATAAGGGGAATTTAAGCTGAATCAAATACTCACAAAATGTCATCTAAAGATTGTGGTAGGTAATGATACGTCAATTTGACATGCAACATGCATAATTCTTTTCCCAAGAACTAGATATATTCAAGCTAAAGAAGTATATTTATTCTGTGGTTATGGCCTTTCTATTTTGTTAGTGTTTAAATTCTTTCCACCTTGCTGTACACCTAAACTAACACAACAATGTAGATCAACTATACTCAAAATTTTTAATGTCTTTCATGTAAAATGTTATGGATTATAGATGTTCCATTTTAGCTTCTCAGTCTTTAACTGACAAATTCAGTAACTTTATGTTGTTCCCCATGGAAGTAAGTGAATTTTATGTAAGTGGTAAGTTTATGATTCTGTGCTGAGGCTAATCTTGCCCTGAGAAAACCAAAGTCCTCATCTCTATTGGGCAAGTATTTGGGCAGAGGCACCACCAAGCTTTCCTCCTAAAAGACACAGAAGCAACACTAGAGAACTTAATACAAGAAAAGATCCCAACTTGGCAGGGAACTCTTCATTCCAAGAAGCTCATGGAAGGAGAGAAAGATAAGGGAAAGCTCCTTCACCCCTTAGAAGGAGAATGCAGGGGCAGTTACAGTTTTGCGAAAAGTCTCCCGCCCCTTTCCCTTTGGGGTTACATGCTTATTATACAACTATCCCTTCTTTCAATAATGTCCATCTTTGCTTTATATTTTTAAAGGTCTTTTGTTAGTTGCATAAATGTTTATAATTGCTGTATCTTCTTGCCAATATTGAACCATTATTAATATATAATGTACTTTGCTTCTTACAAATTTTTAAGTCTAATTCATCTGATAATACTATACCATCCCTGCTCCCTTTTTATTTTCAATTTCATTGTTGTTGTTCAGTCACTCCGTCCTGTCCAACTCTTTGAGACCCCATGGACTACAGCATGCCAGGCTTCCCTGTCCTGCACCATCTCCCAGAGATTGCTCAAACTCATGTCCATTGAGTCAGTGATGCCACGCAAACGTCTTGCCCTCTGTCGTCCCCTTCTCCTCCTGCTTCTATCTTTCCCAGCATCAAGGTCTTTTCCAATGAGTCAGTTCTTCGCATCAGGTGGCCAAAGTATAGGAACTTCAGCTTCAGCATCAATCCTTTCAATCAATATTCAGGACTGATTTCCTTTAGGATTGACTGGTTTGATCCCCTTGCAGTCCAAGGGACTCTCAAGAGTCTTCTTCAACACCATAGTTCAAAAGCATCCATTTTTAAGTGCTCAGCATTCTTTATGGTCCAACTCTCACATCCATACATAACTACTGGAGAAACCACAGCTTTGACTAGATGGACCTTCGTCTGCAAAGTAATGTCTCTGCTTTTTAATATGCTGTTTATGTTGGTCATAGCTTTTTTCTAAGGCACAAACGTCTTTTAATTTGATGGCTGAAGTCACCATCTGCAGTGATTTTGGAGCCCAAGAAAATAAAGTCTCTCACTGTTTCCTTTGTTTCCCCATCTGTTTGCCAAGAAGTGACAGAATGGATGCCATGATCTTTGTTTTTAGAATGTTGAGTTCAAAGCCAGCTTTTTCACTCTCCTCTTTTACTTTCTTTTTCTCCTCTTTTACTTTCATCAAGAGGATTTTTAGTTTCTCTTTTCTTTCTGCCATAAGTGTGATGTCATCTGCATATCTAAGGTTATTGATATTTCTCCCAGCAGTCTTGTTTCCAGCTTGTGCCTCACCCAGCTCAGCATTTCGCATGATGTACTCTGCATATAAGTAAAATAAGCAGGGTGACAATATACAGCCTTGATGTACACCTTTCCCAATTTTGAACAAGTCCATTGTTCCATATCTGGTTCTAACAGTTACATCTTAACCAGCATACAGATTTCTCAGGAGGCAGGTCAGGTGGTCTGTTATTCCCATCTCTCTAAGAATTTTCCAGTTTGTTTTCATCTACACAGCAAAGGCTTTAGCATAGTCAATAAAGCAGAAGTACATGTTTTCCTGTAATTCTCTTGCTTTTTCTATGATCCACCGGATGTTAGCTATTTAATCTCTGGTTCCTGAGTTGAACTTAATATTTATAGAGCATTCCACCCAAAAGCAACAGACTACACATTATTCTCAAGTGCACGTGGAACATTCTCCAGGATTGACCACATGCTGGGCCACAGGGTGAGCCTTGGTAAATTTAAGAAAATCAAAATCATATCAAGCACCTTTTCTGATGACAATGTTGTGAGATTAAAAATAAACCACAAGAAAAAAACTCTGAGAAATACAAACTTGTGGCTGCTAAACAACCGCTGGATCACTGAAGGAATAAAAAATGCCTAGAGACAAATTAAAACAAAAGCTAAATGGCCCCAAACTTACGGGATGTAGCAAAAGCAGTTTGAAGAAGGAAGTTTATAGCCATACAATCTTACCCTAAGAAAAATCTGAAACAAACAACTTAACCTTACACCTAAAACAACTAGAGAAAGAAGAACAAACAAAACCTAAAACTAGTAGAAGGAAGGAAATCACAAATATCAGAGTAGAACTAAATGAAATAGAGACAAAGAAAACAATTGCAAAGATCAATGAAACTAAAAGCTAGTTCTCTGAAAAGATAAACAAGACTGATAAACTGTTAGCCAGACTCATCAAGAAAAAAAGGGAGAGGACTCAGTTCAGTAAAACTAGAAATGAAAACGGCTAAGTTACAACTGACTCCATAGAAATACCAAGAATAAGAGACTACTGTGAACAACTGTATTCCAATAAAATGGGCAACCTGGAAGAAATGGACAAGTTCTTAAAAAGGTACAGTCTCCCAAGACTGAACCAGAAAGAAATAGAAAATATATGAACAGACCAAGCACTGAAATTGAAACTGTGATTGAAAACTTCCCAACAAACAGAAGTCCAGGACCTGATGGCTACATGGGTGAATTTTATCAAACACTTAGGGAAGAGTTATCAAACATTTATCCCTCTGAAACTGTTCCAAAAAGTTGCAGAGAAAGGAAAACTTCCCAATTCATTTCATGAGGGCACCATCACCCTGATATCAAAACCAGAAAAAGATACCACAAAAAAAGAAAATTACAGGCTAATATCACTGATGAAGATAGATGTAAAAATCCTCAACAAAATACTAGCAATCTGTATCCAACAATACATTAAAAATATCATACATCATGATCAAGTGGAATTCATCCCAGGGATGCAAGTAATTTTCAACAACTGCAAATCAGACAATGTGATACACCATATCAACTGTTTGAAGAATACCACATGATCATCTCAATAGATGCAGAAAAGGCTGTCGACAAAACTCAGCACCCATTTATGATAAAAACTCTCCCGAAAGTGGGCCTAGAGGGTACATAGTTTAACATAATAAAGGCCATATATGACAGACCTACAGCTAACATCATCAGTTCAGTTCAGTTCAGTCGCTCAGTCATGTCCAACCCTTTGTGACCCCACGGACTGTAGCACGCCAAGCCACCCTGTCCACCACCAGCTCCCAGAATTTACTCAAACTCATGTCCATTGAGTTGGTGATGCCATCCAACCATCTCATCCTCTGTTGTCCCTTTCTCTTCCCACCTTCAGTCTTTCCCAGCATCAGGGTCTTTTCCAAGGAGTCAGTTCTTCGCATCAGGTGGCCAAAGTATAGGAGCTTCAGCTTCAGCATCAGTCCTTCCAATGAATATTCAGAACTGATCTCCTTTAGGATGGACTGGTTGGATCTCCTTGCAGCCCAAGGGACTCTCAAGATTCTTCTCCAACACCACAGTTCAAAAGCTTCAATTCTTCAGTGCTCAGCTTTTTTATAGTCCAACTCTCACATCCATACCTGACTACTGGAAAAACCATAGCCTTGACGAGATGGACCTCTGCTGGCAAAGTAAATGTCTGCTTTTTAATATGCTATCTAGGTTGGTCTTAACTTTCCTTCCAAGGAACAAGTGTCTTTTAATTTCATGGCTGCAGTCACCATCTGCAGTGATTTTGGAGCCCAAAAAAATAAAGTCAGCCACTGTTTCCCCTGTTTCCCATCTATTTTCCATGAAGTGATGAAACCAGATGCCATGATCTTAGTTTTCTGAATGTTGAACTTTAAGCCAACTTTTTCATTCTCCTCTCACTTTCATCAAGAGGCTTTTAGATCTTCACTTTCTGCCATTAGTGGTGTCATCTGCATATCTGAGGTTATTGATATTTTTCCCAGCAATCTTGATTCTAACTTGAGCTTCATCCAGCTCAGCGTTTCTCATGATGTACTCTGCATATAAGTTAAATAAGCAGGGTGACAATATACAGCCTTGACGTACTCCTTTCCTTATTTGGAACCAGTCTGTTGTTCCATGTCCAGTTTTAACTGTTGTTTCCTGACCTGCATACAGATTTCTCAAGAGGCAGGTCAGGTGGTCTGGTATTCCCATCTGCTTCGGAATATTCCACAGTTTATTGTGATCCACACAGTCAAAGACATTGGCATGGTCAATAAAGCAGAAATAGATATTTTCCTGGAACTCTCTTGCTTTTTCAATGATCCAGCAGATGTTGGCAATTTGATCTCTGGTTCCTCTGTCTTTTCTAAATCCATCTTAAACATCTGGAAGTTCATGGTTCACATATTGTTGAAGCCTGGCTTGGAGAATTTTGAGCATTACTTTGCTAGTGTGTGAGATGAGTGTAATTGTGCAGTAGTTTGAGCATTCTTTGGCATTGCTTTTCTTTGGGATTGGAATGGAAACTGACCTTTTCCAGTCCTGTGGCCACTGCTGAGTTTTCCAAATTTTCTGGCATATTGACTGCAGCACCTTCACAGCATCATCTTTTAGGATTTGAAATAGCTCAACTGGAATTTCATCACCTCCACTAGCTTTGTTCATAGTGATGCTCTCTAAGGCCCACTTGACTTCACATTCCAGGATGCCTGGCTCTAGGTGAGTGAACACACCATCATAATTATCTGGGTCATGAAGATCTTTTTTGTATTACTTCTGTGTATTCTTGCCACCTCCTCTTAATATCTTCTGCTTCTGTTAGGTCCATACCATTTTTGTCCTTTATTGAGCCCATCTTTGCATGAAATGTTCCCCTGGTATCTCTAATTTTCTTGAATTAGAGTTAGTGTCATACTCAGTGGTGAAAAGCTGAAAACATTCCCTCTAAGATCAGGAACAAGACAAGACAAGGATGTCCATTCTCATCACTTTTATTCAGCACAGTTTTGGAAGTCTAGTTATAGCAATCAGAGAAGAAAAAGAAGTAAAGGGAATCCAAATTGAAAAAGAAGAAGTTGAAGTGTCAGTGTTTGCAGAGGTCATGATACTATACATAGAAGATTCTAAAGATGCTACCAGAAAGCTACCAGAGCTCATCAATGAATTTGGTAAAGTTGCAGGCTACAAAATTAATACACAGAAATCTAATGTATTCCTGTAAATGGGTTTGGGTAGACTCTGGCAGTTGGTGATGGACCAGGAGGCCTGGCATGCTGTGGTTCATGGGGTCACAAACAGTCGGACATGACTGAGTGACTGAATTGAGCTGAACTGAACAGCAAAAGATCAAAAAGAGAAATTCGAGAAGCAATTCCATTTACCATTGCATCAAAAAGAATAAAATACTTAGGAATAAACCTACCTATGGAGACAAAAACCTGTGCTTCGAAAACCATAAGATGCTGATGAAAAAAATCCAAAAAGACATTAACAGATGGAAAGATACACCAAGATCGTGGATTGGAAGAATAAAAATATTGTCAAAATAACTATACTACCCAAGGAAATCTGCAGATTCAAAGTAACCCCTATCAAATTACCAGTGTCAGTTTTCACAGAACTAGAACCAAAAAAAAGTCTCAAAATTTATATGGAAACACATAAGACCCCAAATAGCCAAAGCAATCTTGAAAAAAGAAAAATGGAGCTGTAGAAATCAGGCTCCCCAACTTCAGACTATACTACAAAGCTATAGTCATCAAAACAGTATGGTACTGGTACAAAAATAGAAACATAGATCAATGGAACAGGATAGGAAACCCAGAAATAAACTCATGCACCTATAGTCAATCTAATTAATCAGATTAAATTAGTCTATGATAAACAAGCCAAAACTACACAATGTTGGAAAGACATGGAAAAAACCTAAATGACCATCCACAGAGGAATGGATAAAGAAGATGTGAAATATATATATATATATATATATATATATATCATATATATATATATATATCATATATATATGAATGATATATATATATATATAGGATGTCATACATATATATGTATACACACAGAGAGAGAATGGAATATTACTCAGCCATTAAAAAGAATGAAACAATGCCATTTTCAGCAACATGGATGAACCTAGAGAGTGTCATACTGAGTGAAGTAAGTCAGACAGAAAAGGAGAAATATCATGTCCCTTATATGTGGAATCTAAAAAGAAATTATACAAATGAACTTATTTACAAAATAGGAAGAGACAGACTTAGAAAATGAGCTCATGGTTGCTGTCACCTACAGTAAATGCTGTGCTTTCCTTCACCACAACCCACAGGTTTTCCTACACACAAGACCCAGTCTTGGTTCAGCATCACCTTGACATGAGGAGAGAGAAATAAGGCGAGAAGTAACAAAAATAAGTAGAGAAAGGAAAAATAAATGAGTAGTAAGGAAAATCAGGAATGAGCTAGTAAAGAACAAAAATTTAATAAAGAGATGGAAAAAAAGAGAAGATACTAGGGGGCGGATAAAAGCAATTCACCCTAGAACAAAGCAGGTTTGAACTAGACCATTCCACTTACACATGGATTTTTTTTTCAAATATTAAATAATATAGACTACACAATTTGTGACTCATTGAATCTGCAGGTGCTGGCCATAAACACAGAGGAACCTCGGATATGGAGGTGCTATGGGTACAGATGGTCAACTATAATTTATATGTAGATTTTAGACTGTGGGGAGAGTTGGCCCACAACCCACACATAGTTCAAGGGTCAACTGTACATGAATAATGGCTGATTAACTACCATACAAATCTGGTTTAGCCAAGAACAACCACAAGGCTTTCACTTCACCCTCCAGCCAGGACAGCTGCCACCCAACCCATGACAAGCCCACGGCCTCAGCTGTGGCTGCAGCATCCCCCTCAGTAGACACCAGATGACCTCTTCTCACAGGCTTGCCATTGAGGCCTACACAGTGAGCTGTGTGTAAATGATGTGTACTCCTCTGTCAGGAGGTGTCATTGGAAGACTGCCAGAGACATTTTCAAGGGAGGATTGATTTGGGGTTGTCTGGATGTGAAAACAAAATCATGCACTGACACAACATTCTCAAAATTTGGATCATCTAACACAAACACAGGTCAAGTGCCTGGCAGCTTAGAATCAAACACATATACTGTATCACCTATCACAGAACAATGAAACTGAGAGCAGAATCAAATTTAAATGAAGACCAGATTTGTCAAGGTTTGAATCTGAGTTTGGTACTACCTTCTCTCACTAACATGGTAAAGAAAAATGGTAAAATCAAGTCTTCTTGCGAGAGAGTCAATAAACCTTGGTTGTGATATTAACTTGATATTAACTTGGATTTTGCTGGACCTGCAACCCATGGTTCAGCTGTCTTTGACTATGAGGGCTGGCTTGCTGGGTTCCAGCCCGTAACCTGGTACAGGGCCAAGTCCAACCTGACAAGGTTGCAGTGCGTTACAGGACTGGGGACTTTCAGATACATGCTATGGAGTGATTCAGGGAACAGAATTTGGAGGATCAGTTTAACAAAAAGAATACGAAGATCTTGACAGTCGAGTGAATGTTGCTTGGATATTAGGTGTCAGCTGCACTCATTTGGGTATTCCAGCTAAATGTCAGTTGAATCCCATTACTTCTGTTTCTACAAAAGTCAACAATTCTAGTTCAAATGGAATGGGCTACATTTAGGCAGTGTGTCTGGTGTGAAGCTGACGTGTGTTCTGGTTAACAGGAGGAGCATTACTGTTGGAGGCCATGAACTTGGAGTTTCTCTGGGGTGGGAGGTTTATCTAAATGCGGAAACTTCTAGGAAGAGATATCAGAAGATGGGTCTTGATACAATTCCCCTGTGACCAGTAGACTTCATTCTCCCTCTTCTGATTCCCAGTCATCAAAATAAAGGATAATCTACAAAAGAACTGTATTTTAAAAGTGTGGGCAATTTTAAGTAAAATGGCTATCTAGCTACATAGAAATTATCTATCTAGTTACCAAGGCTGTAGTCCTCCAGTCACCTAAGCATTATTTAGTCAATGAAGAAATTAATCAGATGATCTATGAAAGAAATGGAGTTTTATTCAAGCTAAACTGAGGATGGTAACTCAGGAACAGCCTATCAAAAAGCTCCAAGATCTATTCTACCAGTTAGAGGTCCACGCCTAGTTATATAGGTTTTCTTTTCTCATTTATTTATTTATTTTGGCTGTGCTGGGCCTTGGTTGCTGCTCACAGGCTTTCTCTAGTTGCAGTGGCCAGTGGGGTGGTGCACAGGCTTCTCATTGTGATGGCCTCTCGTGTTGTGGCGCATGGGCTCTAGGGCATGTGGGCTTCAATAGTTGTGGCAGTCAGGCTCCAGAAGGGACAGCTCCCAGGCTCCAAAGCTTGGGCTCAGTAGTTGTGGCACATGGCTTAATTGCCCCACAGCAAGTGAAATCTTCCTGGAGCAGAGATCAAATCCATGTCCTCTGCATTGGCAGGCAGATTCTTTACCACTGGCCCACCAGGGAAGTCCTATATAGGTTTATGAGACAGACGGCTATACATTAAGTGATGTAGAGAGTTTGCAAAATCCTGATCTCTAAGTGCAAAGGGATGGGTCATGGTGACCCCTTACGAGTTCAGGAAGGAATGTGGCCTATTAAGGAGTTGCCTTGGTGCTAGGAAAATGGTGCTCTTTATGACTGAGCAAGTACTTCTGCCAGTACAGAGGTCTGGGGGATGAATAAGGCAGATACACAATGCACAGTAGAGGAGACCAAGGAGGCCGAGGGGTGGAGAAATTTTTATGCTTAAATTTTCTTGACTTCTCTTAGAATACGAATCTCCATTTCATCAATTTAAATGCATAAAATTATTAAATACTTGGGGCTCATAATGAAATAGATTTTTGTGAAATTTTTAAATTAAACACATTTTCTTAAATTTTTCTTTCTGCCCTCAGCTACAAATGTTCAGAAACTCAGGATGTCAGTACTCTACAAATAAAACAAGTCCTGTGTCCAGGGTTTCTCAAACACACTATTGACATTTCAGATCACACCACTCTCCATTTGAGGGAGGGGTCCCGGGCAACGGATGGTGCTTCACAGCAGCCGTGGCCTCTATCCAGTGGCACTCCAGCCTCACAACATCACTTCCCAGCCATGAAAATGTCTCCACATGTTCCCAGGAGTTCGCTGGGGGTAGGGTCTCCAGGTAAATATTGCAGAGACACATTTATACTAAAACCATTATTCATTATTTATCTGAAATAAAGCGTAGGCGAGTCTCCTATATTTTTATTTGCTAAATCTAGCAGTCGTCCTGAGAGACAACAGCACCTTCGTCTCCTCCATCTCCCACCCTATTTGAGAACCACTGCTCTAATCCACAAGGAGCAATGCAGAAAGAGTACAGTGATGGGAGGTGAGGAATGTTACCATCAGATTTGTGCTTTGAACAAAATAGAATAAAATATGTGCACTCTGCTCATAGCCAGAACTGTTGTCATTGAATTCGCGTTGTACAGATGATGCACTGAGACCTGATTCAATGTGTGGCTCTGCTTTTGAACAAGTAACTGAAGATGGGAGCCCAGATCCTGCCACTCACATCCTTGGGGAGTGTGATATTGATTTACACTAAGTATAAATTTTGTTTTCATTGAGTTTCTGGCACTGAGTTCCTAAAACTCTTGGATTTCTTAAGTGATCAGAGCGAAAAAACAAAAAAAAAAGTTTTCTGTGTTAAGTGAATGAAGTCACTTTTGAATTTGTGACTTTTGAATTTTCACTTTGTGAATTTTGAATTTGTGTTAAGTGAATGAAGTCACACCTAAGGAAGTAGGCTAGTTGCCAAGTGACTAATCACATGATTAAAGGATTAGAACTATCAGTACTAAAAACCCTGACCCTCCTGGAGGGAAGAGGGGCTGGAGATGGAAACAACTGCCCTGGTAAATGATTAAATCAATCATGCCTATGTAATGAAGCCTTTGTTAAAAAGAAAAAAAAAAAACCAAAGAAGTGGGTTCAGAGGGTTTCTGGACTGGGGAACAGATGGTGAATCAGGGTTGGTGATACGCTGAGAGGGCATGGAGTCTCCTTACACTGTCCCCATACTGTGCCCTAAGCATCTCTTATATAGGGCAGTTCCCAATTTTTATCTTTTTATAATAAAAAAATCACCAGTTGTTTCTGAGTTCTGCGAGTCACTCTAACAAATTAGTTAAACCAAAGGAGGGATTCATTGGACCCTCAAATATATAGCCGGTCCTTCCAGACTTACAACTGGTGTCTGAAGTGGGGGATCCAAGGGGCAGATGTATAGGACTGAGCCATCACATGTGGGGGTCTGAGGATTTCTCATAGTAGATTGGGTCAACATTGAGTTAAATTGTAGGACCTCCACCTAGTTATCAGTGCATTTCTTGGAGCTGAGACAACCCTCCCCAACACACACACATTGCAGTTCATACTAGAATCATTTTAGGGATAACATCTTAACTGTCAAAGCTAGAGAAATAAAGGAAATGGGTAGTCTCAACTACCCAACTCTACTTTTTTCCTACAGAATCTAAATAATATTCATCTTTTCTTCATTATGTTTCCTTTGAGGGCTTGATTTGATTAGCCAATAACAATATGGTAGGAAAAATTAATGAGAAAACTTTCCCTTGCTCCTCAGTCTCACTCAGGATTTGCCTAGAAAGAGGGGCAAACTTATGTTCTGGCAGCTGAGACTAAAAGTTCCCAACTCAGAAAGTCTAAATCAAAAATCACCAGAATAAGAGGCATTATTCTAATACATCCTCCAGGTGTCAGTTAATTTGTAAAAAGAATTCAAAAAGACTTAAGAGTCACAGATGATGCAATTTATTCTCCTTTCCTTGTTGGAGAAAATGGAAACATTTTTCTATCTCTTGAGTTTCTGGACTTAGGAGCTGGGTTCCACGTCTCATACACTCAGGTATCAGCGGTAGAACAGGAGCACAGCTGCCTCAGTGATCTCCTGGCTGGAGCTGTAACCACGGTGAGTTCCGTATCCATCCCAGTCAAAGGAGGAGAAATCCCCACACTGCACAGGATTGCCCTCTGGGAAGAATCCTCCTCCACCGATGCAGTGCTGGGGGGCAGAGAGCAGACACAGTGAGGGGTTGACTATGAACACATGGAGATCTTAATCTTTAAATCCCCTAGCATCTTTGGTCCTCCTCCTTCTTGGCCTTGACCACTCCCCTGCCAAAAATCCTCCCTCCAGTGGACTCTGAAATCATGTTCTCGCCTGAATTCCTTTCCACCTTCCTTCACATTTATTCTCAGGCCTTTTAGCTCCCCCTTTTCCCTCAACTGATTCCCCCAAATGCTATTCCCCACAGTTCTGTCCACACCACAGTCTCCTGATGATTTTTGCTAGTATCAGCATAATCATACATTGTCAAGAAACTCCTAAATCTCAGAAGTCAGGTCCATGTTTTCTGTGCTTGAAACCCCATATGCAACTGCCACTGCATGTCTCCATCTACATATCTCTAGATCTAAAACTCCAGCTGAGCAAAACAAAGCTAATTCTCTCTCTTATTGTCCTTGAACACCCTGGCTCAGGTCCTCAGCATTTCACATCTGCAACTTTACACCTGCCTCATTACCTCCCTGCCCCTAATTTCCCTGCTCTTGGATCCATGTCCTCCACCAGGCTATATATTATAGAAACATCAAAACTGATCAGGTCACTCCTCTGTTCAAAATCCTCTGATGAGTCACATCTTCTACAACATGAAATCTACATCCTGGACAGAATGGAAATGTCCCTGCTTACCCTGCTTCCTGTAGGTATTTCCAGCTTCGGCTCCAGCTTCTACCTAAATGCACAAGATGCTCCAAAAGCAAACAACAGCTCAAGGGCCCTTCAACACCCCCATGGTCTCTCAAACACCAATGATTCTGACAATGTTAGTCACCCATGCTAGACAGGCATCTTTCTACCCTTGTTACTTGTTGAACTCTACACACAGCTTTTGAGATTCAACAAAAATGTCACCAACTTGGAGAATCAGCTATGTGCCATCATTAGAGGTAGAAGCTCCTATATTTTGTTCCCCAGGCCCCTTGTTTATGTTGCTATCACAGATGATACCACATTGCAATCATGCACTTATGTCTCCATCTCATTCAGTCTGATTTCCTTAAAATGACTGTCAGCTTTGCACGTCTAATATTGAGCACTTTGTGGGTGCTCTATCATGTATTTTTATGGAAACAGGCTGCAAGGGTACATGAAATGAGCACTAATGAACACGATAAGGCTCCATGGAAGCCAATGTAGGGGGCGACACAACCCACCCCACTCCCAAGGCCCACACATGCATTATCCTCAGAATCACAACCGAAGGGCTCTTTCATGAGGACACAGTTGTCTCACTTTGACTGACAAATGGGCAACATATTTGAGGGGGAAATGAAGATGTCCTTCAGGATCACACTTCTTAGACTGACAGGAGTGAAAGGAAAAGGGCCTGAGTGAATGTTCTCCCCCCTATATTTCTGACACCCTCTTCTTCTTGCCCCTCCAGCCACAAAATACCCATCAAAGACAGTCTCCAGTCAACACACCTATGGTGCTCTCTTCTACAAGACTGGAAAATCAACAAAAACCTAAAGCTTCTAGAATTTACTAAGAATATTTGAGAATTTCTTTGTGACCTCAACAAGCAGAAATACTTCTTAAACACAACATAAAAATGCTAATCATATGTGAGAATATACAAAAATTGAACTTCAATACGGTAAATTATGTCCAGTGGTCAAAAGGTATAAACTTTCAGTTCTTTTTTCTTGTCCATGCCACGCATGTTACAGATCTCAGTTCCCCAACTAGGGATCCAGTTGGGCCCCCTACAGTGGGAAATTGATCATCAAAGCATCAGGAATATAAATATGAAGAAGCAGGCAGCGGATCAGCTCCACGGTGGACTCTTGGCTCCAGGGTGGCCAGCGGCAGTGGTGAAGGAGAGTGCCCTCTGCTCCTGGGAGTCCTCCAACATCAGCTCCAGCCTTCTCTGGACCCACTTCCCAACCACTTCAGCAAGGCCTTTGCCTCAACCCCCAGACACAGACTGACTGACACCTGATGGCCCGTGAAGGTTTAAATGTTCACTGTGGAGTAGCAGTGGGACAGCCAGGGCACTGAGCATGTCATCCAGCTACACTGAGCGGCTAAAGGGCATGTCCCTGTTAATTAGGGCCTGAAAAACGTGGTCCACTGGAGGAGGGAATGGCAAACCACTTCAGTATTCTTGCCTTGAGAACACCATGAGCAGTATGAAAAGGCAAAAAGATATAACCTGAAAGCTGAACTCCCCAGGACAGTAGCCGGCCAATATACTATTGGGGAAGATGAAAAAATAGCTCCAAAAAGAATGAAGAGGCTGAGCCAAAGCGGAAATGACACCCAGTTGTGGTTGTATCTGGTGGTGAAAGCAAAGTTCAATGCTGTAAAGAATAATATTGGATAGGAAGCTGGAATGTTAGGTCCATGTGGTCAAACAGGAGATGACAAGAGTGAACGTGGACATTTTAGGAATCAGTGAGCTAAAATGGACAGGAATAGGAGAATTTAATTTAGATGACCATTATATCTACTACCGTGGGTAAGAATCCCTTAGAAGAAATGGAGTAGACCTCAGAGTAAACAAAAGAGTCTGGATTGCAGTACTTAGGTGCAATCTCAAAAATGACAGAATGATCTCATTTCGTTTCCAAAACAAATCATTCAGCATCACGGCAATGCAAGTCTATCTCCCAACCACTAATGCCAAAGAAGCTGAAGTTGAATGAATCTATGAAGACCTACGAGACTTCCTAAAACCAAAACCAAAAAAAGATGTCTTTTTCATCATGGGGACTGAAATGCAAATGTAGCAAGTCAAGAGATACCTGCAATAATAGGCAAGTTTGGCTTTGGAGTACAAAATGAAACAGGGCAAAGGCTAACAGTTTTGCGAAGTGAGCACACTCATCATAGCAAATACTCTTCCAACAACACAAGAGACAATTCTGCACGTGGACATCAACGAATGGTCAGTACCAAAATCAGATTGATTATATTCTTTGCAGCCAAAAGTGGAGAAGGTCTATACAGTCAGCAAAAACAAGACCTGGAGCTGACCATGATCAGATCATAAGCTCCTTATTGCAAACTTCAGGCTCAAATTGAAGAAGTAGGGAAAACCACTAGGCCATTCAGGTATGACCAAAATCAAATCCTTTATGCTTACACAGCGAAAGTGACAAATAAATTCAAGAGATTAGATCTGATAGAGTGCCTGAAGAACGATGGATGAGGTTTGTAACATTTACCAGAAGTGGTGACCAAAACCATCCCGAAGAAAAAGAAATGCAAAGGCAAAATGGTTGTCTGAGGAGCCCTTACAAATAGCTGAGAAAAGAAGAGAAGCAAAAGGCAAAGGAGAAAAGGAAAGATATGCCCATTTGAATGCAGAGTTCCAAAGAATAGCAAGGAGAGAAAAGAAAGCCTTTAGGGCCTTAGGAAGCATCACTATAAACAAAGTTGGAGGTGATGGAATTCCTGCTGACCTATTTCATATCCTAAAAGATGATGCTGTTAAAGTTCTGCACTCATTATGCCAGCAAATTTGTAAAATTCAGCAGTGGTCACAGAACTGAAAAGTTCAGTTTTCATTCTAATCCCAAAGAAAGGCAGTGCCAAAGAATGTTCAAATTACCATACAATTAAATTCATTTCACATGCCAGCAAGATTATGCTCAAAATCCTTCAAGTTAGGATTCAGCATTATGTGAACTGAGAACTTCCAGAGATGTACAAGGTGGATTTAGAGAAGGCAGAGGAACCAGAGATAAAATTGCCAATATACACTGGATCATAGAAAGCAAGGCAATTTCAAAAAAAAAAAAATCTATGTTGCTTCATTGACTATGCTAAAGCCTTTGACTCTGTGGATCACAACAAACCGTGAAATATTCTTAATGAAATGGGAATACCAGACCACCCTACCTGCCTCCTGAGAAACCTGTATGCCGGACAAAAAGCCACAGTTAGAACTGGACGTGAAACAATGGACTGGTTCAAAATTGGGAAAGGAGTATGTCAAGGCTGTATATTGTCACCCTGCTTATTTAACTTATATGCAGAGTACATCATGCAAAATGCAAGGCTGGATGAAGCACAAGCTGGAATCAGTATTGCCAGAAGAAATGTCAACAACCTCAGATATACAGATGATACGACTTTAATGGCAGAAAGTGAAGAGGAACTAAAGAACCTCTTGATGAAGGTGAAAGAGGAGAGTGGAAAAACTGGCTTAAAACTCAACATTAGAAAACAAAGATCATGGCATCTGATCCTACCACTTGATGGCAAATAGATGGGGAAAAATGTGGAAACAGTGTCAGATTTCATTTTCTTGGGCTCCAAAATCATTGCAGATGGTGACTGCAGCCACAAAATTAAAAGACGCTTGCTCCTTGGAAGAAAACCTATGACAAACTTAGACAGTGTGTTAAAAAGCAGAGGATCACTTTGCTGACAAAGGTCCCTATAGTCAAAGCTGTGGTTTTTCCAGTAGTCATTTATGGATGCGAGAGTTGTACTATAAAGAAGGCTGAGAAGCAAAGAATTGATGCTTTTGAATTGTGATGCTGGAGAAGACTTTTGCGAGTCCCTTGAACAGTAAGGAGATCAAAGCACTCAATCCTAAAGGAAATCAACCCTGAATTTTCATTGAAAGGATTGGTCCTGAAGCTGAAGCTCCAATACTTTGGCCACCTAATGCAAAGAGCTGACTCACTGGGAAAGATCCTGATGCTGGTAAAGATTGAAGGCAAGAGGAGAAGGGGTCAACAGAGGATGAGATGGTTGGATGGCATCACTGACTCAATGGACATGAGCTTCAGCAAACTCCAATAGATAGTGAAAGACAGGGAAACCTGGCATGCTGCAGTTCACGGGGTCACAAAGAGAGGGACACGACTTAGCAACTGAACAACAACAAGAGTGGAATTCCAGAGTCCTAATCACTGGACCATCAGTGATGTTCCAAACTTTTATGTATAAAATAAGTCCTGGGGATGTAATATACAGTATAGTGACACTAGTCATAATACTATATTATACATTGAAAAGTTACTAAGAAAGTAGATGTTAAAACTTCTCATCACAAGAAAAAAGAATGGCAACTGTGAGTAGTGCTGGGTGTTGGCTAGACTTGTTACAGTGATCCTTTCATAATATATAAAAATATAGAATCACTACACTATATACCAGAAACTAATATAATGTTATATAGATCAATTGAATGTCAATTAAAAAATAATAGCTACAGTTTAAAACTTACGTCCACAAAATGCCAGAAAAGAGTAAAAATGTAAGCCACATCAAACACCCCAGACAGGCACACACGTGCACACACACACACATACACACACATGCACGCACATACATGCACACACACATCCACGCACACACATGCACACACGCACACACATGTGCACACACATGTGCACACACATACACACACACACCAGGGATCGTCCACAAACTCACGTGCTCAGTGTTGCAGCCGGTGACCCTCATCCCAGCACACAGGGCGTGGGCTGCTCTCTCATTATTAAACACCCTGAACTGGACAAACCCTGCAACAAATTCCCCTGGAAAAGAAGAGACAGAGAAAGCACCAAGGATTCAAAGGATGAACTGGAAATATCTTCCCTTTGACCAGCCCAGGAATTCCCTAAATCAACAGGTCCGGTTACAGTCAATCTGTGGGCATAGAGCCCAGCACTTTTCGACCATGACTGCTACATCCTGACCTTGAAAAAGGCAAGAAGAGACCCTCCCTCCATCTGGGGCAAGAAGACCAAGGCTCAGGCTCACAAAAGCCACTTGTCTGTCTAAGGCTCATAGGAGAAATGGGAGTCCACTGAGAGATCAGCAAGAAGACCCCCAGAGGTCCAGCAGGAACAAGCAATGATCAGAAGTGGCCATCGGTTTCTGCTGGCACTCTGCTCACCCAATTACCATGACTTTAAAGTAAAATGACTCTTATTTTCCCACCAAAGACAAGTTCTGTGGCTTTATCATGCTAAAAAAAAGGTCTTCTTACAATAAGAGCTATCCATCATAACAAAAACAAATTTTTCTCACTACTTTGCAAGTTGTTCTCACCTGTGCACATTAATTAGCTTTTAACTATTATAAGATTCTTACAGTGACTCAGGAAACTCAAATCAGGGCTCTGTGACATCCTAGAGGGGTAGAATGGGGTGGCAGGTTCAAGGGGGAGGGGATATATGTATACCTATGGCTGATTCATGTTGATGTATGGCAGAAACCAACACAATATGGTATTGGTTTAAAATAAATAAATAAACTAAGGTGAAAGTAAATCAAAAATAAATAAACTAAGGGGGAAAAAGAATCAAACAGGGTTATTAGTTAAGAAGCCTGAGCTTATAGTTTTTTCATGATGGTGATAAATATTTTTGTGACATAACAAAAATCCATGTCACATTCCTAGAAAACAGCTTGGCATGTTGTACACATTTAATAAATGCTAACAATCATTAACTTCTCTTATTTACACTTTCCCCAAGAGTGCAGAGAAGGGTTGACGACTAGGCTTTGGAAGCAGATACTCACGCTGACCATATGGTGAGTAATAAGATGCAGTTTTCTCAGCATCACCAAAGTCATAGTCAACAGGAATGGCTGGGCCATTGTCGGTCCAGCAATTCCCTGCTCCGTACTTCACTGGGTATTTCTGCAGGGACCAAAATACAGATTGTGGCAGACAATAGAGATACTGCCATTCTGGGCAGTAGAGGATTTAATGCCCCCATGTGACGTTATTCAGGAAACAGTATGAATAATGCTGATGCATTTTCCCCCCTACCACCCATAGCTAGGACCCTAACCAGCCTCAAGACCCCTATCCTTTTCACTATCTAGCTACACCCAATCCTCTCCCCTAGGCTTCCTCCCCTTCCTGGCTCATAGTTCCTCTGAAAGAGGCAGCGCACTAGTTCACAGTGACCCAGAGATAGTAGAAAGCCAAGCAGAGGCACTTAGTGATATGCACAGAGCAGACTTACTCCCCATCCCAAACACTTGACTCTCTGTTCACCAAAGGTCGTGTCCCTAACCCCCAGCCAGTAGCCCCATGTACCTGGTAGAGTCCAAACAGATTATGTCCCAGTCTCCGGAAGAAGCCAGTGTTGGTGTGGTACCTCAGCAGGGAGCTGTTCCTCCAGTGCTGCAGGGGGGACTTGTTGGGCACATGCCAGATGCCCAAGTCCTGGGCCTGGATGTCATAGTAGCCAGGGTTCTGCAGAGGGACGCACGCTCAGCCTCACCGGCCAAAGACCCAGAGGAGCGGCCTTAGGTTGAACTGAGAGCTCTGGGCTGTCCCCATCTCCCACTCTCCCTTCCACATCCTCTGCTCCAGCCACACTCAGCTCCCACCCTTTCCCACCTGGGTGCTCAGTACCTTGTAGTCATCACTGGTGGCAGCCTCTGCAGACCCAAACGTGTTGTAATTGGCCCAGTTGCCATCCCCCTCTGGGTTGTCAGCCCTGTTGCCCTGCTGACTGGACCAGCGATCGCCCACAGTGCATTTTCCACGCATGTTGTTCTCATGCACACTGGCCACCAGGGTCCAGCCGCCACCCCCGGAGGTCATGTCACAGAAGGTCTGGTAGACGACACCATTCTCAGTGCGGAGGTGATACAGGCCATCTGCAGAGGGAACCAGTCAGAGACCCTCTGTCTGAGAGCAGGGAGTCCTTGTCAGGCACCATTACCAGAAAGAACTTGGGAAGTCAGAAACATATCCTGGAGGCTCCCACACATACCTACTTGTTGGAGGACAATTCTCTATGGGTCATCTAAGAGCAGGGACACTGACTGCCTTTGTTCCATGCTACCTTTTCAAACACATTGTAGAGCAAACATGCTAGGAGACAGAGATGGTATCTCCCTCCTTCTGACCACTCGAGGCCAGAAATCAGTGCTCAACCACATCTCAAGTCTACATCAGGATGTGGCCTCTGCAACTCAGAGCAAAGGGCGGGCATTGCACTACTCATTGAATGAGGTTCAGATTCCATAAGTACAGAGTTCCTGTCGAACAAGAGAGGAGTAAACTAATCTACAAAAGGCTCGTAGTTTCTTTACCAGCCCAATTTGTCATCTGCTTGAAAAACAAAATACATGTGCAAATGTCCCCTGGCCCTCTTAACATTAACCTGTTCAGATGGGAATCAATAAAAAGCACAATAAAAAGTGGATGCTTTGCCTACTGCTAGGGTTGTGAGTAACAAATTTCTGTGTCTCAGCCTCAGGAGGCTCAGGTTTTCTGCCTCCATCAATAAAGTTGTAGCAGGCTAACACTTTAACTTAAAAGGAGTAGAAAATCTTCATTGCAGCTCTGGTCACCACCGTAAGAGCCACCAGGAACATCACATTCTCCTTGTATTCTGAAGATCATGTCTCCTACAACTAGATAGGAATGAAAAGCCTCAAAATTCCCACTGGAAATCTCCTTGGCTGGAAGCTGGGAGTCAGAGCAGCAGACACTAGTGGACACACTCCTCTTGCTCTCCATGACTGGGATCTGTTTAACTGAAAAGTGGCTGAAAGGGGAAGACGCTGGGTCAGTTGATTACTTACCACCTGCTCTGCTGCAACTTGTTTTGATTTCCTTGCAGCTTCTAGGCAGGAAAGACAGGTAAGGGACGCAGGTTTCCTCCTCCCAGAACTTCTCAACAGAAGGAGTCGCTGCTAAACAATGTGTGGATAATTCTCATTAACAGTCTGGTGCCACTCACACCAGCCAACCTGATCATCAGCTCCCAGGCCCGGCCCACTTCACAGGTTCTTCATTGGGCTGTGAAGCCCCAGAGGTAAAGATCCTCTCTGCTAAAAATAGCTGACCTCCGTTTAGTACAGGCTTGACACTTGCATTCTTCTGTTCAACTAATTAAAAATGAAAGCTATCATAATGCCTACTAGGAGGAAGGGAATTGTGAGGATGAGGACTAGGGAAGGATGTTCCCTGGACACAGCCCTGACCACCCAGCTCCCTCTGGGAACCCCAAAGCCAAGGCCATAGGAGCAGGAGCAGACAGAAGGGAGCACAGTCTTCACCACGGCTCCTCTGAGCCCCCTCAACCACACAGAGGCATAGATCGGGGCCCCAGGACAGATCTTCAGATCGGACCTCAAGAGGGGCCAAAAATCAACACCCAAGTCACAGCTCATGTAGATGCAAAGTGTGGCTTGACTGCATCTCCGTGACTCCCCTCTGGGCCAGGACTTCAGCATCCAGCCCAGCTCCACTCCCTCTGCCCCACTGCACACCTGGGTGAGCTGATGAAACTGCTGCTCCTGACTTACCTGCATACCTCTCTCTAGTGGCCACAGGGAGGAACAGCAGGAGGAAGAATCTGACCCCAGTACTCTAAGAAAAGAGATGCACAAAGTCATTGGCAGATTCATCCTTCTCTCCCTTGTATCCTGGTTCTTTGAGCTTTCTGAGTTAGGAAACCTCAGATAGAAAGTGATGGGATTCTGGGCATTCTGGAACCTCCTGGAATAGCCCCCAACCCATCCAACACTACAAACAGAGACCATGGGCTCTGTTCTCTAAATCTCCCCATTCCTGAGACCAAGACCTGAGCAGGCATCATGGCTCCCCACACACTCGGATCTTGTCTCAGACTCAGAAACAACTTCCTGAGAGCATGGAGAACTCCCTCCTTCCTTCCTCACAGATGCCAGGAGCTGAGAGTTCCCAGCCAGGTGGAGACTCAGAGCTCCTGCCTCTACAGGGCCCTGCAATGGGTGAAGGGCTGAGCCTTTATGCAGGAAAAGGACCATGCGGGCCCTACCCAGCCCTGCCCACTTCGGGCTGCAGGCCCCTCCCTCAGGCGAGCTTCCGCTGTAGGGCCTCGCCCCGGCAATGAGAAGGAGTGAGTGACTGGCTGGCGAGGCAGGAGCAGCGCTCTTGGGCACGCAGGGGACACTCGCCATGAGCAGGGCGAGCCCTGCTGGGTCAGAGCACACACAGTGTTCCTTCCGTCCAGGCTCTCAGGATGGACGTTACAGTTCTTCCTCTTCTGGGTGCAGGTAAACAGGCCATGAGACCTGTTTGAGTCAAAAATGTAAGCAGAAAGGGTCACTTTCAGGCTGAAGGCTTTACCAGACAGGACACAACTTTACATCCTTCTTTTCTGAGCCTTAGAAAATAGCTTAAACGTGGGACACTGGTCTGGTCGTATGTTTATAGCTGATGAGATGACTTATCTTGGAGGTTGGAAGGATGGCATTCTGTGTTCTGTTTTAGGGGGAATGTTAAACGTACTGCCTGTGGTGTCTCAGGAGCTGTGAGATGTACAGACTGCACTGGGGCATTAAAGGAAGGCCTCAAGGAAACAGTGTCAGCACTGCGAGGCGGCTGACTTGGTTCTGCGTTACAAAGGGGAGGGTCTGGGAGAAAAGGTGGTCATCTTGCAAGGAGTGAAAGGAATAACTGCTTCTGGGTCTTCGACAGGCAAATGGTGTGGGAAAATTGTCCTTGTTAAATCATCTTCTTTCAGGACACATACACACACAAGCACTGTATATACATTAATATATACGTGTGTGTGTATCACTCCCAACATCTTTTTCTTCATCCCCCTCAGTCAAGAGCAAGTATTTACTTTTTGGTATCTCATGTGCGATATAGTAACTAGTGATAAAGACACAATCTAGCAGCTGAGGAAGTTGAGAAATATTGTTTCTACACTGTATATCAAACTTCTAAAATTTAACTAGTAAAGTTGAGGGAATAAAGCAATACCTTTTTAACTACATTTAGATTGAGTGTGTTTCCAGATGCTTATTTGTGTGCTGACATTCTGAAACACAGAGCTTTTAAATCCCAAAATCCCAATATTTTGGGTATAATAAACTTATTTCAGTGTTTTTCAAAAATATGAAATCTGAATTTGTTCATCTTAATATATAACGAGAGGAACAATTTGCATTAAAATTTCCAATTGAATAAAACTATGCTCCTTTTTAAAAAATGTCACCACACTCTTTGCTCACTTCAAACCCCATATTGGTTTTACACTAGTAAGTACACTAGCATTTCAATCCTACAGAATATCACAGTGTACTAGAGTACTGAAACATTGTTTTATAGTTACAACATCCTTGTGGGAGACCCAGATTTTAGACCTAGTAATGGTCTATTCTAGCAACTTTTTAAAATTCTTACTCCTATACATCTGAGAACTCTTTTTTAATGTTACTTCAGACTTTAACTTTAATGTTATGGATTTATTGAGAAGTTCATTTCCTTGACATCCTCAATATGGAAAATGTTAGCTTAGCAAACAAAGGAAACAATCAACATTTTCTTAAGAATTGCCATAATAGACAAATAAATATTTGAAGTGCAATACAGTTAAATAGTACAAGCTTGTCTCAAAATTATAAAAGTACTTATGAGGAAGTAGTTGAGCTTGTCACCGAAAAGGGAAGTAAATATTTGTTCTCACAGAGCTCACTGACTCTAGAGTATGAATAATGTCACATTTTTTATCATGAGAGGGATTTGTACTAAATCAAAGTTTCACAAATTGCCTTCTGAAGATTGGGGCAGATCAATACAATTTCTAGTGGTTGACATACAACATAAAAAATATAAGAACAGAAATATGGATTTTCTATGGAACAAGATATATTCAAGCTAAAAAACTACATCTACTCTGTGATTACAGCCTTTCTATTTTGGTGTTGTTAAAGTACCTTTCATTTAAAATGGTATTGGTAACAGATGTTCTGTTTTTGCTTTTTAATCTTTAATGGGATTTTTTTTAATTTTGTAACTTTTTTGCATTCCCCATAGAAGTATATGAACTTCGTGACAAGCTCTAAGTCAATGATTCTGTGTTTAGCCTAGTATAGGCCTGAGAAAACCTAAGTCCTCAACTCCATGGGGCAAAATACTTGGTTAGAGGTAGCACTGGGCTTTTCCCCTAAAGGACTCAGCAGCAATCCGCAGGGACTTTATAAAACAAGCAAAGGATCCCGACATAGCAGGGAATTCTTCATCCCAAGAAGCTCATGAAATGAGGGACAAATAAGGGAAAGCTCCTCCACCCTTTGGAAAGAGAATTCAGGGGCTGTTCTGGCTTGATGATTAAATCTCCCACCCTTTTGGGTTGTATGCCTATGGTAGAACTATGTCTCCTTTCAATTATGTCCATCTTTGCTTTATATATTTTAAAGGTATTTTATTAGTTGCATAAATGTTTATAATTGCTGTATCTTTTTGCTGTCCAGAACACTTTTAAAGTTATAATGTCCTTTGTTTCTTGCAACTACTTTTTTTTTTTAAAGTCTATTTTGTCTGATACTAGTATACCAACTCTGGTCTCTTTTAATATTTGCATGGAATATCTTTTTCTTTCCCTTTCATTCACTTTCAATCTATTTGCATCTTCAGATCTAAAATGAGTCTCTTGGAGATTTCCTAGAGTTGGAACAAGACTTTTTTAACTTTGGCTGTGCTGGGTCTTGGTTGCTGTGCATGGGCTTTCTCTAGTTGTGGTGAGAGAGGGCTACTCAAGGGATGTGGTGCATGAGCTTCTCGTTGTGGTGGCTTCTCTGGTTTGCGGCTTGGGCTCTAGGCACAGGGTCTTCAGTAGTTGTGGTGAACAGGGCTACTTGCTCCATGGCACGTGGGATCTTTCCAGGCCACAGAACAAACCATGTCGCCTGCATTGGTAGGCATATTAACCACTAGACAACCAGGGAAATCCTGATCAAGATTTTTTAATCCATTCTGCCATCTCTGTCTTTATATTGGAGAATTTAATTCATTTTAGTTTTAAGTAATTACTGATAAGTGGGAATTTACTTCTGTCCTTTTGCTTTGTTTTCTCTATGCCTTATAAATTTTCCTTTCTCCATTGTTGTATGGCAGAAACCAATGCAACATAGTTAAGCAATTACCCTACAATTAAAAATATGTAAAAAATTTTCCTTTCTCATAGTCTGCCTTACTGGCTTCTTTTGTGTTTAGCTGATAATTTTTTGTAGTGAAACTTTTAAACACTTTTCTCATTTTCTTTTGTGTATATTCTATAGTAGTTTATCTGTGCTTAACATAGAGGTTACATGTAACCTACTAAAATTATAACACCATATTTGAATTTTAACAGTTTAACTGCAATATCACACAAAAACTCTGTTTCCTTATAGCTCTAGTCCCACCTCTTTCTGTTGCTGATGTCAAAAAATTACATCTTTATATATTGTGTATCCAGAAATATAAACTGTTTTTACTGTGTTAATCTCTTAGATTGTAGGGAAAACTTGTACTCACAGAGTTTAAATAATGTGCTTACTTGTATGTCTCTCCCTGCCATTCCCTTGGCTTCACCCTCCATTCCACTGTACTCACAGCTCAATGAACATATCTTCGTTCTCTTTTAATCCATTTCAGAGTTTATCACAATTCATAGCACAGGAATTCTTCAGCAAAATTGTCCCCAAAATGCCTTTTTAATAAGTAAGTAAAACTGAACAGATGCAGATTTTTCAAAACTCGCAAGAATGTGATGCTGTTGTTTGGTCACTAAGTCTGAACTCATGGACATTTGCAACCCTATGGACTTCACTATCCTTCACTATCTCTCAGAGTTAGAGCAAACTCATGCCCATTGAGTCAATAATGCCATCCAACCATCTCATTTTCTGTTGCCCCCTTCTCCTCCTGCCTTCAATCTTTCCCACCATCAATATCATTTCCAACGAGTTGGTGTTTTGCATCAGGTGGCCGAAGTATTGGAGCTTCAGCATCAGTCCTTCCAATGAATATTCAAGATTGATTTCCTTTAAGATTGACTGGTTTGATCTCTTTGCAATCCTAGGGACTCTCAAAAGTCTTCTCCAGCACCACAGTTTGAAAGCATCAGTTCTTGGGGCTCAGCCTTTTGGGGAGACTTCCCTGGTGGCTCAGACAGTAAAGAATTTGCCTGCAATGCAGGAGACCTGGGTTTGATCCCTAGGTTGGGAAGATCCCCTGGAGAAGGGAATGGTAACTCACTCCAGTATTCTTGCCTGGAGAATTCCATGGACCGAGGAGCCTGGCAAGCTGGGGTTGCAAAGAGTCAGACATGACTGAGCAACTAACACGTTCACTTTTTTCAGCATTCTTTATGGTCCAACTCTCACATCTGTACATGACTACTGGAAAAAAACATAGCTTTGACTATACAGACTTTTGACAGCTAAGTGATCTCTCTGCTTTTTAATACACTGTCTAGGTTTGTCATAGTTTTTCTTCCAAGGAGCAAGCATTATTTAATTTTATGACTGCAGTCACTATCAGCAGTGATTTTGGGACCCAAGAAAACAAAATCTTCCAATGTTTACATTTCTTCCCTATCTATTTGCCATGAAGTGATGGGACCATGTGGTATGATCTTAGTTTTTTGAATGTTGAGTTTTAAGCTAGGTTTTTCACACTCCTCTTTACCCTCATCAAGAAGCTATTTAGAATCCAAGGACGACTGTCCACAAGATCTGCTGAGTCAGAGATCTCCATTGTGTTCTTGTGCACTGGCTTTTGGAACTCAAATAAAGGTCCTTTCATTTTGGGTGAAGTTCCTCTTGGTAGATTGGACCTAGGCTGGTGTTTGGAGAGAGATCAAGCCCTGAGCCTTTGGAGTGGAAGCATTGACTCCAAGACCATAGACAACCAGAGAACTAACCCTAGGAAGTATCAAATAGTGAGAACTCACACAAAGGAAACCATTTGAAAACAAGACCCAGCATCACCCAACCACCAGTACCACCCTGTGCAGGATGCCTCATCTAAACAACAAACAAAATAAAAATACAAACCAAATCATCAGCAGACAGGATGACCACCTCACTCAGCCTTGGCCATCAGAGAAAAAACAAACAATTAAAAAAAAAAGAAGAACAAATCTCACCCTATAGGAAGCTTGCACAAACCACTGGACCAAACTTAGGAGGGCAGAAATCAAAAGGAAGAAATATTTCTACCTTGAAGACTGGGAAAAGGAGACCTCAAACACAATAAGTTAAAAAATAATTTTTTAAAAAGGCAGAGAAATACTACACAAACGAAGGAACAAACTAGAAACACAGAAGTCCAAATATATGAAGAGGAAATAGGCAAACTACCTGAAAAAGAATTCAGAATAATGATAGTAAGGATGACCTAAAACCTTGAAAAAAAAATGGAGAAAATGCAAGAATCAATTCACAAAGACCTAGAAGAATTAAAAAATAAGCCTACAGAGACAAACAGCATAATTACTGAAATTAAAAATACTCTAGAAAGAATCAACAGCAGAATATCTGAAGCAGAAGAACAAATCAGTGAGCTGGAAGATAAAATGATGGAAATAACTTCTGAAGAGCAGAATTAAGTAAAAAGAATGAAAAGAACTGAGGACAGTCTCAGAGACCTCTGGGACAATATCAAATGTACCAATATTTGAATTATAGGGGTCCCAGAAGAAGAGAAAAAGAAAGGGTGTGAGAAAATTTTTGAAGAGATTATAGTTGAAAGTTTCCCCAACATGGAAAAAGAAATAGTCAATCAAGTCCAAGAGCACAAAGATTCCCACACAGGATAAACGCAAGGACAAACATGCCAAGACACATACTAATCAAACTAAAAAAAACTAAACACAAAGAAAGAACATTAAAAGCAGAAAGGGAGAAGCAACAAGCGACATACAAGGGAAACCCCACAGGCACAACAGCTAATCTTTCTGCAGAAACTCTGCAGGCCAGAAGGGAATGGCAGGATATATTTAAAGTATTGAACAGGGAAATCTACAACCAAGATTACAGTACCCGGCAAGGATCTCATTCAAAATTGATGGAGAAATAAAAAATTTTCAGATAAGCAGAGTTAAGAAAATTCAGTACCACCAAACCAGCTTTACAACAAATGTTAAATGGACTTATGTAGTCAAGAAATAAAAGAGAAGAAAAGAGATCTACAAAATCAACCCCAAACAATTAAGAAAATAGCAATAGGAACATATATATCAATAATTACTTTAAATGTAAATAGATTAAATGCTCCAACCAAAAGACTCAGACTGGTTGAATGGATATAAAAGCAAGACCCATATATATGCTGTCTACAAGAAACCCACTTCAGACCTCAAGACACATATAGACTTAAAGTGAGAGTATGGAAAAATATATTCCATGCAAATGGGAAGCAAAATAAAGCTGGAGTAGCAATCCACATATCAGACAAAATAGACCTTAAAATAAAGAAGATTACAAGAGATAAGGGAGGACACTACATAATGATCAAGGGATCAATCCAAGAGGAAGA
Source organism: Muntiacus reevesi (assembly GCF_963930625.1). NCBI lineage: Eukaryota > Metazoa > Chordata > Mammalia > Artiodactyla > Cervidae > Muntiacus > Muntiacus reevesi. Next base: position 71,636,181 of record NC_089249.1, on the reverse strand, counting down.
CATAACAATTGTAAATATCTATGCACCCAACATAGGAGCACCTCAATACATAAGACAAACACTAACAGACATATAAGGAAAAATTGATAGTAACACAATAATAGTAGGAGATGCTAACACCCCACTCACACCAATGGGTGGATCATCAAAACAGAAAATTAATAAGGAAACACAAATTTTAAATGATACATTAGATGAGATGGATCTCGTTGATATCTTCAGGACATTCCATCCAAATGCACAAGAATAAACCTTCTTCTCAAGTGCGCATGGAACATTCTCCAGGATAGACCATAAATCAAACCTCAGTAAATTTAAGAAAATTAAAATTCTATCAAGCATCTTCTCTGATAACAATGCTATGAGACTAGGTATCAATGAAAAGGAAAAAAACTGTAAGAAACACAAACACATGGAGATTAAATAACACGTTTTTAAATAACCAACAGGTTACTGAAAAAAATCAAAAGGGAAATCAAAAATTTTCTAGAAACAAATGACAATGAAAACACGACAACTCAAAACCTATGGGATGCAGCAAAAGCAGTTCTAAGATGAAAGTTTATAGCAATACAATCCTACCTCAAGAAACAAGAAAAACATCAACTAGACAACCTAACTTTACATCTAAAACAACTGGAAAAAGAAGAAAATAACCCCAAAATTAGGAGAAGGAAAGAAGTCGTAAAGATCCGAGCAGAAATAAATGAAAAAGAAATGAAAGAAACAATAGTAAATATTAATAAAACTAAAAGCTGGTTCTTTGAGAAGATAAACAAAATTGACAAACTTTTATCCACTCATCAAGAAAAAAAGAAGAATCAAATCAACAAATTAGAAATGAAAAAGGAAAGGTTACAACAGATTATGCAGAAATACAAAGGATTATAAGAGACTATTATGAACAACTATATGGCAATAAAATGGATAACCTGGAAGAAATTGACAGATTCTTAGGAAAGTTCAATCTTCCAAGACTGAATCAGGAAGTAGAAATTATGAACAACCCAATTACAAGCACTGAAATTGAAACTGTGATCAAAAATCTCCCAAAAAACAAAAGCCCAAGACCAAATGGCTTCACAGAGAATTTTATCAAACATTTAGAGAAAAGCTAATGCCTATCCTTCTAAAACTCTTTCAAAAAATTGCAGAGGAAGGAACACTTCCAAACTCATCCTACAAGGCCACCATCAACCTGATACCAAAACCAGACAAAGACAACACAAAAAAAGAAAACTACAGGCAAATATCACCGATGAACATACATGCAAAAATTCTCAATAAAATTTAGCAAATAGAATTCAGCAAAACATCAAAAAACTCATACACCATTATCAAGTTGGGTTTATTTCAGGGATGCAAGAATTCTTCAATAAATGCAAATCAATCAATGTGATACATTATATTAACAAATTGAAGGACAAAAACCATATGATAACCTCAAAGGATGCAGAAGAAGCCTTTGACAAAAGTCAGCACTCATTTATGATTAAAACTCCTCAAAAAATGGGCATAGAAGGATCCTACCTCAATATAGTAAAGGTCATATATGACAAGCCTACAGAAAATATTATTCTCAATGGTGAAAAACTGAAAGCATTCCCTCTAAGATCAGGAGCAAGACAAGGGTGTCCACTTTCATCACTACTATTCAACATAGTTTTGGAAGTTCTAGCTACAGAAATCAGAGAAGAAAAAGAAATAAAAGGAATCCAGATTGGAAATGAAGAAGTAAAGCTCATACTGTTTGCAGATGACATGATACTGTACATAAAAACCCTAAAGATGGTATCAGAAAATTACTAGAGCTAATCACTGAATTTAGCAAAGTTACAGGATACAAAATCAATGCACAGAAATAATTTGCATTTCTACACACTAACAAAGAAAAATTATAAAGAGAAATTAAGGAATCAATCCCATTCACCATTGCAATAAAAAGAATTAAATATCTAGGAATAAACTTACCTAAGGATATAAAACAACTGCACACAGAAAATTATAAGAAACTAATGAAAGAAATCAAAGATGACATAAACAGATGGAGAGATATTCCATGTTCCTGGGTAAGAAGAATCAATATTGTGAAAATGACATACTACCAAATGCAATCTACAGATTCAGTACAATCCCTATCAAATTACCAATACCATTTTCACAGAACTAGAACAAAAAATCTCACAATTCATATCGAAAAACAAAAAACTCCTAATAGCCAAAGCAATCTTGAGAAAGAAGAATGCAGCTGGAGGAATCATCCTTCCTGATTTCAGATTGTACTACAAAGCTACAGTCATCAAGACAGTATGGTAACTGGCACAAAAACAGAAATATAGTCCAATCAAACAAGATAGAAAGCCCAGAAATAAACCCATGCACTTATGGGTAACTTATTTTTGACAAAGGCGGCAAGAATATTTAATGGGGCAAAGATAGTCTCTTCAATAAATGGTGCTGGGAAAACTGGACAGCTACATATAAAAGGATGAAATTAAAACACCTCTTAACACCATACACAAAGACAAACTCAAAATGGATTAAAGACCTAAATGTAAGACCAGAAACTGTAAAACTATTGGAGGAAAACATAGGCAGAACACTCAATGACATAAATCAAAGCAAAATTCTCTATGACCCACCTCCTAGAGTAATGGAAATAAAAACAAAAGTAAACAAGTGGGACTTGATTAAACATAAAAACTCTTGCACAGCAAAAGAAACTATAAGCAAGGTGAAAGACAACCCTCAGAATAGCACATGAAACAACTGACAAAGGATTAATTTCCAAAATATACAACTCAATACCAGAAAAACAAACAGCCTAATCTAAAAGTGGGGAGAAGACTTAAACAGACATTTCTCCAAAGACATACAGATGGCTAACAAACACATGAAAAGATGCTCAATATCACTCGTTATTAGAGAAATGCAAATCAAAACTACAATGAGATATCACCTCACACCTGTCAGAATGGCCATCATCAAAAAGTCTACAAACAGTAAATGCTGGGGAGGATGTGGAGAAAAGGGAACACTCTGGCACTGTTGGTGGGAATGTAAATTAATACAGCCACTATGGAAGACAGTATGGAGATTCTTTTTTAAAAAAATTAGGAATAAAACCACCATATGACCCAGCAATCCCACTCCTAGGAATATACCCTGAGGAAACCAAAATTGAAAAAGACACATGTATCCCATTGTTCATTGCAGCACTATTTACAATAGCTAGAACATAGAAGCAACCTAGATGTCCATTGACAGATGAATGGATAAAGAGGCAGTGGTACATATACACAATGGAGTATTACTTGGCCATAAAAAGGAATACATTTGAGTCAGTTCTGATGAGGTGGATGAACCTGGAACCTACTATACAGAGTGAAGTGAATCAGAAAGAGAAAGATAAATATCTTATTCCAACACATATATATAGAATCTAGAAAAATGGTACTGAAAAATTTATTTTCAGGGCAGCAATGGAGAAACAGACATAGAGAACAGACTTATGGATATGGGGAGAGGGGAGAGAGGGTGAGATGTATGGAAAGTGTAACATGGAAACTTATATTACCATATGTAAAATAGATAGCTGAAAGGAATTTGCTGTATGTCTCAGGAAACTCAAACAGTGGCTCTGTATCAATCTAGAGGGGTGGGTGGGGCAGGAGATGTGAGGGAGGTTCAAAAGGGAGGGAATATATGTATACCTATGGCTGATTCATGTTTAGGTTTGACAGAAAGCAACAAAATTCTGTAAAGCAATTATCCTTCAATAAAAAAATAAAAAGAAAAGGAAAAAAAAGAAGCTATTTAATCCCTCTTTGCTTTCTGCCAATAAAGGTGGTATCATCTGCATATCTGAGGTTATTGATATTTCTCCCAGCAATTTTGATTCCAGCTTGAGCTTCACCCAGCCTGGCACCTCGCATGATGTATTCTGCATATAAGTTAAATAAGCAGGGTGACAATACACAGCCTTAAAGTACTGCTCTCCCAATTTTGACCAATTCCATTTTTTCATATCCAGTTTTAATTGTTGCTTCTTGTCCTGCATACAGGTTTCTCAGGAGGCATGTAAGGTGGTCCAGTATTCCTATTTCTTTAAGAATTTTCCACAATTTGTCGTGATCCACACAGTGAATGGCCTTAGCATAATCAATGAAACAGGAATAGATGTTTTCTAGAATTCCCTTGCTTTTTCTATGAGCCAACAGATTTGGCCTTTTGATTTCTGGTTCCTCTACCTTTCCTAAATCCACCCTGTACAACTAGAAGTTATCAGTTCACATACTGTTCCTCAAGAGTGGCTTGAAGGATTTTGAGCATTACCTTGTTAGCATGTGAAATAAGTACCACTGTATGGTAGTTTGAACATTCTGTGCCATTGCCCTTATTTAGGATTAGAATGAAAACTGACCATTTCCAGTCCTGTGGCCAGTGCTGAGTTTTCCAATTTTGCTGACATATTGAGTGCAGCACATTAACACCATTATCTTTTAGGATTTGAAACAGTTCAGCTGGAATTCCATCACTTCCTAGTTTTGTTTGCAGTAATGCTTCCTAAGGCCCCCTTGACTTCACACTCCAGGATGTCTGGCTCTGGGTGAGTGACCACATCATCATGGTTATTCCAGTCATTAAGAACTTTTTTGTACAGTTCTGTGTATTCTTGCCACTTCTTAATCTCTTCTGCCTCTGTTAGGTCCATTAACATTTCTATCCTTTGCTGTGCCTATCTTTGCATGAAATATTCCCTTGGTATCTCTAGTATTCTTGATGAGATCTCTAGTCTTTCCCATGCTACTGTTTTCTTTATTTCTTTGCATTGTTCACTTAAGAAGGCTTTCTTATCTCTCCTTGCTATTCTTTGGAACTCTGCATTCAAACAGGTATATCTTTACCTTTCTCTTTTCTCCTTTGCCTTTTGCTTCTTTTCTTTTCTCAGCTATTTGTAAGGCCTCCTCAGACAGCCATTTTGCTTTCTTGTATTTCTTTTTCTTTGGGATGGTTTTAGTCACCACCTCCTATGTAATGTTACAGACCTTCATCCATAGTTCTTCAGATACTCTATCTATCAGATCTAATCCCTTGAAACTATTTGTCACTTCCACTCTGTAATCATAGGGATTTGATTTAGCTCATACCTGAATGGCCTAGTGGTTTTCCCTACTTTCTTCAATTTAGGTCTGAGTTTTGCAATAAGAAGCTCATGATCTGAGTCACAGTCACCTCCAGGTCTTGTTTTTGCTGACTCTATAGAGCTTCTCCATCTTTGGCTGCAAAGAATACAATCACTCTGATTTCAGTTTTGACCATCTGGTGAAGTCCATGTTTAGTAGTCGTCTCTGTGTTGTTGGAAGAGGGTATTTGCAATGACCAGTGTGTTCTCTTGACAAAACTCTGTTAGTTTTTGCCTTGCTTCATTTTGTACTCCACAGTCAAACTTGCCTGTTATTTCAAGTACCTTCCTTTTGACTTCCTATTTTGCATTCCAGTCCCCTCTGATGAAAAAGACATTTTTTTTTTTTTTTTTTGGTGTTAGATCTAGAAAGTCTCATAGGTCCTCATAGAACTGGTCAACTTCAACTTCTTTGGCATTAGTCGTTGGAACATAGACTTGGATTACTGTTATGTTGAATGGTTTACCTTGGAAACAAACCGAGATCATTCTGCCATTTTTGAGACTGCATCCAAGAACTGCTTTTCAGACTCTTTTGTTGACTATGAGGGCTACTCCATTTCTTTTAAGGGATTCTAGCCCACAGTAGCAGATATAATGGTGATCTCAATTAAATTCATCCATTCCCATCCATTTCAGTTCACTGATTCCTAAAATCTCAATGTTCACTCTTGCCATCTCCTGTTTGACCACATCCAATTTACATTGATTCATGGACCTGATATTCCAGATTCCTATGCAAGATCACTCTTTACAGCATTGGATTTTGTTTTCATCCCCAGGCAACTTGACGTCATTTCCGCTTTGGGTCTTCTTCCTGTGTCTTATCTTTTTGCCTTTTCATACGGTTTATGGAGTTCTCAATGTTAGAATACTGAAGTGGTTTGCCATTTCCTTCTCCAGTGTACTCTCCACCATGACCTGTCCGTCTTGGGTGGCCCTGCATGGTGTGGCTCATAGTTTCATAGAGTTATGCAAGACTATGATCCATTTGATCATTTTGGCTAGTTTTCTGAATAATATCTATTAATAAGTATCCAGCAGTTATCATAAGTCAGACACTCTGTTAAGGGCTGTAATGATATTTCACTTAAATTTATAAAAACAACATGTGAGGACTTGACTATTGTTATCTGTAATTCACTATTACCTGTATGACCTGCATTCACCTGACGAGACTGAGACTCTGATGAATGAGTAAATGTCCTAGAGTCAAGGGAGCCTTGATTTGAACTAAATACAGACACGAAAAATTTTTAATGCATTGTCCACCTGAAACTTTCGGCCAATTTTTATTTATACCAGTGGAGAACTAGAGGACCCGTTTCTTTCTCTTTTTTTTTAGAGGTATAATTGACATAATATATTTTATTAGTTTTAGCTGTACAAATAGTCATTCGACATTTATGTACACTGAACAGTGACCTCCACAATAAATCTAGTTACCATCTGTTACCTTATGATAAATACAATATTTGTGGAATATATTCCCTATATTGTATATTACATCCCCATGGCTTACGTTTTTTATAAACTGGATATTTATACTTCTTGATCTTCTTTACTCATTTCACTCACCAACCCCACTCCTCCTCTGGCAGCAACCAGTCTCTCCTTAAAGAGTCAATTCTTATTAATTTTGTTTTCTTTTTGCCACACTGTATATCTTGAGGGCTCTTAGTTCCCCAACCAGGAACGGAACTCATGCCTCCTGCAGTGGAAGCATGGAGTTCTAACCATTGAACCACCAGGGAATTCCCAAGAGTTCATTTCTTGAATCCCTTGCCAAGGATTATATTTGGCTGCAAAGAATAGAAAAACCTATCATATCAGTAGGTTATTTATCACAAAACAAAATTCCAGGAGTAGGCAATGAAGGAGAGATGTAAGAGGGTACATCAAGAGGGTACTTGAGGGGTTTCCCTGGTGGTTCCGTGGTAAAGAGTCCACGTGTCAGTGCAGGAGACACAGGTTTGATCCCTGGTCTGGGAAGAGCTCACGTGCCACGGAGCAACTATGCCCATGTGCCGCAACTACTGAGTCCTTGCACCCTAGTGACTGCTTTGCAACAAGAGAAGTCACTGCAATGAGAAACCCTCACACAGCAACTAGAGAGTAGCCCCTGCTCACCACAAACAGAGAAAAGTCCAAGCAGCAACGAAGATCCAGCACAACCAAAATTAAATAAATACATATAAAAGATGAGGGCACTTAACTTCTTTGATGTTCCTGTTTCACCTTCCTTTGTATATAATTTTTTTTCAGTCTCATGATCACAGAATGACTATTGTCTTTCCAATCATTCTATCTGTAGTTCAGGGATACAGAAGAAAAAAAAATGGACAAAGAGCAGTTAGACATTTTCACTAGCACTTGTATCATGTTTTACTATAGATACTAAGATGGCTGAGGATTTTAATATTTTGTACGGACATTAGAAGAAATAAGGGGAAAAACAGATTGGAATGATGAGCTGAGTTCAGTAGTATAATTGTGATTTATGATGTTTTTGTCAATTTGATTTTTTAAGCAAATCTGTCAGCTATATTTCTTTGATTATTAATAAAGTTGAACAATGGTGATTTTGTGGAATCTTGATGTTCATTGTACTAAACCTAGAAGACAATTTAGAAATAATGGTCATCACTTTCACCTCCCTGGCCATGCCATATAGCTTCCAGGATCTTAGTTCCCTAAGCCAAGCCTTCAGCAGTGAAATCTTGGCGTCCTAACCACTGGACCACCAGGAAATTCCCAATTTTTAGCAATCGTTAAATATAAAAAACCATGTTCAGCTCATTGGCCATACAAAACCAGGCCATAGGCAATGGTTTGTTTTTTATTTTAACAAAAATAAAGCATTAGTGTTATTTGCCTCTGTTTTCAAACTTGACCCCTCTTGGAATTTATCACATAACTTGACATCAGTAAAATCTCAGTATAATACTATCAAATCAATGAATCTGAAGTCTGTTTGTAAGTTGGTCCTCTACCTCCCCAGACTAGTTATCCCACTTGGGCCCTCTTGATTGCAAAAAATAATTTTATGTTCTTTTGTCCTGAATATATCCTCCATAAATAATATTTCCATGATGTAGTATGAGAATTGCAAAATTCCCAGGAGGCACCCACACCTGCAGAAGTGGACCATTCCTGCTGGAAGTCATATGACTTTGTGTCTAATGGCTTATGGGCTTGGAAGGGGAGGAAAGGGCCCGGGATCTGGGGATGCCACCACAGCCCAAGATGTCACACAGTGTCCCTGTTTCCAGCTGGTCCTTTAGTTTTTAAAGGCAATGCCTTCCCACACTATAAATTATCATGGTGGTGTCCTCCAAAATTTCAAGATATTTCTCTGGCAATATAACAAAATTCTCAACAGAGCTAACTTCATAGAGCTATGCCGCAGTATAAAATGTGTCTAAAAACTAATGTGAAAACAGCTGTATAAAAATGTCAAAAAACATTAAAGCATACAAATAAGTTTCAATTATATTTATTAGTAAATATGTTTTCAGTATCACCCCAGTATTATTGACTTATTTATTATTTATTTTATCTGTGATTAAAAACTGGGAAATAAGAATTGTTCTACTAAATTGCAAAATGTGCCCTGGAAATTCAAGAAACAGAACTCATTCCATTTCCCCTAAAACAAGAATCACCGTGAGAGAGACAAGATGGTGGGAAAGTAGGTGGACATGGAGTACATCTCTCTCCACAGATGCATCAGGAAGACACCTTCAGACACAGATCTTGCAGAACACCTGCTGAGAATGGGCAGGAGTACTTGACAACCAGAAAAGAAAATACAGAACCACGCAGAACTCAGCAGGATGAAGGAAGGAGGGGAAAAAGAGGCGGGTGAGCCAGACTGGACCTGCACCTGGTGAGGGGGGCCAGGTGGGGGGCTACTGAAAGCAGGGGTCAGGTCCCCACATCGGGGCAATTGTTTGGGACAGACAAGAAGCATATGAGACTGTTGGAGAGGGCAGAGGCTGCTCTGTGACAGGCTGAATGGAATGAGAATCATGCGGACAATTCTTGCTGCAGCCCTTCCTACTCGGGACAGGGACACAAGTCTGCTAGAAAGCTTGGCGGATGGGAGTTGGAGCATAGGGATTGGAGAGCAATCCCAGGGAGAGGCCTGCTGTTGACTGCGGGGGAGCCAGACTGAGGGGATGTGAGGGAGGAGATTGCAGTGGGAAATGCCAGTGGAGGAAAGCAAGGCAGCCGTGGAGGCAAGGAATTAATGCTGAGTCACATGCAGGAGGTGAAGCCATCACTGTTCCCTCTCTCTCCCCACATGCCAGACTGGCAGCTAAACAATAGAAAACGACCCCCAGAGAGGCTGGCCCTTAGTGCCTAACTCACCGAGCCACAGAGAAGGACCAGCCAAATAAGCCCTTTGAATGCCAGCTGCCAGAGGCTAGAAAAAGACTCTAATAATGCCACAGCCCCTAAGCTGAGGCAGCCGGTGTCCCTGTCCACTTGATTCTACCAGGGTCCCCAAGACCCAAGCAGTTGAGACACTTCCACACTCAATCCTCACGGGGGCAGAGCTGCCAGAGGCTGGGAAAAAGCCTAATAGTGCCTATCTCCTGCAACAATAGCTGCTGGCACTCCTGTGTAGTGGCATTGCCAGGGTCCCAGTAATCCAAGCAACCATGCCACCTCCACACTCAATCTCCACCGGGACTGAGCTGCCAGAGTCTAGGAAAAACCCTAAGAGCACCGTATCTCCCACTTCTCTAGCCACCGGCTTCCCTGCCTACCTGATGCTGCAAAGGTGCCTGCAATCCAAGCAGCTGCAGCACTCCACACCTAATCCTCACTCTGGCAGACCCAGGTCCTCCAGGGCAGCCTCAGGAGCAAATCCCTGTGGACAACCCACATGCAGGGGTAGAGATAAAACCACAGTTGAAACCCAGGGGCAGTGTGGCTAAGGAAGAGAACCAAAAGCCTTCTCACCAGCTATACAAGTTGCAGATCAAATCCACACAATCGACTAGGCAGAACCTGTGTCTATGGAATATATAAAAGGACAATAGGATTCCCACAAAAGAAAATGCTCTAGTTCTGGCAGCTGTGGACATTGGAGGCAAGAAGATGCAGGAGTGGGTCCAAATTAGAGTCTGAGCTGCCCCTATAGCAGGTTCAAAGACCAGCCCGGTACTGGACGGCATCCCAGGGAGGTGCAGTGGGCTGTGACTCACAGTGAGGGAAAGGACGCTGAGAGCTAAGATCCGACAAAAACACATTATTCTTACATATTGACTTGCTCTACAATTGGTTCTGGAATTTTTTTCTTCCTCTGTTTTGCTTGTTTTGTTTTTCCTCTGTTGCTGTTGTTGTTGATTTTAATAGTACTAATAACTCTGTTTAAGCTTTTGAGAAATTTCTTTTAATCACACTTTTTAATTCTTTTGTATACTGCTACCTCTAAAGTGGCCTTTAGTGATTCTCTGGGGTTATTTCTTTTTTTTAATTATTTTTATTTATTATTATTATTGATTTATTATTTTTAAGATTTTTTCTTTTGTTTGTTTTCTTAATGCTCTTTTCTTGCTGTAGTTATTCCTTAATATGCATAATCTTCTTTATATACTTCTATTTAACTTTGCTTTTCTAATTCTTCCTCTCTGTTCTTCCTTTTCTTTCTTTCATCATGTTAGTTTTGTCTTCTTTGCTTTATTCCCCAGTTGGCACCTTGCTTTGGTTTTGCTTTCGGTTTGTACTTCAGATAGTTTTGTTTTTAACTGGTTGATATTTTTGGTTCCCTTTGCTCGTTAGTCAATCTCTTGTAAGTTCTTTTCTTTAAACTGTTTTGGTATATGTGTGTGTTTATATTCCATTATTCTTGTTATTATTGCCTGATTTTGTATTCACCATTTGTCTGGGGCTCATTTTTTGTTTCTTGTTTTGTCATTTTTGTATGTTTGCTTTAATCCCCTTTAATGCCATAACAAATGACTTGTGGAGTCTCAGTTTCCCAGACAGAGATGGAGCCTTTGGAGTGGGAGTGATGAGTCCAACCCCATAAAGTACCAGAGATTCCTAACCTAGAGAGCATAATTAGTGAGGACTCCCATGACGGCCAACACCTGATTACAAGACCAGCGTCACCCTAATACTGGCGGCACACAGAGCAGGATGCCTCACCCAAACAACAAGTAAGACCATTCCCCGAGAGGACACATATCCCCACTAAAAGATTGCATGATCCACCCCCGCCCTAGCTTCAGGAAATTTCACTGATGGCCTCCAGATCGCTATCTCTGGTCCAGATGTTTCTTGGGCTGAATCTAGAAATCCAACAGCCACCTGGATATCGTCAAGGAAGCTCAACTCCACACATGACCAAAACAGTTAGCTCTATCCCTAGCTGATCCCAAACCAGTTCATTGTCTAGACATCCAAACTCTCAGTCACCCAAATGAAAATCAAGTGGTGATTCTAAATTTCTTCCCTTCCCATCTTCCCTGTGCCACTGTTCATAAATTTAAAATCTTTGAATTCATCAAATCCCACCATTCCTCTTCATGGCTCAAGCCTTCATGTGGTTTACTGAATCTATTCATTACTGACCTCCTTGTCCTTGGTCTCTGTCCCTGAGACCTGTCACCATTGTGATACCAGCATGATCTTTGTAGAAACAAACAAACAAAAAAAAAAAAACAGGTCAATCTTCACTTTAAAATCCTTTAATACTCACATCAATACAGCACAAGGCCCAAAATCACTGGCATCATGCAAAAGTTCCCCTATCACCTGGGTCCTGTTAATACTTCCAGCATCTCCTCTTGCCTCTACCCAACAAATATTCCATGCTCCAAAATTAAAAACCAAGTTGCTGCCATAAGATGCTCTCTCTGAAACAGTCGTGATTTTGAATAAACTATTCAAAATGAATAGTGAATAGACTATTCACTCAACCTAAATTGCACTGATTTCCCATAGACTGTTATACAGCTCCCAGAACACAGCTCACTAGTTACCTTTCACGAGTCACCACCCCTGAGACCACAGCAGAGTTAGGGTGTCATGTAGACCCTCAGTAATATTTCCATCATACCTAAGATGCTTCAGATTATAATTATGTGTTTGTGTGGATGTCTGTCCTGCCAAACACTGGGCACCACACATGCTGTTCATGTGCTTTTCTCTCCCACAACAGCAGAGTGTAGCTGCCCCCTGCACTCTTGTTAAGATGCACACAAACACATGTGCACGCAACCTCACACATGCTTTGGACCAGGACTGGAGGGAACCATGGAGAACAGACCTGCACAAGCAGGAGAAATGCACAGACCTGCCCTTTTAGTGGCCTCACTCTCACCATTCCCCATCAGATCCGAGGTTCTCCCTGACAGGGAAGCTGCCTCATTCTGACTGGGAGAAGGACAAGCTGAAGACTGAGGAGGAAGAAGAAATAAATCTTGAGAGTCACCTGCCACAGCTAAGCACCTTGTCTCAGACTTCCTTGGTGGTACAGTGGTTAAGACTCCATGCATGCTTTCATTGTAGAGGGCACAGGTTCAATAGCTGGTCAGGGAAATAAGATACCACCTGTCACTCAATGTGACCAAAAGAAAAATTTGAGTCAACTTTAAAAGAGAAAGAAATAAGACAGACACTCATATGCTTATATACCAGTGTTCAATGAACATTATTCACAACAGTCAAGAGACTTTCAATTATATTTAACATAACTGATGGTTTCCTTATGCCAAAAATGAAGCCAGTAAAGAGTGATTTAGAAATTAGTGCAGATCAAATGAAATGATATTTAGCAACACACTTTACTTAAAAAAAAAAAGAAGCATAAATGACAATGAAGACAAAGACAGATTTCTAAATTCCATTCTTTTTCTTGTTGTGGGGAGAAGGACGGAAAGAAAGTAGTCCTGGGCACAAACAGACCGTTCAAATCCCTCTGGAAATCCCAAGACCAAGCACACGGGAGTGGGAAGAGATTGGGAAGGGACACAGTTCTTAACACAGGCCCCTGAAGGCCACTCTGAGAGTCACTCAGAGGCACAGAACTGGGACCCAGGACCTGCCTCACCCAGCACACTACTGCCCCTCGTCAGATCCCACTAGCCAACAGAAATCAGTGCTCGGCCTACAGACACCTCAAGTCTACAGCATGAAGTGGCCTCTGTGCAGCTGAAAGACATCCCCTCTGCCCCAGAGACACCAGCCGTCCAGCCCATTTCTATTATTGACACTAGAAAGGAGGACGTGTTGCTCCAGAAGACAATTTCCTGCACTGCGCCCTCTGGTGGCCCGTGGCCAATATGAGAAATACCAGGAACCCAGGTTCAGTTCAGTTCGATTCAGTCGCTCAGTCGTGTCTGACTCTTTGCAACCCCATAGACTGCAGCAAGCCAGGCTTCCCAATCCATCACCAACTCCCGGAGCTTACTCAAATTCATGTCCATCAAGTCAGTTATGCCATCCAACCATCTCATCCTCTGTTGTCCCTTTCTCCTCCTGCCTTCAGTCTTTCCCAGCATCAGGGTCTGTTCTAAAGAGTCAGTTCTTCGCATTAGGTGGCCAAAGTATTGGAGTTTCAGCTTCAGCATCAGTCCTTTTAATAAATATTCAGCACCAATTTATTTTAGGATGTACTGGTTGGATCTCCTTGCAGTTCAAGAAGTGCTTAGAAGTCTTTTCCAGCACCACAATTCAAAAGCATCAATTCTTCAGTGCTCAGCTTTCTTTATAGTTCAACTCTCACATCCATAAATGACTGGAAAAACCATAGCTTTGACTAGACGGACCTTTGTGGGCAAAGTAATATCTCTGCTTTTTAATGTGCTGTCTAGGTTGGTCATGACTTTTATTTCAAGGAGCAAGTGTCTTTTAATTTCATGGCTGCAGTCACCATCTGCAGTGATTTTGGAGCCCCAAAAAATAAAGTCCCTCACTGTTTCCATTGTTTCCCCATCTATTTGCCATGAAGATATGGGACCAGATGCCGTAATCTTAGTTTTCTGAATGTTGAGCTTTAAGCCAGCTTTTTCAATCTCCTCTTTCACTTTCATCAAGAGGTTCTTTAGTTCTTCTTCGCTTTCTGCCATAAGGGTGGTGTCATCTGCATATATGAGGTTATTGATATTTCTCCCAGAAATTTTGATTCCAGCTTGTGCTTCAACCAGCCCAGCATTTCTCATGATGTACTCTGCATATAAGTTAAATAAGCACGGAAACAATATACAGCCTTGACGTATTCCCTTCCCGATTTGGAACCAGTCTGTTGTTCCATGTCCCGTTCTAGCTGTTGCTTCTTGACCTGCATACAGATTGCTCAGGAGGCAGGTAAGGTGGTCTGGTATTCCCATCTCTTGAAGAATTTTCCACAGTTTATTGTGATCCACACAATCAAAGGCTTTGGCATAGTCAATAAAGCAGAAGTAGATGTTTTTCTAGAACTCTCTTGCTTTTTCAATGATCCAACAGATGTTGGCAATTTGATCTCTACTTCTTCTGGCTTTTCTAAATCCAGCTTGAACATCTGAAAGTTCACAGTTCATGTAATATTGAAGCCTGGCTTGCAGAATTTTGAGCATTACTTTACTAGCGTGTGAGAAGAGTGCAATTGTGCAGTAGTTTGAACATATTTTGGCATTGCCTTTCTTTGGGATTGGAATGAAAACTGACCTTTTCCAGTCCTGTGGCCACCGCTGAGTTTTCCAAATTTGCTGGCATATTGAGTGCAGCACTTTCACAGCATCATCTTTTAGGATTTGAAATAGCTCAACGGGAATTCCATCACCTCCACTAACTTTGTTTGTAGTGAGGCCTGCTAAGGCCCACTTGACTCCAGGATGTCTGGCTCTAGGTCGGTGATCACACCATCATGGTTATCTGGGTCATGAAGATCTTTTTTGTACAGTTCTTCTGTGTATTCTTGCCACCTCTTCTTAATATCTTCTGCTTCAGTTAAGTCCATGACATTTCTGTCCTTTATTGTGCCTATCTTTGCATGAAATGTTCCCTTGGTATCTCTAATTTTCTTGAAGAGATCTCTAGTCTTTTCCATTCTATTGTTTTTCACTATTTCTTTGCATTGATCACTGAAGAAGGCTTTGTTATCTCTCCTTGCTATTCTTTGGAACTCTGCATTCAGATGGGTATATCTTTCCTTTTCTTCCTTGCCTTTTGCTTCTCTTCTTTTCAAAGCTGTTTGTAAGGCCTCCTCAGAAAACCATTTTGCCTTTTTGCATTTCTTTTTCTTGGGGATGGTCTTGATCACTGCTTCCTGTACAATGTTCATAGTTCTTCAGGCATTCTGGCTATCAGATGTAATCCCTTGAAACTCTTTGTCACTTCCACTGTATAATCATAAGGGATTTGATTTAGGTTATACCTGAATGGTCTAGTGGTTTTCCCTACTTCAATTTAAGTCTGAATTTGGCAATAAGGAGTTCATGATCTGAGTCACAGTTAGTTCCCAGTCTTGTTTTTGTTGACTGTATGGAGCTTCTCCATCTTTGGCTGCAAAGAATATAAACAATCTGATTTCATTATTGACCATCTGGTGATAACCATATGTAGAGTCTTCTCTTGTGTTGTTGTAAGAGGGTGTTTGCTATGACCAGTGTATTCTCTTGCCAAAACTCTGTTAGCCTTTGTCCTGCTTCATTCTGTACTCCAAGGCCAAATTTGCCTGTTACTCCAGGTAGCTCTTGACTTCCTACTTTTGTATTCCAGTCTCCTATGATGAAAAGAACATCTTTTTGGGGTGTTAGTTCTAGAAAGTCTTGTAGGTCTTCATAGAACCGTTCAACTTCAGCTTCTTCAGCATTACTGGTTGGGGCATAGACTTGGATTATCATGATATTGAAAAGTTTGCCTTGGAAATGAACAGAGATCATTCTGTCATTTTTGAGATTGCATCCAAGTACTGCATTTCAGACTCTTTTGTTGACAATGATGGCTACTCCATTTCTTCTAAGGGATTCTTGCCAACAGAAATGCCAGGTTAGATCCTTTTTTTCCTCAGTCTCTGCCTCCAATCTTGGAGAAGGGAATGGCAACGCCCTCCAGTATTCTTGCCTGGAGAATTCCATGGACAGAGGAGCCTGGTGGGCTATAGTCCATGGGGTCAGACCCAACTGAGTGACTAACATGGCACCCTCCAATTCCTGTCCAGCCCTACAAAGACTCAAAGGCTAAGGATCCCTTGCCCTCCACACAACTCTGGGCTATAATCTGTGCTCCCACACTCACAGACCCTAGCAGCACTTACTTCCAGCACATCGACCCCCATTCTTCCCTCAAACTGGGTCCAGGAGCTGCGAATTGATAGCTAGGTGGACCCTGGGAGCTTTCTCTCTAGAATCTCCACAGACTCCAAAAGACACATGTTGAAGCTCACTTCTTAGCACAGTGTTCAGATCTGGGGATTTCATGGACCTGTGTATTTTCCAAACAAAACACATGAAGATAAGATTAATGAGAGCTGGTGATGGCTTTGCTTTTTTCTTTGTGTCTTTCTTTCTTAAAAAATACCAAAAAAAAAAATGTTTTTATTTAAACATGGACCATCATCAACCACCATTTCCTAGGGGGGAAAAAACACACTTTAAGAACAAAATTGGAACTGATCATCTCAGAATATATAAAAATCTTCAATTGAAATAAATTTTAGTTTCACACAAAACACTTCTTTGCCTTTTATCTTCTCATTTTCCCAGAAACTAGTGAACATTTATTACAGATGAGCAAATGAAGAAACTGCATGTGAGGATAAATCAGTACAAACCACCCTGATGCTTCAAGCTTCCTCAGTCATTTCTATCCCAGTGGCATTCTTCTGTTCTCAGATTCTTCCTTCACTATAATAGTTAATCAGTTCCTTCACAGTGATACCACACAACTTCATTATACCACTGATGACATCTCAAGCCTTAAGAAAAGATTGAGCTTATTGTTATTGTTAAGCCAACATTTTCTATCTTTGTAGGTTCAAAGTACTGATTTACACAAAATACTAGCTAGCTTGATAAAGGAAAATAAGACACCGCCCAAGAAGAAAACACCAAAGAAATCTTATGCTTAAAGTATGTTCTTTTGTTACTTGTAAGACATAGCTCTTCATATTTTGACATCTTTAACTTCATTGTACCTTTCATCCTTCATCCTATGTGGTATGAAATTAAGGAATAACCTATAGCTGACAGCACATAAGCATCTGGGGAAATGGTACAAATAGCCTTAGGGACATCACTCCTAACCACCTCCATTCAGTCATAACCAGTGACTGTGTCCATTTCATTCTACTTCCTGCTTCCTCTTAAATCTGTCCTACACCACTACCCTCAAGTCTCACTGCCCCAGCACATGGTTAGTTCAGGTCTATATCAGTTATAAGGCTTTCAGCTAGGACTAATGCAAAACTCATGTCAAAGTGACTTAAAAAGTAAATACATCACCTCATGAAATAGGGACTACAGGGGCAGAGCAATGTCAAGCTTGACTGACTCAGCGCCAGCTCAAGGTCTTCAAGGATCTAGGCGCTCTCAGGCTCTCTGCCCTGGCTCATCGTTTACCTGAGGATAGAATGCTGACTATTGTCCTAAGCAGCATGCGTGCAGTAGTCTTCTTGGTCTACCAAAACAAAATACCACGGGCTGGTGGGAAGAGGGGAACTTAAACAGAAGATGTTTTTTTCTCAGAATTCTGGAAGGTAGAAGTTCAAGGTCAAGTGTTGGCAGGCCTAGTTTCTTCAGAAGCCTCTTTCATAGGCCTGCATATGACCACTGTCTCACTGTATGTTCACACGGTCTTTACTCTCTGCATGCCTCCCTAGTGATCTGTGTATATCCAAATGGCTTCTTCTTGTAAGGATATGAATAAGAGTGGATTGGACCCATACTAATGGCCTCATTTTAGCTTTATACCTCTTTAAGCACTGAACCCCCAAAAGTGGTCATGTTTTGAAGTACTCAGGGTTAGGGTTCTGGTATGAATTTGGGGAGAATACAATTCAACCCATAATAATCTATAATTGTAAGACATATATAGAGGGAAAAGAAGATTCTCTTCCTCTGGCTTTTTTTCAGAAGAAATGAAGGATTTCCCAGAAGCCCAGCACACCTTTCCTCATTTCTCATTGGCCAGAGATAAGACATATGCCACCTCTTGAATCAGCTTTTGGCCAGGAGAGTGAAACAACCTTAATTGCTTCAAATTAATCCTCTGGGATGGTGTTGGTGACCATAGATCAAGGTCTGGTTGAGGCCTGCATTCCTGAAATGGCCTCCTGCTACTTCCTAATCCTCACTGTGTCCAGTGTTGGCCCCTTCCAATCCCTTCCTCATACTGCTGCCAGCAAGGGCCCTTGTAAACCACAAGTACCTCCACAATCCCACTGAAAATACCCATGTCATCAGCCAGAGCACCAGGCTCAACCTCCAACCATGGAAGATGGAACCATTATATACAGGTACACAATAAGCCACTCCAAACCCAGTGGCTTAACAAAGAAACAATCATTTCTTTTGCTTATAAGTCTACAATTTGAGCAGAGCTCTGGTGATGGGGGGGTGGGGGGTATTTCTACCACACCTGGTGCCACTGTGACATTTAAAGACCTTCTCTCTCCTTCTCTCCTCCCTCGGTGACCTTCCCCCCTACTAGTATCTCAACTTTGCCTTCTCTCTTCCTACTCTCCCTTCTTGTTGGTCCTTTAAGGAACTGGAACCTAGTGGTCCGGAGTCAACATTAAGAAAGTAAGAGAGAGAAAGAGGCTGATAGCGCTTGTTGGTCCTTTAATGGACCAGAACCTGCTGGTCCGGAGAGCAAGAGAGAGAAATTGGCTGATATCCCCTGGTTTACGTGGAAAGCCAATAGAGCCCTGTTCTTAGGGCTCGCGCTGCTGCACATAGGCACCAGGTGCCCTCTCGAGTGGGTGAAGGCACAGTGCGCCTTCTCGAGAGGGTCTTAGAAGCCCGGGCAAGAAAGTGAGCTCAGCGGGCCTCCGCGCTCCAAGGAATTAGCCAGAAATAGAAAAAGAGAGAAAGACAGAAAGAAGGAATAGAAAGAAAGAAAGACACGGGGACCAAAGCTCTGATGGAGCAAAGGTGTTTTAATCAACATGGTGTGGGCATATATACTATAGTTATTCTCAGCAAAGATAAAAATTAAAATTCCAGACTTACAAAACATAAGATGATCCCTATCAAAGAGAGTCGCAATCACCTTTTACCGCATGGCTCATAAAAAGGAAGAGGGTACTTATCACCGTAATGAGAAATGCCTGGATTCCTCAGCCCCGGGAAAGGTGTGCCTCTCCTCTTAATTCCTGAATATTCAGGAATCAATAAGGGCCAGAAGGTTCCTGACAGATCCAAAACAGCACCTTGTTAAATGCTTCCTGACACCTTCCTCTATTTCTCTTTGCTTTTTTTTTTATCCCTTGACCCCTTCCATCTTTTCCTTCCTTCCTCTTTCTCTGTCCACCCTTGTCCTTGCTTCTCATATAGTATCAACTGTCATCACCCACTCACTGTCCCATTCTAGACAATGCACCATGGGACTCAGGAGAGATTTCAGGTCAGCCCTCTGCCTCATCCATGTCTCTTTCAGAATCATTATAAAGAGACAGGCAGAGTGATCAAAAATTACATAGCTTCTATGTTTTTCTCCATCTCTTCCATTTTTTCCTAGTCCTCACCTCTCTGAATTGGCAGCTCCCCAGTCAAATGTTAGCACTTTCATCTTTGCCTCAGGTTTTCATGTGTGGAGGACGCAAACTAAAATAAATAGCCCCAGAAGTGCTCCTGGAGAAATGTCAGGATGGGCTTTAGACTCAAATTGCTCACATATGTGAAAGGAAGGGTGACCCATTGCTACTGGTCAGATTGCTTGAACGCCTTGGTGCTTGCCCTCTCCACCTTTTCCTTCCCCATTTTGTGCCCTTGTGCCTTGTAGATCAATTTCTCTCATACTGAACATCCCCGTGCACCAGAAAATAGGAATCAGGGAGAGAAATTAAGAAGGAAACTGTAGAAGCTGCGAGAAATGTTAGAGCATTGGCCATAAAGAAAAGCTGGGCAAAGTGAGGGAAATATTAGAAGGTAGTGATTGCAGCCAACTGATCTTTCCAGTATAGGACAGCCCAAACTAGGGAGACAAGTTGGAATTTGAGGCTGGATTTTGTGTGATGATATGCTGGAATGGGTTGGAAGAATTAAAAGGAGTAATTGATTCTGAGAGAGTATTGCTTTTGTGAATTTAGATGCACCACCAACGAGCAGTCCATGTCAACAGAATTCAAAATGTACATTAGGCCAAAAAAATGACAGTATGTGTGTGCAAAGACAGAGAATAATGTGGAGGAAAACCTTGCCCCCTCCCCACATCACATCCAACCCAGCGTCTCCAAGTGACCTCCTTACGTTTTATTGTTAAAAAGAAAATTTCATTGTAAAAAATTAACACACATACAGAGAAGGATATAAAATAGAATTGTACCATTTAATGAATTTTAAAAAGCAAATACTTATGGACTTATCAACTTCCATAAGAATTAAAATTTTGTCAGGACTCCAGACATATTCCTTCCAGATGGCAAATCCCTTCTGAGTCATACTCTTCAAGATGATTTGCAGATATTGAAACCCCCAACAGGTAAAAGAAGGTATCTATGCTGACCACAAGCAAGTAGAGTCCAGATCATTGGAAGCAGACGGTTGATGATGTTGACTTTCAATTTCTTCACCAACAACCAATCAGAAGAATGTCCTCTAGCTGATCCTGCACCCTGCAACATTTTCCCTCTTCCTGTCTTTAAAACCTTTTCCCTGAAAACCAATGAGGAGTTCAGGGGCTGGGGGCGGGGGGTGGAGGTGGCGAGCGCTAGCTACACAAACTTCTTGCTGTCACCTACAGTAAACGCTGCACTTTCCTTCACCACAACCCTGTGTCGGTAGATAGGTTTTCCTGCACATAAGGCAGAAGACCCAAGTTTGGTTCAGTAACACCCTGGCATGAGCAGAGAGAAATAAGGCAAGAGGTAACAAAAGTAAGTAGAGAACAAAAAAGAAATGAGCAGGAAGGAAAATCAGGAGTGAGTTAGTAAGGAATAAACACTTAATAAGGCAGTGAAAAAAAGAAAAGATATCGGGGGAAAAAAAAAAGCAAATGCAGTTGACCCTGGAGCAAAGCAGGTTTGACTGATACTGATCCACTTACACATGGGGTTTTTCTCCCCAATATTAAATAATATAGTACTACACAATTCATTACTTGTTGAATGTGCAGATGCCAACCACAAACAGACCAACTTCATATATGGAGGATCTATGGGTACAGACAATCAACTATAATTTATAGATGGATTTTAGACCATGAGGCGGGTTGGTGCCCACAACCCACACATTGTTCAAGAGTCAACTGTACATTAACAGTAGCTGACAAACAACATACAAATCAGGTTTAGCCAAGAGCAACCGCAAGGCTTTCACTTCACCCTCCAGCGGGGACAGCTGCCACCCAACCCATGACAAGTCCGCGGCCTCAGCTGTGGCTGCAGCGTCCCCCTCAGTAGACACCAGATGACCTCTTCGCACAGGCTTGCCATTGAGAACTACACAGTGAGCTGTGTGTAAATGATGTGTACTCCTCTGTCAGGAGGTGACATTGGAAGACTGCCAGAGACATTTTCAAGGAAGGATTGGTTTGGGGTTGTCTGGATGTGAAAACAAAATCACGCACTGACACAACATTCTCAACATTTGGATCATCTAACACAAACATGGGTCAAGTGCCTGGCAGCTTAGAACCAAAAACATACACTGTGTCACCTATCACAGAACAATGCAACTGAAGACACTCAGAGCAGACTTGCATTAAAATGAAGAGCAGATTTGTGAAGGCTTGAATCTGAGTTTGGTACTACCTTCTCACACTAACATGGTAAAGAATAATGTTAATATCAAGTTTTCTTATAAAAGAGAGTCTATAAACCTTGGTTATGATGCTGACTTGGATTCTCTTGGACCTACAATCCATGGTTGAGCTGTCTTTGAGTGTGAGGACTGGTTTTCTGGGTTCCAGCCCATGACTTGGGACAGTGACAAATCCAAGCTGACAAGGAATAACTTTGTAGTGCATTACAGGGCTGGGGATTTCCAGCTAAATTCAATGTCAGTGATTCTGGGGACAGAATTTGGAGGATCCATTTATCAGAAAGAAATTCATCTTGACATTTGGGTGAATGTTGCTTGGATATTAGGTACCAGCTGCACTCACTTGGTCATTACAGCTAAATATCATCTGGGTTTCACTGCATCTGTTTCCGCAAAAACCAACAGCTCTAGTTTAGTTGGTGTAGGCTACATTCAACCACTGTTTCTGATGTGAACCTGACACTGTCCTGGTAAACAGGAAGTGCATTACTGCTAGAGGCCACGAACTTAGCCTTTCTGTGGGGTCGGAAGTTCATCCAGCTGTAGAAACTTCTGGGAAGGAATATCAGAAGATTGGGTCTTACTTAACAGAATTCCCCTGTGACTAGTAGGATTAACTCCCCCTCCTCTGAACCCCAGTGACCAAAACTGACATTTCAGATCACATCAGATCACATCACTCTCCATTTGGGGAATGGAGAGTGTTTCCCAGCAGCCCTGGAGGGTGTTTCACAGCAGCCCTGACCTCTATCCAGGTAGTTATCATGCCACCCCCACACCCACTGGTATCTGGAGTGGAGGATTCAAGGTGCAGACTGGCAGGACTGAGCCCTTCATATAGGGATCTGAGGATTTCTCCTGTAGATTGGGTCAAAATTAAGTTGCGTTGAGGACACCCAACTAGCTGTTAGTGAATTGTTTGGTGTTGTGATAACCCTTCCCAACACAGAGATATTGCAATTAGTACTAGAATCATTTTAGGAACACTGTCCTGATTGTCAAAGCTGGAGGAATAAAGGAAACGGCAGTTGTGACCTCAATCTAATTTTTTCCTACTGAATCTAAGTAATAGTTATCTTTTCTGCTTTCAGATGTTTATGTTGAGGGCTTGATTTGACTAACCAATAATAGTATGGTAGGAAAATTAAGGAATGATTTTCCCCTGCTCTTAATCTCCTTCATGGGTCCAAAGAAAGAGGGGCAAACTTGTGTTCTGGACCCAAGACTTATAGTTCCAAACTCAGAACATGTAAAATGGAAATCAAACTCAATAGGAGGCATTATTTTAATAATGAGACCTTCTCGGTCTCAGCCAATTTCCAAAAAGAATTCAGACTTAGAAGCACAAAGTGATGCAATTTATTCCCCTCCCCACCTTATTAACATTCCATTTTTCCCTCTCTGACTGTCTGGGCTTCCGTGTCTCACACCACACAGCTCTCAGTGGTAGAACAGGAGCACAGCTGCCTTAGTGATCTCCCGGCTGGAGCTGTAACCACAATCAGCTCCGTATCCATCCAGTCAAAGGAGGAGAAATCCCCACACTGCACAGGATTGCCCTTTGGGAAGAATCTTCCTCCACTGATGCAGTGCTTTAGGACAGGGAGAAGACACAGTGAGGGGTTGGCTACGGACACCACTAAGCTCTTTATCTTAGAATCCTCCAGAATCTTTGGTCCTATTCTTACTTGGCTTTGTCCTCCCACAAACCCCTCTCCTCCAGTGGACTGTGAAACCATGCACTTTCTTGAATTCCTTTTGACCTTGCTTCACATTAATTCTTAGCCCTGTCAGCACACATTTTCCCCTCAATCGATTCTCTAAGTGCTATTCCTCAGGGCTCTGTCCACACCTCACTCTCTGGTTGCTGGATCATCTTCATAAATTAGGACCCCTTGTTTATGTTGTTATCACAGGTGGTTATCTCATGAGATTGCCGTCATGCATTTATATCTTTGTCCCACTTCATCTGAGTTCCTTAAAATGACTCTGTCAACTTTGAATGTCTAATATCTATTGCTTTGTAGGTATCCTAGCATGTATTTTAAGGGAATCAGTTTTTGCAGGGGTTCATGCAAATGGGACTTCCCAGGTGGCTCAGTGGTAAAGAATCTGCCTGCCAAAACCAGAGATGCAGGTTGGTCCCTGGGTTGGGAAGATCCCCTGGAGGAGTGCTTGGCAACCCACTTCAGTATTCTTGCATGATAACTATAGTGAATAATATTATATTGTACAAAGAAAAGTTGTGAGAGAGTTGATATTAAAGTTTCTTATCACAAGAAAAAAATTTGTGACTATATGTTTGTGACTTACTGTGATCACATACAATATATTAAAATATAGAATTAGTATGGCATACACTTGAAGCTAACATAATGTTATATATCAACTGCATCTCAATTAAAAGAGTAGTAACAATGTAAAAACTATGTTCAGTGCTCGCTTCGGCAGCACATATACTAAAATTGGAACGATACAGAGAAGATTAGCACGGCCCCTGTGCAAGGATGACACGCAAATTCCTGAAGCGTTCCATATTTATTTAAAAAAAAAAAAAAACTATGTTCATACAGACACACACATGGACAGACCGTGTATCTTCTCAAAACTCACAAACTCAGAGTTGCAGCCAGTGACCCTCATCCCAGCACACAGGGCATGGGTTGCTTTCTCATTATTAAACACCCTGAACAGGAAATATCCTGCAACAAATTCTCCTGGGAAGGAAGAGGGAGAGGAAGGGCCAAGTACTAAAAGGACAAACAGGAAATATCTTTGACAAACCCAAAATGAACTGAAATTGTTAGTTTCTTAGTCATGTCCAACTCTTTGCAAACCCATGGACTGTAACCTGCCAGGCTACAGAGGAAGACTGGAACTTGCCAGGCTCCTCTGTCCATGGGGATTCTCCAGGCAAGAATACTGGAGTGAGTTGCCATTCCCTTCTCCAGGGGATCATCCCAACCCAGGGATGAATATTGGGTCTCCTGCATTGCAGGCAGATTCTTTACCTGTCTGTGCTACCAGGGAAGTCCTTGACTAGCCAAGGAATTCCCTAAGTCAACAGATCAAGTTACAGCTCAGCACTCCAATCTGTGGGAATTGGAGCCACCTCTAGAGAGTGGCTGCTACATACTGGCTCTGAACTTGGCTAGAAGAGACTCTCCCTCCATCTGGGTCAAGAGGACCAAGGCTCAGGTCACAAGAGGTCACTTTTCTGCCTAAAGCTCATATAACTGCAGAAGAAGATAACAGTAGAAGACTTCTAGAAGTTCAGCAGGAATAAGCAATGATCAGAAGTGGCCATCAGTTTCTGCTAGCACACTTCTCATCCAATTATCATGACTTTATTTGCCCAATCTGCCATTACCTGGGGCTTGCCAGGTAGCACTAATTGTAAAGAACCCACCTGCCAATGCAGGAGACATAAGAGACATGGGTTGATCCCTGTGTTGGGAAGATCCCCTGGAGGAGGTCATGGCAACCCACTCCAGCATTCTTGCCTGGAGAAGCCCCATGGACAGAGGGTCACACAGAGTCAGACATGACTGAAGCAACTTAGCAGGAATGCACACATGCACGTACCATTACCTGCTCTCATTGAAATAGTAAATGTAAAAAAGCGATGGCTCTCAGAGAAGAAAAAGAAATAAAAAGAATATAGATCAGAAAAGACGGAAACCTCACACTGTCTGCAAATGACATGATACTAACATAAAAAACCCTAAAGATACTATCCGAAAATTACTAGAGCTAATCAGTGAATTTAGCAAAGTTGCAGGATACAAAATCAATACACAGTAATCACTTTCATTCCTATACATTGATGATGAAAAATCATAAAGAGAAATTAAGAAATCAGTCCCATTCACCATTGCAACAAAAAGAATAAAATATCTAGGAATAAACTTCCCTAAGGAGATAAAACAACTGTACACATAAAATTATAAGACACTGATGAAAGAAATCAAAGATGAAATAAACAGATGAAGAGATAGCCCATGTTCCTGGGTAGGAAAAATCAATATTGTGAAAATGACTATACTACAAAATGCAATCTATAGATTCAATGTGATCCCTGTCAAATTACCAATGGCATTTTTCACAGAACTAGGACAAAAAATTTTACAATTTATATGGAAACACAAAAGATCCCGACTAGCCACAGCAGTCTTGAGAAAGAAGAATGGAGCTGGTGGAATCAACCTTCCTGACTTCAGATTATACTACAAAGCTACAGTCATCAAGACAGTATGGCAACTGGCACAAAAACAGAAATACAGATCAATCGAACAAGATAGAAAGCCCAGAAATAAACCCATGCACCTATGGCAACCTTATTTTTGACAAAGGAGGCAGGAATATACAATGGGGCAAAGATAGTCTCTTCAATAAATGGTGCTGGGAAAACTGGACAGCTACATGTAAAAGAATGAAATTAGAACACCTCCTAACACCATACACAAAGATAAACTCAAAATGGATTAAAGACCTAAATGTAAGACCAGAAACTATAAAACTCTTGGAGGAAAACATAGGCAGAACACTCAATGACATAAATCAAAGCAAGATTCTCTATGACCCACCTCCTAGAGTAATGGAAATAAAAACAAAAGGAAACAAGTAGGACCTAATTAAACTTAAAAGCTTTTGCACAGCAAAGGAAACTATAAGCAAGGTGAAAAGATAACCATCAGCATGAGAGAAAATAGTGCAAATGAAACAACTAAGGGTTAATTTCCAAGATATGCAAGCAGCTCATACAACTCAATACCAGGAAAACAAACAACACAATCAAAAAGTGGGAAAAGACATAAACAGACATTTCTCCAAAGAAGACACACAGATGGCTAACAAACACATGAAAAGATGCTCAACATCACTTGTTATTAGAGAAATGCAAATCAAAACTACAATGAGATAATACTTCACACTGGTCAGAATGGCCATCATCAAAAAACCTACAAACAGTAAATGCTGGAGAGGGTGTGGAGAAAAGGAAACACTCTGGCACTGTTGGTGGGAATGTAAATTAATACTGCCACTATGGAAGACAGTATGGAGATTCTTTTTAAAAAACTAGGAATAAAACAACCATATGACCCAGAAATTCCACTCCTAGGCATATACACTTAGGAAGCCAAAATTGAAAGAGACACATGTATCCCATTGTTCATTGCAGCACTATCTACAATAGCTAGAACACGAAAGCAACCTAGATGTCCATCGACAGATGAATGGATAAAGAAGTTGTGGTACATATACACAATGGAGTATTACTCAGACATAAAAAGGAACACATCTGAGTCAGTTCTAATGAAGTAGATGAACCTAGAGCCTCTTACACAGGGTGAAGTAAGTCAGAAGGAGAAAGATAAACATATTATACTAACACATATATACAGAATCTAGAAAGATGGTACTGAAGAATTTATTTTCAGGGCAGCAGTGGAGAAACAGACATAGAGAACAGACTTATGGACATGGGGAGAGGGGATGAGAGGGTGAGATGTATCGAGAGAGTAACATGGAAACTTACATTACCATATGTAAAATAGATAGCCAATGGGAATTTGCCGTGTGGCTCAGAAAACTCAAACAGGGGCTCTGTATCAACCTAGAGGGGTGGGATGGGGAGGGAGATGGGAGGGAGAACCTCTTCAGATGTTCAAGAGAGAGGGGATGTATGTATACCTATGGCTGATTCATGTCGAAGTTTGACAGAAAACAACAAAATTCTGTAAAGCAATTTTCCTTCAATTAAAAAATAAATAAAATTTTTAAAAGTGATGGCTCTTATTTTCACACCAACGACTTATGTTCTATGGATTTATTACCTGAAAAAATGTCTTCTTTAATGTTTATCCTTCATAAAAAAAAAAAATTTTCTTCTCCACTTTGATAGTTGCTCTCACCAGGGAATATTAGCCTAGTATTTACTATTCTAAGAATCATACAGGGTGTTGGTTAAGAAGCCTGGGTTTACATCCTGCAGAATGGAGAAGATAAGAATTCTAACTTCATACTTTTCTCATGATGATTAAATGACACAGAACAAGGTCAAGTTCCTGGAAATGAGAGAGATACACTGTGTTGATAAGTGTTCAGTAAATGCTACAAACTGATCACTGTTGTGATTTATAATTTCCTCCAAGAGAGCAGGAAAGAACTGATGAATGGGATTTGGAAGGAGACACTCACGCTGACCATATGGTGAGTAATAAGATGCCGTTTTTTTCAGCATCACCAAAGTCGTAGTCCACAGGAATGGCTGGGCCATTGTCAGTCTGAAAACTCCCTGCTCTGTACTTCACTGGGAATTTCTGCAGAGACCCAAAATACAGGTTGTGTGAGGACAGGAAAAAAAGCTGCCACATTGGGAGTAAGGAATTCAGAGCCCTCAGGTGTTATTCCGCAGAAATCATTCCGCAGTGACGCCTTCTCCCTGCCCTCAGCCCAACCTCAAGACCCCTGTCCTTCACCCTCTCTCCTCCCCTAAGGCTTCTTCTCTTGCTCAGCAGAGGTAGCACATGATTTCAGCTGACCCACAGGTGGAAGAAACAGCCAAGCATGAGTATCTGCTAGTGATCAGGGACTCAGAGCAGACTTACTCCTCACCCCAAACACTTGGCTCTCTGTCCACCAAAGGTAATGCCCCCACCCCCAGCCAGCAGCCCCATGTACCTGGTAGAGTCCAAACAGATTCTGTCCCAGTCTCCGGAAGAAGCCAGTGTTGGTGTGGTACCTCAGCAGGGAGCTGTTCCTCCAGTGCTGCAGGGGGGACTTGTTGGGCACGTGCCAGATGCCCAGGTCCTGGGCCTGGATGTCGTAGTAGCCAGGGCTCTGCAGAGGGACACACACTCAGGTTCACTGACCCAGGAGGTGCCACCAGCCAAAGACTCCCACACACAACCCTCCCTTGAGCTGAGAGCTCAGGGCTCCAGGGAACAGGTGCCCAGCAGTGCTCAGATACCCCCATCTCCAGTAGGCAATGAGGCCCCACCACCCAAACAGCCTTGCTTCCAAGAGATTGGGATTCAAAGCACAGACTTCTGTCTTTCTTCTTCTCCAGCCCCACCTCCACATCCCCATCTCCCACCCTCCCTTCTGCATGCTCTGCTCCAGCCACACCCCGCTCCCCACCCTTTCTCAACTGGGTGCTCAGTGCCACCCACCCTGTAGTCATCACTGGTGGCCGCCTCTGCAGACCCAAACGTGTTGTAATTGGCCCAGTTGCCATCCCCCTCTGTGTAGTCAGCCCTGTTGCCCTGCTAACTGGACCAGCGATCGCCCAACGTGCACTTCCCGAGCATGCGGTTCTCATGCACACTGGCCACCAGGGTCCAGCCAACACCCCCAGAAGGTCTGGTAGACAACACCATTCTCAGTGCGGAGGTGATACAGGCCATCTGCAGAGGGAACCAGTCAGAGACCCTGTGTCTAGAGCACAGGGTCCATCTCAGACCCACAACCAGAAAGATTCTGGGAATTCAGAAATGTATCCTGAAGGCTCCCACAAATACCTGCTTGTTGAGGACAATTCTCTGTGGACACTGACTGCCTTTGTTCCATGCTACCTTTCCAAAAACTAAATCCTTAGAAGACAGAGATGATATCTCCCTCTGGATGGAGCCTCCTTCTGACCAGGAGAGTTCAGAAATCAGCGCCTGACCACATCTCAAGTCTACATCAGGAAGTAGCCTTTGCGACTCAGAGCAAAGGGCAGGCATGGTCACTGCCATGAGATTCAGATTTCCTAAGTACAGAGTTCCTCTCCTGGACCCAGCCCTTGAGAGAATAAATTCTCTGATGGAAAAAATGGTGGTTGTTTCTTGACAAGCCCAATTTGTCGGCCTGCTTGGCAGACAAACCACCTGTGCAGCTGTCTCCTGGCCCTCTTCCCATCATTCTGTTGGGACTGAGGCTCAGGAAACCAGCACAAGAAAATGGTGATACTCTGACTACTGCTATGAATGTGAATAATAAATTTTCTTGTCTCACTGTCAGGAATTTCACATTTTCTACCAGCATCTGTGAAACTGTGACTGGCAAAATCTTCAGCTTACAAGAAGGGGAAAATGAAAAGCTTAGACCCATCATTGCTCCTGCCACCACCTTAAGAGTCACTAGGAACACTGCATTTCTCTTTGTGTTCACAAGATCATGTTTGCTATCCTTGGGTTGGACAGAAAACCCTCAACATTTCCACTGGAAATAACCTTGGCTGGAAGCCGGAGTCAGAAAAGACAGAAGAGATAGGCATAGTTTTCTTCATCTCCATGACACAGATCTGTTCAGCTTAAAAGTGCCTAAAATAAGAGGGTACGAGGTTGGTTTATTACTTACCACCTGTTTCACTACAAATTTCTTTGATTTCCTTGCAGCTTTGAGGCAGGAAAGACCGCAAAGGGACACAGGTTTTACTCTCCCAAAACATCTCAGTAGAACAGGACACTGCTAGAGGAGGAAAGATAATTCTCATTATTAGTCTGGAGCCACTCAACGCCAGCCTTCCAGGGCATCAACTCTCAGCCCCTGCCCACTTCACCAGTTCATCACTGGACTGTGAGGCCACAGAGGTCAGGGTCCTCTCTGCTAAGACTAACGGACTCCCGATCTAGTAAGGCTTTACACTTGCATTGTTCTGCTCCACTAATTAAAAATGAAAACTATTAATATCATTATGCCCACCTTGACCAATGGACTTGTGAGAATGGGTACCACACATTGGCACAACCCTCACCTCCTTAGCACAACCCTCACCAGCTCCCTCCAAGAACCCAGAGGCCAAGGCCATATGAGCCAGAGTAGCTAAAAGGAAGCACAGTCTTCACCATGGCTCCCTTGAGCCCCCTCAGCCACACAGAGGCACACACTGGGGCCCCAGGAACCTTGCAGAGACAAGCTATCAGCACTCAGACTGCAGCTCAAGTTGGCTGCAAAGTGTGACTTGTCTGCATCTCCATGATGCCCCCTCTGGACCAGGACTCCAGCATCCAGCCCAGCTCTATTTCTGCTCCTCTGCACACCTGGGTAGCTGATCAAACTGCTGCTCCTGAGAGACTTGCCCGTACTCGGCCCTCTGGTGGGCACAGAGGGGAACAGCAGGAGATACAATCTGGCCCTTGGCTCCTTAAGAGAAAGGAGATCCGCAGTCACTGGCAGGTCCATTTTTTTTCTCCTTCCATCCTTGCTCTTAGAACTTTGTGAGTAAGGAAACCTCAAATGGAAAATGATGGGATTCTTGGCATTCTTGAACCTCCTGGAATAGCCCCCACCTCATCCAACCCTCCTTTCTCTAAAAATTTCCGTCTCTGAGACCAAGACCTGAACCAGCATCATGGCTCCCCACACACTCAGATCTTGTCTCAGACTCAGAGAGTCCCTCCTTCCTTCCGACAGGTGCCAGGAGCTGAGGCTCAGGTGGAGACTCCGAGCTACTTACTGGCTCTGCAGAGTCCTGAGGCGGGTGAAGTGCTGAGCCTTTATGGGGAGAGCAAACCACGCCGGCCCTGCCCATCCCAGCCCACTTCAGGCCAAAGGCCCCACCCTCAAGCTGCCTTCCCTTGAAGGTTCCTGGGCCTCGGCCCCTGGCTATGAGAAGGATTGTGTAACCGGCTGGAGGGACGGGAGGCAGCACTCGTGGGCACGCAGGTGACACTCGCCATGAGGAGGGCCAGCCCTGCCGGGTCAGAGCACACAGTGTTCCCTCCGTAACAGACTCTCAGGATGGACGGGACCTCACGGTTCTTCCCTGCAGCCTGTCCTGCTCCCACCTCAGTCAGACGCTCCAGGGCCTCACACACCTGTCAGGTCGTCATCCTTCCAGTCTCTGCTGAAGCCTCTCCGTGAAGCCTGCCCTGACACCCCCATCCCCACCCAAAGCTGGGGGTCCCCTGTCCTCTCTCCCCAGAGTATCCCTCTCCAGGCTACTGTGTCCAGCTCCTAATTATGACATGTTGTCACACTGTCACTTCATTCTTTTACTTACTTTTGGGTTACAAATAATTGAAAATTTACAGAACATTGAAAAAATAAGAACAGTACAAAAGTACACATTCAGCTTTTAACTAAATTCACCTAGAGTTCATATTTTACCCCATTTGGTTTATCATGTATGCCCTCTCTCTACAGGCATACACAAATTCACACAAACTTTTTTTATAAACAAATTAAGTGTAAGTCACATACATGAAGGTCCTTTCCTATAGATAGGAGTGTATTTTCCTAATAGTGATATTCTCGTATATGGCCATATGCATTCATCTACTTCTTATCGTTAACTTTTTTTCATGAAACTGGAACTTTCCTAGGATCCACCAGCCCAGAAGTTCTAGTGAGCTGACACTTATGGTATTGAGATGTCTCTGGTTTTCATTCCCTCCCATTATTACAACAAGAGTTCCTTTCTGCCTTGGAGCCCATAATCCTCAGAGGATGGTCTGTGTGGGCTAACAAGCAAAATATCCCCATTCCATAGCCTTGCCAGCCTGACTCATTTCAGCACTGTCCACTGCCCAGGTCGTGGCTGACCACAAACCCTAAGATTCATCGTTGCTATCACCTCTGGCGCTGGCTCTGCTCTCTGGGACCAGTTGCTGATGTTCAGGGCACTGCTCCCTCCCTCTCAGTCCCAGACCTGGAACATCACCTCTCTTTGTTGTCCAGGATATAGGAGTCATTCTCCATGTTCAGCCCTGAAGAAAGCAAACGCCTTACACACTGAGAAACCACTAGCCAACCCAAGAATGGTAATGTTATTGATAACTTACACACACCCATGTGCTTCCTTATATCATTCTGTCTGAATTAGTGCTGGGGAAAAGAAGAGAGAGAAGGAGAGATGGATAGAGGACTGACCTGTCTCCCATGCATCTCTGCTGTTTTGTAACCATAAGGAATTGACCACTAATATCATTTCATCAGGAAATTCCTCAGGTAATCACTAGGGCTGTTCACTGTGATTCATTCTCTTCTCTTTTGGAGGCACATGTAAGACTGTGCCTCTTCTCTGTGAAGATAAACAGGGCACGGGGCTTACGCTAGCTGAGAAACATAAGTAGAAAGAGTTACTTTCAGGCTGAAGCCTTTACCAGGCAGAGCACAAGTTCATGTCGTCCTTTCTCCAGTATCAGGAAATAATTCACACGTGGGACACTGACTTGGTGATATGATTACAGCTGATGAAGAAACTCGTCTTGCAGCTTAGAACAATGGTGTCCAGGTTCTGTTGTAAGAAAATGCTAAGAGTGTTGCCTGTGGTGTCTCAGGAGGTGTGTGATCTACCAACTGAGCTGGAGAGTTCAAGGAAGACCTCAGGGGAACAGCGTCAGCACTGTGAGTCAGCTGCCTTGGTTCAGTGCTACAAAGGAGAATGTCTCAGGGAGAAAGAGTTGGTCTGCTTAGCAAGCATGAATGAAAAGAATAACTGAATCTGGGTCTTCAACAGGCAAACAGTGTGAAAAATTTCACTGATAAATTATCTCCAATCAGGACACATACACACACACACAGAGGCAACCATTATATACTTATATATACAAAAATACTGCTACCAAATCTTTGTCTCCAACCAAATCTTTGTCTCAGTCAAGAGCATGTATTTGCTATTTGGTATCTCTTCTGCATTATAATAATCAGTGACAGATATCTTCCTTATCCAAGGGAAGGAGCAGAGAAATATTGTTCCTACATTGTGCATCAAACCCCTAAAATTTGACTAGCAAAATTTAGGGTAATACAACAATGCATTTTTAATTACATTTGGCTTGAGTCATCTTCCAGATGTTCATTATTTGGGCATCAGTACATGGCTTTATCCTCTGCCGAATACTGTTTCTAACATGGGACTATTGAGAATATGTGGCTAAATACGTATTCAGTGACCTCTTCCAAAATGGTGTATAATTGCTGGATGAGACCTCAAGCAGCCTGACAACCTGGGCTTGGTTGAGAGGAGGTATGATGGCAGTACAGGTTTCTCACATGCTTATATTCTGAAATACAGTGTGCTTAAGTTCCAAAATATGAATATTGGGATAAAATAAAATACTTTCATGTTTTTCAAAGTATGAAATCTGAATTATATATCATAATATAAATCATGACGATCACTGTGCATTAAAATTCAAATTGAGAAAAACTACACTCATCTGAAAAAAATGTCACCATATCCATTACCCATTTAAAAATCCATCATGGAATCACTTTGATTGCCTCAAACTAATCATCTGGACATGGGATGATGTTGGTGACCACAGAACAAGTTCATGCTGAGGCCTGCACTCCTGAAATGGCCTCCTGCAAGGCACCATTTCTTATCCTCACTGTGTCCAATGTTGACCCCCTCCAATCCTTTCCCCGCATTGCTGCCAGCAAGGGTCCTTGTAAACCACAAGCTCCTCCGCAATCCCACTAAGAATACTCATGTCATCAGCTAGAGCACCAGGCTCAACCTCCACACTGTGGAGTTGGATCAGTTATCAACTGTGGCACAACAAGCCACTCCAAACCCAGGGGCTTAACACAGTGACGATCCTTTTGCTCCTGAGTCTACAGTTTGAGCAGAGCTCAGTGGGGACAGCTTGCTTCTGCTGCATATGGTGTCACTGGGACAATTGAAGGCCTTCCCACTCCTTCACTCCTTCATCAATGACCTTTCCCCCAGCACCTCAACTTGGTTATCTCTTTCCTTAATCCCCCTTCCTCTTTTCCTCTGGTCTTTCTTTATCCCCTGACCCCTTCACTCTCCGTTCCTCTTTCTCTGCCTCTCCTTGTTCCTGTTCCTCATATAGAAATAGCAGATGTCAACCAAACTTTCTCCCGCCCTGGACAACGCACCACAGGACCTGGGATGATTTCTGGTCAGGACACTGCTTTTTCATTTCTCTTCCAGCATCACTATGGAAGGATAGGCAGAGTGATCACAAATCACACAGTTCCTAATGTTTTCTTCATCTCTTCCATTTTCCCCTAACCCTTATTTTCTGAATCAATAGCTAGCAACTCACGTGTTAGAACTTCATCTTTGCCTCAGGTTTCTATGTGTGGAAGACACGGGCTAAGATAAATAACACCTGAAAACAGGCTTTCAGGACAGGCTTTAGACTTACATTGCTCATGTATCTGGAAGGAAGACTGACACACTGCTGCTGGCCAGTGGGATTGTGAGAACGCCCAGCACTTGCCCTCTGCACCTTTCTCTTCCCCATTTTGTGCCCTTGTGCCCTGTAGATCAATTTCTCTCATCTCTGAACTTCCTGTGCACCAGAAGTTAGGAATTAGACAGAAAAGTTAAGAGGGAAACTATAGAAGCAGCAAGGAATGTTAGAGCACTGGCCATGAAGAGGAGCTGGGGAAAGTAAGGGAAATGTTAGGAGGTGGGGATTGCAGCCAACTGAACTTTCCAGGACAGGACAGCCTAAACTGGGGAGACAAGAAAGAGACTGAAGCTGGATTGTGTGTGGTAACATGCTAGAAATGTTTGTAAGGCAGAGAAGCATTGATAAAAAATGCAGTAGAAGAAATAAGCAATTGATTCTGAGAGAGAATTGCTTTTTGTGAAGTCAGATTTATCATCAATCACCAGTCCATATCAACATAATTCAAAATGCACTGTAGACCAAAAAAAAAAAAAAAATTGTCTGTGTAGAGAGAGAATAGTACAACCGAAAGCCATCCCCATTCCAAACATGCATCCAGTCTAGCTTCTCCCAATGACTTGTTTATGCTCTATTATTAAAAAGAATGTTGTAGGCTTCTGTTTCAAGATGATGGAATAGAAGAATGTATGCTCCTTTCCTCCTGTGAAAGCAGCAAAATCACATCTATCTATTGAACAACCATCGACAGGAGGACACTGGAATCTACCAAAAAAAAGATACCCCACATCCAAAAACAAAGAAGAAAGCTGCACTGAGATAGTAAGAGGGGCATAATCACAATAAAATAAAATCCCATACCTGCCAGATGAGTGGTCCACAAAATGGAGAACAATAATACCAGAGAAGTTCTCCCACTCTTGTGAAGGTTCAGATCCCCACGTCAGGCTTCTCAGCCTGGGGACCCAACAAAGCAACTGGGAACCCCCAAGGAATCTGGCCTCCAAGGCTAGTGGGATTTGATCATAACACTTCCACAGGACTGGGGGAAACAAAACTTTGTGCACACCAAGACTCAGAGGAACAGAGCACTGACTCCATGGGAAACTGAACCAAAACTACCTGCTAGGATTGGAGAGTCAGCAGGGGCTCACTGCAGAGACAAGGGGACTGGCAGCAGCTGCCTGGGAAGGTTCTCCTTGGTGTAAACCCTCTTGGAAGTCACCGTTAACCCTACCATAGAGCCCATAGACCCCAGGGCTGGGTCACCGCAGGCCGAGAAACTACCAGTGAAAGAACTCAACCCCACCTATCAGCAGATAATTGGATTAAAGCTTTACTGAGCAAGGCCCTGCCCACCAGTTCAGTCAGCTCAGTTCAGTTCAGTTGCTCAGTCATGTCCGACTCTTTGTGACCCCATGGACCACAGCATTCCAGGCTTCTCTGTCCATCACTAACTCCCAGGGCTTGCTCAAACTCATGTCCATCAAATCGGTGATGCCATCCAACCATCTCATCCTCTGTCGTCCCCTTCTCCTCCCACCTTCAATCTTTCCCAGCATCAGGGTCTTTTCCAATGAGTCAGTTCTCTCTTTGGCCATCAGGTGGCCAACGTTTTGGGCCTTCAGCTTCAGCATCAGTCCTTCCAGTGAATATTCAGGACTGATTTCCTTTAGGATGAACTGGTTTGATCTCCTTGCAGTCCAAGGGACTCTCAAGAGTCTTCTCCAACACCACAGTTCAAAAGCATCAGTTCTTTGGTGCTCAGTTTTCTTTATGGTCCAACTCTCACATCCATACTTGACTACTGGAAAAAGCATAGCTTTGACTACATGGACCTTTCTTAATAAAGTAATGTCTTTGCTTTTTAATATGCTGTCTAGGTTTGTCATAGCTTTTCTTCCAAGGAGCAAGCATCTTTTAATTTCAGGCCTACAGTCACCAGCTGCAATGATTTTGGAGCCCAAGAAAATAAAGTTTGCCCACCAAAGCAAGACCCAGTTTTTCCCACCACCAGTCCCTCCCATCAGGAAGCTTACACAAGCCTCTTAGCCTCCTCCATCAGAGGGCAGACAGAAGAAGCAAGAAGAAACACAATCCCACAGTGACTAAAACAAAACCACATTACAGAAAGTCAATCGGCATGAAAAGGCAGAAAGTTACATCCCAGATGAAAGGACAAGATAAACCCCCAGAAAAACAACTATATGAAGTGGAGATAGACAACCTTCCAGGAAAAGAATTCAGAATAATGATAGTGAATATGATTCAGGATCTCAGAAAAAGAATGGAGGCAAAGACTGAGAAGATGCAAGAATGTTAACCAAAGGCCTACAAGAACTAAAGAACAAACAGAGATGAATAATATACTGGAAGGAACCCAAAGCAGAATAACTGAGGCAGAAGACCAGATAAATAATTTGGAGGACAGAACAGTGAAAATCACTGCCACAGAACAGAATATAGAAAAAATAAAGAAAAGAAATGAAGACAGCCTAAGAGACCTTTGGGGCAACATTAAACACACCAACATTTGCATTATAGGGGTTCCAGAAGGAGGAAAGAGAGAGAAAGGACCTGAGAAAATATTCAAAGAGATAATAGCTGAAAACTTTACTAACATGGGACAGGAAATAATCAACCAAGTCCAGGAAGCACAGAGAGTCCAAGGCAGAATAAACCCAGGGAGGAACACACCAAGACATAGTAATCAAACTGACAAAAACTAAAGACAGAGATAAAATATTAAAAGCAGCAAAGGGGAAATGACAAGTAATGTACACGGGAACTCCCATCAGGCTATCAATGGATTCTTAACGGAAACTATACAAGCTGCAACAGCATGACATATTTAAAGTGATGAAAGGGAAGAATGTACAGCCAACAAGACAGCCTCTACCCAGCGAGATTCTCCCTCAGATCTGATGGAGAGATCAAAACTTTCCAGACAAGCAAAAGTTAAGAGAATTCAGCACCACCAAATCAGCTTTACAACAAATGCTAAAGAAACTTCTCCAGGCAGGAAACAAGAGAAGGAAAAGCCCTACTTGCAGAAAATATGCCCAAACAATTAAGAAAATGGTAATAGGATCATACCTATTATGATCAAAGAATCATATTGATAATTACCTTAAATGTAAATGGATTAAATGCACCAGCCAAAAGACACAGACTGGTTGAGCAGAAGAAAACAGGTGCATGTATGCACCTCTACTTACCACATCACTATGCTTGACTCCCCCCAAAATTGTATGTAATTATTTATATTGTTAGGTTAATCATGTTCTCATTATGGCTTGCAATTGTAATTATCTTCTATTTTTTGTCTGGATATTCATTGTGAAAACTGATAAACATCTTTTACTATTGTGATTATGTAACTACGACTTACTTAATATCATTGTATCATGATTGGTCAACAGAAAAACCATAGAATTGTACATCATCAAAGCTACCATTTACTAGAAGAACCTGTAATCACTTTTTAAAATTCATATGCATATCAGAATTACCTTGGAATTTTTTGAAAAATACAAATGCCCAGGTGTTACTTGTTTTGGGTTTTTTGTTTTTTGCCATAGCTCCAGATATGTCTCTAATGAGCAGCCATGTTTAAAAACAACTGGACTGTATGAAGATCTTTTACTTTTATCTAGTTTGTTTCACTTTTTCTATTTCATATTCAGAGCTCCCATTTCATTTAACTTATTTTCAATTCCTCCATCTCTTCTTTTTTTTTATTTTGAAGTTCTTTCTCAAGCCTTTATCAAGCATAGTAGAAAAACTTTTGAACACATATATGTAAATAATATGTATAATACATATATTTTAGGAAACATGAATTTTTGCATAACTAAAAAATTTATGCTATTTTGATTCCACTTGTTTGACTTAGTATGAATAGAATGCTAGATTTCTAATTTAAAAAATAGATATGGGGGAGGAGCCAAGATGGCGGAGGAGTAGGACGGAGAGACCACTTTCTCTCCTAGAAATTCATCAAAAAAATAACTGAACGCAGAGCAAACTTCACAAAACAACTT
Organism: Muntiacus reevesi; assembly: GCF_963930625.1. Classification (NCBI taxonomy): domain Eukaryota; kingdom Metazoa; phylum Chordata; class Mammalia; order Artiodactyla; family Cervidae; genus Muntiacus; species Muntiacus reevesi. The sequence continues at coordinate 71,596,931 of NC_089249.1, read as the reverse complement.
CTGATCGCTAGCTGAGGTCATCAGGCGCCCAGAAAAGCAGCCCATTGTCTTCGAAAGGAGGTAGGACAAAATATAAAAGATTAAAAGCGAAACAAAAGAGCTAAGGACGGAGATCCGTCCCGGGAAGGGACTTAATAGAGGACGTTCCCAGACACCGGGAAACCCTCGCTCTGGCGGGCCTGGGGGAAGTGTTGGAATCTCAAGAGTTTGAATCTGACTGGGAGGGATACAATAAATAAAACCCACAGGTTAAGAGCCTAAAAGCAACTCCCAGCAGAAAAGTACCCCAGACGCCCGCATCCGCCACCAGCAAGTGGGGACGGAACGGAGAGGAGCGGGCGGCATTACTTGGGGCTGGATCCGGGCCTGAGCGCCCTGAGGACAATCGGAGGGAGCTTTTGTGAGTTGCCAACTTGAACTGTGGGACAGCAAAAGAGACAGAAAATTAACCGGCCCGAACACACTGCCGGCCGTTCGCAGAACAAAGGGACCGAGATTCTGGGCGGCCGAAGCCCGCCGGGAGGGTCGTGGCGAGACGGAGGGCGCGGGCGCCCGACCGGCGCGGGCGGGAGCTGAGGCTGGGGACGCGGAGGGCGGAGGGCGCGCGCGCCCGACTGGCGCCGGCGGGGACTGAGACTGGGACCGCGCAGGGCAGAAGACGCGCCGCACCCGGGGAGAGAGCGCCCGTCAAGCGCCTGGCTGCCTGGGCCGCTCGGGCGGCGTGGGGACGGAGCGCGGGCCGGCTTTGTGTGCCGCGCTTTTGTGAATCGCCCAAGGGCTGGAGCCACGCGCAGCTTGGCGCGCGCTTCAGACGGAGCAGCCCGGAGCCTGAGCAGCGCAGATCGAGAAAAGAGCGCAAGCCTCTCCCGGGAGCGCCGGTCCCTCCCCGCACAGCCCCTCGCCTCAGCGCGACGGAACTAGCTACCTGAATAAGAATCCACCTCCGCCCCGTGTGTCAGGGCGGAAATTAGGCGCGGAAGAGAGACCGGCAACAGAACCCAAATAAACAAAGGGAACCGCTTCAGAAGGGACCGGTGTAACAGATTAAAATCCCTGAAGAAACCACGGACTGACTACACCGGAAGGGCCTGTAGATATCGAGAAGTGTAAGCTGGAACGAGGAGCTATCTGAAGCTGAGCCGAACCCACACTGACCGCAACAGCTCCAGGGAAACTCCTAGATATATTTTTTCTTTTTCTTTTTTTTTCTTTTTTTCTTTTTTTTTTTTTAAGTAAGGAAAAAAAAAATTTTTTTTTTCTTTCTTTTTTCTTGGTTCTCTTTTATTTTCCTTTAAAAATTCCTTATTACTCCCCCATTACTCCTTAACTTTCATTTTCATAGATTTTTACGATTTAATTAGGCAAAACAATTTTTTTTTCTCTTTCTTTTTTCTTTTTTTTTCTTCTTTTTTTCTTTTCTTTTTTCTTCTCTTCTATTTTCTTTTTCTTTTTCTCTTATTTCTTTTAAAGCCCTCTAGCACTCCTTTTACTACGCCTTAATTTTCATTTTCAATCCACTATAACCTTACAGAAGAAAGAGAAAGGGAAAAAAAAAAAAAAAAAAAAGAAGAGAAGCCCTATTTTTATACCAAACTTCATATATATTTCTAAAATTTCTTTCGTGTGTTTTGGTTTTTGTTTTTAATATAGTATTTTTAAGAGTCTAACCTCTACTCTAGATTTTTAATTTTTGTTTTTCAGTATATGATATAAATTGTGAACATTTAAGAATCCAATATTCAGCTCCCATTTTTATTCACGAGTGTGTTGATTATTCTCTCCCAATCTTGACTCTGTTTTCTACCTCAGAACACCTCTATTTCCTCCTTTCCCCTTCTCTTCCCAATCCAATTCTGTGAATCTTTGTGGGTGTCTGGGCTACGGAGAACACTCTGGGATCAGACAACTTCGTAGATCTGTCTCTCTCCTCTTGAGTCCCCCTCTTTCTCCTCCTGCCCATCTCTATCTCCCTCCTCCCTCTCCTCTTCTCCATGTAACTCGGTGAACCTCTCTGGGTATCCCTAACGGGGGAGAAACTTTCCACCATTAACATAGAAGTTTTATTATCAGTGCTGTATAGTTGGAGAAGTCCTGAGACTATAGGAAGAATAAAACTGAAATCCAGAAGCAGGAGACTTAAGCCCAAAACCTGAGAACACCAGAAAACTCCTGACTACATGAATCTTTAAGTAATAAGTGACCCTACAAAAGCCTCCATACCTGCAACGAAACCAACCACCACCCAAGAGCCAATAAGTTTTAGAGCACGACATACCACGCAAATTCTCCAGCAACGCAGGAACATTGCCCTGAACATCAACATACAGACTGCCCAAGGTCACACCTAACACATAGACCCATCTCAAAACTCATTACTGGGCACTCCATTGCTATCCAAAGAGAAGAAATCAAGATCCGCACACCAGAACACTGACGCAAGCTTCGCTAATCAGGAAACCTTGACAAGCCAATCGTCTAACCCCACCCACTGGGTAAAACCTCCACAATAAAAAGGAACCACAGACCTCCAGAATACAGAAAGCCCACTCCAGACACAGCAATCTAAACAAGATGAAAAGGCAGAGAAATACCCAACAGGTAAAGGAACATGAAAAGGGCCCACCAAGTCAAACAAAAGAGGAGGAGATAGGGAATCTACCTGAAAAAGAATTTAGAATAATGATAATAAAAATGATCCAAAATCTTGAAAGCAAAATGGAGGTACAGATAAATAGCCTGGAGACAAAGATTGAAAAGATGCAAGAAATGTTTAATAAAGATCTAGAAGAAATAAAAAAGAGTCAATTGAAAATGAATAATGCAATGAATGAGATAAAAAACACTCTGGAGGGAACCAAGAGTAGAATAACGGAGACAGAAGATAGGATAAGTGAGGTAGAAGATAAAATGGTGGAAATAAATGAAGCAGAGAGGAAAAAAGAAAAAAGGATCAAAAGAAATGAGGACAACCTCAGGGACCTCTGGGACAAAGTGAAATGCCCCAACATTCGAATCATAGGAGTTCCAGAAGAAGAAGACAAAAAGAAAGGCCATGAGAAAATACTCGAGGAGATAATAGCTGAAAACTTCCCTAAAATGGGGAAGGAAATAGCCACCCAAGTCCAAGAAACCCAGAGAGTCCCAAACAGGATAAACCCAAGGCGAAACACCCCAAGACACATATTAATCAAATTAACAAAGATCAAACACAAAGAACAAATACTAAAAGCAGCAAGGGAGAAACAACAAATAACACACAAAGGGATTCCTATAAGGATAACAGCTGATCTATCAATAGAAACCCTCCAGGCCAGAAGGGAATGGCAGGACATACTGAAAGTAATGAAAGAGAATAACCTACAACCTAGATTACTGTACCCAGCAAGGATCTCATTCAGATATGAAGGAGAATTCAAAAGCTTTACAGACAAGCAAAAGCTGAGAGAATTCAGCACCACCAAACCAGCTCTTCAACAAATGCTAAAGGATCTTCTCTAGACAGGAAATGCAGAAAGGTTGTATAAACGTGAACCCAAAACAACAAAGTAAATGACAACGGGACCACACCTATCAATAATTACCTTAAATGTAAATGGGTTGAATGCCCCAACCAAAAGACAAAGATTGGCTGAATGGATACAAAAACAAGACCCCTATATATGCTGTCTACAAGAGACCCACCTCAAAACAAGGGACACATACAGACTCAAAGTGAAGGGCTGGAAAAAAATATTTCACGCAAACGGAGACCAAAAGAAAGCAGGAGTCGCAATACTCATATCAGATAAAATAGACTTTCAAATAAAGGATGTGAAAAGAGACAAAGAAGGTCACTACATAATGATCAAAGGATCAATCCAAGAAGAAGATATAACAATTATAAATATATATGCACCCAACATAGGAGCACCGCAATATGTACGGCAAACACTAACGAGTATGAAAGAGGAAATTAATAGTAACACAATAATAGTGGGAGACTTTAATACCCCACTCACAACCATGGATAGATCAACTAAACAGAAAATCAACAAGGAAACACAAACCTTAAATGATACAATGGACCAACTAGACCTAATTGATATCTATAGGACATTTCACCCCAAAACAATCAACTTCACCTTTTTCTCAAGTGCACACGGAACCTTCTCCAGAATAGATCACATCCTGGGCCATAAATCTGGTCTTGGAAAATTCAAAAAAATTGAAATCATTCCAGTCATCTTTTCTGACCACAGTGCAGTAAGATTAGATCTCAATTACAGGAAAAAAATTGTTAAAAATTCCAACATATGGAGGCTAAATAACACGCTTCTGAATAACCAACAAATCATAGAAGAAATCAAAAAAGAAATCAAAGTATGTATAGAAATAAATGAAAATGAAAACACAACAACCCAAAACCTATGGGACACTGTAAAAGCAGTGCTAAGGGGAAGGTTCATAGCATTACAGGCACACATCAAGAAACAAGAAAAAAGCCAAATAAATAACCTAACTCTACACCTAAAACAATTAGAGAAGGAAGAAATGAAGAACCCCAGGGTTAGCAGAAGGAAAGAAATCTTAAAAATTAGGGCAGAAATAAATGCAAAAGAAACTAAAGAGACCATAGCAAAAATCAACAAAGCTAAAAGCTGGTTTTTTGAAAAAATAAACAAAATTGACAAACCATTAGCAAGACTCATTAAGAAACAAAGAGAGAAGAACCAAATTAACAAAATAAGAAATGAAAAGGGTGAGATCACAACAGACAACACTGAAATACAAAGGATCATAAGAGACTACTACCAGCAGCTCTATGCCAATAAAATGGACAACTTGGATGAAATGGACAAATTCTTAGAAAAGTATAACTTTCCAAAACTGAACCAGGAAGAAATAGAAGATCTTAACAGAGCCATCACAAGCAAGGAAATCGAAACTGTAATCAGAAATCTTCCAGCAAACAAAAGCCCAGGACCAGATGGCTTCACAGCTGAATTCTACCAAAAATTTAGAGAAGAGCTAACACCTATCTTACTCAAACTCTTCCAGAAAATTGCAGAAGAAGGTAAACTTCCAAACTCATTCTATGAGGCCACCATCACCCTAATTCCAAAACCAGACAAAGATGCCACAAAAAAAGAAAACTACAGGCCAATATCACTGATGAACATAGATGCAAAAATCCTTAACAAAATTCTAGCAAACAGAATCCAACAACATATTAAAAAAATCATACACCATGACCAAGTGGGCTTTATCCCAGGAATGCAAGGATTCTTTAATATCCGCAAATCGATCAACGTAATACACCACATTAACAAATTGAAAGATAAAAAACATATGATTATCTCAATAGATGCAGAGAAAGCCTTTGACAAAATTCAACACTCATTTATGATTAAAACTCTCCAGAAAGCAGGAATAGAAGGAACATACCTCAACATAATAAAAGCTATATATGACAAACCCACAGCAAGCATCACCCTCAATGGTGAAAAATTGAAAGCATTTCCTCTGAAATCAGGAACAAGACAAGGATGCCCACTCTCACCACTACTATTCAACATAGTGTTGGAAGTTTTGGCCACAGCAATCAGAGCAGAAAAAGACATAAAAGGAATCCAGATAGGAAAAGAAGAAGTGAAACTCTCGCTGTTTGCAGATGACATGATCCTCTACATAGAAAATCCTAAAGACTCTACCAGAAAATTACTAGAGCTAATTAATGAATATAGTAAAGTTGCAGGATATAAAATTAACACACAGAAATCCCTTGCATTCCTATACACTAACAATGAAAAAACAGAAAGAGAAATTAAGGAAACAATACCATTCACCATTGCAACAAAAAGAATAAAATACTTAGGAGTATATCTACCTAAAGAAACAAAAGACCTATACATAGAAAACTATAAAACACTGATGAAAGAAATCAAAGAGGACACAAACAGTTGGAGAAACATACCGTGTTCATGGATTGGAAGAATCAATATTGTCAAAATGGCTATTCTACCCAAAGCAATCTATAGATTCAATGCAATCCCTATCAAGCTACCAACGGTATTTTTCACAGAACTAGAACAAATAATTTCACAATTTGTATGGAAATACAAAAAACCTTGAATAGCCAAAGTAATCTTGAGAAAGAAGAATGGAACTGGAGGAATCAACCTGCCTGACTTCAGACTCTACTACAAAGCCACAGTCATCAAGACAGTATGGTACTGGCACAAAGACAGAAATATAGATCAATGGAACAGAATAGAAAGCCCAGAGATAAATCCACGAACCTATGGACAGCTTATCTTTGACAAAGGAGGCAAGGATATACAATGGAAAAAAGACAATCTCTTTAACAAGTGGTGCTGGGAAAACTGGTTAACCACTTGTAAAAGAATGAAACTAGAACACTTCCTAACACCATACACAAAAATAAACTCAAAATGGATTAAAGATCTAAATGTAAGACCAGAAACTATAAAACTCCTAGAGGAGAACATAGGCAAAACACTCTCCGACATAAATCACAGCAAGATCTTCTATGACCCACCTCCCAGAATATTGGAAATAAAAGCAAAAATAAACAAATGGGACCTAATGAAAATTAAAAGCTTTTGCACAACAAAGGAAACTATAAGTAAGGTGAAAAGACAGCCCTCAGATTGGGAGAAAATAATAACAAATGAGGAAACAGACAAAGGATTAATCTCAAAAATATACAAGTAACTCCTGAAGCTCAATTCCAGAAAAATAAATGACCCAATCAAAAAATGGGCCAAAGAACTAAACAGACATTTCTCCAAAGAAGACATACAGATGGCTAACAAACACATGAAAAGATGCTCAACATCACTCATCATCAGAGAAATGCAAATCAAAACCACAATGAGGTACCATTACACGCCAGTCAGGATGGCTGCTATCCAAAAGTCTACAAGCAATAAATGCTGGAGAGGGTGTGGAGAAAAGGGAACCCTCTTACACTGTTGGTGGGAATGCAAACTAGTACAGCCACTATGGAAAACAGTGTGGAGATTTCTTAAAAAACTGGAAATAGAACTGCCATATGACCCAGCAATACCACTTCTGGGCATACACACTGAGGAATCCAGATCTGAAAGAGACACGTGCACCCCAATGTTCGTCGCAGCACTGTTTATAATAGCCAGGACATGGAAGCAACCTAGATGCCCATCAGCAGATGAATGGATAAGGAAGCTGTGGTACATATACACCATGGAATATTACTCAGCCGTTAAAAAGAATTCATTTGAATCAGTTCTAATGAGATGGATGAAACTGGAGCCCATTATACAGAGTGAAGTAAGTCAGAAAGATAAAGAACATTACAGTATACTAACACATATATACGGAATTTAGATAGATGGTGGCGATAACCCTATATGCAAAACAGAAAAAGAGACACAGAAATACAGAACAGACTTTTGAACTCTGGGGGAGAACGTGAGGGTGGGATGTTTTGAAAGAACAGCATGTATATTATCTATGGTGAAACGGACCACCAGCCCAGGTGGGATACATGAGTCAAGTGCTCGGACCTGGTGCACTGGGAGGACCCAGAGGAGTCGGGTGGGGAGGGAGGTGGGAGGGGGGATCGGGATGGGGAATACATGTAACTATATGGCTGATTCATGTCAATGTATGACAAAACCCACTGAAATGTTGTAAAGTGATTGGCCTCCAACTAATAAAATAATATTAAAAAAAATAAAAATAAAAAAAATAAAAAATAAAAAATAGATATGTAATAAGCAACAAAAGCTAATTGTATAGCATAGGAAACTATAGTCAATATCTTATATTGACCTAAATGGAAAATAACTTCAAAAATAATATATGTGTATATGTATAACTGAATCACACCACCAAGAAAGAATTCTACTTTCTGAAATTTAGTAACATTTATCTTTTTGCCAGTTTTTCTAAATGTCCTATGGACATCTAATGCATTAGATACAAAATTTTAAATATATTTGTGTAGGATGTGATTAATATAAATTAATAAAATATAAATCTATTATATTCAAATTATTAATGACATCATTCAAGATGCTCCTATTCTTCTTTTTTCTGCATTTGATAAAATATTCTCAGAGAAATGTTAATATGTCTCACTATGATTATATATTTTTTCTTTTCCCTTGTATTTCTTCTGATTTTTGCCTTATTTTTGTTGTTGTTGTTAAGGTGTCTAATGGTTTATGGTATCTATCTTCTTTGTGAATTGTACTTTTTATCTCTAAAAATATTCATCTTTGTTTCATTTAAAATAAATAAATAAATTTTAAAAAGAATATTGTAAAAATTGGCAAACATGCAGAAAGGGATATCAGACATAAATCTACAGTCTAATGAATTATAAAAAGTAAATGCCTAGAGGCTCATCCTCCTGTTTAAGCAGTAAAAGTTTCTTTCCCAGGTGGCTGCCAAAGATGGTGGAGGAGAAGGTCCTGATGCCTGACGACAAGGCCATCACCTGGGACGCCTGGCAGCCATCCTGGGCAAGCAGGTGCTTCTGGGCCAGAAGGTAGTATTCCTGCACTGTGAGGAAACCAACACGTCTGGCAGTTTCTACAGAAACAAGCTGAAGTGTCCGGCCTTCTTCAGCAAGCACATGAATACCAATTCCTCACACAGCCCCTGCCACATCCAATCCCCCAGCTGCATCTTCTGGGGGACATTGTAAAACACGGTGCCCCAGCTACCAGGCAAGGCCAGGTCACTCTGGACTATCTTCGGGTATTTTATGGGATCCCACCAGCCTATGACAAGAGAAAAGTGGGTGGTGATTCCTGCTATCCTCAGGACTGTGCCAGATTGTGCAAACAAACAACCACGTGCAAGTCTGCCTACCTATTCTACCTGGCTCACGAGGCTGGCTGGAAGTCCTAGTCAGTAGCAGCCACACTGGAGGAGAAAAGAAAGAAGAGCAACATCCGTTACTGGAAAAAAATTTTAAAAAGCAGCTCATGAGGCTACAGAAGCAGGTTGAAAAGAACATAGAGAAGAAAACTGACAAATGCACAGAGGTCCTCAAGACCCCTGGATAACTCATCTGAGCCCCATAAAAATGACTGCTTATTTTTCAAAAAAGAAAAAAAAAAGTTTGCCAGGACTCCAAACATATTCCTTCCAGATGACAAATCTCTTCTGAGCCATATCCTTCAAAATGATTTGCAGATAATGAAACCCACAATAGATAGAAGAAGTTAACTGTGTGCTGACCACAAGCAGGGAGACTCCAGATCAGCTGGACAAGAAGACTGATGATGTTGAGTCCCAAGTCTCACCAACAACCAAGAAGAAGAATGTTGACTTTCTAATCTTGCAGGGAACAAGCCTCTTTCCCATCCTGTCCTTAAAAACTTTCCCCTGAAAGACAGTGGGGCATTCAGGGGCCAGGATTTGAGCATTAGCTACCCAAACTCCTCGGTTAGTGCCTGCAGTAAATGCTGCACTTTCCTTCACCACATCCCTGTGTCAGTGTGTTGGATTTACACACACAGGCCAGCAGACTGAAGTTTGGAAATGTAACACTCTGACATAAGGACAGAAAAATAAGAGAAGCAGTAACAGAAAGAAGTAAGAAAGAAGGGATAAAGGAGAAGGACAGAAATCTGGAATGAGCTAGTAAGGGGAAAAGATTTATTAGGGAAGTGAAAGAAAAAAAAAAAAGGAAGATACTGAAAAAAAGTAAACACAGTTGACCCTTGAGCAAAACTGATTTGAATGGTGCTGGTCCCTGATTGGGTCAAAATGGGGTTGAGTTGCAGGACATCCTGCTAGGTGTCAGTGAACTTCTTGATATTGTGAGACCCCTCCCCAATACAGAGATGTTGCAAATAGTACCAAATCATTTTAGGGACACTGTCTCAACTGTCATGCTAGAGGAAATACACAGTTATGACCTCAATTTCTCTTTTTTTCTACTGAATTTAGATAATAGACAGCTTTTCCTCTTTAAGATGTTTGTGTTGAGGGCTTGATTTGACTAACCAATAACAGTATGGTGGGGAAATTAAGGAGAACGATTTTCCCCTGCTCCTCAGTCTCCCACAGGGGTCCCCTAGAAAGACAAGCAAACACGTCTGGGATACCTGAGACTTGAAGTTCCAAACAGAATGTCTGAAGTAGAAATCACCAGAAGAGGAGCCATCATTTTAAAACATCTTTCCGGAGCTCAGTGAAATTTGCAACCACAGACAGCACAAAGTGACATCGTTTATACCCCTCCCTCCCTGATAGCATTCCATTTTTCCCTTTCTGAGGGTCTGGACTTAGAAGCTGGGTTCCACGACTCACACCACACAGCTCTCAGCGGTAGAACAGGAGCACAGCTGCCTCAGTGATCTCCCGGCTGGAGCTGTAACGACAGTGAGTTCCGTATCCATTCCAGTCAAAGGAGGAGAAATCCCCACACTGCACGGAACTGCCCTCTGGGAAGAATCCTCCTCCGCCGATGCAGTGCTGGGGGGCAGGGAGAAGAGGCAGTAAGGGGTTGGCTGTAAACACACCAGTGAGCTCTTAATGGTCGAATCCCCTGTAATTGCAGCCCTCTTCCTATGTGCCTTGACCGTTCCCCTGCACAAACCTTTCCCTCCAGTGGACTCTGAAACCATGCTTTCCTGAATTCCTTTTTATCTTCCTTAATGTTTGTTCTCAGACCCATTGCTCACTCTTTTTCCTCAATTGTTATGTTGTTCATTCGCTAAGTCATGTCTGACTCTTTGCAACCCCATGAGCTGCAGCACGCCAGGCTTCCCTCTCCTTCACTATCTCCCTGAATTTGCGCAAACTCATGTCCATTGAGTTGGTGATGCCATCCAATCATCTCATTCTCTGTCTCCCCCTTATTCTTTTGTTTTCAATCTTTCCCAACATCAGGATCTTGTCCAATGAGTTGGCTCTTCACATCAGGTGGCCAAAGTATTGGAGTTTCAACTTCAGCATCAGTCCTTCCAATAAATATTCAGAGCTGATTTCCTTTAGGGTTAACTGATTTGATCTCCTTCCAGTCCAAGGGACTCTCAAAAGTCTTCACCAGCACCACAGTTCAAAAGCATCAGTTCTTCAGAGCTCAGCCTTCTTTATGGCCCAACTCACATCCATACATGACTACTGGAAAAACCATAGCTTTGACTATACGGACTTGGTTGGCAAAGTGATTTCTCTGCTTTTAAATATGCTGTCTAGGTTTGTCATAGCTTTTCTCCCAAGGAGCAAGCACCTTTAAATTTTGTGGCTGCAGTCACCTGGAGCCCCCAAATGCTATTCCTCACAATTCTGTCCACACCTCAGTCTCCCGATGATGGCCTGTCTTCTCCCTTGACTTTTGCTAGAACCAGCATAATCATCCTAAATCTGGATGATCAACCAGGTATTTTCTGTGGTTGAAACCCCATGTTCAACTGCCAGATGAAGATCTCCCCTACATATCACTAGATCTAAAACTCCACTTAAGCAAAACAAAACTAATTCGCTCTCTTGTGGCCCTTAAATCTATTCCTTTTCTTGTCACCCATCTTAAGTGATAACATTCAGTCACCCAAAACAAAACCCTGAAGTCTGTAGTCTCCTTCACTTCCCATCCCCCATGGTCATTTAATCATGAAGAACTGCTGATTTCACTGTCTACGCACCCATGCTTGCTCTTTCAAATTTATCAAGGCCACCCTGGCTCAGGTCCTCAACATTTCACATCTGCACCTCTACACCTGCCTCATGGTCTCCTTGCCTCTGAATTCCTTACTGTTGAATCTAGGTCCCTCACCTGGCTATGCATCATCATAGCAAAACCAAAGTGAATCAGGTCACTACAGTTTGAGCTCTTCTGATATGTCCCATCATCTGCAACATAAAATCTATGTCCTGGATATAATGTAAACACCCTGATTGCCCTGCTTCCTGTAGGTATTAGCATAGCTCCCTGCTTCTACCCCATGTGCATACAATGCTCCAAAATTAAACAACAGCTCATGTCCCCCTCAACACACCATGGTGTATCAAATCCCAGTGATTCAGAACATGTTAGCCACTCATGCTCAAAGGACACTACTCTGCCCCTTGCTGCCTGTTGAACTCTACACACATCTTTTGAGATTCAGCAAAGATGTCACGTCCTGGAGAATCAACTGTGTGCCATTAGCAGAGGTAGAAGCTCCTGTGTTGTGACCCCAGGGCCCCTTGTTTATGTTGCTATCTCAGGTGATACCACATGAAATTGCAATTGTGCATTTATATCTCTCTCCCTCTCAGTCTGAGTTCCTTAAGATGACTCTGTCAGCTTTGCATCTCTAATAGCTGCACTCTGTAGGTTCCCTAGCATGTATTTTAAGGAATCAGTGCTTGTAGGGGTACGTGCAAATGAGCATTAATGAACAGGATAAGGCTCACTGAAAGGCAGTGCAGGGGGAACACGTCCCACCCTACTCCCAGGGCCCACACTTGCATAATCCTCCAAATCATAACCAGGGGCCCTTCCATGAAGACACAGCTATTACGCCTCGACTGACAGATGGACAAACTGATAACTGCAGGGGAAAGTGAAGATGTCCTTGACTTCGGGGTCACATTTTTCAGAGTGACAGCTGTGGAAGGAAAATGTGCTGAGTGAGCATCCTTGCTCTTAGAACTCTGACTCCCTCCTCCTCCTGCCCCCAGCCTTAGAATGTCCCTCAGAGACAGTCTCCACTAACCAAACTCTGGTGTTCTCAATACTAGAAAAACAATAAAAACGTAAAGTTTCTATGTTGAATATGAGAGAATATCATCAGGACCTCAAATAAGGAAATACTTCTTAAGCACAGCATAAAAGTACTAATCATACATTGAGAATATAGATAAGTTGGACTTCAATACAGTAAATTATAGCCATTGGTCAAAGGTACAAACTTTCAGTTATGAAATAAGTCCTGGGGATGTAATGTACAGACTGGTGACTATAGTTAATAGTACTATTTTGTTCATCAAAAAGTTACCAAGAGAGTAGATATTAAAAATTGTTATCACAAGACAAAATATTTGCAACTGTGTGTAGCGGTGGGTGTTGACTAGAGTTACTGTGATGATCATTTCACAATACATAAAAATATAGAATCATCATGTTATGTGCTTGAAACTAGTATAATGCCATATGTCCATTGAATCTCAGTTTTTAAATAATATTAACAGTTTTATCCAGTACTCTTGGCCTGGAGAATCCCATGGATGGAGGATCCTGTTAGGCTACAGTCCACGGGGTCACAAAGAGTCGGACACGACTGAGCGACTTCATTTCGGTTTTTCTTATCTGGTCTTGCTGCCTCAACTTTCATAAACAAGATCACTGACCTGAGTTTCTATTGCAGATGAGTGGTGCTAACCTTATCCAACTCTTACCCTGCCTTGTTTTTTTTAAATAGTTCGAAACAAAAACAATTCAGAAGACTTCTTTTTTCAGGGCAATGCCATGCCTTTGGGATGGAAATTTTGGATATCACGCTAGTAAATTGTGATAATCAGGTATATTGTTTATCAGTGCCAACAAGATGGCCTACAGACCTCCTTCTCACCTCCTCTTGCTGCTTAATTCCAATTTCTATTTCTTCCCTTATAGTTTTCTATGGATATGGAGTATACACAGGACACCCTATCTCTTCCAAATATATTTTTGTCGTGACATTTCTGTTTAAGGAGTTCATTAAAGCACAATATTTATACACACAAAAAAACTAATAATATTAGCAATTTTAAAAGTTTGTCCACAAAATACCAACAAAAGAATAAAAACACAAGCCAAAGGAACATACATCAACACCCCAATCAGACATTCACATGTACACACACACACACACACACACACACATGCATGCACACACATGCGCATGCACACATGCACACACATGCACACATGTGCACGTGTACACTCACACACGTGCCTGTGCACATGCACACACATGCGCACACGCACATGCATGCACACACATGTGCACACAGTGCACACACATGTACACACACATGCGCACGCACACACACACACACCGGGGATCGTCCGCAAACCCACGTGCTCGGTGTTGCAGCCAGTGACTCTCATCCCAGCACACAGGGCATTGGCTGCTCCTTCATTGTTAAACACCCTGAACTGGACAAACCCTGCAACAAATTCCCCTGGAAAAGAAGAGGCAGAGAAAGGCCTAAGTATGCAAAGGAGGAACTAGACAGGGCTTTCCACTGATCAGACCAGGGATTCCCTAAATCAACAGGTCAGGTTATATCCCAACACTCCAAGCTGCAAGGATGAAGCCTAGCACCTCTGTGAACAGTGGCTGCTACATCTAGGTTCTGAACTTGGCTGGAAGAGACCTTCCTCCATCTGGAGTAAGAGGACCAAGTCTCAGGCTCATGAGGGTCACTTTTCTGCTAAGGTTCATAGGAGAAATGAGACTCCACTGAGAGATCAGCAAGAAGACCCCGAGAGGTCCCGCAGGAATAAGCAAAGATCAGAGGCGGCCACCTGTTTCTGAAGCCACACCGGCCATCCAATTACCATGAGTTTATTTGCCCTACCTACCATTAACTGTTCTTGTTGAAACAGTAAAGGTAAAAACTGATGGCTTGTATTTTCCCACCAAAGACTTATGTTGTATGGCTTTATCATACTGAAAAAAATGTCTTCTTTCAAGAATAGCTATCCATCTATTTATCAAGAAAAATTTGTTTTTGTTCTCACTTTATCAAGAACACCCTGGCTCGGGTTCTCAGTATTTCACATCTGCACCTTTACACCTGCCTCATGTAAAAAGAACTTACCTCTTTATATGGGGTTCTTTTTACATGATAAAGAACAAAAACAAATTTTTCCTATGAGCCTTAGACAAGTGACTGTTGTGAGCCTGAGCCTTGATCATCTTACTCTCAACGGAAGGTTCTCCAGATAAACCATGGTGTTCTTGATAAAATGAGAACAAAAATTTTTCTCAATACTTTCCAAGTTGTTCTCACCTGTGAACATTAGCTTGCCTTTTCCTTAACTATTATAAAAGTCATGGAGTATATTGGTTAAGAAGCCTGGCTTTATATCCTCTACAATGGAAAGGACAGTAATTGTAACTTCATAGGTTTTTCATGATGATTAAAGGACACAAAACCATCTCAAGTTTCTAGAAAACAGTTTGGCATACTGTATTGCTACGTGTTCCATAAATGTTAGCAATCATTAATTGTTATTTACACTTTCCCCAAGAGAGGAGGGAAGGACTGATGACTGGGTTTTGGAGGGAGATACTCACACTGACAATTTGGTGAATAATAAGATGCAGTTTTCTCAGCATCGCCAAAGTCATAGTCAACAGGAATGGCTGGGCCATTGTCAGTCCAGCACTTCCCTGCTCCGTACTTCACTGGGAATTTCTGCAGGGACCAAAATACAGGGTTGTGTGCGACAGTAGGCAAGCTGCCATGTAGGGAAGTAAGAGATTTAAAGCCCTTGGGTGTCATATTCAGAAATCAGACTGAATAACAGTGAATTGTTCCCATCTGCAATCATAGCTAGGACCCTAACCAGCCTCAAGACCCTTGTTTTTCCACCTCTTTACCCACCCATAATTTTCTCCCCCAGGCTTCTTCCACTTCCTGGCTCAGAGTTCTTCTGAGAGGCAGCACCCTAGTCTGCAGTGACCCAGAGGCAGAAGAAAGCCAAACAGAAGCACTATTTAGTGATAGGGACAGAGCAGACTTAACTCCTCTTTCCAAATACTTGGCTTTCTGTTCACTAAAATAAGTGCCTCCACCCTGAGCCAGCAGCCCCATATACCTGGTAGAGTCCAAACAGATTCTGTACCAGTCTCCGGAAGAAGCCAGTGTTGGCGTGGTACCTCAGCAGGGAGCTGTTCCTCCAGTGCTGCAGGGGGGACTTGTTGGGCACGTGCCAGATGCCCAGGTCCTGGGCCTGGATGTCATAGTAGCCAGGGCTCTGCAGAGGGACGCACGCTCAGCCTCACCAGCCCAGGAGGTACCTCCAGCCAAAGACCCACACACACAGCGCTCCCTTGAGCTGAGAGCTCAGGGCTCTAGAGAACAGGTGCCCAGCAGTGCTCAGACCCCTACCTCCCTCCAGCAGATGATGAGACCCCCCCACACAAGCAACCTTGGTGAGAGGAATTTGTCACTCAAGACATGGACTTCTGTCTTTCATCTTCTCCAACCCCACTTCCACATCCCCATCTCCCACCCTCCCTTCCACATTCTCTGCTCCAGCCACACTCAGCTCCCACCCCTTCCCACCTGGGTGCTCAGTACCTTGTAGTCATCACTGGTGGCCGCCTCTGCAGACCCAAGCGTGTTGTAATTGGCCCAGTTGCCATCCCCCTCTGGGTAGTCAGGCCTGTTGCCCTGCTGACTGGACCAGCGATCGCCCACAGTGCATTTCCCATGCATGTTGTTCTCATGCACACTGGCCACCAGGGTCCAGCCACCACCTTCATGTCACAGAAGGTCTGGTAGACAACACCATTCTCAGTGCGGAGGTGATACAGGCCATCTGCAGAGGGAACCAGTCAGAGACCCTGTGTCTAGAGCATAGGGTCCATCTCAGACCCACAACCAGAAAGACTCTGGGAATTCAGAAATGCATCCTGAAGGCTCCCACAAATACCCGCTTGTTGAGGACAATTCTCTATGGACACTGACTGCCTTTGTTCCATACTACCTTTTCAAAGACTCAGTAGAGCAAACATCCTAGGAGAAGGAGATGGTATCTCTGCCTTTGTTACATGCTACCTTTCCAAAGACTGCAGAGCAAACATCCCGGAGACAGAGACTGTATCTCCCTCGGGATAGAGCCTCCTTCTGGCCAGAAGAGGCCAGAAATCATGCCCAACCACATCTCAAGTCCACACCAGGATGTGGCCTCTGCACCCAGAGCTAAGGGCAGGCATGATCACTGCCCATTATATGAGATTCATATTCCCTAAATGCAGAGTTCTTCCTTGTACTCAATCCCAGAGAAAATAAACTGTCTTCTCCGAAAAGGCTTACATTTGCTTGGCAAACCCAATTTATGAGCCGCTTGGCAAACAAACAACATGGGCAGATATCTCCTGGCCCTTTTCACATCACTGTGATGGGATGGGACCCAGAACACCAGCACAGGAAAAAACTGATGCTCTGGCTACTTCTGTAATTGTAAGTAATAAAGTTCTATGTCTCTGCCTCTGGAGGCTCATGTTCTCTGCCAGAATCTATGACACTAAGACAGAACTAACTTCTTAGCTTTAAAGAAGGGGAAAATCTTACACCCATTGGAGCTATGGTCACCATGCTAAGACTCACCAGGAACCGCACATTCTCCCTATGTTCAGAAGATCATGTCTCTGACAACTAGGTTGGATCCAAAAGCCTCAAAATTCCCAATAGAAATCTCCTAGGCTGGAAGTTGGAGTCACAGCATACAGGAGTGGTAGGCACACCCCCTCTCGACCTCCATGACCAAGATCTGTTTAGCTAAAAAGTGGTTAAGAGGAAAGGATGCTGAGTTGGGTTATTACTCACCACTTGCTTTATGGCAACTTTCTTTGATTTCCTTGCAGCTTCTTGGAAGGAAAGAGAGGTAAGGAATACAGGTTTCCTTGTCCCAGAACTTCTCAACAGAAAGTGTCCCTGCTAGAGGATGTGAGGATAATTCTCAGTCTCATGCCGTCACACCAGCCTTCCTGGCCATGGGCTCCTAGCCCCTTCCCACTTCACAGGCTCATCACTAGACTGTGAGGCCCCAGAGGTCAGGATTCTCTCAGCTAAGAATAGCTGACCACAATCTAGTACATACTCAACACTTGCATTCTTCTCCACAACCAATTAAACATGAAAACCCTCATTATGCCTACTGTGATAAATGGAATTGTGAGGATGAGGACTAGGGAAGGATGTTCCCTGGACACAGCCCTGACCACCAAGCACCCTCTGGGAACCCCAAGGCCAAGGCTGTAGGAGCAGGAGCAGCTATAAGGAAGCAGTCTTCATCACTATGAGTCCCCTGAGCCCAAGCAGCCACACAGAGGCACAGATGGAGCCCCAGGACAGGCCTTAGCTTCAGACCACACATCCAGAGAGACCAGCAATGAACACTCTGCCACAGCTCAATTTGGCTGCAAAGTGTGGCTTCTCTGCATCTCCATGAATCCCCCTCTGGGCCAGAACTTCAGCATCCAACCTGGTTCTACTCTCTCTGCTCCTCTGCACACCTGAGCGGATGAAACTGCTGCTCCCGAGTGACTTGCCTGCACTCGGCCCTCTGGTGGCCACAAGGAGGAACAGCAGGAGGTAAAACCTGACTCCTGTCCCCTAAGTAGAAAGAAGATGCACACAGTCACTGGCTGGTTCATCCTTTCTCTCCCTTCCATCCTTTCTCTTTGAACTCTCTGAGTAAGGAAAACCTCAAATGTAAAATGATGGGATTCTGGGCACTCTGGAACCTCCTGGAATAGAGCCCACCCCATCCAACCCTACAAATCCTTAAGGGACCACAGTCTCCTTTCTCTGAAACTCCCCCTCCCTTAGACCAGACCTGAGCTGGCATCGTGGCTCCCCACACACTCGGATCTTATCTCAGACTCAGCTTCCTCACAGCACAGAGAGCTGAGCCTTCATTCCTCGCAGATGCCAGGAGCGGAGAGCGCCCAAGCAGGAGAAGTCTCAGAGCTGCTGCCTCTGCAGGGAGGTCCGAGGTAGGTAAAGTGCTGAGCCTTTTGGGGAGAGCAAACCATATGGGCCCTTCCCATCCCAGCCTACTTTGGGCTGCAGGCTCCACCCTTGAGCATTCTTCCTTTGAAGTTGCCTGAGCCTCGGCCCCCAGCAATGAGAAGGATTGTGTAACCGGCTGGAGGGGCACGAGGCAGCACTCGTGGGCACACAGGTGACACTCGCCATGAGGAGGGCCAGCCCTGCTGGGTCAGAGCACACAGTGTTCCTTCCGTAACAGACTCTCAGGATGGACGGTTCTTCCCTGCAGCCTGTCCTGCTCCTACCTCAGTCAGATGCTCCAGGGCCTCACACACCTGTCAGGTCATCATCCTTCCAGTCTCTCCTGAAGCCTCTCCATGAAGCCATCCCTGACACTACCACCCCTTGGAGAAGCTGATGGATACTCTCCTGTCCTACTATGGGCTTTTTCCAACCCCTAATTATGTGAAGTCATACTGTCATGTCATTCTTTTACTTATTTGGGGTTAGGAATAATTGAAAATTTAGAAAATATTGCAAAAATAAAAATAGTTCATAAACACAAATATAGCTTTTGCCTAGATCTACCTATTGTTTGTGTTTCACCCATTTACTTTATCATATATACCCTCTCTCTATACGTGTACACAAACTCACACAACACTTTTTCTGAGCGAATTGAGAGTAAGTTACATAAGTGAAGGCTCTTGCCCATAGGTAAGTTTGCATTTTACTAATAGAGATATTTTCATATATAACCACAGTGCAATTATCATTAACTCTTTTCAGTGTAACAGTGTAACTTGCTAGGGTCCACCAGCCTGGGAGTTCCACTCAGTTCAACTAGCACCCATAGTAAACTGAAATTTCTCTGGCTTTCATTCCCTCCCATTATTAGGAGGTTTCTTGTCCACATTTGAAGCCCATAATCCCCAGGGTATGTTCTACACCTGCTTACAATGTTCTACATCTCCATTCCACACCCAAGCCAGCCCAACTCCTTTCAGCACTGTCCACTGTCCAGACTCTGGCTGACCACTGACCCTATGATACCTCATTTCCGCCACCTCTGCTGCTGGGGCTGCTCTGGGGGATCAGTTGCTGGTGTTCAGGACATTACTTCCTCTCATTCCTGGGCCTCCAGCCCCACATCTCTTTGCTGTCCAAGATATAGGAGCCCTCCAGCATGTTCAGTGCAGAGGAAGGCAAATGCTTTACACACACATAAACCACTATCTAATCCAAGGCCTGGAATGTTATTCACAACTTACACTTACCCGTGTACTCTACCACATCACAACCACCTGAATTTGTTTTCACAGAGGACAAGGTTGGAGGGGGAGATGGAGAGAGGACTGACCTATCACCCATACATCTCTGCTGTTTGCTCCAGCCATAGGGAAATGACCACTAACACCCCTTAATCAGGGGATTTCTCAGGTCATCATTTGGGTTGTTCACTGTGATTAATTCCCTCTGTTTGGAGCACAGGAGAGCCTGCCCCCCTCCTCTGTGAAGTTAAATGGGCCCTGGGACCTGTTCTAGCCAAGTGAGGTGAGCAGGAAGGGTCTGTTCCAGGCTGAAGCCCTCACCAGACAGGGCACAAATCCACACCGTCCTTTCTCCAGCCTCAGGAAGCAAGGCAAACACGGGGCCCTGGCTTGGTGGCACGTTTATGTCTGAGGAGGTGACTTATCTTGGAGGTTGGAAGGATGGCGTTCTGTGTTCTGTTTGAGGGGACATGTTAAACGTGCTGCCTGTGGTGTCTCAGGAGCTGTGAGATGTGCAGACTGCACTGGGGCGTTAAAGGAAGGCCTCGGAAACAGTGTCAGCACTGCGAGGCGGCTGTCTTGGTTCTGTATCACAACGGGGAGGGTCTGGGAGAAAAGGTGGTCATCTTGCAAGCAGGAGTGAAAGGAATATATCTAATCCTGGGTCATCAACAGGCAAATGGTATGGAAAATTTCCTTGACAAATCATTAAATCATCTTCTACCAGGACACACACACCCAGAATTATATGTGTGTGCGTATGCTAGTCACTCAGTCGCGTCCAGCCCTTTGTGACCCATAGACTATAGCCTGGGGGGCTCCTCTGTCCATGGAATTTTCCAGATAAGAATACTGAAGTGGGTTGCCATTTACTCCTCCAGATATATAGATATAGATAAGATATAGATATATACCACTTCCAAAATCTTTGTCTCCATCCACTTTAGTCAAGAACAAGTATATACTATTTAGTATCTCATGTGCAATATAGTAAGTAGTGGCAAAAACACAACCTAGCAACTGAGGGAGCTGAGAAATATTGTTCCTGCACTACATATCAAACTTCTAAAATTTTGCTAGTAAAATTTGGGAGACTAAAGCAATACCTTTTTAATTACGTTTAGACTAAGCATGTTTCCAGACGTTCATTCACGTACTGACATTCTGAATTACTGTGCTCTTAAGTTCCAGAGTAACAATATTTGGGGTATAATAACATATTTTAGTATTTTTCAAGAATATGAAATCTGATTTTTTACATCTTAATTTATATATCCAAAGGAACAATTTACATTAAAATTTCAAATTAAAACTACACTCCTTCAAAAAATTGTCACCATACCCATTTTTCACTTAAAACCCCATCTTGGTTTTACCCCACACTAGCATTTCAGTCTGGAGAAGGCAATGGCACCCCACTCCAGTACTCTTGCCTGCAAAATCCCATAGACGGAGGAGCCTGGTAGGCTGCGGTCCATGGGGTCGCTAAGAGTCGGACACGACTGAAGGGACTTAGCAGCAGCAGCATTTCAGTCTTACAGAATACAACAGTGTACTTGGATACTGAAAGCTTGTTTGTTAGTCACTACGTCCTGGTGGCAGACCCAGGTTTTAGGCCTAGTTATAGTCTATTCTTGCAACTTGTTTAATTCTTACCCCTATACATCTAAGAACTCTTTTTTATGTTAGTTCACCCATACTTATTGACTAATTCATTTCCTTCATGTCCTCAAAATAGAAAATGTTACCTTAGCAAACAAGGGAAACAACCAATGTTTTCTTGAGAATTGCATAAAAGATAAATAAATATTTGAAATGCAATGAAATCAGGTACATAATAAAAGCTTGTCTTAAAATTATGAAATTACATACAAGGAGGTAGTTGAGTTTGTCACTGGAAAAGAGAGATAAAAATTTGTTCTTGAAGAGCTCACTGTCTCCAGAGTATGAATAATGTCACACTGTTTGATCATGAGAGGGGTCTGTACTAAACCAAAGATTCACAAATTGCCATCTGAAGATTGGGGCAGGTCATGACAGTGTTAGGCATACAACATGAAAAATATAAGGACAAAAATATAGGTTTTCTGTGGAACTAGATATATTCAAGCTAAAAAACTACATTTACTCCATGATTATGGCCTTTCTATTTTGGTGTTGTTAAAATACCTTTCATGTAAAATAATACTGATAACAAATGTTCTATTTTTGCTTTTTAAGTTTTAATGGGAATTTTTTTTTAATTTTGTAACAACTTTTTCTTGTTTCCCATAGAAGTTCCATAGACTTTGTGACAAGTCCTAAGTTGTGATTCTGTGTTGAGCCTGGTCTAGTCCTGAGAAAACCTGTCTTCATCTCCATGGGGCAAAATACGTGGTCAGAGGCACCACCGGCTTTTCCTCCTAAAAGACCCAGCAGCAATCCCCAGGGACTTTATAAAACAAGGGAAGGATCCCAACTTAACAGGGAATTCTTCACTCCAAGAAGCTCATGAAAGGAGGGAGAGAGAAGGGAAAGTTCCTCTGCTCTTTGGAAGGAGAATTCTGGGGCTGTTCTGGTTTGGTTATTAAGTTTCCCACTTCTTTCCCTTTGGGGTTGCATGCCTATTGTAGAACTATCTCTCAGTTATGTCCATCTTTGCTTTATATATTAGTAATGGTATGTTATTAGTTATATAGATGTTTATAATTGCTGTATAATTTTGCTGTACTGAACTTTATAAATGTATAATGTCCTTTGTCTCTTGCTACTGTTTTTTTTAATTTAAAATCTATTTTGTCTGATACTAGTATGAATATTTGCATGGGATGTCTTTTTCCTGCCTTTCACTTTTATTCACTTTCAACCTATTTGCATCTTCAGATCTAAAGTGAGTATCTTGGAGATATCATGGAGTTGGATCATGACTTTTTTAACTTTTGGTTGTGCTGGGTCTTTGTTGCTGTGCACGGGCTTTCTCTGGCTGCAGCGAGCAAGGGCTACTTTCTCCTCATGGTGACGGGCTTCTCATTGTGGTGGCTTCGCTTGTGGAGCGCAGGCTCTGGGTGAGTGGGCTTCGGTAGGTGTGGCACACAGGCTTAGTTGCTCCATGGAATGTGGTATCTTCCAGTACCAGGGATCGAACCCATGTCCCCTGCATTGGCAGGCAGATTCTTAACCCCTAGACCACCAGGGAAGTCCTGATCATGACTTTTTAATCCATTCTGCCATCTCTGTCTTTTTATTGGAAAATTTAATTCATTTATATTTAAAGTAATTACTGACAAGGGGGGCTTTACTCCTTTCATTTTGTTTTGTTTTCTGTATACCTTACAGGTTTCCCTTTCTCCATTGTTGTATGGCAGAAACCAATGCAACATTGTAAAGCAAATCTCCAACTAAAAAGAAAAAAAGAGTTTCCTTTCTCATCACCTCATTACTGTCTTCCTTTGTGTTCAGCTGGTAATTTTTTTGTAGTGGAACATTTAAATTCTTTTCTCATTTTCTTTTGTGTATATTCTATACTATTTAATTTGTGCTCAACATGAAGATTACATGTAATCTGCTAAAGTTATAATGCCATATTTGAATTTTAACAGCTTAACTTCAGTATTATACAACTCTGTTTCTTTATAGCTCTGCCCCCACCCCTTTCTGTTGCTGATGTCACAAAATTACAGCTTTATACACTGTGTGTCCTAAAACTTAAACTAATAATGTTTTTAATGCATTAATCTCTTCAATTGTATAGGAAAAAAAGTATACTCATAGTGTTTGAATAATTTGCTTACGTGTATGTCTCTCCCTGCCATTCCCTTGACTTCACCCTCCGTTCCACTGTACTCTACAACTCAATGAACATATTGTTTTCATTTGTTTCAGAGTTTACCACAATTCATAGTATAGTGATTATTCAGCAAAAGTGTCCCAAAATTCTCTTTTGAATAATTGAGTAAAACTGAATTGAAGTAGACTTTTCAAAACTCTTAAGAATATAATAGTTAACAAGTATCAAGCAGTTATCACAATCCAGGCACTCTTTTAAGGGCTGTAATGCTATTTCATTTATTATTTATAAAAAGAAGTGAGGACTCTACTATTATTATCTGTACGTTCTTAATGTCTGTATGACCTGTATTCAGTTAAAAAAACTAAGACTCTGATATATGAATAAATTTCTAAGGGTCAGGTGAATTTTAGGAACCATGATTTGGACTAAATACACTTATGAACATTTTTTAATGTATTGTCCACCTGGAAATTTCTGCCAATTTTTGTTTCTACCTGTAGAGAATTAGAGGATCCATTTATTTCTCTTTTTTTAGGAGGCATAATTGACATTATAGTCATATCCTATATGTATAGTATATACATATTATACTATACATATGTATAGTATATACATATACTACAGCAATATTAGTTTTAGGTATACAACATAGCAATTCAATATTTATGTACACTGCAATATGGTCATCACAGTAGGTCTAGGTACCATCTGTTACCTCACAAAGTTAACAAATTCCCTACATTTTATTCCCATGACTAAGTACATTATATCCCCATGACTTACTTTTTTTATAACTAGAAATTTGTACATCTTAATCCCCTTCATCTATCTCACTCTCCCACCCCACTCCTCCCCTGGCAACTGAAAATCTGTCCTAAAAGAGTCCATTGTTTTTTGTTTTTTATCTTTTTTACCTCACTGTGTGGCTTGAGGGATCTTAGTTCCTTAACCAGGGATAGAACCCATGCCCCCTGCAGTGGAAGCATGATGTCCTAACCACTAGACCACCAGGGAATTCCTAAGAGTCCATTTTGTGAACCTTTTGTCAAGGATTATATTCGGCTGCAAATAATAGAAAAACCTATCACAGCAGCTTCAATAATTCAGTGGATTTATTTATCACAAAATAAAAATTCCAGGGGCAGGCAATGAAGGACTAGTGTGAGACTCAACTACTTCAAGAGGATACTTGACTTCTTTGATATTCCTACTTCACCTTCTATTGCACATAATTTTTTTTCAGCCTCCTGATCACAGAATGGCTACTGTCTCTCCAATCATCCTATCTGTTTCCAGGGATAAAGAAGAATAAAGGATGAACAAAGAACATTTAGACTTCTACTCACGAGCACTTGTATCATGGCAACTCTAGATACTAAGGAGTCTGAAAATTTTAATATTTTGTACTGACATGAGAAGAAAGGGGGAAAACGGATTGGAATGATGAGCTGAGTTCGCTACTAGAAACTATGATTTATCATGTTTTTGTCAATTTCAATTTTTTTTAAAAGCAAACTTGTCATCTACATTTCTTTGATTATTAATGAAGTTGAAAAATGGTGACTTTGTGGAATCTTGCTCTTAGTTTTACTAAACCTAGAAAATAATTTAGAAATAATGGTAATCACTTCTGCCTCGGTGGCCATGCCACATGGCTTGCAGGATCTTCGTTCCCCAACCCAGGCCCTTGGCAGTGAAAACTTGGAGTCCTAACCACTGGACCACCAGAGAATTCCCAACCTTTAAATATGTAAACCCATGCTTAGCTCACTGGCCATAAAAAAACGGGTCATGGGCAATGGTTTGTCAACCCCTGATCTTGACAAGAATAAAGCATTAATGTTATTCCCTCTGTTTCCAAATCTACCTGCCTCCTTCTGGAATTTATCACATGACTTGGTCTGGGTAAAATCTCAGTATATTATTATCAAATCAATGAATATGACCTCTGCTTGTGAGTTAATTCTCTACCTCCCAAGGCTGGTTATTCCACTTGAGCCCTCTTGATTGCAAAAAAAATAATTTTATGTTCCTTTGTCTTAAATATCTTTTTCATTAGTAATATTTCTGTGATGTGTTATGAGAATTGCAAAATTCCCAGGAGGCACCCACACCTTCAGAGGTGGGCCATTCCTGCTGGAAGTGGTATGGCTTTGTGTCTAATGGCTCGTGGGCTTGAGAGGAGAGAAGAGGGCTCAGACGACAGTAGGATCTGGGGATGCCACCACTGCCCAAAATGTCCCTGTTTCAGGGATCACCAGTTGGTCCTTTAGTTTTTAAAGCAATGCCTACCCATACTATAAATTATCATGGTGGTGTACACTCAAATTTCAAGACATTTCTCTGGCAATATGACAAAATTTTAGCAGAACTAATTTTAAAGAGCTATTCTGCAATATTAAATATTTCTAAAAACTAAAGTGATGGAGGAAATGATGGCAGAGGAGTAGGTGGACATGGAGTACATCTCTCTCCATGGAAACATCAGGAATACACCTTCAGACACAGAAGTGCATACAGAACACCAGCTCAGAGGGGACATGCTTATCTGACGAGTGGAGAAGAATATATAGAACCATGCAATACTCAGTAGGATGAAGGAACTAGGGGGAAAAACAGAAGTGTCAGTAGGACTGGACCTGCCCTTGGCGGGTAGGGGAACTGAAGCAGGGGTCCAATCCCCACATCTGGACATCTGAGTCAAAGGAGAAACGTTTAAGGCTGAGAGTGAAACAGCTGATGTGGCAACCTAAATGGAATGAGAATCAGACCGTCCTTGCCGCAGCCATACATACCCCAGACAGGGACACAGGTCCCCTGGAAAGGCACAGCATCTGGGAACTGGAGTTTAGGGATTGTGGAGCAATCCCAGGGCGAGGGCTGCTGCTGACTGTGGAGAGACTGATCGAGGGGATGTGATGGAGGAGACTGTAGTGGGAAATGCCTGTGGGGGAAAGCCAGGCAGCCATGGAAGCAAGGATACTGCTGAGTCACGCGTAGGGGGTGGAGTCACCACCATGGCCTCTCCCTCACCACACACCAGCATCGGCAGCTGAGCAACAGACAGGCTGGACCACCAAATGTTTGATGCACTGAATTAGGGTAGGACCCACCCTGGGTGCTCCTTTAAGTGACTAATGTGCCGATCTACAGAGTAGGACCCCAGCCAGAGGACCACTCCACGTGCCTGACACGCGGAACAACAGAGAAGGACCTCACGCAAGGAAGACCTCTTAGTGCCTGAACAGGCAGAGCTACGGAGAAAGACTGGCCAAAAAGCCTTCTGATCGCCAGCTACAGGGGGCTCAAAAAAAGTCTCTGATAGGGCCATAACTCCTGTGGCGGAGGCAGTCTATGTCCCTACCAGGCTTCAGAGCCTGGTACACTACAGCCCACGCGATCGCAGAGTTAGACTTCACTTTCACTTTCAGTATATAGTTCAATGACATTAAATATATTCATAATGTTGTGCAGCCATCACCACTGTTCATCTCCAGAACTTTTCCATCATCCCATCCTGTACTCATTAAACAATAACCTCTATTTCTCCCTCCTAATTTCAGTCCCTCGTAACCACTGTTCTACTTAATATACTTAAAAATGGTATATTTTATGTTATGTATGTTTTGTGACAGTTAAAAAAGTTGTGATAGGTTATTACTTGAAAGATACTGAGGAGTCTCCACTCTGGAACTACCCAAGGGTTTTAACTAGAGCTTGAACTATCTTTCCCTTGAATCTACCCAAGAAAAGTCTTTAGTTGGCATAAGAGATGATAAACATTTTTTTCTTTGGTGATGTTCCTAACCGAAGAAATGGTGATGAATCAGACTTAGAAAATGAAATTATGGTTGCTGACAGCTAAAGAGATAGTTAGGGAGTTTGGGAAGGACATGTACACATTGCTATATACAAAATGGAAAACCGACAAGGACCTAATGTGTAGCACATGCAACTCTACTCAAGCTTATGTGCCAGCCTGGTTGGGAGAGGGGTATACATGTCTATGTATGGCTGAGTCCCTTCACTGTTTACCTGAAACTACCACAACATTGTAAATCAGCTACACCCCAATACAAAATAAAAAGTTTAAAATTGGGGGAAAAAAAGAAATGGTAATCAGTGATGTTCCTCTTAGAGGAAGGGCTAGAAATGCTGTACAGACCTGATGATTGGCACTATGCCTTCAGCCCAAGACTCTCGCATTCTACCATTTAAAGGAGGAGTCTGATCCTGATCCAATTAAAAGGAATGCTTAGTCCTGCAATAGAATATTGTCATATGTGGCTGCAGTGAACCTGAAGTGCCTAAATGCAGAGTGCTGTCACTTCACTGAACTCCAAAGAACAAAGTTGTATATTTGGTTTGCACCTCTTCCATAATAAATAGTATGGTAGATTTCAGTTTGAGATTTGCTTTCCTTGTAGTCTATCAGTTCAGCAGGGGAGGCTGTGGAAAAGCAGACCCGTAGCCTTCACTACCTCAAGTCATCAAGATCACTTACACCTACCAAAAAGAACTTGGTAGCAACTGTGAACAACCAATTTGGCTTAGGTCAGTTTACAAACACATCATTAATGACTCATTGTCTACAAATAATCTCAAACCATGGTTCTCTCTCAAGGGTGATATTTCAGACAGTCTCATTGGATAGATCCCTTTGACAGCTCCGTATAGTCATGAGTTGAAGAACACTCTAAGGTACCTGAGACCACATCTGTTTTTACTCAGTATTCTACTCTCTGTGTGTGCCATGTAGTAGGTGTTCAATAAAAACTATTAAATGTATGCTTTAATAAATGAATATGTAACACATTTTAGCCAGAATGTCCCCAAGTCCAAATCTGATCTTGGACAAAAAAAAACAAAAAAATTTGCTGACTCAACTTCCTGCTCTACATACTCTGGAAAAACCCCATGCCCTCTCTGAGATTTCAAGGGATTCCCAAGGGCCCCTCATGGCTACCTCTGGCTCTGACTTCCTGTTCTCGCTGAATTCTCTCACATCTCTCCTCCCACACAGTTTTCATCCTTACACTGTCTTTAGGACCAAATATGAAGCCTCCCCTTTTATCTGCAAAACATCACCAATCCAAGGCAGTTGTTGAGATTGCTACTGAAGGTTTTGGGATAATAGAGAGGAATTACTGCCAGCCCCAAAAATAAATAAATATGGGACATTAGACATCTCTGTTCTCATGTTCCTCAGCATCCCTGAAACAAGGAACTTCCTACTGCTGAATTTCCCCCTCAGAAGAGTGACCCTGCCTCTGGCTCCCAGAGCTATAATAACCTCTCGCTAACCTTCGACATCAATTACTAACTTCCCAATGCTGTCTTATACAGGGAAGCCTAACTCTTCTTTGCTGCACCATCTCCTGTCTAGGCTGAGTTTTTGCAAGCAAACTGGCCTGTTTAGATGTTTTTCCTAACCCAGGAGTTTATATCTCTCCCCCTAGGCCATGCTCTATACAAGAGCATTTACTATATATATTCTATGAACAAGGTGTCCTAATAGATGCCAGGGTATAAGATGAATAAGAGCTTTCATGGTGGCTCAGTGGTAAAGAATCCACCTGCCAATGTAGGAGACACAGAAGATGCAGGTTTGATCCCTGGGTTGGGAAGATCCCTTGGAGAAAGAAATGGCAACCCACTCCAGTATTCTTGCCTGGGAAATCCCACGGAGAGAGGAGCCTGGTGGGCTATGATCCATGGGGTCACAAAACAGTAGGACAACCTAGCAACTAAATAACAAAAAGGATGAATAAAATATAGTTTCTAGGGAATTCCCTACCTGTCCAATGGTGAGGACTCTGAGCTTTCAAGCTGAGGGCCTGAGTTCAATCTCTGGTTAAGGAACTAAGATCCCACAAGCCACCCAGTGCAGTCAAAAAAGAAATATATATATAGTTTATATGTATATATATAGTTTCTATGATAAAGAGACTCAGTTGTCATTTCTTAATCTCAGTATCTCATTTCCATGACCCAGCTGTCTGCTTACATTAAAACGAAGTAAAATGAAGTCAGTCTCCATCCTCAGCTTCAGCATATTGTACTTTGTTAATAGCAGTCAGGTTGGTTATACATACTGATCTCCAAACCTCCCTAACTATCCCTTCCCTCCACCCTTCCCCCCAGTAACCATAAATTTGTTCTTTAAGTCTGAAAGTCTGTTTCTATTTTTGTATATAAGTGTATTTGTATCATTTCTTTTTAGATTCTACATATAAGGGATATGGGATATCATACTTTTCTTTGTCCGAGTTACTTCTGTCTGACTTACTTCTGTCACTCAATATCACAATCTCTAGTTACATCCATGTTGTTGCAAATGGCATTACTTCATTCTTTTTAATGGCTGGGTAATATTCCACTGTATACATGTACCACTTCTTCCTTATCCATTCCTTTATCAATGGGCATTTAGGTTTCTTCCATGTCTTGGCTACTGTAAACATATTGCAATGAACACTGGGGTGCATGCATCCTTCCAGACCATGTTTTCCTCCAGATGCATACCCAGGAGTGGGATTGCAGAGGCATGTGATAACTCTAGTTTTAGCTTTTTTAAGGAACCTCCATACTATTCTCCATAGTAGCTATACCAATTTACATTCCCACCAACAGTATAGGAGGGTTCTCTTCTCTCCACACCCTCTTCAGCACTTAATGTTTGCAAATTTTTTGATGATAGCCATTTTACTGGTGTGAGTTGATATCTCATTGTAGTTTTGATTTGCATTTCTCTAATAACTAGCAATGTTGAACATCTTTTCATGTGTCTCTTGGCCATCTGTATGTATTTTTTGGAAAACTTCCTATTTTAGTCTTCTGCCCATTTTTTGATTGGACTGTTTGTTTTGATGATATTAAGCTTCATGAGCTGTTAGTAGATTTTGGAGACTAATCCTTCATCAGTCACATCATTTGTAAATATTTACTCCAAGTCTGTAGGTTGTCTTTGTTTTGTTTATGGTTTTCTTTGCTGTGCCAAATCTTTTAGGCTTAATTAATTCCCACTTATTTATTTTTGTTTTTTATTTCCATTATTCTAGAAAATAGATCAAAAAAGATACTGCTGCCATCTATGTTAGGAGTGCTCTGCCTATGTTTTCCTCTAGGAGTTTTATAGTGCTCAGTCTCACCTCTAGGTCTCTAATCCATTTTGAGCTTATTTTTTGTATGGCATTAAAGAATGATCTAATTTGATTTTTTTCCATGTTGCTGTCCAGTTTTCCCACCACCATTTGTTGAAGAGACTGTCTTATCAAAATTGTGTCGTCATGACTCCTTCATCATAGATTAATTGACCATGGGTGCGTGGGTTTAGTTCTGGGCTCTCGATCTTGTTCCATTGATCTATATTTCTATTTTTGTGCCAGTCAGACCACACTGTTTTGATGACTATAGTTTTGTAGTATAGTCTGAAGTCAGGGAACCTGATTCCTCTGGCTCTGTTTTTGCTTCCACAAGATTGTTTTGGCTTTCCCTGAAGCATTTTCAGGAACTGAGGACAAGAGACCAAATGTTATCCCAGTGCTCTTATCACTCAATGGGCTCCAAGGCTTTAGAGAACTGT
Organism: Muntiacus reevesi; assembly: GCF_963930625.1. NCBI lineage: Eukaryota > Metazoa > Chordata > Mammalia > Artiodactyla > Cervidae > Muntiacus > Muntiacus reevesi. Next base: position 71,565,604 of record NC_089249.1, on the reverse strand, counting down.
AAGACAGGAACTATGGATGAAGACCAAATATATATTTCTCATATATTCTGATTATCACCTGAATGATCAAGTATATTTTTCTATAAATCACAATATCATAGGCACTCTTGTAACTTCCATATCTTTCATCATAATATTTGGTTTTGGGTTTGGCCCTGATGTCCACCATGATCCTAGTACCACCTGGTCCCCCAGCTGCAGCTTCCCTTCCTCCTGTTGCTATTGCTGCTTGTACATCTCTTTGGGTTGTGCTTTTTTTTTTTTTAATTTACTCATCACAGAACCAATTTGATGATATGTACTTTCTAACAATTTCTTTACTAGCTCTTCATCTGTATATGTGATTTTTCTTAAAAATCCTCATTTTTTCATTTATTTTTGTATCATGGAGAGTTCAATATTTCAACCCTTCCAAAATCTCCAAAGTATTCTTTAATTTGTTCTTCAGAAGTATGTGGGCTCAACTACCCACAAAAATCTTTTTAGGAGATTCCTTGCCTCTTAAAGCATTGACTTTTTTTTTTGGGGGGGGGGGGTCTATCAACTTGTCATCTAGTTAGTGTTCTTTCACTTCCAAAGTCTTATTAACACTAGCAGCATCTCTGAAAAGCACAAATCCAGGTCCTCTTGATCTTCTAGTAATTGGATCTGTTTTGATTATGCAGTCTACAGCTTACCAAGTGAGATAAGTATTCAGTCAGGTCCTTCTTGCTTATATACCAACTCAAGGCTCCAATAAACATTTTACTATCACCCTGCTGATCCTTACTGATGTTGATCTTGTAGCCCTCTGCAAATTCTTCTGGGTCATCATACTTATTTACATGCTGCATGGTGGGGGTGCTGGTGGTCAGCCTGAGTCCAGGCAGCAGCAATGATGATGCATTTTATGGAGTTGAATTTAAAATGATGGCAGAAGGGCCCATTCCCTGAATTTTTTAATATTTTGACTTCTTGGGGGCCTTGCTTACCCTGGAGGAACTATCCCTGTCAGGGTTAGCTAATTCCTAAGGGTAGCAAACAACTTGCCTGTGAACTTTCCTGTCATGTGCAAACCAACCAATACAGAGCTGGTACCCTCAGTCTCCTGTCTATTAGGGTCTCACATTCCAGGACACTATCAACCTGCCCCAATCACCAAGGATCAGGAACCAGACAACTAGAGACAGCTCCTGTGCCCCAGAGCCTGCTGAAATTATTCAAACTAGCCAATACTAAACCTGCTTGTCCTGCTTTACCTCTTCCTATGGAAACCACAATAAGGGCTCTTGCATAAGATTTCCCCTCACTATCTCTGCCTCCTGATTGACCCAGTTTCTGCCTTTTGTGGCCCCTCACCCTGATGCTGGAAAAGACTGAATGCAAAAGGAGAAGAGGGCGACAGAGGATAAGATGGTTAGATAGTATCACCTACTCAAAGGACATGAATCTTAGCAAACTCCAGGAAATAGTGAAGGACAGGGAAGCCTGGCTTGCTGCAGTCCATGGGGTCACAGAGTCAGACATGACTTAGTGACCAAACAACTACAGCTTGTGGGACTGAGCACTTTACCTGTGGAATCTGATTCTATCTCTGGGCAGGTAGTGTCAAAATTGAGTCAAATGCTCAGACACTCTGCTGGCATCCAAATATTGCTTGTTGGTATGGGGAAACCTACACACACACACACACACACACACACACACACACACACACACACACACATAGAGGAACTGAGTCTCAGAACCTTATTTAGTACCTATAGTGGTGATCAAAACTATAGTGGCTATGGGTGGTATGAAGATATTGTGTAGAATTATGGGAAATCTGGATATGGACTAGAATATGCAGATATTGGCAAACAGAGCACTTATGGCAATGCATCTCAAGCAGGAGACAATCACCAAAACAAGTTCCAGCCATACTAGTCGGGGGCATTGGAGAAAGCAAGAGTAGGTGCTAAGGTATTAATGATTGATCTTCTGTTGATTTAAAATGATTATTTTGTAGAATATTTTCTACTGTACAAGACAAAACTATGTCCCACTGCATACAATTGAAACAGGAGGGAAGGGGGCAAAGCACATTCTTTAAAAGAGTGACATAGCCTGAGGACATGACATAAGCTGATTAGGACCAAACATGTCCAAGATGGAAAACAAGTTGACTTCCACTAACTAGGCTGTGAGCCTTCAGTATATGTTCATTGTAACATATCAGCAAGCTAAATGACATACCTACCAGGGAAAACCACTAGATCATTCAGGTATAACCTAAATTAAATCCCTTACAATTATACAGTGGAAGTGAGAATAGATTCAAGGGAATAGATCTGATAGAGTACCTGAAGAACTATGGACAGAGGTTCACAGCACTGTACATGAGGCGGTGATCAAAACCATTCCCAAGAAAAAGGAATGCAAGAAGGCAAAATGGTTGTATGAGGAGGCCTTACAAATAGCTGAGAAAAGAAGAGAAGTGAACGGCAAAGGACAAAAGGAAAGATATACCCATCTGAATGCAGAGTTCCAAAGAATAGCAAGAAGAGATAAGAAAGCCTTCTTCAGTGATCAATGCAAAGAAATAGAGGAAAACAATAGAATGGAAAAGACTAGAGATCTCTTCAAGAAAATTAGAGATACCAGGGGAACATTTCCTGCAAAGATGGGCTCAATAAAGGACAGAAACAACATGGACCTAACAGAAGCAGAAGATATTAAGAAGAGGTAGCAAGAATACACAGAAGAACTATACAAAAAAGATCTTAATGACCCAGATAACCATGATGGTTTGATCACTCACCTAGAGCTAGATATTCCTGGAGTGAGAAGTCAAATGGACCTTGGGAAGCATCACAAAGTTAGCGGAGGTGGTGGAATTCTAGCTGAGCTATTTCAAATCCTAAAAGATGATGCTGTGAAAGTGCTGCAACTCAATTGGCCAGCAAATTTGGAAAACTCAGCAGTGGCCACAGGACTGGAAAAGGTCAGTTTTCATTCCAATCCCAAAGAAAGGCAATGCCAAAGAATGCTCAAGCTACTGCACAATTGCACTCATCTCATATGCTGGTAAAGTAATGCTCAAAATTCTTCAAGCCAGGCTTCAACAGTACATGAACCACGAACTTCCAGATGTACAAGCTGGATTTAGGAAAGGCAGAGGAACCAGAGATCAAATTGCCAACATCCATTGGATGATCAAAAAAGCAAGAGAGTTCCAGAAAAACATCTACTTCTGCTTTATTGACTACACCAAACCCTTTATGTGTATCACAACAAACTGGAAAATTCTTCAAGAGATGGGAATACCAGACGACCTGACCTGGCTCCTGAGAAATCTGTATGCAGCTCAGGAAGCAATAGTTAGAACTGGGCATGGAACAATAGACTAGTTCCAAACTGGATAAGAGGTACATCAAGGCTGTATATTGTCACCTCACTTATTTAACTTATATGCAAAGTACATCATGCGAAATGCCAGGCTGGATGAAGTACAAGCTGGAATCAAGATTGCTGGGAGAAATGTCAATAACTGCAGATATACAGATGACACCACCCTCATGGCAGAAAGTGAAGAGAAACTAAAGAGTCTCTTGGTAAAAGTGAAAGAAGAGAGTGAAAAAGTTGGCTTAAACTCAACATTGAAAAAATGAAGATCATGGCATCTGGTCCCATTACTTCATGGTATATAGATAGGGAAATAAAGGAAACAATGAGAAATTTTATTTGGGGGGGCTCCAAAATCAGTGCAGATGGTGACTGCAGCCATAAAATTAAAAGATGCTTGCTCCTTGAAAGAAAAGCTATGACAAACCTAGACAGCATATTAAAAAGCAGAGATGTTACTTTGCCGACAAAGGTCTGTCTAGTCAAAGCTATGGTTTTTCCAGTAGTCATATATGGATGCGAGAGTTGGGCCTATAAAGAAAGCTGAGTGCCAAAGAACTGATGCTTTTGAACTGTGGTTTTGGAGAAGACTTGAGAGTCCCTTGGGCTGCAAGGAAATCAAATCAGTCAATCCTAAAGAAAATCAGTCCTGAATATTCCTTGGAAGTACTGATGCTGAAACTGAAGCTCTAATACTTTGTGATGTGAAGAGTTGACTCATTGGAAAAGACCCTGATGCTGGGAAAGATTGAAGGCAGAAGGAGAAGGGGATGACAGAGAGTGAGATTGTTGGATGGCATCACCCACTCGATCGATATGAGTTTGAGCAAGCTATGAGTTGGTGATGGACAGCTAAGCCTAGTGTGCTGCAGTCCATGGGGTTCCAAAGAGTCGGACATGACTGAGTGACTGAACTGGCTGACTGACCAGTGCCATGACCATTCTGAGGTCAACCATCAAAAGTCAAAAGGTGGGTGGTGGCCCAGTTCCTGGAAATCCCGACCCCTTCCTCAAAAGTGTTGAAATAACTCTCCCACTCATTAGTTTATGAAACTACTCAGCCCATAATACTAACCATGCCATATTTCAGGGCCTCTTACCTTCCGAGATAGCACTTGTAAAGTATGTTTCTCTCTAAATGAAACCACTTCTTACCTGTCACTTTGTTTCTCACTGAATTCTTTCTGCAATGAGACATCAAGAAACTAAGCTTCATTAAATGCTGAAGCTAGGTGTATGATCTCAGTAGGAAGACTGTGAGTTTTGACTGGATTTGAGTCCCAGCCTCTTTGGTTCAAGTCCCAATTTGAGTTACGTGGTTTCATAGTCACCAATTGATTTTCTTTGTTTTTACTTGTCATTTGTTATCTGTCTAATGACTGAATGTGGATTTGTGTTTATATAAATTTTATTTGTAAAATTTCATGTTAAGCTTCAAATAAATGTTACTGTTGGGGAGGGAGAAACTTTCCCTCACCCTTCTCAAGTTATTTTGGCTGGTCTAGTAATTAAATTCACACAAGACAAATTAACAAGAGGGAAAAAAAAAAACAAATTTGTGTGCACAGAGATCCCAGGAATGGTACCTATAAAGCAGTTTTTTAGACTTTTTAGACAAACAATATATTTGTGAGGAATTGATAAGACAAACATAGGCTTTGGGTGCTTACCTAGTGAAGAATCTACAGAGATTACTCAAGTAGCAGTTTGTTTATACACACTTCTTGGCCCCAATATCACTAACTCTGTTGATAAGGGTATCCTTATATCTCCAGGTGCAAGGAGGTTACCTTTCACATGGGAAATTTATTTTCTACTTTCAAGGAGACAGAGAGGAAGGTCAGGGCATTCCTCTTGCATTGACCTTTCCTTAAGTATCTTCAATTCAAAATAATCAATATGCCATTTTGGCATATCTGGGGGCAGCCTGCCCTGAGTCCCAACACTTCCTTCTGTGAAAAAAGAAAAACAAAACAAAAGAAATGATTAGTATACCTCCACTCCCTTAGCCTGAGTTAGGTTGTACCCTAGATACACTTCTGTCATCAGATTTATTAAACTACATCGTAATAATCATTTTGTTGGGTTCTGCCTGTTAGACATAATTCTTGTGGGTAAACATTCTATATCCTTCATCCCTGTGTTCTCAGCTTACAGGGCAGTGCATTGCCCAGAGTTTCCCAGCTCCTGTAACTTAGCACCTTTGTAGAGTGTAAACAGGTTACAGGTGTCCCAGGAGATCCTGAGGGCTGTAAATCTTTTATAGTGATACAAAAGCCAAAACCATATTTCATAACCACTTAAATGTTCACTTCAATTAAAATTATATTTGAATATTATTTATATGGCTTCCCTATTCTCAGTTATTATCTTAGCAAAAGACTTTAGGTATAATGCCCACCACCAGAATGTCCTCTATTGGCAATGCTAAGGAGCACCTCCCTCAGCAATGTCATGCAAATATCATCCTTGTTTGTGTGTGCCAGGATTCTGAAAAGGGATTTGTATTAAAGAAGATTGCATGAATGAACTGATGAATGTACTGGCTTTGCCTATTAGTAACTGCAAATTACCAGCATCCCCAAACCTTGGTATTCCAACTAAAAATACAACAATGACTACCGTATAGAATTATGATGATTAATAATAAATGATCTAAGTTCAGCTATAAAACATTATATAATGTAAATTTAATTGCTGACTTTGGCAGTAACAGTTACACTACCATTTCCCTAACTGATCTCACTTTCTTCAGCCTCACTCTGCCGTTAAGAATTTTGCACCAAAAAAAGAAAGAGTTCTGCACCCAATTCTAGTAGGGGGAAGAGGGTTTCCCCACACTGCCAAGCACCACTAATTGGGTATCCTACAATTAAGCACAATTCTGATGCTATCTAGTGAGAGGTTAAGGATTCAGTCTGACAAGACTTCCCCCCCTCTGCCCACTTCAGACATCAGTTGCAAGTCCAGATTGCCATCTGTGCTTCTGACCTACTGGCTATAGATGAGAGGTTCCACTGACTCCTTCCTTGGGTTCAATTAATTTGCTAGAACAGCTTACAGAACTCAGAGAAACATTTTACTTACTAGATGATCAGTTTATTATGAAAGGATATAACTCAAGAAGAGCCAGATAGAAGAAATACACAGAGCAAGGTATGGGGGAAGGGCTCAGAACTTCTACGCCCTCTCTGAGAATGCTACTCTCAAATCTACACATGGTCACCAACCCAGAAGCTCTGAACCCTGTCCTTTGGGGGTTTTTGGAGGCTTCATTACACAGGCTTTATGAACTAAATCATTGATCACTGGTTGATTCAACCTCCAACCCCTCTCCCCTCCCTAAGGGTCAAGAGAGGTGGGAGTGAAAGTTCCAACCCTCTAATCACAGCGTTTGTTCTCCCAGCAACCAGCCCCCATCCCTAGGTGGGGCTCAAATTTCACCATATTTGCATAACAGAAGATATCTGTATCCTTCTCATCACTTAAGAAACTCCAAGGGTCTTAGAGCTCTGTGCCAGAAATGGAGATGAAAACCAAATATATGTATTTTTTTTATTATCAGTCACAAAGTCAGAGCCATATACTCTGCTATTATGAGCAAATCATTCTTCAAGTCTTTTCCCCCAAATCACTCTTTAAATTAAAAATTTCTAGACATCTCTCCTTTGCCTACAGTTTTTTTGCAGTTAAGCCTAGCTGAGGCCATGAGGACCTTCAATTTTTCACTTTGAAGCAGATCTCTCTGTTCGCTATGACCCTACAACAGGTCCAAGGGAGAAATCCAAGACCAATAAGCCAGGTACACCAACCACTAAGGGTGGAAGATCCCAGAGTCAAGCTATATTAAACAAGTTTATCCAGAGACGCAGAAGCAATGGCACGAAGGGAGGCTCAGTAGATGAGGTCAAAGCTGCAGCAGCAGCAGCAGTAATGGGTTTAGAAGTGAGGTAAGGACCTAAGCAATATGTTTTCATCAGAATGAGCTCCGTTATGTTCCCCTAGCAAACAGCTTCCAAATTAAGTGGCTTATCACAACACAGGTTTATTGTTTGCTAATGCAAAGTCAGTTGCAGGTCTGGGGATTGCAATATAATGGAGCAAGTCACAGTAATTACACCATGAGGCCTTCTTAGTTGCAGAAAAGATAACACATCTGGAGTATCTTGCAGGTTTTTCTTTGCTTTAGCCTGGAAATGAAATATGTCATTTTTGTCAAAAGCCTATTGTCCACAAGTCAGATGGCCACACCTAATTTTAAAATGACTGATAAATGCGGGTGTGGCAGATAGAATCCAAAGATATAACCCACAGTCCTTACCCATCAATTACACACATATCATCCCTCCCATCAAAAGATGTAGCCTATTTTTCCTCTCTCTAAATCTGACATTGTCACCTCTGTGACCAGTAGAATGTGGCAGAAATCATGTAGGTGTAGCCTAGCCCTTAAGAAGTGTCACTCCCTCTCTTGAACCTCAGTCTCCATGGATAGGGAAGTCCAAGCTATCCTGTTGGAGAGAGAGGGTTCATGGAGAGTGAGATACAACGTGGAGAGAGAGGCATGGAGAACTAAGGAGCCCCTGCCAAATTCCCAGCTGAATGCAGCCCCATAACGGCTGACAATATCCACAGTTCAGTCAACACAAAAAAAATCAGAGGAATAACCTGAAAATCCATCAACTGGCAAGTGGATAAATACAATATAGTAAATTCATAAAATAGAATATTTTTGGTGATAAAAAAGAACTAAGTATTGATACATGCTACAAAGTAAATGAACCATATATATGAAATATTAAGAATAGTCAAATCTATAGAAAGAGAAAGTAAATTAGTGGCTACTTACGGCTGAGGGGGTTTAGGGAAAAGGGGTGTGACTGCAATAGGTATGGGGTTTCTTTGGGGGTGATAAAAATGTCCTAAACTTGATTGTGATAATGGTGACAAAACTCTGTGAATATACTAAAAAATCATCCAACTATACATTTTAACTATACATAAATGTTAACATTTATGTATAGTTAATCTATACATTTATTTAACTATACATTTATGGTGTGTGGATTATATTTTAATAAAGCTGTTTTTAAAAATCAAGATAATTTATATATCCTCAGAACTCTTGATAAAAATTATCCATAACTCACAAATAAGGTGAAAGGATGACTGCATGTGCTTTCAAGGTCATACACAAGCATGGTCCAAGAGGCTTCCCCAAGGATTATCTCACCCTTTCCTTCTAGGCTGTCCAATATTCTAACCACAGCCACAGGTGTCTGCTGACCACCTAAAATGTGGCAAGCACAACCAAATGTTTAATTTTATTTAATTTTTATTCATTTAAATGTTAAAGCTACAGTTATTGGTAAACTTTTTAATATATATACATACTTTTTTTTAACAGAGGTCTTTGTCTTTATTTATATCACAGGTAGGGTTTGGGGAAGTTGTTTGTTTTTGGCTGAGCCATACACCTTGTGGGATTTTTTTTTTTAATCTTTTAATTGGAGAAAATTTGCTTTATAATGTGTTGGTTTCTGCCATACAACAATGTGAATCAACTATAATTATACATATATATACATATATATATGTATAATTTCCAATGAAGCTCTTTCTTGAGCTTCCCTCCCCGCCCCCCCCCCAATATCCCTCTAGGTCATCACAGAGTGCCAAACTGGGTTCCTTATGTTAATATAGCAACTTCTCACCAGCTATATATATGCCAAAGAATGCTCCAACTACCACAAAATTACACTCATTTCATATGCTAGCAGAGTAATGCTCAAAATTCTCCAAGCAAGGCTTCAACAGTATGTGAACTGAGAACTCCCAAGTGTTCAAGCTGGATTTAGAAACGGCAGAGAAAACAGAGATCAAATTGCCAAAATCCTTTTGCTGGGGTCCGGCCTCGGCAGGATCCAGGGGGTACCCTCAGGATGAACGGCGTCGGCAAGAGAGAGAAGACACGTGAGACTAGCCTTGATAGGGCCAAGTCTGTGTTTTACTTTTTGACAACCGGTTTCATACCCTTTCACAGAACGTTTTCAAGGTACAAGTTGCTTGCTCATGATTACACAGGATTAGCATTACATCATTTTGATTTTTAGGAAAAGCAGGATTTTTTTGCTTTCTAATTCTATAGTAATTTTTAGCACATGATCTTCTGGCCTTGGGGCTACTAACATTTTGTGCAGGTCAAGTGATTGTAAACCTATTTTCCATTTTTATGGTGACCTTAACTGAAAGGTAACCGTGTCATAGGGAAATAGTACAGAGTAGAATTATATTCTTGTTAATACAAAAATTAATCTTTCTGCAAAAGTTGTCAGTTGTGTTTATCTAAGAAGTTTACCCCATACTGACTCTGCGAATTTGGTGAGGCAGCTTCTGCCTAGCACTCCTGACAGACAATTAACAACCATCTCATTGTTACCACACTAGGGCTAAGTTCTTATTTCTCTAGATCTTTAACTATATTAACAATGGTTTCTATAACACAACCTTAGCATATTAAAAGCAAAAACACAGCAAGAAAAACACAGCAAGCAAATCACAACCCAATAACCACTTATAGAATAATTTTTCTTATGTTTTCTAATAGAACTCCTTTACCCCTTAAAAGGGCTGTATATCTGTTAGGGCTTTTATATAATCAGGCTCTTTATGCTATTCTATGATTAGGATATTATAAGCAATCATGCATATTAGTACCAAGGGCATAAATGCATTTGGCTAACAAACTACCAGCAAAGGAGTTTAAATTAAAACACTCCTTTCACCCTGGATAATCTCATAAAATACCACCACCTGGGAAACTTATTGATTAAACTTCTAAATTGATTCTTATTTGGGAAGAGATCGGGGAAGGCCTTCCTGCCTGTGTCAGAGAAATTAGGGAGTAGTCCATTGAGGCAGGCATCAGAAAGACAGATATCATCTTTAAGGTGAGCGCCGGGGGCAGCTTTTCAAAATCCCTGAAAAGCTGATCTGCCTTGCCTGTCAGGCTTTCTCCTGGTGACCTTGTCATGGGTGGGATCTCGTGAGCTGGCCTTTTGAAACCCCTGAAAACCTGATCCGCCTTGTCCGTCAGGTTTTCTCCCTTACAGCTTTGTTAGGGGTAGGGTCTCGTGAGCTGACTTTTTCGAAACCCCTGAAAACCTGATTTGCCTTGCCCGTCAGGTTTTCTCCCTTATGGCCTTTTTAGGGGGTAGGCTCTCGTGTGTTGGCTCCCGGCATCCTTTGGATCATAGAAAAGGCAAGAGAATTCCAGAAAAACATCTACTTCTGCTTCATTGACTATGCTAAATCCTTTGACTTCAAGGACCACAACAAACTGTGGAAAATGCTTCAAAAGATGGGAATACCAGACCACCTTACCTGCCTCCTGCGAAACCCATCTGCAGGTCAAGAAGCAACAGTTAGAAGCGGACAAGGAACAATGAACTGGTTCCAAATGGAAAAGGAGTATGTCAAGACTGTATATTGTCACCCTGTTAATTTAGCTTAAATGCAGAGTTCAGTTCAGTTCAGCTCAGTCGTGTCCGACTCTGCAACCCCATGAATAGCAGCACGCCAAGCCTCCCTGTCCATCACCAACTCCTGAAGTCTACCCAAACCCATGTCCATCAAGTCAGTGATGCCATCCAGTCATCTCATCCTGTCATCCCCTTCTCCTCCTGCCCCCAATCCTTCAAGCATCAGGGTTTTTTCCAGTGAGTCAAATCTTCGCATGTGGTGGCCAAAGTATTGGAGTTTCAGCTTCAACATCAGTCCTTCCAATGAACACCCAGGACTGATCTCCTTTAGGATGGACTGGTTGGATCTCCTTGCAGTCCAAGGGACTCTCAAGAGTCTTCTTCAACACCACAGTTCAAAAGCATCAGTACTACGGCACTCAGCTTTCTTCACCATCCAACTCTCACATCCATACATGACTACTGGAAAAACCACAGTCTTGACTAGACAGACCTTTGTTGGCAAAGTAATGTCTCTGCTTTTTAATATGCTATCTAGGTTGGTTATAACTTTTCTTCCAAGGAGTAAGCGTCTTTTAATTTCATGGCTGCAGCCACCACCTGCAGTGATTTTGGAACCCAAAAAAATAAAGTCTGACATTGTTTCCACTGTTTCCCCATCTATTTCCCATGAGGTGATGGGACCAGATGCCTTGATCTTAGTTTTCTGAATGTTGAGCTTTAAGCCAACTTTTTCACTCTCCTCTTTCACATTCATCAAGAGGCTCTTTAGTTCCTCTTCACTTTCTGCCATATGGATGGTGTCATCTGCATATCTGAGGTTATTGATATTTCTCCCAGCAATCTTGATTCCAGCTCGTGCTTCTTCCAGCCCAGTGTTTCTCATGATGTATTCTGCATATAAGTTAAATAAGCAGGGTGACAATATACAGCCTTAATGTACTCCTTTTCCTATTTGGAACCAGTCTGTTGTTCCATGTTCAGTTCTAACTGTTGCTTCCTGACCCACATACAGGTTTCTCAAGAGACAGGTCAGATGGCCTAGTAAATGCAGAGTATGTCATGAGAAATGCCAGGCTGGATGAATGATAAGCTGGAATCAAGATTGCCAGAGAAATAACAATAACCTCAGGTAAGTAAGTGACGCCACCCTTGTAGCAGAAAGTGAAGAGGAATTAAAGATCCTCTTGATGAAGGTGAAAGAGTAAAGTGAAAAAGCTGGCTTAAAACTCAACATTCAAAAAATTAAGATCGTGGCATCAGGTCCCATCATTTCATGCAAATAGATGGGGAAACAATGGAAACAGTGAGAAACTTTACTTTTTTGGCCTCCAAAGTCACTGCAGATGGTGACTGCAGCCATGAAATTAAAGATGCTTGTCCTTGAAGAAAAGCTATGACAAACCTAGACAGTATATTAAAAAGCAGAGACATCACTTTGCCAACAAAAGTCCATATAGTCATGTATGGTTTTTCCAGTAGTCACGTATGGATTTGAGAGTTGGGCCATAAAAAAGGATGAGCACTGAAGAATTGATGCTTTTGAACTGTGGTGTTGAAGAAGACTCTTGAGAGTATCTTGGACTGCAAGGAGATCAAACTAGTCAATCCTAAAGGAAATCAACCATGAATATTCATTGGAAGGACTGGGGCTGATGCTGAAGCTCCATTATTTTGGCCACCTGATGGAAAGACGACTCCCAGAAAAAGACCCTGATGCTTAAGAAGATTGAGGACAGGAGGAGAAGGGGACAACAGCAGAGGACGAGATGGTTGGATGGCATCACCGATTCAATGGACATGAGTTTGAGCAAGTTCTGGGAGATGATGGAGGACAGAGAAGCCTGGCGTGCTACAGTCCATGGGGTCGCAGAGTCAGACACAACTGAACAAGTGAACATCAGCATCGTCATCTCACCAACTGTCTGTTTCACACATAATAGTGTGCATACATCAATGCTACTTTCTCTATTCTTTCCACTCTCTCCTTTCTGCACTGTGTCCATAAGACCATTCTCGACATCTGTGCTTCCATTTGTTATTTTTTATTTACTTTTATTATTTGGCCTTGCTGTGCAGCATGTGGAGACTTAGCTCCCTGACTAGAGACTGAATCCACACCCGCAGCGTTGGAAGCAAGGAGTCTAAACCACTGGACCACTAGGCAAGCCCTAGCCTTGCAGGATCTTAGTTCCTCAAACAGTGAAAATGTCCAGTCCTAACCACTGGGTCGCCAGGGAATTCCCAGTATATTTTTAACTAGACTTGGAACAACTCTTGACTGCAAATTTTATAAAACCTAAATGCAACAACAATTCCAATGAATATGTAGCATACAAATTGAGTGGAGCTTTATGTAAGTATTAAATACACAGTAGATTTTGAAGACTAAGCAAGAGAACAAATTTTTTACATTGACTACCTATTGAAATAATAATATTTTGGCTACACACACACTAAAATTAATTTCACCTTCTTTTTTTACTTTTTTTAATAGAGTTAATAGAAAAATTTAAATTACATATGCAGCTTGCATTATGCTTCTGTTGGACTGTCCTGCTCTAAGGTATATACCTTTAATTTACTATTTAAAACTAATTAGGGCTTAAACTGAAGCTACACATTAATTTGTCAATTTTTGCCTGATAGAAGCATAAATGATTGAAGACTACCCCAAAGTTTTGTAGTCTAGTTTGTTTCTTGGTTGACTTATTCCAGACGGCTGCTCCTGACTAACATATAAATCTTTATTCCACAAATTCTTTTTGAATCAGCTTTACTATCCACTAGATTCCTCATTAATGAGTTAAATAAACATCTGACACATGTTCACTTTATAGTCATATGAATCATATTTTGAATTTTTTTTAAATTACACTTTGGCAGAGCCCACTGGCAAAGTTCTGCATGATCAGATCACTTCTTCAATAGAAAAAACTATAATCTATTATATCATTCAAATAAAGTTTCCAAAACTAAAAACACTTTACAACCTTGCTACTAAAGGAAATTATTTTGATTCATCCAAATCATCTACCAACATTATCTGTATGACATTTTTCCACATAGATGTAATTACGATGGATGCTATTTTGTATTTTCAGTATGTGTATGTGCAAAAATCATAAACATTTTCATGTTTATACCTGTGCTTTGTAATTATCATTTTTAATAGCTGCATACTATTTCATTGGCCTTTGTGTTCTAACTCAACAATTTGTTTATTGTTAAGAATTTGGTTTCTTTCCAGGTTTTTACTCTTATAAATCATGCTTACAATAGACATCTTTCACATATATGTATATATATTTATACAACCTTTTGCTTCTGTTTAATTGCTTCCTTAGGGCAGATTCCCATGAAAGGGATTACTGAACTTCAGGGTGTGAACAATTTTATAGCCATTGACGTATGCTGCTGTAATGTATCCAGAAAAGTTTGTAACCATTTCTACCACTATCAACAGTCCATTAAATTTTTGGTTTTCCAAAAGTTCCCAGTCTTGGTGAAAGAATGTATTTTGAGGTTTCTTTGTTTATTTTGTTTTTACTATGAATTGATAGAGGCAAAACAAGTCCTCAATTTAAATGCTTCTCATAATTTCCTGTTTTCTTTCTTTTTTGATCAAAAGAAAAACCGGCATTCTGGGGACACCTAACCTGAGAATGATTCTTAAATAATACTTTTTGTTTGTTTGTTTTTGAAGATTAAAAAAAAATTTATTTCAATGCCCAACTCCAGTATTCATACACACTGATGCCAGGGCGTAGGCAGAGCAAGAGAGGTATAGTTGGTTTATCTTGTCCCCAAGAAGGGGACATAGCTAAGTCACCTTTCACCCCCAGTACAGACCCTCAGAAGGCCCAGATCATGGTTAAATAATTCTTAAACCTAGCCCTCAGCTGTGTGAAGCCAACTGAATGTGTTACCAAGTGTAACCACACTCTGCTCGACCCGTGACAGGCCAGTGAATACAAGAGATGAGGTGTTGAGGCAAGGAATACAACTTTATTCAGAAAGTCGGCTGACTGCAAGAAGATGGCAGACTAATGTCTCAAAGTAACCATCTTCTCAAGGTCTGGACTCCAGGTTCTTTTATAGGGCCAGAGGGAGAGAAGCAATGAGGAACTAATGTCAAAAGGCAAAATAGGGACTTCCCTGGTGGTCTAGTAGCTAAAACTCTGTGCTCCCAAAGCCAGGGGCCTAGGTTTGGTCCCTGGTCAGGGAGCTGGATCCCACAGGCTGCAACTAAGAGTTTATATGTATGCCACAACTAAGACCTGGTGCAGCCAAATAAATAAATATTGAAAAATTGAAAGGCAGAATAAGGAGAGGCAATGAAGAAGTAAAGTAGAAAGGGTCTTCAGTCTTGCAAAACATCTCTGGGAAGGGCCAGCCTTAGGAATGGGTGTGTTAATCTCTTCTTTTTTGCATCCATTCACGGGTGGGCACCATCAGATTATCTTTCTATGAGCTGAACAAGTTAAAGGCAAAGGAGAAAAAGAAAGATATAC
Organism: Muntiacus reevesi; assembly: GCF_963930625.1. Lineage (NCBI taxonomy): Eukaryota > Metazoa > Chordata > Mammalia > Artiodactyla > Cervidae > Muntiacus > Muntiacus reevesi. The sequence continues at coordinate 71,550,243 of NC_089249.1, read as the reverse complement.
CCATTTGAATGTAGTGTTCCAAAAAACAGCAAGAAGAGATAAGAAAGCCATCATAATGATCAATGCAAAGAAATAGAGTAAAACAATAGAATGGGAGAGACTAGAGATCTCTTCAAGAAAATTAGAGATACCGAGGAAACAGTTCATGCAAAATGGGCACAATAAAAGACAAAAACAGTATGGACCTAACAGAAGCAGAAAATATTAAGAAGAGGTGGCAAGAATACACAGAAGAACTGTACAAAAAAAAATCTTAACGACTCAGATAACCATGATGATGTGATCACTCACCTAGAGCCAAATATCCTGGAGTGAGAAGTCAAGTGGGCCTTGGGAAGCATCACTATGAACAAAGCTAGTGGATGTGATGGAATTCTAGCTGAACTATTTCAAATCCTAAAAGATGATGCTGTGAAAGTGCTGCAACTCAATTGGCCAGCAAATTTGGAAAACTCAGCAGTGGCCACAGGACTAGGAAGGGTCAGTTTTCATTCCAATCCCAAAGAAAGGCAATGCCAAAGAATGCTCAAGCTACTGCACAATTGCACTCATCTCATATGCTGGTAAAGTAATGCTCAAAATTCTCCAAGCCAGGCTTCAACAGTACATGAACCACGAACTTCCAGATGTACAAGCTGGATTTAGGAAAGGCAGAGGAACCAGAGATCAAATTGCCAACATCCATTGGATGATCAAAAAAGCAAGAGAGTTCCAGAAAAACATCTACTTCTGCTTTATTGACTATGCCAAAGCCTTTGACTGTGTGGATCACAATAAACTGTGGAAAATTCTTCAAGAGATGGGAATACCAGACGACCTGACCTGACTCCTGAGAAATCTGTATGCTGGTTAAGAAGCAACAGTTAGAACCAGACATGGATCAATGGGCTGGTTCCAAAACGGGAAAAGAGCACATCAAAGCTGTGTACTGTCACCCTGCTTATTTAGCTTATATGCAGAGTATATCATGTGAAATGCCAGGCTGGATGAAGTACAAGCTTTAATCAAGCTTGCCGGAAGAGCCCCCGAACCTGCCGCCAGCAAGCAGGAGGGGGAGCCGACGCGCCAGAGACAGCCGGGGGAGCCGAGGAGGTCGCCCTACGTGGTTGCCTCTCCCTCTCCTGAGATGTCAGGAAGGAGGGGGCCACCCGTGTCCCCAACAGGGGCCCCCTGAGCCTGGGGGTCCCCAGCCCTGGAGCTCAGAAGTAAGGAGGTGCTGACAGGTGCTCCGCGAGATGCTCGCCCACCCCCCAGGCTCCCTTCCCATCCTCCTATTGTTCCTCCTCCCCAGTGTCCCAGTGGAGCCCCACCCCCCACCCTCACCCCTGCCCCCATTTCCAGCATCTGAGTGGGACTTCTTGTCCCCCCCGCGTAGCCCTGTCCAGGGGTACCCTCATGGGGCCCCCTCTGCTCTTTCTGCTGGAGTCCGAAGCCTTTGGGGAGCCAACCCGGAGCCCAGCTAACCGCAATCTGCGAGGGGCGAGCAAGACAGCACCGCCGGTCGCTGTGGAGAGCTGGCCTGTGTGATGCAGTCAGCGGCTGGTGACAGATGCCGGACTGCTGTGGGCCTGCGTCGCCGCGAGGTGGAGGTGCTGGAGGCGGTGCCTGCGCTGGTGGCAGTCACCTGTGGCAGTACTTCTTTGAAACCCGCTGCAAGGCTGCCAGCGCTGAGGAGGTGGCCCTGGTGGGGTTGGAGGAGGCTGCCAGGATGTGGGCCGGAGGCACTGGGAGTCTGAGTGTAAGGCCAAGCAGCCCTACATATGAGCATTGACCACTGATGCCAGGGCCGGCTGGCGATGGATTTGAATTGATACTGCCTGTGTCTACATGCTCCTGAGCCAGACTGGCCAGGCCTGAGACCCAGGCCCTGGAACTGGGCAGGTAGAGGAAGAAGGAGCTGGATGCTGAAAGACCTCAGGAGTGACCTGGCTGCTCTGGGCCTTAGTCTAGGAACTTGTCAAATGGTCACAAAAATCACTGAGAGTTCATTCTGGGCAAGACAGATGGTGAAACCAAATGGGGTTTTGAAGGATGAATAAGAGTTATCCTGGATGAACTTGAGGGTAAAAATGATAATGATGATGATGGTAGCCAAAAAAAAAAAAAAATTGCCAGAAGAAATATCAATAACCTCAGATATGCAGGTGATACCACCCTTATGGCAGAAAGAGCCTTTTGATGAAAGTGAAAGAGGAGAGTGAAAAAGCTGGCTTAAAAGTCAACATTCAAAAAACAAAGACCATGGCATCCTGTCCCATCACTTCATGGCAAATAGATGGGGAAACAATGGAAACAGTGGCAGACTTTATTTTCTGGGGTTTCAAAATCACTGCAGATGTGACTGCAGCCAAGAAATTAAGACACTTGCTCCTTGGGAAAAAAATCTATGATCAACCTAGACAGCATATGAAAAGGCAGAGATATTACTTTGCCAACAAAGGTCCATCTAGTCAAAGCTATGGTTTTTCCAGTAGTCATGTATGGATGTGAGAGTTGGACTATAAAGAAAGCTGAGTGCCAAAGAACTGATGCTTTTGAACTGTGGTGCTAGAGAAGACTTGAGAATTCCTTGGACTGCAAGAAGATTCAACCAGTCAATCTTCAAGGAAATCAGTCCTGAATATTCATTGGAAGGACTGATACTGAAGCTGAAGCTCCAATACTTTGGCCACCTGATGCAAAGAACTGACCCATTGGAAAAGACCCTGATGCTGGGAAAGATTGAAGGCAGGAGAAGGGGATGAGAGGATGAGATGGTTAGATGGCATCACCAATTTCATGGACATGAGTTTGAGCAAGCTCAGGGAGTTGGTGATGGACAGGGAAGCTTGGTATGCTGCAGTCCTTGGGGTCACAAAGACTGAGCAATTGAACTGAACTGAACTGAACTAGTGACTTCATTTAATAATTGTCACTGAACTCAGGTTCAACAGTTCACCACTTGAAAGCCGATATTTGAGAGACAAGTGCTGGTTAGAAAGGAAAGTTTGCTTTATTCAGGAGTTCAGCAACCTAGGGAGAAGGTGGACTCCTGTCTAAGAACCAACTCAAAGATTCTGTTCAACCAGGAAAGTTTTTAAAGGAAGAGAGGAGAAGCTTATCTCAGTTAATCATTTGGAAAGGAGGCTCAGAGTCTTTGTTATCTTCCACTGTGTGCAGACTTTCTCCTGATTGGTTGGTAGGGAGGTAGCAAGGCAGTGTTCCAGGAATCTTGTACTCAGTCTGAAGTATCATCCTCCACCTGGGTGGGGGCTTTAGTTCCTGCAGAGGAACTCAAACATATTGTTGTATATATCACCTGAGTAGAAACCAGGTCCCTGTTTTATCACTGCACTGTAGTTTCTTAACCATTCTGAGGCAGGAGATAGATAGGTCCACCCCTGGGTAAGGTGATAAGAGATTCATTCTCTGTGGACTGAAACTCCAAGATGAGGATAGCAGAGAATTTCAGAGAAGAGGCTAGGCCTTACCCAGACCACATATTTCTCATTCTCGAAGCCAGGAGATCTCCCTGACCATGAATGTCCTTGGAGGTCAAAAGGGGAGTGATGCTAACTGACGTCAGGCTACCCATAGGCCTCTGGCAGTAGAATCCATCTTGGCTAAGAGGTGCATGCACACATATGGGAGGATCCTGAGATATACCAAATATGGACTCTGAGCCAAGTAAATCAAAATGATAGGCCTAAGAAAAACCAGAGTGATGTTCCACAAAAGTGATTTCAACTACCACAAGGGCAGGACTCGGGGATTTCTCTCTGAGCTCACCCTTGTGTCTATCCACACATACTTTTTTTTCCACCTAGTAAATACTTAACTTGCTTCACAACTTTCTGCCTTTATGGGAATTCTTTTCTGCAAAGCCAAAGAGCCAGGGCCTTGTCACTGACCATTGGTCTAGGGGTAGGATTTGGTATTTTCACTGCCGTAACCCACTTCAGTCTCTGGCCGGGAAACCAAAGGCCCACTTCAAGCTGCTTCAGGTTGAGGCTACCAAAGATCAGTTCCTCTTTTCATTCCCCATTACCTCACTTTTCACTATTTTGATTAACAAGTGTTTGAATTTACCCTTTGGTAATCAGGGAAGGTCTAGGAGGCTGAAGCTTCTTTCCTACCTACAAGAAACTGAGGACACGGAAAAGATTTGTACCAGGGGAGGTTCCGATAGGGTCCTGCTCAGTTTTATAATCACTTCTTTAAAGGCTTTATGCACAAATATAAAGATAAACCATGTTTATGTTTGATTGACAACTTAGGTGTCAAATTCTAAACTGGGTTAGAACTTCAGTTTATGAATTGGATGGGCAGGTAGGAGCAGGCAGACCCAGTTCTGCCTATAATGGTAGTGTTAGCAATATTTGTTACAATTTGTAGAAATAAAAGTTTCAAAACTGGTAAAGTTAAAGCCCCTAGAAGAATGGTGTTTAGAAAAATCACAATTCAAATAAGCAGTGTAAGGGCAGAAAAAATTTCCCAGCCTGCCTTCTATTGCAGGAGAGTGGGGCACAGGAGGATGGTCACATTCCAGTTCATGCAACAGCCACCAAACGTGTGTTCTTGGTTTCATGAAACAAAGAATTCAAGAGCAAGACATAGTAAAGTGGAAAAGGTTTATTTAGGGGGGAAGCACACTTCTTTGACAGAGTGGGCCATCTCAGCAGGCGAGAGAGGCAAAAAAGTCACCAGGGTATGCTAATCTAATCCTAATCTGAGGTCAAGTCCTAGTATGAGTTGTATGGTTTCAATAGTCCTGAATATGGAATTGTCGGTTTTTACAAGGGTGGGTATTTCACAGGCTAATGAGTGGGAAGAGTATTCCGGCTCTTTTGGGAAGGGGTGGGGATTTCCAGGAATTGAGCCACCGCCCACTTTTTGACCTTCATGGTCACCTGTGGACGTGTCATTTAGCATGTTGATGTGCTACAATAAGCGTATACTGAGGTTCGAGATATAGTAGAAGATGACTCATCTGCCATCTTACACCTAGCTGGTTCTAATCAGTTTAAGTCCTGTTCTCAGGCTATGTCATTCTTTTAAAGGTTGTGGCCCTGCCCACTTCCTGTCTCAGTTCTATGTTCTTTGACTGGTCTAATAATTAAACTATATAAAACAGATTAACAGAGGAAAAACAAACAAAATCACATACCACCAGGAGCACGTGAAGGTATGAAGAATCAAAAGCAGCCAGGTAACTGAAGCTTATATAATATCCTGAGCTAAAAAAAGGGGTGGAGATCTAGAGATACAAAAGTGTGAATGAGGAAGGACAAAAAAAGCATTGTTCACCACCCAGTTCTACATAAATCATGACCCTCTACAGTTGCCCACCAACAGGGTAAAAAACAGAGTGAGGATCTCTGTGCTTTGGCCTAACAGCTCTTTATGAAACTGAGCAAGACCCTGTGGGGCTCCTGGTCTTGGAAGCCTTTCCGTGTCCCCTATTCTTTGTAAGGAACAGACTACAATCTCCATGACCTTCCCTGAGTTCCAAAGGGCAGACTCAAACAGTTGCTAATCTGGGAAGGAGGGGATGTAGAGACAAGGGAGGAACAGCCAAGAATCAAGTGTGTAGCCTTGGGGCAGGGGCAGGTTCACCTCAAGGGATACACATAACAATACCCTTATGCTCTTTATAGAAATAAAAACACCAACAGATGAAAGATGTATGCATGCTTGACTGCATGTATTCCCTAGACCAAAAAGAAAAAAACCTTGTACGTATACTGGCTCCTCCTCTACCACTTCTAAGTCCTGGGCTTCATTAAGTCCTAAGATGAGGTGTATGATCTCAACAAAAGACTGTGTGTTCAAGTCCCAGTATGAGTTGCAAGATTCAGCTAGTACTTACCTGTCTCCTCCTTTACCAGTACTCCGTCTACCAATCCTCTATCCAAATTACCTTTCTGAAACAAGAGGAAAGGGTCAGGGTAGAGTCTTTAAAAGAATGACATAGCCCAAGGACAAGACATAAACTGATAAGAACAAAATAGGTCAAGGTGGAAGATGGTCAACTTCCACTAGACCTTGAGCCTCAGCGTATGCTCATCTAAACACATCAGCAAAGTAAGTGATATACCCACCAGTACCATGACAGTTTCAAGACCAACCACCAAAAATCAAACAGTGAGCAGTGGCCTAATTCCTGGAAATCTCCACCCATTCTCTAAAATAGTTGAAGTAAAAAAAATAAATAAAATAAAATAGTTGAAGTAATCCTCCCACTCATTAGTCTATGACATTACCCGACCCATAAAAACTAACCTCTCCATATTTGGGGGACTCTTACCTTCTGAGATAGCCCACAGTATGTCAGTGAAGGGTGTTTCTACCAAAGTTGTTCTTGCTTTCTGAGACATACCCCATCCTGTCTATGGAATATGTATCTCTCTAAATAAATCCACTCTTTACCTATCACTTTGTCTCTCATTAAACTTTTTTCTGCAACAAGACATAAAGCACCTGAGCTCACTGAATCCTGAGACCAGATGTGTGATCTCAATTAAAAGACAGTGGGTTGAAGTCCTAATATGAGTTGTACAGTTTCAAAAGTCCTAAGTAAGCCCCTGATTATGTAGCCAAGCAGAACCATATGGGACCTTCTCAGTTCCCCCATAATTCTGTTTTTTTCTCCTCTCTTAAGTATCTAGATAATGATATCTAATGCATATTTCCTAAGTTTTTCAGCTGATAAAACTGCTACCAAATGGATGAAATTAATTATTAATACTGGATGATCATGAACAGTAGCTTGCTTCTAGTGCCCAAGGATTGATCACCATCAGTTAATCAGAGAATTGTGCAGGAGCTGATCACGTACCCTGGGACACCTCTTCCTCCCCTTGCCTTTAAAAACGCCTTGCTGGAAAAAAAAAAAAAAAGCACCTTGCTGAAACCCTTAGGGAGTTTGGAGTTTTTGAACACAAGCCCCTTGTTCTTGCTCAGCCCTCTGTCGGCTACAAACAGGCAGTTGATTGGGTGATTGCCATCTACCTCTACAAGGATTAAATCATATGCTGCTACACCTGCTGATTTTCAACACCCTCTGAAAGGAGCTCAGGGTAGACAGCAGAAACTGTTGCAGGTGAGAGCCTTGACTCCATGCTGGATCTCTTTGTTTGACTTCAACCTTTATTTTTTTGTTTTTCTTTTTATTATTATAATCATACATAGTGGCCTGCCTAAAAGGACCCCACCCCTCTGCTGGACTATTAAACTAAAGTGCCTTTACTCAACACACAGAAATACAACCTGATTCTGCCCACCTGTTAATGGCTGCAAGAAAGAAGGTATTAACACATCCCTTCCCCAATACTGGCCATTCCCAGGGATGATTTGCAAGACTCATGGCCCTTTTCATTTGACTTCCTCATCCCATCTCTCTCTCGTTCTATAAAAGAAACTGGCATCCAGACCCTGATAAGATGGATATTTCGAGACATTAGTCTATCATGTTCCCGGTCAGCTGTCTTTCTGAATAAAGTCGTATTTCTTGCCTCAACATCTCATCTTTCAGCTAACTGGCCTGTCATGTGGCCACCTGAGTCAGCTTGGATTCGGTAACAAAATAAAGCACTCTGTGCTCGGGGGGAAAAACTAATAAGACAGGGCTTCAGATAGTTAGATATTTTCAGGTGCCAATTTTTTTTTTTTTTTTTTTTTGATTGTGCTGGTTGATACACGGGTTTTTCTCTAGTTGCAGTGAGTGAGCTGCTCTCCAGCTGTGGTGTGATAGCTCCTCTTGGCAGTGGCCTCTCTTGTTGCAGAGCACATACTCTAGGGCTCTTGGGCTTCAGTAGTTGCAGTTCCCAGACTCCAGAGCACAGGCTTGGAGGTTACAGAGGTGCACAAACTTACTTGCTCCGTGGTATGTGGGATCTTCCCAGACGAGGGATCAAACCCACGTCTCCTGCATTGGCAGGTGGACTCTACTACTGAGCCATCAGGGAAACCCCAGGAGTCCACTTTTTGAGCCTAATTCTTGTGTCTCCTCTCTGGAAAAATATTAAAATCCATGGTGACAGTTCCTCCTGATGACTAGCAAAAGCTTCACAAGACCAGTAGAAACCTTCTGGGAAGTATGTGCTTGATTGCATGTATTTCCCCTTTACCAAAATTGCATATATACTATTTTTCCCTCCTACATCTTGGGAGTCATTTCTCAGAGGTATCTGAGATGCCATCTCCCAGGCTGCAGTCCTCGTTTTGCCCCAAATAAAACTTGACTCACGACTCTCATATTGTGCTTTTTCTTAAGCTGACACCTCCAATAAACCTTTTTGTGCTCTAAACTCATTTTTGTTTGTTTGCCCTAGAGGTAGGAGATACATGGGCCCAGGCTCAACAGTTTCTCCCCTGTGGACAGAACTTCCATAATAGCAGAAACTCTATAAAAACAGGGTAATGGAGGAGGCTGGGCCCTGTACAGATAAGAGATGAAAGACCACATATTCCTCATTCTAAAATCAAGGAGACCTCCCCGACTACACATGCACTGAAAGGCTCCTTGGCGGTTGAAAAGGGAGATAACCTCAAAGTAAGTGATGTCAACTACCCATAAGCCTCTTCACTAGAATCCATCTGGGCTAAAAGATGTACACACACACGGGATGACCCTGAGCTATGCCAAATATGGCATCTTTACCAAACAAAACAAGATGATTGGTCAAAGTAAACTGGAAATTAATACCCCATAGAAGTGGTTCAAACTACCACCAGAGTGCAGCGCTCTCTCTGAACCTACCCGTGTATCCATTCACAGGCACTGTACTCTTTTTCCTCCTAATAAATACCACCTCTGTGGGAATTCCCTTCTGCAAAGCCAAAAGGCTAGGACCTTGTCACTGACCACTAGTCTACAAGACAATGTTGATGCAGGGACTCCAGCCACTCCGCACAGCAGATCCTGCAAAAGCAATTGAAGTCACCCTGGGACCTCTTCAATGAAACATGGTGAGAGCTCCATGACTCCAACTAGGTAGGGTCTATGAGGCCCTGTCAGCCTGAAGAAGTTACAGAAAACAGACCTTTGCCTGTCATTTTCCCAATAAAGATTTTTGGGGGTTTATGTTTCTCAGAGGGTGTGATGCAGGAGGTAGATGCACCCCCAACATAGAGCAATTGAAGATTCTTCCCTATGGACTGAAACTCCAAAACAAGAGCAGCAGGACAATTAAGGGAGGAGGCTGGGCCCTATCCAGGATATAGATTTCTCGTTCTTGAAGTCAGGAGACCTCCCCAACCACACAAGTGCAGGAAAGGCTCCTTTGAGGTCAAAGAGGGAGTTATGTCAAAGGATATTCTCTACGTGTCAGGTGAGTGTATGCTCCTCGGTTTTTGTCTCGTCACAACAAAGATTTGGAGTGACGGACATTAGAGTCCCTTGGACTGCAAGGAGATCCAACCAATCCATCCTGAAGGAGATCAGTTCTGGGTGTTCATTGGAAGGACTGATGCTGAAGCTGAAACTCCAGTACTTTGGCCACCTCATGCGAAGAGTTGACTCATTGAAAAAGACCCTGATGCTGGGAGGGATTGGGGGCAGGAGGAGAAGGGGACGACAGAGGATGAGATGGCTGGATGGCATCACCGACTCGATGGGCATAGTTTGAGTAAACTCTGGGAGTTTGTGATGGACAGGGAGGCCTGGTGTGCTGCGATTCATGGGGTCGCTAAGAGTCAGACACGACTGAGCGACTGAACTGAACTGAACTGGCATGTCACAGTTCTCAGATCTTGGACAAGACCTGGTTATAGCTCTCAGGTCTCGAATGGACCGTGTTGTAGCTCTTAGATAAATCAGTGTTACAGCTCAGGGTTATAGCTCTATTTTATTTAGATAATAGCAGGAAAATCCATCTTCAAGGTGTGAGGGCATGTCGATCCAAAGATGCCATGAGAAGAGTGCCTCAGCGCGCGGGAGAGAGAGCTAGCTTTGGCTCCTCTTTATGTTTCTCCCTCCCTGGGCCTGTCCTATGTAAATTGGGCCAGCCAGGAGTGCTGTTTGTTTTACTTGAGGTCCTTACTCTGGTCCTCGAACCTTCCTTTGCTCTATTTTCTCGGACTTTTCCCTTCCAGGTCTTTTAGCCACCGCCATTCTGGACTCCTTTTCCCTATTCTAACTACCTAACATACCCATACACCTACTCATCTTGGCTAAAATCCATCTTGGCTAAGAGATGTGTATGCACACATGAGAGATCCTGAGATATAAGTATGAACAGTGAATCAGGCAAATCAAAATGATTGGCCAAAGGAAACTCAGAAGAAATGCCCCATAATAGTAATTCAAACTGCCACAAGGGTGCAACTCAGCAATTCAGACTCTCTCTCTCTCTCTCTCTCTCTCTCTCTCTCTCTCTGAGTTCGCCCATTTGTCTCTCCACACATGCTGTACTCTTTTTTCCTCTTAATAAATATTTTATTTGTTTCCCTATTTTCTATCTTTGTGGGAATTCTTTTCTGCAAACCCAAAGAGCCAGGCCCTTGTCACTGACCACTGGTCTAGTGGTTAGGATTTGGTGCTCACACTATTGCAACACGGCCTCAGTTTCTGGCTGGGAACCCAAGCCCCGCTCCAAGCCAGAGCAGGCTGAGGCCACCCAAGATCAGCCTCACAGTGTGCTGGGCTTACAAATTTGCATTCAGTAACAAAAAAATTTTAATCCGCAATTTCAATAAGTAGACAAAAGGGAAGAAAACTATTCACAAGAAGGCAGAGATGTTTGGAAAACAAAAGGTGAATAAATTTCTTTAGGTGTCTCAGGTAATAGCTCTCTTCCTGGTATAGGCCCCCTTTCCAATGTAAATTTAAGCAGTTAAGGGAGAGATAAAGAGCTTTCCAGAATCTGTTAGATTTGATTACCTTTACCTTGAAATAACCCTCACGCTGAAGAGGCATGTTTTGGGGTGAGAAATTCTGCTCCCCTTCAACACAAAATAATTTACCTTGCCCCCCAAAGGACACTGAAAAGGGATAAATCTTTGATCTCATTTAGCAACTTTTCACAGAAAAGACCCTGGAAAAGACCTGATGCCGGGAAAGATAGAAAGCAAGAAAAGGGGACAACAGAGGACAAGACAGTTAGATGGCATCAGCAACTCAGTGGACATGAGTTTGAGCAAGCTCTGGGAGATGGTGAAGGACAAGGAACCCTGGCAGGCAGCAACCCATGGGGTTGCAAAGAGTTGGACATGACTGAGCAACTGAACAACAACTCTTTTCACAATTCCCTTTCTCCCTCCCACTCACAGAATACTGCTTTTCACCCATGGTTCTCAGGTCTGCTTAGGGACCCTGACTCTTTGTAATGCAAATTTAGTAAACTTTGCTGTTAAAGTCTTACCCTTGCCTCTCCCTGACATTCCAGCTCAACCCCATCACAAAAGTTCAAAACCAGTCTGGCTGGGATTTGCTCTCCACAAATGGGAGGTGGGGCTGAGGGTGGGGTCAAGTGTCAAACCCTGGAGGAAATCAAGTTACGTCTTGTTGGAAAGCCAGATGACTGGTTTTGTTGTTGTTTAGTCTTTAAGTCCTGTCCCACTCTTTTGCAGCTCCATGGAATTTACTGGAGGAGTGAGTGATAGTTACGCGCTTGCACTCAGCCCCCCCCCCCCCGCCTCCATCTTTTCTGAGAGCCCCAAAGAGATGCTGAATAGCCCCAGCGTGCAGCCCACTGCCTCTGCACTCCCTTCTACAGCCAGTGCACAGTTCCTGTCCTCATTTGAAAACACCTGGGGCCAGATTTCTCCATTCCCACAAAGTCAGGAACTGTCCTAGGATCCACACGACCTGCCCAATAGTTTCCTCCAAGATTACTGGCATCGGCACCCCAAGAATAACAAAAGGGATAGCCAGCCACTAGATGGCACCCTTTGCCTTATTCACAGCAATGCAGGGCTCAACTACCTCCCAAAGTTTGATATTCATTTATCTCCAACTAGGGATTGGGTGACTGGCTTCCTCTTTGGAAGCAAGTGTTAACTACAAATCGACACTTGCCGTCTCCCTCTACAAGGATTAAATCATGTGCTGCTGCAGCTGCTGACTTTCAACACCTGCTGAAAGGGGTTTAAGGTGGAGAGCAGAAATGAGGCACTTTTTGCTGGGGGGAGGGGTGGTGTGGGGGAACTAGTAGGAGAGGTCTTCATATACTTAGATATTTTTAGGAGCTGGTTTCATGTGCCCAATCCTTGTATCTCCTCATATCTAGAAAATCACCAAAGTTTGTTATGGTGATGACGGTTCCTCATGACTAGCAAAAGCTTCAGGAGACTAGCAGAAACCTTCCAGAGAAGCATGCGCTTGATTGCATGTATTCCCCCTTCACCAAAATCACACATATAATGACCTTCCCCCCTGCTTCTTTGAACCAGTTTCTCAGAGCTATCTGAAGTGAAGTGCTGATTCCTGGACTGCAGTCCTCATTTTGTCCCAAATAAAATTTAACTCACAGTGCTCAAGTTGTGCACTTTTTTAAGCTGACACAAATTAAGGGACATAGCCTTCTGCCTGAGCCCTCGACTGGCTCCACAAGAGGTGGCCCTGGGGCAGTCTGAAGAATTTCCTGAATCCACCCTCAGGGACTTTACATACAGATCTTTGGGGGCCAACTTAGGCCTGCATCACTCACAGGTCCCCATAGCAGGGAGTGGGCATCAAACTAAAAGACTTTGTGTTGTCTGCATCTTTCCAGGTTATCAGATTCTAGTGAAGGGAACAGAATCCTAGGGGGCTGTTCTGAGTACATATCCTTTCTGTGTCTCCCATTTTATGTTTGTAGGAAACAGGCTTCATTCTGCCTCCTAGACCTTCCCTGAGCCCCAAAGGGCTGATTCAAATGGTTGGTAATCAGGAGAGGGAGAGAGGAATATTACCAAAAACTCAACTTCTCTATACTCCAGTGCTGAATCATATCCTGGAGACAGAAGTAGAAACGAATAGGTTTCTTGCTTTGGCAGGCAAAGGGAGACACATCAGGCTTCTGCTTTGAAAACCTATGTGTCTCAACCCCAGAGAACTTGATGAGCGCTTTTATACCAGTGGGTCAAAGGTAGAGTCTGACAAGATTAGAGTGTGTGCAGGGTTTGCCCTCCTTTAATCCTGTCTCAGGTGGTCAGATGGTGACCTTCTCTGGTTCCTTTCACCTTTGCCTCAAGTGGTTTCTCTGCTGATCCTCCCTTGATTAGCAACCATTCCAAGCCACCATTTGGAACTCAGGGAAGGTCACAGAGACTGAAGTCTTGCCTACAAGAAATGGGGGACAAAAAGTCTCCATCCTTGGGAGCCCCACAGGACTGGGTTTCAGGAACAGTCAAGGAATAATCATGTAACCCTGGGGCCAAGTTCCAGTTCCTCCTCAGGGGACAAGCACAGCAATGTCTTTAAGTTCTTCTGCAGAAAGTAAGGGCCCCCACTCAAGTGGAAGATGGTAACCTCAGGCTGAAGCACAAGATACCGGGAGTACCACCCACCCTGTTACCTCACCACCAACCAATCAGAAGAAAGCCACACACCCTGCAGCTCTCACCCCAAATTTTGCCTATAAAAACTTTTCCCTGGAAATCCTAAGGGAGTTTGGGGTTTTTGAGCATGAGCCACCATTCTCCTTGCATGGCCCCACAATGAACCTAACTCTGCCCCTAACTCTGCCCCTAACTCCAACCTTTTGGTTTGTTTGATCTCACTGTGCATCAGGCACATGAACTTGTGTTCAATAATGGTGGTAAGGTATAGTTCGGACGAGGCAGAAAAGGAAAGATGACCTCAACAGAAGTAGGTTACCTTTATTCAGGCAAGGAGGGGGCGACAGCCAGCCTAACGACCAGGCTGAGCTCCATGAGGGATCAGGGAGGCTTCATATTTATAGGGAGGTTTGTGGAAGCGATAAGGGAAACGTTAACCAGGCGGGATATTTTGAGTATTCTTTTGTTGAGATGACATTTGTAGTTTGGCAGGGGGTGATAAGTCTTCTGAGCAGGTGTAGGGGGTGGAAGGTTTCCAGACAGGAAGTCCCAGATAGATGCAACAGGCCTGGAGCATCAGGGTGGAACTAAAGTTCTGCTTTGTTTTCTCTGAAGTTAGATGACTCGGCAAGGGGCCTTTGAGACTGTTGTTTTCTTTTCTAGGCCCAACAGACTCCTTCATTCCAGACCCTGAAATCATAAAAAAAAAAAAAAAAATGGGGGAAAGGGCGCAGTATCTCTCTGGCTACTTCCTGCTGGATAGGGGTGACGGTTTGGAGTCTGGAATGGAGGATCATCCTAGGGCCCAGGGTCTCCTTTTTCTGAGCTTGGGGTGCGGCTCTTGAGAAGAATGGTCTTGACCTGATCTCGAGAGATGGCCTGAATCCGTTCTTGGAGAAACGTTTGAAAGAGATTGAAGAGACAGGGTCCAAATAAGAGGAATAGAATGATAAGTACCAAAGGTCCCAGGAAAGGGAGCAACCAAGGGAGCATCTGTTGGAACAGGTTTTGGGGAATGTAAAGGTTTTGTAACTCTTTCCTGCGGCGTTCAATTCTATCTCTAAGTTCTTTGACTCGGCCCTGGACTATGCCCGTCTCATTAACAAAATAGCAGCACTCCTCTCCTAGGAAAAGGCAGGTTCCTCCCTTTTCTGCAGTGAGAAGGTCCAGGGCTCGCCTGTTTTGTAGGGCCACAGAAGCTAATGAGTTAATTTGTCTTTGGATTGAAACGAAGGACTCCACTACCTGCTCCATGTCCTCATTAAGTTCTTGAGACAGCTTGTAGTAGAAATGGGCAGAGGTCGAGATGCCTCCAATCCCGGTGCCTAGGGCTGCTGCTATGCCAGTCCCAATCAGGAGGGGGGCTATGACACCTCGTCTTTTCCTGTGGGAAACTTCCCCTTGGGGGTAGACTATTTGTTCTATCTCTTCTTCTTTGAGGAATGTTAGGCCTGGGGTCAGGAAGACCAAGATGCAGGGTCCAGGGGGGTCTAAGGGGAGGCATGAATATGCATAGGTCCCACAGAGAATGAAGATTCCCGGATTGGTGCAGTTATCTGTGCTGTTCCAGAGAACCCAAGTGGAACAGAAGGTGGGAGCCGAGTTTGTAAGACCAGTGTAATTGGGACTAGAGTAGTTAATACAGGTTAGGTTTGAAGAGGCTGAGAGTAGGACATTGTCAGAGACTGGCCCAATGAGTTGTGTAGTTTTCCGTTGGGAAGGGGAGGTATAGTTGCCCTGTGACAGCCAGGTTGAGGGTAAGGGAATTGCTATGTGTGGTGAGGGAGACAGTGACATGCATATCCAACACTGGGCTGTGTGTTGTGTGTACTGGAAGAATTGGAAGGAAGAGTTGAGAAGGCGGGTCAGGTGTTGGTTGCCAGAGGGAGGTTTTAGGAGAGGCCGTAATTGGGAAAGGAGGTCTAGGCGTTTATAAGGCTCAGGGGTCGCCTGTAACTGGGAAATTATGTTCTTTATGACTTGCTCTTGTTTCTTTTTCCGATTTTGATCTAGTATCCCGCCCCCGTCTGAGTACCCCCAGTGGGTAATGGGATAGAAACATATGTTTTTTCCATTTGGCTTATGGCAGGTACTCACGAAACTCCCTCTCTTTTGAACTTTGACAGTGAGTAGGGATTTGGACTTCCCACCCCCGAGGTTCATGGTGCATGGTTTTGGAACTGTATTATAACATGAGGAATGAACATAGGAATAAATGTCTGAGCAGGGGCAGGGAGTGGCCAGAAGGCTGGGGAGTGCAGCAAGGATAAGGAACAGGGGAGTCATGGGGCTGTTAGTTAGGCAGTGCAGAGGAAATAGCGCCCTAGGAGCAGAACACAGCTAGCAACATAGGCGATACCCACGGAAAGATGAAGGATAGGTGGCCAGTCCTGAGGGGAGACAGTTACTAGGCCTACAGCAAGGATTAAGATTAGGAGTGTAGCTCTAGTTAGAAAGACAGGGAGAGGCCAGTCAGGGCGAAGGGCAGACGCCCCAAGTTGGTGGTTGTTTGAATCTCAGGAGGAACAATGCTCATTAGGATGCAGAATGATGTAGAGAATGAGAGTAAAAAAATCAATTTCGCCTGGAGTCAGGTTGTAGAAGGTTCCCTGGAGCCACAGTTGAGACACCAGTGCAGTCAGGTCTTTGAAGGAGGCTCCAGAGGTCTTGCAGTAGTTGGGTCAGGAACTGTTGTAGGTTGAAGAGAGTCCAGGTCATTCAGTGTCCTCTCGGATGGTTGACAGGGTTTGTCGCCGGGTGAATTTTAAGGAGGTGGGTCCTGTGAGGGAGATCTGATAAGTGTCATTTAAGGAGGGCTGCGCAGGATTGGAGGTGACCTGTTTTAGGGAAGAGAGGTGTACACAGGAAGTGACCTTTTCGAGTTTAGCTGCAGTTGGGGTGAGGAGGATGACTTTGAATGGTCCCTGCCACTTTGGGGTTAGGTCCCCCTGGGGACTATCAGACAGATAGACCATGTCCCCAATTTGTAAAGGGGGCAGGGAGGTTTGGAGGTCAGGGGCAGGAAATTGTGGTTGACATATTTCCAGAGGGCATTGTGGAGTTTCGTCAGCAGAGGGGAGTGTAGGAAGCTTGGTATGGGAGGAGGTTTGGGGGGGAGTCCAGGAGGGAGCATGGGCCTTCCATACATCACCTCAAAGGGGCTCAGCCCCAGGGGCTTTCTGGGCAATCCCCGTATTGAGGAGAACAATTGGCAAAAGTTTAGTCCAGTCCAGATGTACCTCGAGGATTAGTTTGGTAAGGGTTTCTTTGATTATTCTATTCATTCTTCCTACCTTTCCTGAGGACTGGGGACAGTATGGAATGTGAAATTTTCAGGGTATCTGTAAGAATAGGACAAGTTGTTGGGTGACCTCAGATGTAAATTCCGGGCCATTATCAGACTGTAGGGACGAAGGCAGGCCAAACCTGGGGATAATTTCTCTGAGAAGGATTTGGGCCACGATGTGGGCTTTTATGTTTGTAGTGGGAAATGCTTCTACCCATCCTGAAAAGGTGTCCACAAAGACTAGAAGGTATCTGACTCTCCGGACCTGGGGCATATGAGTAAATTCTATCTGCCAATCCTGTACTGGGAGGCTGCCTCGCATTTGATGGGTTGGAAAGGATGTCGGTTTAAGGTTGGAACTGGGGTTAGTACGTTAACATGTTTGACAGAAGCAGGTAAGGTTATCTAAACATTGTTGATCAGCATTGGATATGCGGAAGTGGTTATGGAGGAACTGTTGGAGTGTCTTGGATGGGGGATGAAAAAGAGAGTGTAAATAAGAGAGGATTTCTCTGGTGGTGGGAGGGTCGGGTGGAGTCAAAGATAAGATGACAGGGGACTGGAGGGAAGGATGGGACAGTGCTATCTCCTTTGCCTTCTGGTCTGCAGCATTGTTGTAGGCTGATATGAGACTTCCCTTCTGATGTCTCCTACAGTGGAGGATGGCGGCTTTGTTTGGTAAGAGTGCTGGCTCTAGAAGTTTGTGGATCAGGTCTGAATTAATAATGGGAGATCCCTTTTGGGTTAGGAAACCTCTTTCTCTCCATATTAGGATGTGTGAGTGAAGTATGTTATAGGCATATTTGGAGTCTGTGTGGATGTTAACCCTTAGATTTTTAGCCAGAGTTAAAGCTCTGGTGAGAGCTATCAGTTCTGCCTGTTGGGAGGTGGTGTGAGGTGGCAGAGGTGAGGTTTCAATTGTCTGGGTCCCGTGATTGTGACGAAGACCGCCCTGGATGATGGCATATCCTGCTGCAAAGGGTGGGGATTTTTGAGAGCTGCCATCAACAAACCAGTGTGGGGTGTCTGGGTCTAGGATGGGCTGATCTGTTACATGTTGGAAGGGGTTTTGGGTAAGATCTACTGTTAGGCTGCAGCTATGTAAGAGGTGCATGGGTAATAAGCTGGCGGGGTTAAGGGGAGAGCAGGGGGAGAATAAGAGCTGAGGGTCGAGGAGAAAGGCATGTAGGATCTGTACCCTGGAAGGGGGAAGGGAGAGGAAAGCCCGATGTGACAGAAAGTCTCGGAAGGTGTGTGGAGAACAGACTATTAAAGGGGCATATCTAGAGAGTTTATTTGCTTCGGGTACAAGGGCTGCGATCGCAGCCATGGCATGTATGCAGGCAGGGAGGCCAGCCCTTGGTCACCATGTCCAGCTGTTTGGATAGGTAGGCTATGGGAGCCCAGATGCGCCAGGGTGTCCCTGTGGACATTCCACTCTCCAGGTCTGGGAGGTGGGGACCTCCCCAAGGGTGCCAGGGCGCCCCTGGGGACAGTCCATCTTCCAGTGACCCCACTGGCCATAGGTTGGGCATGCTTTTGTGGGGAGCCGTGGGTTTGGGCATGCCTTTGCCCAGTGTCCTGACTGGTTGCATTGGAAGCAGGGTCTGGGGGGAGTCTTAAGAAGCGTTCTGGGATGACTTGGGCCAGGCTGATCTCTTCCCTTAATTGCTGCTGCCAAAAAGGCATATTTAGCTTTTCTCTCATGTTCTTTTTCTCTCTTAGCCTCCTCCTCTCTATTGAACATCTTGAAGGCTACTTCTAGAAGGTCTCTTTGGGGGATCTCAGGGCCCTTTTCTAGTTGTCAAAGCTTGCATCTGATGTCAGGGGCAGATTGGCTGATGAATTGAATGTGAAGGTAGAGTAACCCAGCAGGGGTTGTGATATCTAGGTTGGTATACTTCTGGACTGCCTCTGTGAGGCGTGCCAAGAATAAAGCTGGATTTTCATCTGCCCCTTGGGTGATTTCCCTGACTTTATAATAACTGACATGGATATGAGTGTTTTTCTGCATTCCTTCTAGAATGCAGGTGATCATATGATTGAGTCTCCTGATACCTGGGTCACCGGGCTGGTAAGTCCAGTGGGGATCTAACTGAGGCACCACCTCATCAGCAAGTGGACTGTCCCGGTCTTGGTTATGCAAATGATCAGCATGGGCTTTTGCCGCTTGCCAGATGCGGTCTTTTTCATCTGGGGTGAGAGTGGCATTTAGGATATAATATATGTCACTCCATGTGAGGTTATAGGCCTGGGAGAGCCTCAGGAATTTTTTTCTGTATCTGGTAGGATTTTCAGAAAATGATCCTAACTTTTCTTCTATCTGGCTCATATCTGATAATGAAAATGGCACATGGTGGGGGGGGGGAAGAAAATGGAACATGGACTCGAGTGGGGCCCTCTGGTCCTGCCACCTCTCTCAGGGGAAACATGTGCTGGGTACGTGACCGTGTGGCGGTGGGGGGCGGGGAGGGGGGGAGGAAGGGGGAGGGGGAGTCGGGGAGATGGGGTAGTGGGGCCGAGGGGGAGTCAGGAGAGGTTTCGGCGCCAGTAGGTGAGTTGGATGAAGGGGAAGGAGAGGGTTGGCGAGGTGGCAGGTAGGGAGGGGTCTCGTCCGCGGGGTCGAAATCTGGGGGTGCAGAAGGTTGCGGTCTGTGGTTAGTTGAGGAAGAAGAGCCCTTTTGCTTGGGAGGCAAGGTGCATAGAAGGACCTCGTGGGTCGAGCAGGCCTGGCATAGGGTGGGCCAGCTCTGAAGGGCTCAAATGGCTTGGGCATAGGGGATCTCCGACCATTTGCCATTCAGTGTAAGGAAGTCAGTGAGATTTTGGATGATGTTAAAGTCAAATGTGCTGACTTCAGGCCAGCGGTCTTGATTGTCTAATTGGTATTGAGGCCAAATCTGTGTACAGAGTTGTTTTAAGCGGTTAGTTTTGAGTTCAGTGAGTGAGAGTGGTTTGAGATTTTTCAGAACACAGGTCAGAGGGAAATCTTTTGGAACAGATTGGCCAGACCCCATAATTGAAAGGCAAGCAGAGGCTCCTATTGGGAACTCGAGTCATCACCCGTAGTTGCAATAGGAGTTATGAGAAGAGAGCTCTGGGACGAGGTGAAGCATCCCCCACTGTCACCTACAGAGTGGCCCTGGGCCAGGGGTCCCCAGGACCTGGGGAGGACTGACCTCTAGGACCCCTCTAGAACTCCGTCCGTATCGGATCTTACCTTAATCTAGGGGCCGGCTTGAGTGGAGTGTTGGCATGTAGAGCGGTCGAATGGCAAGAGGTCCCTATTCTGCAGGTTGTCAGAGAGAGAAAAGGGGGTAAAGCCGAGGCCTGGGAGTACGCAAAGCATCAATAAAACCTTAGCACAAGGCTTGCACCGCTCACGAAGGCACTAGGCATCCCCGAGGGGAACTTAAGAGCCCTGGCAGAAAAGTGAGCTCGGAGGATGTTCATGCTCCCAGACTCCGAGGAAAAGGAGAAAACAGTGAGAGGGAGGGAGAGTGAGACAAGTGCCCCACCCCTTCCCGGCTTTCAGCACCAAAAATGTAAGGTATAGTTCGCGCGAGGCAGAAAAGGAAAGATGACCTCAAAAGAAGTAGGTTACCTTTATTCAGGCAAGGAGGGGCGACGGCCAGCCTAACGACCCGGCTGAGCGCCGAGAGGGATCAGGGAGGCTTCATACTTATAGGGAGGTTTGTGGAAGCAATAAGGGAAACGTTAACCAGGCGGGATATTTTGAGTATTCTTTTGTTGAGATAACATTTGTAGTTGGGTAGGGGTGATAAGTCTTCTGGGCAGGTGTAGGGGGTGGAAGGTTTCCGGACAGGGGGTGATAAGTCCCAAATAGATGCAACCGGCCTGGAGCATCAGGGTGGAACTAAAATTCTGCTTTGTTTTCTCTGAAGTTAGATGATTCAGCAAGGGGCCTTTGAGACTGTTGTTTTCTTTTCTAGGCTCAAAAGACTCCTTCAGTGGTACCCTCTGTACATTGAGGAATTTTAAGTTAGAGGTAATTAATATGTTCAGTCGTGTCTGACTCTTTTTGTTCATGGAATTCTCCAGGTCAGAATACTGAAGTGGGTAGTCTTTCCTTTCTGCAGGGGATCTTCCCAACCCAGGGATCAAACCCAGGTCTCCCACATTGCAGGTGGGTTCTTTACTAGCTGAACCACCAGGGAAACCCAATTAATATGGTGAGTTCCTTGATTCTTGCCCTCTCTAGGGAAAGAATTCAGTCAAGCAGCATAGAGAAGTTTTAAGTAGCAAGAGTTTTACCAAGCACAGCAAAAATACACTCCCAAGAAAGGATGAGAGTGGGCTATAAAGAAGCCAGAAGCAGCCCTGCAATGAGGTAGGGTTTTTTAGAGTCGTTGCTGTTCCCTGAGTCCTGAATCATTTTGAAACCATTCACCCCAGATTGAAACTTGAACCCACGTGCCAGGACTCAGCCAAAACCCAGGTTGGGACTCAAACCTATGTGGCCAGGACTCGATTCCAGCCGAAATCCACTCTCTTCCAACTAAGACCACAAACCTGGTTTCAGGACCTAAAGAAACTCCTGTTCTTGATGTCTCATTGCAGGAAAAATTCAGTGAGAGACAAAATGATAGGTAAGAAGTTAATTTATTTAGAAAGAAACACACTCCACAGACAAGAAGGTGGGCTGTCCCAGAGAATGAGTGTGGCCTCAAAATGTGGAATGGTTAACTTTTATGGGCTGGGTAATTTCAAAGGCTAATGAGTAGAAAGATTATTCCAACCATTTTGGAAAAGGGGTGGAGATTTCTAGGAATTGGGCCACCACCCACTGTTTGGTCTTTGATGGTGGACCTTGGAAATGTCCTGGAGCCTCTGGATGTGTCATTTAGCTTGTTGATGTGTTACAATGAACATACACTGAGGATCAAGGTCTAGTTGAAGTTGACTTCTCTGCCATCTTGGACCCATTTGATTCACCAGTTGATGTTGTGTCCTCAGGCTATGTCATTCTTTCTAAGATTGCATCCTGTCCCCTTCTCTCCTGTTTCAGCATCGTGTGGCCGAAGTATCAGAGCTTTAGCTTCAGCAAGAGTCCTTTCAATGAATGAAATTGCCCAGCATATAAAAGCTAACCACACATTTTGAGGCTGCACTCACCTTCTGTGATGGCTCACACTCTTGTCTGTGGAGTGTATCTCCCAAGGCTGCCCTTGCCTTCTGAGATGGCCCACACTATGTGGAGTATTTCTCTCTCAAAAAAAAAACAAAACACCACACTTCTTACCTATCACTTTGTTTCTCACTGAATTCTTTCTGCAATGAAACATCAAGAACCTGAGTTTCACTAGGTCCTAAAACCAGGTGTGTGATCTCAGTTGGAGGACCATGGATTTTGGCCAGGTTTGAGGCCCAACCACATGGGTTCAAGTCCCAAGCAGGTTTTTGCCTGGGTTCAAGTCCTGACATGTGGATTCAAGTCTCAATCTGAGGTGAATAGTTTCAATGTGAAGAGCCAACTTACTGGAAAAGACCTTAACGTTGGGAAAGACTGATGGCAAAAGGAGAAGGGGGAGACAGAGGATGAGATGGTTAGATAGCATCACCATCTCACTGGACATGAATCTGAGCAAACTCTGGGAGATGGTGGAGGACAGAGGAATCTGTGTGCTACAGTCCAGGGGGTCGCAAGGAGTCAGACATAACTTAGTGACTGAAGAGCAACAAAAATTTCACAGGCTAACGAATGGGAGGATTATTTCAACTATTTTGGGGACAGGGTGCAATCTCCAGGAATTGGGCCACCACCCACTCTTTGGTCTGTGATAGTTGACCTTGGAACTGTCATGGTTCCTCTGGGTGTGTCATTTAGCATGCTGACATGTTACAAAGAAGGCTTCCCAGGTGGTTCAGGAGTAAAGAATGTGTCTGCCAACGCAGGGGATATAGGAGACAGGGGTTTGATCCCTGGGTCAGGAAGATTTATCAGTTTATGTAGTGTCTTTCGGTTAAGCCATTCTTTCAAATGCAATACCCTGTGCCCCTCCCTCCTTGTGTCATTTCTTGCTCAGATTTTAGTCCCATATTCTTATGGGAAGCAAAAAGACAGTGGTCCATCTTCTGTAACTGCTTCATGGCTGAGTAGGGGCATTGACCCTGTCTGTCAGGCAGTAAATATCTCTGGATGCCTGATCTCACAGCCTCAGGGACAGGATAGCTTGCTGTTTTAAGTCAATATGAGCTGGAACACTCCCCATAACCATCATCTTGATATGGAACTGTTGTAAATGCTTCACAGCTTTCTTTATGAATCTCCTTGATAATGAAGCATCTTTTCTAGGCACCAGAGTATAAAAATATCTATAAATGACAAAAGACTTAAAACACAGAGTTAAACATCTGATTATAGTATAATTGATAAAGAATCCTGATTGCTGTTGTGACACACAATATTTTAAGATAATTAGAACTATCACATTATACCAGGACATATCCCAATTTTAGAAACTTTATATAATTTTTAGAATGTCTATATTAATCAAACCAACAAGCTTAAGTCACCTTCAATACCAGATATTAGTTTTGTGCTGAATATTTTCCAGCTAACATGAACCTGAAATTCATTCTGGCCAGATTATTTTGTATTTCTGAATATTATGTAAGTGCTTAATTTTCTTTAAGTCAATTAAATATGGCTCTTTTATGAATTAATTTTTGGCAATACCATCATCTATAACACTTATAGACACATATGAACACACAAGCAAACATAGAAGCCTATCCAGAATTTCAGCCATCATCTTAGACCCAAACGATTTTCCCAAAATACTTTCCAAATCTAGGAGAGGGTCATTTAGGGCCTCTATCTGTTTGTGCATGTGACTCAGTAATCGAGATACACTAACAGAATTATCTGGAATAAAAACGCAATATTCTGTCTTAAAGATAGCACAGGTTACCTGCCCCGCTCCCCCCTACCCCATGCCATGAAACTGTGATAATGTCCAAGGCCATTCTACTTTCTAGGATAGCTTTCCTCATTAGAGGTCTAAATTCTTAAATAGATGTGCAACAGGCTGGTATGTAGGTCCTAAACATTGAGTTAACACACCAAGGGCCATACCTCCTCCTTCAGTACCAAAAGAGAAAAAATGTTTTTTCTAAATTAGGCAACCTCAGAATTTGGAAGACCTGTTCTTTTGTATCCCCCCAATTTAATGATCCAGTTTCTGCATTTTGTTTTAGGAGCTCATATAATGGTTTTGCATCTAGCCCATAACCTGGAATCCAACCCAGCAATATCCAGTTTACCCCAAGAAGGTCCTAAACTGTTTTACTGTTTTTTGAGACTTTAATCTTTGAATTAACACTATTCTATCAGCAGATATAGACCTCTTCCCTGGGGTAAGCATGCATCCCAGATAATGAAACTTGTTTAGAAATTTGCACCTTAACTTTGGACACCCTATTACCCTTTTTTCATAAATGAGTTAGGATCTTAACAGTATTCTCATCTGATGCCTTCTTGGGGAAAACTTCCTATTAAAATATCATCTACATATTGCAGAATAACTCCATTTGTTCCCTTTAATTTTCAGTCATGGAACAAGAATTCCCAGTTCTTGCGCCAAGGCAGTCCCCAAAATATGTGGGCAATCCCTAAATCCTTGGGAAAGTCGAGTCTAAGTATATTGTCCAGTCTCTTTTGTATCTGAATCTGTCCACTTGAGGGCATAAGAAACTCAGATTTTTGGCCGATGGAATGTAGAAAAACGTATCCTTTAAACCTAATACAGTAAGTCAGTTGGCTTCTTCTGGGTACTGAGTTAGAATAGTGTAAGGCTTAGGCACAATAGCAGAGAAGGCAATGGCACCCCACTCCAGTACTCTTGCCTGGAAAATCCCATGGATGGAGGAGCCTGGTAGGCTGCAGTCCATTCAGTCGCGAAGAGTCAGACATGACTGAGTGACTTTCCTTTCACTTTTCACTCTTATGCTTTGGAGAAGGAAATGGCAACCCACTCCAGTGTTCTAGCCTGGAGAATCCCAGGGACAGGGGGGTATGGTGGGCTTCCGTCTATGGGGTCACAGAGTCTGACATGACTGAAGTAACTTAGCAGCAGCAGCAGGCTTGGCCAAAGATATCCAAACAGTGGTTATTAAGTTAAGACCTGGGTGGGAATTTCTCTGCAAAAAGCAGAACCCTCTAAAATCAGAGGCACAGAGAAGAATCTCTCCCCTAGTTAAAAAATACCTTTTGCATGATTTATTGGTACCTCACTCTCCATAGTCTAAAAAGGCTTCTATCTCAGCTTCAATCTGTTCCTTCCTACTTTCTGTTAGAACCATTTGGCAATAAGGGTGGTTCCTTAGTCCCTCAAGAAACAGAAACCCCTAACTTTAGTTAATAAATCACTTCCTATTAAAGGGATGAGACAAGTAGGTACAAACAGAAAGGAGTGAAAGGAGTGTAGAAACAGCTGGCCGTTGATGTTGCACAAAAGGGTCTCCAAGAAACTGTGCCCCTGTTTTTCCCCTGACAACCCCATTACATATCCTTTATGATTGCTAAGGTCTCCAATTCTTTGGGTTTCAACCGAGAAGTTTGCATCAGTGTCTATAAAAAATTTTATCAAGTGGCCCACTACATCAAAGACCACCCAAGACTCGGCATTAGTTACACAGATGGTATCTCTGGGTAGAGTCACTTTCAGCCTCAGGCCCCATAGATGATCTGATTGCAAAACCATCAGTGGCTGAGGGGCCTCCCTTGCTCTCCGGCATCTGGAGCATGCCTTTTACCAATGCCCTGGCTATCTGCAAAGGGCACATCACCTCTAATCCTTCCTCCAGTGCCCCTTTTGTCCACACAAAGTACACTGAGGTTGTATGGATAACCATGGACATTGTGGTCTGCCAGAGTCAGATTGGCCCAGAAAAACCAGACTCTCAGTTGGTGGTCTCTGAGCAGACAAAGCCATTGCAATCTTTTGGGCCTTTTGCATATTTCTCAGGGTACATTCAGCCTTTTTGGCCATATCCCTGTTATTGAAAACCAAATAAGTCAATCGGAGCAAATTGCTCTTTGGAATCTGAGGACCAACAGTTGCTTTTGTGAATTTTGTGCCTGATATCTGGGGCAGACTGAGCTGTCCCTCAGGGCAGAAGGGATCCATGTTTGTATGTTTCACAAGTCCAGTTCAGTCGCTCAGTCGTGTCCGACTCTTTGCGACCCCATGAATCACAGGCCTCCCTGTCCATCACCTCCCTGTCCAGGCCTCCCTGTCCATCACCAACTCCCGGAGTTTACTCAAACTCAGGTCCATCGAGTCGGTGATGCCATCCAGCCATCTCATCCTCTGTCGTCCCCTTCTCCTCCTGCCCCCAATCCCTCCCAGCATCAGAGTCTTTTTCAATGAGTCAACTCTTCGCATGAGGTGGCCAAAGTATTGGAGTTTCAGCTTCAGCATCAGTCCTTCCAATGAACACCCAGGACTGATCTCCTTCAGGATGGACTGGTTGGATCTCCTTGCTGTCCAAGTGACTCTCAAGAGTCTTCTCCAACATCACAGTTCAAAACCATCAATTTTTCAGAGCTCAGCTTTCTTTATAGTCCAACTCTCACATCCATACATGACTGGAAAAACCATAGCCTTGACTAGATGGACCTTTGTTGGCAAAGTAATGTCTCTGCTTTTTAATATGCTGTCTAGGTTGGTCATAACTTTTCTTCCAAGGAGTAAGCATCTTTTAATTTCATGGCTGCAGTCATCATCTGCAGTGATTTTGGAGCCCCAAAAAATAAAGTCTGACACTGTTTCCACTGTTTCCCCATCTATTTCTCATGAAACAGTGGGACCAGGTGCCATGATCTTACTTTTCTGAATGTTGAGCTTTAAGCCAACTTTTTCACTCTCCTCTCTTACTTTCATCAAGAGGCTCTTTAGTTCTTTGCTTTCTGCCATAAGGGTGGTATCATCTGCATATCTGAGATTATTGATATTTCTCCCGGCAGTCTTGATTTCATCTTATGCTTCTTCCAGCCCAGTGTTTCTCATGATATACTCTGCATATAAGTTAAATAAGCAGGGTGACAATATACAGCCTTGAAGTATTTCTTTTCCTATTTAGAACCAGTCTGTTGTCCCATGTCCAGTTCTAACTATTGCTTCCTGACCTGCATACAGGTTTCTCAAGAGGCAGGTCAGGTGGTCTGGTACACCCACCTCTTTCAGAATTTTCCACAGTTTATTGTGATCCACACAGTCAAAGGCTTTGGCATAGTCAATAAAGCAGAAATAGATGTTTTTCTGGAACGCTCTTGCTTTTTCCATGATCCAGTGGATGTTGGCAATTTGATCTCTGGTTCCTCTGCCTTTTCTAAAACCAGCTTGAACATCTGGAAGTTCACAGTTCACGTATTGCTGAAGCCTGGCTTGGAGAATTTTGAGCATTACTTTACTAGCATGTGAGATGAGTGCAATTGTGCGGTAGTTTGAGCATTCTTTGGCATTGCCTTTCTTTGGGATTGGAATGAAAACTGACCTTTTCATTGAAATGAAAACTGACCGCTGCTGAGTTTTCCAAATTTGCTGACATATTGAGTGCAGCACTTTCATAGCATCATCTTCCAGGATTTGAAATAGCTCAACTGGAATTCCATCACTTCCACTAGCTTTATTGGTAGTGTTGCTTCCTAAGGCCACTTGACTTCACATTCCAGGATGTCTGGCTCTAGGTGAGTGAGCACACCATCATGATTATCTGGGTCATGAAGATCTTTTTTGTATAGTTCTTCTGTGTATTCTTGCCACCTCTTCTTAATATCTTCTGCTTCTGTTAGGTCCCTACCATTTCTGTCCTTTATTGAGCCCATCTTTGCATGAAATATTCCCTTGGTATCTCTAATTTTCTTGAAGAGATCTCTAGTCTTTCCCATTCTGTTGTTTTCCTCTATTTCTTTGCATTGATCACTGAGAAAGGTTTCTTATCTCTCTTTGTTATTCTTTAGAACTCTGCATTCAAATGGGCATATCTTTCCTTTTCTCCTTTGCTTTTCACTTCTCTTCTCTTCTCAGCTATTTGTAAGACCTCCTCAGACAACCATTTTGCTTTCTTGCATTTTTTTTCCATGGGAGTGGTCTTGACCCCTGTCTCCTGTACAATGTCATGAACCTCTGTCTGTAGTTCATCAGGTACTCTGTCTATCAGATCTAATCCCTTAAATCTATTTCTCACTTCTACTGTATAGTCATAAGGGATTTTATCTAGGTCATACCTGAATGGTCTAGTGGTTTTCCCTACTCTCTTCAATTTAAGTCTGAATTTAGCAATAAGGAGTTCATGATCTGAGTCACAGTCAGCTCCAACCTTGTTTTTGCTGACTGTATAGAGCTTCTTCATCTTTGGCTGCAAAGAATATAATCAATCTGATTTCAGTGTTGACCATCGGGTGATGTCCATGTGTAGAGTCTTCTCTTGTGTTGTTGGAAGAGGGTGTTTGCTATGACCAGTGAGTTCTCTTGGCAGAACTCTCTTAGCCTTTGCCCTGCTTCATTAAGTACTCCAAGGCCAAATTTGCCTGTTACTCCAAGTGTTTCTTGACTTCCTACTTCTGCATTCCAGTCCCCTATAACGAAAAAGACATCTTTTTTGGGTGTTAGTTCTAAAAGGTCTTGTAGGTCTTCATCGAACCGTTCAACTTCAGCTTCTTCAGCATTACTGGTTGGGGCATAGGCTTGGATTACCATGATATTGAATGGTTTGCATTGGAAGCAAACAGAGATCATTCTGTCATTTTTTAGATTGCATCCAAGTACTGCATTTCAGACTCTTTCGTTGACCATGATGGCTATTCCATTTCTTGTAAGGGATTCCTGCCCACAGCAGTAGATATAATGGTCAGTAGTAGATATAATGGTCATCTGAGTTAAATTCACCCTTTCCAGTCCATTTTAGTTCGCTGAGTCCTAGAAGGTCGACATTCACTCTTGCCATCTCCTGTTTGACCACTTCCAATTTGCCTTGATTCATTCCAGGTTCCTATGCAATATTGCTCTTTACAGCATCGAACCTTGCTTCTGTCACCAGTCACATCCACAACTGGGTGGTGTTTTTGCTTTGGCTCCATCCTTTCATTCTTTCTGGAATTATTTCTCTGATGATCTCCAGTAGCATAGTAGGCACCTACCGACCTGGGGAGTTCCTCTTTCAGTATCCTATCATTTTGCCTTTTCATACTGTTCATGGGTTTCTCAAGGCAAGAATACTGAAGTTGTTTGCCATTCCCTTCTCCAGTGGGCCACATTCTGTCAGACCGCTCCACCATGACCCGTCCATCTTGGGTGGCCCCACACGGCCTGGCTTAGTTTCATTGAGTTAGACGAGACTGTGATCCTGTGATCAGATTGGCTAGTTTTCTTTGATTATGGTTTAGTGTGTCTGCCCTCTGATGCCCTCCCACAACACCTACTGTCTTACTTGGATTTCTCTTACCTTGGGTGTGGGGTATCTCTTTGAGACGTGGGGATACTCTGGGGTATCTCCAGCAAAGCGCACCTGCTGCTCCTTACCTTGGACAAGGGCGCTAATCTCTTTTAGAACACTATAGCGTTATGCCCAATGTCCGAATCCCTGAGCGGGAAGAGAGAAGGCTTTCAAGACAATGCAACTCGCAAAAAAAGGGAAGTTTATTGCTGACTCGAGTCAGGGTTTCTGCCACAACCAATGCAGTGGTGCAGGGTCAGAAAGCGCTGAGCCCTAGCTGTTACCCAAATTTATAGGGTGTGCATAAGCAGTTGGTAGCTGGCTTAATCGGACTGGTTAACATGTTTGCAAAGCAATTTTATTGGTCCAGACTTTCAGGGCTTTTTTTCAAACTTGGGCGTTCTCGGTCTTTTTAGCTTTCCCCTGATAGGTTCCCTGTTTCTTACTAGGCGCATGTTGATTGGCTGGCTCCAGGTGGCCTGATAATCATGTTACCCCGGACAACCAGGCCTACTCCTAATCTAGGCTGCCTGTCATGGCGTTAGCCCTGGCAGCCTCACAATAGGATTTTCATGGGGCTTCCCTGATGGCTCAGAAGTTACAGCGTCTGCCTGCAACGCGGGAGACCTGGGTTCGATCCCTGAGCTGGGAAGATCCCCTGGAGAAGGAAATGGCAACCCACTCCAGTATTCTTGCCTGGAGAATCCCACGGACGGAGGAGCCTGGTAGGCTACCATCTATGGGGTTGCAAAGAGTCGGACACGACTGCGCGACTTACCTAACTAACTAGGATTTTCATCCTGTTCCTGTTCAACCTCTTGTCACAATTAACAGATTTTAAGTGTCTTCGTACCCTCTATTAAACAGTTAATCATAGGGTCTCATCTATCTCTAGCAGCTGAATTAAGCTGGTAATTCCATGGCAGGTTTGCCTCAAGGACAACATCGTTCCGCACTCAGAGCACTGCATGGTCCCGCTGGGCTTGGACTGCCAGATACTCCACATGGGCTCTGGTTGCCAGTATTACACACTTTTCCTCAGGGGTGCAGCAGTGGGATAGTAGTCAATAAGATCTATGAGTCCCACGGGTGACATCAAAAGATCTCATTAGTTGGGTAAATCCCTTTGTAAAAAAGTTCAGGATCCTCAGAAAAACTTCCCAACTTGTCCTCTGCCATACTTAGATTAGATCAGGCGTTGAAAAAGGGACATGGACTCTTATCGTCCTTTGATTTTCATCAGGGCAAAACTGTAAGGGCAGTTTGTTGGTAACTTACACCAACTGCGAGGGCTAGCTGGGCTAAGGATGGGCCCCTTGGGGAGCCCAGGGTACAGAGAGGTTCCTGAATGTGCACAGGCCCTTTTTCTCATCCCTAGCTGTGTTTCCCCTCAGGCAGTAGCCAGAGAAGGGGCTCCTGACTGTGGGTATCCCTCTGAGCTACATACACCTTAAATCCCTGTGAGGTCTCATTTAAATTTAAATACAAGGCCATGAAAATTTGAAGTGTGGAAGCTCACTCCATTCAAATTTCTTTCTACAATATAAATCTAACTGCAATATAGTGTCATAACTGAGGGAACCATTTAGTGGCCACTTTTTTTTTTTTTTTTTTTTTTTTTTTTTTGGCTTTCCTTTAGTAGCCACTTTCCTTGGCTTCCTAATTTTTATCATAGCCAAACATGATTACATAAGGTAATAAGTCTTCTTTTTTTTTCTTTATCCCTGCAGTCTCAATCTTTCCCAATCCCTGAGGATATGGCCCAGAGGGGTATTAGTTGAGACTGATGCAATTTAACCCGTTTCAGACCCAAACCTGAGATGATGTCTGTAACTCCCATTCTATCTAAAATTTCACTCTTAAGTCAATATCCACTGTGCAATTTGGTCAAGATTTGCACTTATGATCTTAGATGCTAACTTTTCCAAGATAATGTCCCAACAGGGTGTAAATGCCCAAAAAGTTGTTGCAAAGAAATAGCACAACAGACATCCCAATGATATTGATGAGTTGGAGTTGGTCTAGCTATAAATTGGGAACAAAGGGTCAGCACTTGTAAGAGTCAGAGAGAGGTATAGTAAAAACAATAAAAAGTACAATTTGGTGGTCACATGAGTCTTCTAGGGTTAACAGAAGAAAGAAAGAAATAGAGAGGGAATGAACAAGAATGCAAGAATGTAGGAGAAAAACCTCAGTCAAAGAGTATAGAGATTAACAACTCTGTCCTGGACCTAACGTTTGATGCATATAAGCATACAGACTTGACCCCACCAATGACATCAGCAGAGCTTCCTCCCCCTGTGGGCTTGTGGGATCCCACATGCTTCTTAAGGACCAAGACCTAATTTTAAACCTTTTCTTGCCTTATCACTGTCCCTTTGTAGTCACTAACTGAAACCATTCACCTCAGATTGGGACTTGAACCCATGTGCTGGACTCAGCCAATACCCAGATTGGTATTTGAACACAGCCAAAACCCATGGTCTTTCAACTGAGGTCACATGCCTAGTTTTAGGACCTAATGAAGCTCAGGTTCTTGATGTCTCATCGCAGAAAGAGTTTACTGAGAGACAAAGTGGTAGGTAAGAAGTGGATTTATTTAGGGAGAAACACACTCCACAGACAGAATGTGGGCCATCTCAGAAATCAAGAGTGGCCTTGGGAGAAATACACTCCACAAACAAGAGTGTGGGCTGTCCTAGAGGGTGAGTGCAGCCTCAGAATGTGGTGTGGTTACGTTTTATGGCTCGGCTCAGCTGGTAAAAGAATCCACCTGCAATGTGAGAGACCTGGGTTTGATCCCTGGGTTGGGAAGATCCCCTGGAGAAGGCAAAGGCTACTCACTCCAGTATTCTGGCCTGGAGAATTCCATGGACTGTACAGTGCATGGGGTCGCAAAGAGTCGGACACAACTGAGCGACTTTCACTCTTAGCTTTTATGAACTCAGTAACTGTATAGGCTAATGAGTGGGAGGATTATTTCAACTATTTTGGGGAAGGGGTGGAGATTTCCAGGAACTGGGCCACCACCCACGTTTTGGTCTTTGATGGTGGGTCTTGGAACTGTCATGGTGCCTCTGAGCCTGTCATTTAGCTTGCTGGTGTGTTATAATGAGTGTATACTGAGCTTCAAGGTCAAGTTGACATGTCTGCCATCTTAGACCCATTTGATTCTAATCAGTTTATATTGTGTCCTCAGGTTATGCCATTCTTTCAAAGGCTGTGTCCCATCCCCCTTCCTCCTGATTCGATTTGCCTGACAAGCTGATTGACAGCTTTAGGTTACATAATTTTTGTCCTAGTGCACAGGCACTTACCCATGAGCCGCGGAGTGAAACCCATGATGGGGGAGGGGAGAGCCAAAATCCTAATTTATTACAAATATGGCATAATGAGCCCAAGGTCACTGTGAGTACCTTTTAGGTCTTGGTGCTGCTATGCCAACCTGTGCTGGAGTTTCATCTCATTTGAAACTTAGAGCAAGACTCTCTGGGTGTGCTCTGATTACCAGGATCCACATAGCAGAGGAGGGAAATACGGCCCTTCTAGAATGAGGTGGGACCCACTCATGTCTGACTAGCTACCTAACAAGTAGAAGTATAAATTCTGTAATTTATGTAAATTTCATAATTTCCCTTCCTCTCCCAAAAAATCAACTTTGTCTCCATTTGCAGTTTATTTCAGCATTTGTGTTTTTTCTATTCTCAGTTGAATTGGTTATAATATTTGCCTAATTCTGCCATATGAGTAAAATAAATTTTTTACCTAACATCTTTATTATATCTGTATGAGATTCATGGTTTCACCTCCTTGCAAAAATTATCTTTTAATGATGCTTAGAGGTAGATTCCTGTAATGTTAAAGAAATTAAAAAATCTGAGCTTCAGGTCCTCTCTCAGTGTATTACTTTCTTAAAGAGACCTCCAGATTGCATAAACTTCAGGCCCACCAAACTTATATCCACTGCCACAAACTGCCAGCTCCCATTAAGCACTTGAAATTTTCTTAAGGTAAAGTCATAACTCCCATAGGAAATTCAAAATGAACACATGTTAACAATTAATTAGCTCATTAATTAATTCTGTATAGCAAAAAATGCAATTTCTGGAATCATCTGCTTACTTTCTAGAGTGGAAATCAGTCCCTACCAAACAAAATTCATTTGCATTTCTCTGAACAGGGATTATTTGCGTCACCATCAGGCTTCCATGAATTAACTTTTCCCTGTATGCTTAGTCACTCAGTTGTGCTGACTCTTCCACCCCATGGACTGTAGCCCTCCAGGCTCCTCTGCATGGGGATTCTCCAGGCAAGAATACTGGAGTGGGTTGCCATGCCTTCCTCCAGGGGATCTTCCCAACCCAGGGATCAAACCCAGGTCTCCCACATTGCAGGTGGATATACTTTACCATCTCAGTCACTAGGGAAGCCCAACTTTTCCCTACATCGTTGCAAAATAGTCAAAGATGATAAAGGATGCAAACTCCTATAGAACCAGAAAATTCAAAGGAGGATCCTCTGGTTTAGACAAATCTTGGTATTTCACTGAAGGGAGGCTCAGTATTTGTTCATTTCAAAATCTTTCACAATTTTTCCTTAATTAACAGCAGGAATTCAGGTAGCATTAAGGTGTTGTTTGTAACAAACATGCTGTTTGTTTCTTCCTAAGAGTGTTGTTTCCCCAAGCCTCCCCCTAAGCCTGTCACCCTGCATCAAGGTGACTGACAATTTGTGGAAATTTTCCCCAAGATATCTAAACAGTGTTTGATTTTGGCTGATTGC
This sequence comes from Muntiacus reevesi, assembly GCF_963930625.1. Lineage (NCBI taxonomy): Eukaryota > Metazoa > Chordata > Mammalia > Artiodactyla > Cervidae > Muntiacus > Muntiacus reevesi. The sequence continues at coordinate 71,516,252 of NC_089249.1, read as the reverse complement.
TGATGCAAGTCGTGAATTGGGAGCATGAGTCACTATCACTGTCCACCCACCACATACTTGTTCTAGAGGATTGAGACAGCACTGCCCAGAAGTGCCAGGTGACAAGACTCTCTCCTTGACCAGACCCTAGTGTGAAGCACTGTACTCCCTCTACCCATGAATCAGTTTCCCTTGAATAAAGCACATAAAATTTAGTATGATATTGTACTGTTTTTTCAGCTGATATTCCTTACATTCTAGTTTTCTGGGTTCAGATATTACCCCTTGCCAAGACCCATTGTCTCAGCCAGAGAGGTCCTTGCTCCTGCTTGGATTCTCGAAGCCAATAAGGGAACAAAAACCCATGCTGAGACTGGAACTGCATAGTCTTTATTCAATGGCCAAAGAATGGGAAAGTAGGAACTTAGTTCACAAATCAACTTCTCAACCCTGTTAGAGCAGAGACCTCATATTTAAGGGTGTGTCTGGCTAAAAAGGAGGCAATTGGAAAAAGTGAGAGAAATATTCATGAGTCATCCAAGAACAGGAGTGTGGTTTGGAACTGGAATTGATGCACCTCTCCTTTTTGTTCTTGTATGGTCTTGTTAAGTTGTCATTGGAAACTGTCAACTATCATGGCACTGGTGGGTGTGTCTTTTAGCATAGACTAATGTATTACAGTGAACATATGATGAAGCTCAAGATCTATGGGAGTCAAATCTTCTGCCATTTGGGGCCTAGTTGGCTCTAGACAGTCTTTGCTTTTTACTCTTTGAAGCTTCCTCCTGAAACTTAGACAAGAGAAATTGGTTTCCACTGGCAGGAGAGGCAGGGATATGATTCTGGGGTACAGTCTTGCTTTTTCTTTTAGTCAATCACCTCAGTTCAGTTCAGTCACTCAGTCATGTCCAACTCTTTGTGACCCCATGGACTGCAGCACATCAGGCTTCCCTGTCCATCACCAACCCTCAGAGCTTACTCAAACTCATGTCCATCGAGTCAGTGATGCCATCCAACCATCTCATCCTCTGTCGTCCCCTTCTCCCTCCTTCAATCTTTCCCAGCATCAGGGTCTTTTCCAATGAGTCAGTTCTTCACATCAGGTGGCCAAAGTATTGGACTTTCAGCTTCAGCATCAGTCCTTCCAATGAATATTCAGGACTGATTTCCTTTAGGATGGACTGGTTGGCTCTCCTTGCAGTCCAAGGGACTCTCAAGAGTCTTCTCCAACACCACAGTTCAAAAAAGCATCAATTCTTCAGCACTCAACTTTCTTTACAGTCCAACTCTCACATCCATACATGATGACTGGAAAAACCATAGCTTTGATTAGATGAAGTTTTGTTGGCAAAGTAATGTCTCTGCTTTTTAATATGCTGTCTAGGTTGCTCATAACTTTTCTTCCCAGAAGCAAACGTCTTTTAATTTCATGGCTGCAGTCATCATCTGCAGTGACTTTGGAGCCCAAAAAATTAATGTCTCTCACTGTTTCCTTTGTTTCCCCATTTATTTGCCATGAGATGATGGGACCAGATGCCATGATCTTAGTTTTCTGAATGTTGAGTTTTTGTTGTGTTTGGTTTTTTTTTTTTATCAGACTGCAGCAGGTTTAATAGTGGCTCCAAATGTATGCCCAAGCTGTAACCCCCAGAACCTACAAAGAGGACCTGATCTGGAAAAGCAATCTTTGTACACGTGACTGTGGATTTTGAGATGGGCTCCATCTGTATTAAGGTGGCCTTTGTCTGTGCTCAGCTGCTCAGTCGTGTCACTTCTTTGCGACCCCATGGGCTGTAGCCCGCCAGGCTCCTCTGTCCATAGACTTTTCCAGGCAACAATACTGGAGTGGGTTGCCACTGAATGCTGAGTTTTAAGCCAACTTTTTCACTCTCCTCTTTCACTTTCATCAGGAGGCTCTTTAGTTCTTCTTTGCTTTCTGCCATAAGGGTGGTGTCATCTGCATTTCTGAGGTAATTGATATTTCTCCCAGTAATCTTGATTTCAGCTTGTGCTTCATCCACCCTGGCATTTCGCATGATGTACTCTGCATATAAGTTAAATAAGCAAGGTGACCATATACAGCCTTGATTTGGAACCAGTCTGTTGTTCCATGCCCAGTTTTAATTGTTGCCTCTTGACCTGCATACAGATTTCTCAAGAAGCAGGTCAGGTGGTCTGGTATTCCCATCTCTTGAAGAATTTTCCAGTTTGTTGAGCCACACAGTCAAAGGCTTTGGCATAGTTGATAAAGCAGAAGTAGATGTTTTTCTGGAACTCTCTTGCTTTTTTGATCATCCAGTGGATGTTGGCAATTTGATCTCTGATTCCTCTGCCTTTTCTAAATCCAGCTTGAGCATCTGGGAGTTCTCAGTTCACATACTGTTGAAGCCTGGCTTGGAGAATTTTGAGCATTACTTTGCTAGCGTGTGAAATGAATGCAGTTGTGCAGTAGTTTGAAGATTCTTTGGCATTGCCTTTCTTTGGGATTGGAATAAAAACTGACCCCTTCCAGTCCTGTGGCCACTGCTGACTTTTCCAAATTTGCTGGCATATTGAGTGCAGCACTTTCACAGAATCATCTTTTAGGATTTGAAATAGCTCAACTGGAATTCCATCACCTCCACTTAGTGATGCTTCCTAAGGCCCACCTGAAGAAGCTGAAGTTGAATGGTTCTATAAAGACCTACAAGACCTTCTAGAACTAACATCCAAAAAAGATGTCCTTTTCATTATAGGGGACTGAATGCAAAAGTAGAAAGTCAAGAGATATCTGTAGTAAGAGACAAATTTGGCCTTGGAGTACAAAATGAAGCAGGACAAAGGCTAACAGTTTTGCCAAGAGAACACATTGGTCATAGCAAACACCCTCTTCTAGAAACACAAGAGAAGACTCTACACATGGACATCACCAGATGGTCAGTACTGAAATCAGATTGATTATATTCTTTGCAGGCAAAGATGGAGAAGCTCTTTACAGTCAGCAAAAACAAGGTTGGGAGCTGACCGTGGCTCAGATCATGAACTTCTTATTGGCAAATTCAGACTTAAATTGAAGAGAGTAGGGAAAACCACTAGACCATTCAGGTGTGACCTAAATCAAATCCCTTACAGTGCAGTAGAAGTGACAAACAGATTCAAGGGATTAGATCTGATAGAGTGCCTAAAGAACTATGGGCATAAGTTTATGACATTGTGCAGGAGGCACTGATCAAGACCATCCCCAAGAAAAAGAAATGCAAAAAGGCAAAATGGTTGACTGAGGAGGGCTTACAAAAGCTGAGAAAAGAAGAGAAGTGAAAGGCAAAGGACAAAAGGAAAGATATTCCCATTTGAATGCAGAGTTCCAAAGAATAGCAAGCAGGGATAAGAAAGCCTTCCTCAGTGATCAGTGCAAAGAAATAGAGGAAAACAATAGAATGGGAAAGACTAGAGGCCTCTTCAAGAAAATTAGAGATACCAAGGGAACATTTCATGCAAAGATGGGCACAAAAAAGCACAGAAATGGTATGGACCTAACAGAAGCAGAAGATATTAAGAAGAGGTGGCAAGAATACACAGAAGAACTGTACAAAAAAGATCTTCATGACCCAGATAACCACAATGGTGTTATCACTCACCTAGAACCAGACATCATGGAATCAATCACCTCGTGGTTTTTTAGTTTGCTTCTTACCTAGCACATTCAAAAAGCCATGTAAGTATCTTCTCCTAAAATGTACAACCCTGACATGCTGTCTTTTCTATGTGTCTTATTGGTACTATTTCAATACTCTCATAGCTCAAGCATGATCAACTCCCAATTCCTTTTTACTGTTATGGCAGTCTCTTTGGCAAGTTATCCCATGAAATTTAAATTTTTTTCTTGTTGACTTTTTAAAATATGCAAAGCATAATTATAATTCCAAAATTCAAATCAGTAGAAAGTGGTATGCTCAGAGCCACACTCCATCATCTTTCTCTTTCACCCTTATCTTACCCACCAGTTGTTTTAATGATAAAGAATTTATTAACTATTTTTCTTTCTGTGTTTGTTTCTGCAAAAATAAATATAATGTGCTGTCTTATTTTTCATCACTTTTTACCAAAAAGGAAGCCTTGCTTTTTCTTCATTTAAAAAACATCCCGGGGACTTCCCTGGTGGTTCAGGAGTTAAGAAGGCACCTTCCAATGCAAGGGACATGGATTCAGTCCTTGGTCAGGGAACTAAGAACCCACAAGTCATGGGGCAGCTGGGCCTGCGAGCCACAAGTGGAGAGCCCACACACCACAGCTAAGACCTAGTGCAGCCAAAGTAAAAGCATAATAATTTTCAAATTTTAAAAAATTCAGTCTTTGAAGAATTTTATTAAAACATATCTTAGATATATCATATATATTAACTATAAACTATATATATTCAAATTAATTTATAGAAATCTTTCTCTTTTTTTAATAATTGTGTAAAGAAAATTTGCCTGACATTCCAGTTCTACAAGGATCAAACCGTTAGCCACTGCCGTCTTCCACTAAGAGGATGTTCAGATATTCAGGGTGGAAAAAGAACAGGAAACATTCTGTGCTTTGGCACTAGATAGCTAGGATCCATATCTAAGGAAAATTTTCCAAGGACTCCAGATTCTTGCATCTTCTCATCAATACAAAAGCACTAAAACCTTTAACTTGAGTTGTCTGTTCTTTGTGATTAGCAGTAATATTTTGATGTTTGACTATATGTTCTTCCTAGAAAAAGAAAAAATTCATATATGTCCCAGCTCCTCCCTTACCTCTTTAGAGAAGTTCTTCAGAGCTATCTGAGATGTTCTCTTGTGCTATATAAGGTTCCCAAATAAAACTTAACCTACAATTTCTTTTTTTAATTATTTATTTATGTATTTATTTTTTGCTCCAGGTCTTCATTGCTCCATGCGAGCTTTCTCTTCATTGCGGTGAACAGGCTTCTTATTGCAAGGCCTCTCCAGTTGCAGAGCAGACTCTAGGCACACAGGATTTTGTAGTTGCAGCACTTGACGCGGGGGCTCTAGAGCATGTGGGCACCAGTAATTGTGGCGCAGGGACTTAGCTGCCCCCAAAGCATGTGGAACCTTCCTGGACCAAGGATCCAACCCATATCCCCTGCAATTACCAGGCAGATTCTCATCCACTGTACCACCAGGAAAGTCCAACTCACAACTTCTACGTTGTGTGTTTTTCAGTTGACATTTGCATAGTATTTCATTGTGTGAATATACCATAGCTTATTGAACCTTTTTTCCCCCCCCCGATTTTTTGGTTGTGATGAGCAGCACGCATGATCTTACTTCCTCTACCAAGGATCAAACTGTCACCTGTCACCTTCACTTTCTTCTCCCATGCTTGTTCTGTCAGAATTGAGAACTATCAAAGGAAAGGGGAGGGAGTTTAAAAATGAGCAGGAACCTGCAAGGACTTCCCTGGTACAAAAGCTGCTCCATGTCTCGTGCTTCTTATTTGGAGAAAAAAGTTTTAGTCTGCTAAGCCTTCCCTGAGTTCCAAAGAACAGACTCAAGCAGTTACTAATTAGGGAAGTGAGGGCATACCGAAAAAAGGAAAAGCAGTCAGGCAAGAAAAGTAATGATGACTTAACAGCATTTGAGCCATAAAACAGAGTTCTAGTTTCTCCTCATTGAACACAGGTAATAAATAATCTGATGCATATATTTGAGTTGATTTGCAGAAACTAAGACCCCTACCCTGGTGGAGAGTTATGACTTCATGCTGACCACAAGTCCATAGACCCCAGACTGGTTGGAACCAGAAGGCTGATGATTAAGATTCCTGAAACATCAGGAATTTTCTGGCGGTTCAGCAGTTAGGACTCTGCGCTTCCACTGCACAGGGCACAGGTTAGATTCCTTGGTTGGGAATTAGGATCCTGCAAGCCAGTTGATATGGCCCCCCAAAAAAGATTCCTGAAACATCAATAAATGCTGTCCTTTCCTTCACCACACTGTATTATCAATAGACTGGCTTTGCTGCATGGCAGGTGAGCAGACAAGCTTTGTTTGATAACATGTTGGCTAGGTCATATTTTAAATGTATATGTAGTTTTATTATGATATTCACAATGTCAACTAAAAAAAACATGCACAAAGTGAGAGTTGCGAGTTGATTTTGATTTGGGGCAAAATAAGGACTGCAACTCAGGAGACAGAACCTCAGATAGCTGAGAAACGGCTCCAAAGAAACAGTGAAGGAAAGTCAATATATATGATTTTCGGGAAGGGGGAGTTCAATGCAATCAAGCACTCATCTTACAAAAGGTTTCCTACTAGTCACAAGGAGCTGATGTCATCATGAAGGTATTAGTGCTTTTCTAGAAATGAGATGCAAGGACTGAGATCATGAAATCATTTTCTGAAAATATCTATCTGAAGACTTGTTCCACTAGTTTCCCTGGAGCGCGAAGTGCCTCTTATTCTCCACCCTGAACTCCCTCAGGGAGTGTTGAAGGTCAACAGCTGCAGCAGCCCAGGATTCTATCTACACAGAGGCAGATGGCAAATGCCCTCCTTGTTGTTATTCAGTTGCTGGCAAATGCCCTTGGCAAGTGCCAATTTGTAGTCGACAACAAATTGCCCCCCTTTTTTATTCACATCAGCAAAATATGTGTTTGTTTCCCCCAGCCTTGATGATCAAGTGGATTATCAAGTGGAAGGGAGCAGAATATGCCACCCCAACATATGCTTTTTTACTATTGAGGAGGAAGAAATCATCCTCTCCCCTTTTAGCTTTTTCTGGCTAGTTTAAGAAATAAATTGACACGAACCAGATTAACACGAGAAAAGCAAAATTTAATTAATAACATGTATTCAGGGGAGAGACCCAGGAAACTGGGTAACTGACGCAGGAAACTGAGTAGCTCAACAAAATGGCCAAACTCTTCACCTTAAATATCATCCTCAGCTAAAGACAAAAGAGGATGTTGAGAACGGGGGCAGTGCATCATGGGAAGTTACCAGGCAAAGCGCAGTAAAGAAGGGTAATTGTGATCCACATTTAGATCGTTGCCTTCTCTGCTGATAAGTTTCCAGAGATTTGGTCATCTTCCTCTTACAGGTGCAGAGAAAGCACACCCTTCCAAACGGAGAGTCCCCTCACAAATGTAATCATTTCTTACAAAAGGGCAGCTCCTGCTTGGTTCACAGAGCCCTGGATGGAGAAGCGATAGGCTACCCATTCCGATATTCTTGGGCTTTTTCTCCGCTGGTAAAGAATCTGACTGCAATACGGGAGACCTGGATTCGATCCCTGGGTTGGGACGTTTCCCTGGAGAACGGAAAGGCTACCCACTCCAGTATTCTGGCCTGGAGAACTCCATGGACTGTTTAGTCCATGGGGGTCGCAAAGAGTCGAACACGACAGAGCAGCTTTCACTTCACCATGTCTGCCGTTTCTCAGAGAATAACCAGCTTAAAACAATGAATATGCCGATGAGAGGGGCTTCCCTGGCAACTCCGCTGGTAAAGAGTCTGCCTGCAATGCAGGAGACCCCAGTTCGATTCCTAGGTCTGGAAGATCCTCTGGAGAAGCTCACAGGCTACTCGCCCCAGTCTTCCTGCCTGGAGAATCCCCGTGGACAGAGGAGCCTGGTGGGCTACAGTCCACAGGGTCACAGAGAGTCGGACACGACTGAGCGACTAAGCATAGCACCGCATGCCAAGGAGACATTTTAGAGTGGCAAATTCTGCTCCCCTGCGTTGACGTAAGGATTATCTTGAGTTGATTACTTTTTAAAAGGAGCAAACAAACATAAATAAATAAAAACAACAGACACAGGAAATGCACTGAAAACCAAGTAATAGTCAACCTTTCGAAGAGAAATTTACACGGTGCGGAGGCAGATGGGGAGAAAGGGGCAGGTCCTCAACCAAGAACTTAGAAGGGTGGATGCAAAATTCTTTTTCCTCCCCTGTACAAGCTTTTAAAATTTTGCCAATCTGATAAGGGAAGTTAACTATTTCTAATTCCTCATACTTAACTCTATGTCCAGGAAATCATGCCTTTAACATAGCATCTATGTTAGGAAGACTAGCCATGACAGAAGGGTCTAGCTCCACCTGGTGGTAGCATGTCTAGCTGCAGGAAAGGTACTGTACCTTCTCTTCAGGCTATTTGTGCCTTTGTACCACTGTCGACTACAAGGTGGCACTTGCCATCTACCTCTGTAAGGATTAAATCAGGTACTGCTGCAACTGCTGACTTCCAACACCCCCTGAAAGGAGTTTTGGGGGATAGCAGAAATGAGACACTCTGTTTGGGGAAAAAACTGGCAGGACAGGTGTTCAGATAGTTAGCTATTTCACGAGCTGATTTAATGAGCCCAATTCTTGTATCTCTTCATATCTAGAAAAGCACTAAAATCCTTCAGGGTGATGACTGTTCCTCATGACTAGCAAAAGCTTCACAAAACTAGTAGAAACCTTATAGAAAAAATATGTGCTTGATTGCAAGTATTTCCCTTTCACCAAAATCACATATATCACCTTCCTCTTTGGAGCAGTCTCTCAGAGCTCTCTGAGTTGCTTTCTCCTGGGCTGCAGTCCTCATTTTGCCCCAAATAAAATTTAACAGACGTGGGGCTAGCCAATTAAAAATGCATAAAGTAAGAGTTGCAAGTTAAGTATTATTTGGGGCAGCCTGGGAGACAGCACCTGGGAGACAGCAGAGGGCAGTAGTTCTGAGAGACTGCTCCAAAGAAGTAGTGGGGGAAGGTCAATATGTAAGATTTTGGAGAAGGGGGATTTCAATGCAGTCAAGCGCTTTCTTTACAAGATTTTCTGCTAGTCAGGAGAAGCTGATGTCTCCATGAAGGGATTGAGTGCTTTTCTAGATAGGAGGAGATGCAACGATTAGGATCATGACATCAGTTCCTGAAAATATCTATCTAAGACCTGTTCTACCAGTTTCCCTGGAACACAGACAGACTCACTCTCCACCCTGAATTCCCTTCAGGGAGTGTTGAAGGTCAGCAGCTGTAATAGCATGGGTAGAACGCAAAGGCCCTTCTTGTTGGTGTTCAGTGGCTGGCAAATGCTGTTGGCAAGTGCCAATTTGTAGTTGACAGGCTTAACCTTTTTACCGGCTTTATTTCACAAGTATACCTGCTGTCTTGTCCTTTCATCCACTGAGACCCTTAAAATATTAGAGGATCGCTTGGCTCATTTAGGCTGCTATAACAAAATACTGTTGACTGGGTAGCTTATGAACAATGCTAATTTATTTCTTCAGTTTTGGAGGTTGGAAGTCTGAGATTAGGATGCCAGTATGGTTGGATGAGGGCTCTCTTCCAAATTGCAGACTTCTCCTAGTATCCTCCATGGTGGAAGAAGCCAGGGAGTGTTTGTTGCTTCTAAGAGCACCAATCCCATTAATAAAAGCCCCACCCTCATGATTTAAGCTTATGCTAAAGACTCCACCTCCTAATGCTGTCACCTTTGAGGGTTAGGATTTCAGCATATGAATTTGGGTGGAACTCAAACATTCAGACAGTAGAAGAGGGCAACCTTTAGACCACCTGGTCCTTAGGCTCTGTTCTAACATTGAAGGCTAGAGGTTGTCATCACCTGCTTCCCACACTAGCCAACTTCTTTCCCCTCATCCTATTTTCTTTCTATTTCTTCTTTGCTCCTTTTCCTTCTCTCTTCTACATGATCAAGGCCTAAATGTGACACCATAAGGCCCCATCTCAGGACTATAAAAGTTTTCAGTGTATAGGGAAATTTGAGCTGCATCTATAAGAAATGCTTTCTTGAAACTGGCCTCAGATCCAGGTCTGGATACTGCAGGCGCCACAGGGAGCTACGGGCAAGAGCCCCAGGTTGCATCCTCCTGGCATTGCTTACATTGAATTCCACAAGGGCAGCACCTCTGGCCTGCAATGCCTCCCAGCAAGGCATCTCGTATTCTTGAATTTTCCAAAAAGCCTCTGGAATTGTGTAGAGTGACAGCGCTGGTGTGGTTTAGGGAAACTTTCCAATAGCTCTTTTTCATATAGATAATTACATTTCTATAACCTTGGTAGAGGCAGAATAGTGAGTCTTTAGAATTTGGGCTCTGGAGTCTGTCTGTCTGAGTCTGCATTCTGGTTCCACTACTCACCCCTATATGATGTTGGGCAAGGCACTTAACTGGCCAACTGTCATTATGTAAAGCACTATGCAACTACAGCTTCAGCTCCTGCCCTCCAAACAGATTGCTGCTCCCTAGGGAACAATTTCGGCCACATCAGCTCTCCTATGATCCCTAAATGTGTAAAAGCTCCATGAGGGAAAACATAAGGCTGTTTTTCACCTAAATCTGCTTATCTCAAACTCTAAGGAATGCTCATCTTTCTCACACCTTTGTAAAAAGTTTGTGATGTTTCTGCCAACAGTGACATCCCTTTTCAGCCTGGACATCTTTAAAAATTTCAACCTCTGTTTCTTGGAGATGCAGATGACACCACCCTAATGGCAGAAAGAGAAGAGGAACTGAAGAGCCTTTTGATGAAGGTGAAAGAGGACAGAAAAAAAGCTGACTTAAAACTCAACATTCAAAAAACTAAGATCATGGTATCCAGTTCCATCACTTCATGGCAAGTAGATGGGGAAAAAATGGAAACAGTGACACACTTTATTTTCTTGGGCTTCAAAATCACTCCAGAGGGTGACTGCAACCATGAACTTAAAGCAGAGATATCACTTTGCTGACAAAGGTCCATCTAGTCAAAGCTATGGTTTTTCCAGTGGTCATGTATGGACGTGACAGTTGGACCATAAAGAAAGCTGAACCCTGAAGAATTGATGCTTTTGAACTGTGGCATTCTAGAAGACTCTTGAGAGTCCCTTGGACAGCAGGGAGATCAAACCAGTTAATCCTAAAGAAAATCAGCCTTGAATATTCGTTGGAAGGACTGATGCTGAAGCTGAAGCACCAATACTCTGGCCACCTATGCAAAGAGTTGACTCATTGGAAAAGATCCTGCTGATGGGAAAGACTGAGAGCAGGAGGAGAAAGGGGCAGAGGATGAGATGGTTAGATGGCATTATTCACTTAATGGACATGAATTTGAGCAACCTCCAGGAGCTACTGAAGGACAGGGAGGCCTGACATGAGGCAGTCGACGGCGCTGCAAAGAGTGAGACATGATTGAGCAACTGAACATCAACAACTCTCCTCCAAAAATAGATACTGAAGGGTAGCAGAATATGCCACCCCAAAATATGCCACTTTGGCATATTGATTATTTCAAACTGAAGAGAATGAGTAGTGGATTCAAGAAAAGCCCTTTGCTCTTTCCCTATTTGCCTAAAAGCAGGACATAAATTTATTAAGGTGCCCCTCCACCTTTTCCAGAAAGGACAGAAGTTAATCAGCAGAGACAACGCTAGCCTTTAGCCCAGAGACGGCACAAGAAAAAATCTATATAACAAACCTAACATTCATGTACCATTAGTTTCTCCAATATACTTGATGCTGCTGCTGCTGCTAAGTCGCATCAGTCGTGTCCGACTCTGTGTGACCCCATAGACGGCAGCCCACCAGGCTCCGAAGTTGCTGGGATTCTCCAGGCGAGAACACTGGAGTGGGCTGCCATTTCCTCCTCCAGTGCAGGAAAGTGAAAATTGAAAGTGAAGTTGCTCAGTCTGTGTCCAACTCTTCGAGACCCCATGAACTGCCCCCTACCAGGCTCCTCTACCCATGGGATTTTCCAGGCAAGAGTACTGGAGTGGGGTGCCATTGCCTTCTCCCCTCCCATGAACTTACTTCCCTATAATTTGCCACCCTGGAAAGTCTTTTTCCTTTTGTCTGATCATTTCACTAAAGCTTTATTATTCTTTTGTTATGCTGTATATGCCCATATTGTCTTTTGTCAGTCTAATACAGGACTCAACTGAAGAACCTAGGAGGGTAGTGGGGAAATGATTTTTCTTCCCCTACAAGGTAGACTTCAAGCGTTCTGTGTGTAAACAGACTTAGGTCACAAGTCTCTTAGGAGTGTTGTCAAAATATTGGTGGAAAAAGGCGAGAGAGATGCCTGGAGCCTTAGGGATTGTCCCTGCTCCGTGTTTATCCCTATGGCCACACTGCTGTTGCCAGGCTCCTTCCAGACCAGGATAAATGGGCCTCATTCTCAGCATGCAGCCTCTCCTGTATAGGTTGATGTCTCCCCAAGGAAGGTTTCAATGTGCTCCTTACTCGCCACCTCAACACTTAAACTGTGAGCTGGGCTCAGATAGGAAGAGCGCTGAAATCCCAGGGGCCCAGCCCCCTGGGAAGGACTCAACACCCCAGAGGAAGTGAAGGAGGCTGCTCACTGTCTTCTCAGCCTTGTACCCTGTTCCACTGCCTCTACCGCCCACACACCAATAAAACGCATGCTTCAAGGCCTGGGGTCTGTCCCCCATCTCTCTTCTCCTTATTTTCATTGGGCTAGCACTTAAAAACCAAGAGGTGAGAATGTTGGTGAAAGAGGATGTATGTATACCTGTGGCTGATTCATCCTGAGAAAACAACAAAATTCTGTAAAACAATTATCCTTCAGTAAAAAATAAATTAAAAAAAAAAGAATGTTGGTGGAAAATCTGGCTTAAAATTAAACATTTAAAAAATATGGCTTTCCATTCACTCCTTTCCTGCAGGCTCCAGGGATTTAGCCCTTATTCTAATCCAGATATTCCCACTGACTCAGTTGTCTGAGTTTCTTTCTCCACAGGGATGTCACAGACCTGGACCAAAGAAATGCTAAAGTCTATGTTCAGAATCAAACGAGGTTAGGTGCTTTAGCTTCTTTTATGGTAGCTCAGTTGGGAAAGAATCCACCTGCAATGCAAGAGATCCTGGTTCGATTCCTAGATCAGGAAGATCCTCTGGAGAAGGGATAGGCTACCCATTCCAGTATTCTGGCCTGGAGAATTCCATGGACAGAGGAGTCTGGAGAGCTACAGTCCATGGGGTCACAAAACCATAAATTTTATTCTCTGGAGGTATCTTTGAGTTCACTGAGTAGACTCTATGAGCCAAGTTCACCTTTCTGATTTGTAAAAAAAAAAAAAAAAAAATTATGGAAGAAAGTTATCATTGAAATTAAACCATGGCAGACATGACCAAAAAAAATTGTAGAGATTTGATCCTTGATTCATGAGGTAGATGAATGTGCAGAGATGGCAACTAGTGGGCAACAGAACACTATCAGAATGAGGTAATATGAATAGCATCATCATGTTAGAAGACTTCCAGTGTTTATGTTGCTGTGTTCACCAGAGAAATTGATTGCTTCTACACATCCCCTCTCCAGCATGTTTTACTATGATATAAAAATCGGGTTGTGTATATTTTCTTTTCAAACTTTTTAAAAACTGCTTTTCCTTCCACCTGGGAAACCCCAATGGCTCAAAAAGTAAAGAATCTGCCTATAATACAGGAGACATGGGTTCAACCCCTGGATCAGGAATATCTCCTGGAGAAGGAAATGGCAACCCACTCCAGCATTCTCACCTGGAAAATCCCATAGGCAAAGGAACCTGGCGGGCTACAGTCCATGGGGTCAGAGTCAGACACAACTGAGCAGTCACATGCACACATTCTTTCCACCATTCAACACCCCTTCCTTAAAGCTCTGAAGGACACATTCTGAATTATAACCAGTCTTCTTTCTTGGGCATCATCCATTGATCCTAATCTTCCCCCTTGAGGTCATCCATCCAGTAATCTTCAAATATCTAACTTTGTCTTGCTTGAATCTTTGATTCTTTGGGTTTGACATTGTTTTAGAAGTTTCTATATGAGTTTTAAGTCCCTTCACCATCCATATCACTTTCTATGAACATATTCTGTTTGTCTGTAACCATCTTAAAAAGTTTTGACACCTAAAACAGAACTTCATATAGGGTTTTAGCACTATCAGCAGAGTATCTCTCTGCTTCTAGACATTCTACATTTTCCCAACTTTATACATTAAGAATTGGTTTTGCAAGTCCAAAGATACAATTTTACACTATTATCAAACTTCTAGGATGAAGTTTATTATTTCTGCCTATTGAGATCTTTTTGTATTCTCATTTTGCCAACTAATGAAGCTGCTGTTCTAGCTCCTTGTTGTCCACAAATATGGTGTGCCTTGTTTGGCACCTGGGTCACTGGCAGTGACATTATCTTTCATTCCAGAAGGTGGCACTCACAAGCCCTACATTTTACCAAGAGCTTCATAGCTGCTAGTCTGTCTGTACTGTTGGGGCATCACAATTCAGAGAAAACCCCAAGTGTCATTGCTCTCCCCAACCCTCACATACACACCTCTACAGGGAAAATTAAATTGTCTCCAGTTCCTTCTTCATGCAGGGTCACTGTGAGCAGAACATATGCCACCCAGCTTCTGAAGCTGTCCTGAACCCCAGATCTACCCTCACCTAGGTTCCTCAGCATTTGTGCCTCTTTTCCCCAATCTATGAAATGGGGATACAGTATACAGTATACAGTAACTTCACGAATGATAGTTATTATTCAGCAAGCCACTGGGGAATTCCCTGGTGGTCCAGTGGTTAGGGCTCAGGCTTTCACTGCCATGGGCTGAGGGTTCAATCCTCGGTTGGGGAACTAAGATGCCACAGGCTCCAGTGTGGCCAAATAAAGAAAAAAATTACAAATCCCTCTTCTTAGAAAAGTTCCATTTCATACTAGGTTTTTACAGTTAGTACCAAGGAAGGGACAACAGATTGCAAAATTAGAGATTTTTAAAGTGCAAGTTGTACTTTCTTCATTTATCTCCTTTACTGAGCTGTCCCATTCCCAGCATGCAGAAATGGACCAATCCATTTCCCACTTTCCCCACCCCGACCTGATCTGCAAATCCTATTAATACAGGGACAACAAACACATCCTTAATGTTCAATCATTTTATCTCTAATCAGGTTGTGTCCATGTATAAAACACTAATCTCTACGGAATCACCCTGTTCTCCAACCCCAAGCCTCCTTTTAATATATAGATTATATCATTTGAAGCATTACCATTCAAGCATAGTCTAATGGTAAGTTAAAGTGAAGTATCCAACTCTTTGCAACCCCATGGACTGTGGCCTGCCAGGCTCCTCCATCCATGGGATTTTCCAAGCAAGAATACTGGACTGGGTTGCCATTTCCTTCTCCAATGGTAAGTTAAACTGAAATCTAACCACCAGATTCTGTAGAAGGATATCCCTGGTATCTTAAATAAAAGACTACAGGGAAGATTATTGAATGTTGAAGTCATTCTGAGAGTCCCAATTCTTTAAAGCTAGAACTTCAGGATTTAAACAAACTCAATGTGAAAAATAAACATTTATTACAAAAATTAGTTTTAACATTCTAAAATGAAAGCAGATAAGGTGTTTTCCAACTCAAAGGGGCTGTTGTTAGCTGGAGAAGTAAATTCCAAGGCTGGTAATCACTGACTCATACTCCTCACAAGTGACCTAGGGAGTGACGGACCATTTGCTCCAGACTTGCAAGAGCAATGATTCACCTCTGCCTCCCTGTGCCCTTTACCCACCCACCCCCCCCATCCTTCCCACCCTGTCTCCCAACCAGGAAACTGAAACATACTTTGAAAATTTCATTCGTACTGAACCGTTTCACAATCTCTACTTTTATTGCCTAATTAGATTTTATTTCCATCTGGACAGCTTACTTTTTATTGGTGCGTGACGATATGGTTTGTTTTTTGTTTTTCCATCTGAACCTGGATGAAAAGAAAACTCAGTTCTGGGAGGGACTGTCAGATAAGGGTACAGAATATGGTGAAATGGTGCTCGGTATCCTCAAAAAAATTAGCAAAATCAACCCTAGAAGAGCCCTTATTTGCCCTCTTGATAGTTAATAAATAGACTGCTGGGGAAAGGGAGGAATAGATTCAAGGGCAAAGAAGGGTCCAGGTGGGATGAGGAAAGCAGGGACAGGCGTGTCTACCCCACTCTCTCCTGCTCTCACACCTATCCTCTAAATACAGTAGTAGTAGACTTTACTGCTAAGTCACTTCAGTCGTGTCCGACTCTGTGCGACCCCATCCCTGGGATTCTCCAGGCAAGAACACTGGAGTGGGTTGCCATTTCCTTCTCCATGCATAAAAGTGAAAAGTGAAAGTGAAGTCGCTCAGTCATGTCTGACTCTTCGCGACCCCATGGACTGCAGCCTACCAGACTCCTCCATCCATGGGATTTTCCAGGCAAGAGTACTGGAGTGGGGTGCCATTGCCTTCTCTGGGTAGACTTTAAACTACTACTAAAGAAGTGGTTCTCCAAAGGATTTAAGAAATCCTGCCTCAGCCTCTGGAGCAGCTTTTCCTGTAGCCTCTGGGAAGTCTACTAGTGCATGTGGGTTGGCAGAGGTGGGAGGGCGGGCTTCTTTCACTGGATGAGTCAGATCAAGTAGAACCTAGGGCACAGCATCCCTTCACCCAGGGGCTCTCCTCCTCCCCCAAGAGGACTCTGGAACACTCGAGTTCAACACAGAGCTAAGACCACAGACACACACACACTCACATGCTCAGCAGAACTGACGGCTACACAAATTTCCATAACCCTGCAGACATATCTTAAAAGGGCAGGTCGAGTTGTTCCAACCAAGAGAAGGGTGATAGCTTGAGCTACCCACTCCAGCTTTCTTTTCTGTAGATCAGTGGTTTAAAAACTCTTCTCTCCGTGTGTTCTGAAAGCTTACTAGGCTTCCCACAAAAAAAGTTCTTGTTTTCCCTACAGACATAGCGGTCAGTCTGCTTGTGTTCGGAAAGAGGATGGTGCAGGAGTATCCCAGTGGCACTTCCCATGGAAGACAGAAGAAAGTGGGCTGCAGGGGTGGAAGAGACTTGACATTGTTTCCAAACAACCATTTCAGCTGCTCCCAGTCTCCAGCCCCGACTCTAGAACAGCTGTTACCCGTCCTCAGCATGGCAGGGAAGAGTCAAGAAGCCAGGCTCCAGAGTCCCATCTGAGAACCACTACATGCAGGGGGCAGTGAGGACCCCACTGCTCCTGTGGTCTACTTGTGGTCAGCAGGCATCAGTCAGGACTTCTCTCTGACCCCTTGTAGGGCTGGGACAAGAAGGCTTTAAACAAGTCCCAGGCCACTCAGCAGTGGTGGGAAAGGAAGGGAGGCAGGAAGGTGCACATGGCTGAAATTATTACAAAACACAACCTAAGATAAAAGTGGGGGCCCCTGATGGGGTTCGAAGACAAATAAGGCATCCTGTGAAACTATAGACATCAGGGGCCAGAGTCTGGTAGCACCTGAGTAAGGCAAGCACTGAGGACAGGGTCACACCAAGAAGAAGCCGGACCAGGGTCACACCAAGAAGGACGAGGTCTGCCTGAACTCCCCCTGGAGAAATAAAACATCCAAATCAGCTCTCTACAGTCTTATTCAGCTGCTAGATAATCCCCAGAACACATGCAAACACAGGCTGGAAACCCCCTACTCCAGCCAGGGGGCCCTCCCCACCCAGGGCAGGCATACTCACTTCACTTCGAGCACTGGGCTGGCTGTAAATGACCTTCTTACTGGAGGTCCTAAGACAAGGCAGAAAATAGAGACACTCAGTCCCAGCCCCTCTCCTTAACCTCTGCTCACTAACGTTAGAGGCCAGTACTGAGAACTGCACGGGCGCACGGAGCTCTCGGTGGGAAGGTTTGGGTGGAGGGAGAAAGGACAAGCACGGGACCGCAGTGGACAGTGGTGGAAATCCAGATGTTCTCCCCACCAGGCTGGTTGCCTTCCCCCTCCAACCTCTTCCCCTGGGCACATCTCAGCTTCAAACCATACACAACCACGACCTCAACCTCAGAGAGCCCCTGGACAGCAGCTCACGCACCCTTTCTTTGCTCCTGAAAGACAAGAAATGGGACCATGAGTGTCAGCAGAGTAGAAGACAGCATGGCAAAGGAAGATGGGGAACCCAGTGTGTGGCCCTGAGACATGAGTGACCCATGCTTCCCAGGAGGTAGCCCAGCACACAAAGGTTCAGTACCAGGTTGGAACTCAGGTGGCACTCAAGAACCAGGCCCTGAAACAGGGAGGATCCACCTTTGAGGGCAAATACTTACTGTCAAAGTAGCCTCGGCTATAGGTGAACCAGATGCCAAAAATCAAGGCTCCCAGGAGAATGAGCGTTACAAGGACTGCTGCCACGATGCCCCCGACATTGAGCTCCACTATGGGACACAAGAGAGAGGTCAGGCACCTGAAGATGCCTTCACCGCACTGACAGCACCACCAAGGCCAGGACAGAAAGCAGACCCCAATCCCCCCCCCAGAGCCGAGCTCAAGCCCCAGCCACACCCTCACTCACCAGCATCCATGTGCACGGTGTCTGACCTCATGGGTGACTCATAGCCATTCTGTGCCTCACAAGTGAAATCTCCAGTATCAGAGGCCGACACGGGATCAAAGGTCTAGAGGGCAGAAGATGAATTGGCTTCCTGCTTGAAGAAGTCACTTACCTCTCTTTTATGTCTCCTGACCCTCATGCCAAAGTTACCTTGTTGCTTGCTTTTTCCCACCTTCAGAGCTTCTATAACCCTTCACCCCATCACACACACATTTTATCCCAACCCCATCTGCCCTGCCTGCAATGCAGGAGACCAAGGTTTGATCCCTGGGTCGGGAAGATCCTCTGGAGAGGGAAATGGCAATCCACTCCAGTATTCTTGCCTGGAGAATCCCATGGACAAAGGAGCCTGGCAGGCTACAGTCCACGGGGTCGCAAAGAGTCGGACACAACTGAGCAGCTAACACACACACATCCATACCAACTCCCCTGTCTTGGGGTTCAGGGTATAGGAAGAGTTGCTGAAGGCTCGGTTGCTCTTGGGTTCCACGGGCATCTCTACCCCATCCTTGAACCACTTGTATTCAGACGGCGGGGAACCGTCTTTCTCTGAGCAGGTCAGCACTGCTCGGGTTCCAATGGTAACAGAAGAGGGGACGCTGATCGTAGGCTTGGATGGAGGCACTGCGGAGGGAGAGAAGGGACTGGTCACAAGGGTGGGAGGGCAGCCCAAAGGCAGAAGCATGACACCCCCATCCATCGGCTCTGGCTTTCCTCCCTTCCTGCGCCCTTAGTTTCCCCCTGACCCGGAGCTTATCATTCTCTGGCAGCACCAGGACTGTGAATACCCTCCTCCCTGCCCCACCTGCAACCTGCCACGAGCATGCTCACTATTGGTGAGCTCTAAAGCTTAGCGGAGCCTGCTAAGGGTTTAGGGAAGCAACCGGCTGCAACCCACACGGACCTGTGGCACGTACCGAGCACGATGAGCTGGACGGTGACCTCCCCGTAGGTGTTGCCGCCTTCGTCAGAGACCATACAGGTATACATCCCCGTGTCTTTCCGCGTCACAGAATGGAAGGTGATGCCACTATCCGAGAAGGTAACTCGGTTCTCATAGGAAGCTGCCAGGAGAGAGGAAGCAGGGGCAGAGAGAGCTGGAGAGCTGAGAGAAGCTGGTGACGGTAGTACCCAAGGCACAGGGGTTCCTTTCTTCCCCCAGCAAGGGCGATGGGAAGGCCCCGGAGACTTGAGCCCCAAGGTGGGCCCCTCCGCTGGAATCCAAGCACCACCAATCCGTCTACAAGTAGGCGGTCAGCAAGGAGATGGAGCGACTCACCTGTGATTTTGTTGTTATAGCAAACGAGACCTCTGATATCCCCATGGGTAAACTTCCACTCCACACGGGGCGAGGAGAAGCCCGAGTAGGAGCAGGACAGCTTGGCAGCTGCAGACAGAGTCCAGGTGAGTGGGAGGCAGGAGCAGCAGTAAAAGGACCCAAAGCGCCAGGCGGGTTCGATGTTCCCCAAAGCTCTGCCCCTGCTCACCTCCCTCACCCCAGCCCCCACCATCCCCCACAGCCCCTCCCAACTCACGTCTGTTCTCAGGGACTTTGACTACCGGTTCGTAAGTTTGCACCGCACCCCTGCCCAACGCCAGGAAGCCTGAGAAGAAGAGAGGTAGGTCCATCAGGAGTGGACAGGGATCGGGATGGGGAATACGTGTAACTCTATGGCTGATTCATGTCAATGTATGACAAAACCCACTGAAATGTTGTGAAATAATTAGCCTCCACTAATAAAAAAAAAAAAAAAAAGGAGTGGACAGAGAAATGCCAGGGAGAGGGAAGAGCAGTCCCAGCTGATGGAGCATCTGGAGCCGGGACCCTCTGTGCTGAGATCTCAAGGTCAAGGGATTCAAGAGATCCAAACTCCTCTCAGATTTCACACCCTCTCACCATCTTCTTCAAATGTTTTTTTTGCTAAACTGCAGGCCAACACTTGTTTAATCAATTTGAAACAAAAACATTTATTTCTAAGGCAATGTCCTTCATTAAAAAAAAAAAATTCCCTCTGTGACTACCAATAATCTAATTAGTTCCTACCAGTCCAAGAACAGTTTCCCAAATGACATTTCATGGTTCAGAGAAAGCTTCTCAGCAAATAATTGTTGTCACTTGTCAGACAATCCTGGCAGGAAGCCAGAAAACTGGAGGCAAGGGAGGGAAGAAAAGAAAGGAGCAGTAATAAGGTAATAATACTCAGCATTTGGAGGGCACTTTGTGCTTTTTAGGGTGTTTTCACATACATTACTTCGTTTGATCCTTGAAACAAGCATGACAGATCAGCAGGACAAGTATTATCATCCCAGTTTTACATGAGGAACTAAAGTAAAGAAACGTGTGTAAGATCACACAGCTGGTTCTGGACCTCAAAAGAATCTCAGTCACCGGGTCGGGAAGATCCCCTGCAGAAGGAAATGGCAACCCACTCCAGTATTATTCCTTGGAAAATCCCATGGACAGAGGAACCTGGTGGGCTACAGTCCATAGGGTTGCAAAGTCCGACACGACTGAGCAACTTCACTTTCACTCTTGCCCAAAGGAAAAGCGAAAGAAAAGGTGTGTGTGGTGGGGTTGAGAGAGGAGGTGAGACAGGCAGCAGGTTCACAGGAGGGGCCGACACACTCCAAAACAAGCGCCAGCACGAGGACTCTGGGATGGTGTGATCCAGTTACCAACCTGCACTTGCATAGTTACTCTCAATTATGCTTTCCAAGCCCAAACTGATGAAGGATGCTTTAGTCAAATCCTGTCTTTCTTAAATGCAAGCACATCTGTTCAATGCAAGTATATTTTTCCTGTATTAAATTACTCATATAACTGAATATGCAAAAGTAGGAAATCAAGAGATACCTGGAGTAACAGGCAAGTTTGCCTTGAAGTACAAAATGAAGCAGAGCAGAGGCTAACAGAGTTTGGCCAAGAGAACTCACTGGTCATAGCAAACACCCTCTTCCAACAACACAAGAGACAACTCTACACATGGACATCACCAGATGGTCAATATCAAAATCAGATTGATTATATTCTTTGCAGCCAAAGATGGAGACTGTAGTCAGCAAAAACAAGGTTGGGAGCTGACTGCGGCTCAGATCATAAACTTCTTATTGCCAAATTCAGACTTAAATTGAAGAAAGTGGGGAAAACCACTTCAGACCACTCAGGTATGACCTAAATCAAATCCCTTATGATTATACAGTGAAAATGACAAATGGATTCAAAGGATTAGATCTGATAGACAGAGTGCCTGAAGAACTATGGATGGAGGTTCGTGACATTGTACAGCCTTCCCCAAGAAAAAGAAATGCAAAAAGGCAAAATGGCTGTCTGAGGAGGCCTTACAAACAGCTGAGAAAAGAGAGGCTAAAGGCAAAGTAGAAAAGGAAAGATACACCCATCTGAATGCAGAGTTCCAAAGAATAGCAAGAAGAGATAAGAAAGCCTTCCTCAGTGATCAGTGCAAAGAAATAGAGGAAAACAATAGAATGGGAAAGACTAGAGATCTCTTCAAGAAAATTAGAGATACCAAGGGAATATTTCATGCAAAGATAGGCATAATAAAGGACAGAAATGGTGTATGCCCCCCCCAAAAAAAGAAATGGTATGGACCTAACAGAAACAGAACATATTAAGAAGAGGTGGCAAGAATACACAAAAGAACTATACAAAAAAGATTTTCTTGACTCAAATAACCTCAATGGTGTGATCACTCACCTAGAGCCAGATATCCTGGAGTGTGAAGTCAAGTGGGCCTTAGGAAGCATTCCTACAAACAAAGCTAGTGGAGGTGATGGAATTCCAGTTGAGCTATTTCAAATCCTAAAAGATAATGCTATGAAAGTGTTGCACTCAATATGCCAGCAAATTTGGAAAACTCAGCAGCAGCTACAGGACTGGAAAAGGTCAGTTTTCATCCCAATCTCAAAGAAGGGCAATGCCAAAGAATGCTCAAACTACCGCACAATTGCACTCATCTCATACACTAGTAAAGTAATGCTCAAAATTCTCCAAGCCAGGCTTCAACAGTACATGAACTGTGAACTTCCAGATGCTCAAGCTAGATTTAGAAAAGGCAGAGGAATCAGAGATCAAATTGCCAACATCCGCTGGATCATCGAAAAAGCAAGATAGTTCCAGAAAAACATCTACTTTTGCTTTATTGACTATGCCAAAGCCTTTGACTGTGTGGATCACAATAAACTGTGGAAAATTCTTAAAGAGATGGGACTACCAGACCACCTGACCGGCCTCCTGATAAATCTGTATGCAGGTTAAGAAGAAATAGTTAGATCCGGACATGGAACAATAGACTGGTTCCAAATCGGGAAAGGAGTATGTCAAGGCTGTATATTGTCACCCTGCTTATTTAACTTACATGCAGAGTACATCATGAGAAATGCCGGGCTGGTTGAAGCACAAGCTGAAATCAAGATTGCCAGGAGAAATATCAATAACCTCAGATATGCAGATGACACCACCCTTATGGCAGAAAGCAAAGAACTAAAGAGCCTCTTGATGAAAGTAAAAGAGGAAAGTGAAAAAGATGGCTTAATACTCAACATTCAGAACACTGAGATCATGGCATGTGGTCTCATCACTTCATGGCAAATAGATAGGGAAACAATGGAAACAGTGAGAGACTTTTTATTTTGGGGCTCCAAAGTCAGTGCAGATGGTGACTGCAGCCATGAAATTAAAAGACACTTGCTCCTCAGAGGAAAAGCTATGACCAACCTAGATAGTTTTTTTAAAAAGAGACATTACTTTGCCAAGAAAGGTCCATCTAGTCAAACCTATGTTTTTTTCAGTAGTCATGTATGGATGTGAGAGTTGGATCTTAAAGAAAGTTGAGTGCTTGAAGAACTGATTATTTTGAACTGTGGTGTTGGAGAAGACTCTTGAGAATCCCTTGGACTGCAAGGAGATCAAACCAGTCAATCTTAAAGGAATCAGTCCTGAATACTCATCAGAAGGACTGATGCTGAAGCTGAAACTCCAATACTTTGGCTACCTGATGCAAAGAACGGACTAATTTGAAAAGACTCTGATGCTGGGAAAGATTGAAGGCAAAAGGAGAAGGGGACGACAGAGGATGAGATGGTTGGATGGCATCACCGACTCGATGGACATGAGTTTGAGTAAGCTCCAGGAGTTGGTGATGGACAGGGAAGCCTGGTGTGCTGCAGTCCATGGGGTTGCAGAGAGTCAGACACAACTGAGCGACTGAACTGAACAGATTACTGAATATAGTCTCTTAACCGCTGGGGCTCCCTTTTCTCATCTGAAACGTGAAGGGTTTGAACTAGATATTCTCTGAAATCCTCTAGGTTCCTGTTCCTGTTTCTTTCTCTTTTCTTGTAATAAATGTATTTCTACTTGGTGGCGCGGGGTCTTTGCTGCTGCATGTGGATTTCTGACTGCTCTGAGTTGGGCTCCCTTCACTGTGCAGTGCACGGGCTTCTCGTCAGAGGCGTCTCTCGATGTGCAGCACAGGCTCAGTGGTTGGGGAACATGGGCTCAGGTGCTCCACAGCATTTGGAATCTTCCCAGATCAGGGATCAAATCCAGGTCCCCTCTCTCGGCAGGAGGATTCTTATCCATTGTACCACCAAGGAAGTCCCTCTTTCTTTCTTCCTTTCTTTTCTGACTTAAGTATTTAGAGAGTATTTTTACATAATTTATTTCAATTTGATACAACAACGCTGAATTAGCCAAGCTAAGCATTCTCTCTCCCATTTTATAGATGAAAAAATTGCATGTCTAAAAGGTTAAGTGGAGGATCCAAGTTTTCATAGCTAGGAAATGACAGAGCTGTGATTAGCATACAGGTTACTCCTATACCTCCTTTATTATACTATACTTTTTATCTCCTTTATTATACCATACTTTTATACATCATGCTGCTTTTAAGAAAAGCCACTGGTTTAATGCAGGCAGTGTTTCCCAGGTAGCTCAGTGGTAAAGAATCTGCCTTCCAATGCAGAAGACAAAGGTTTGATCCCTGGGTCAAGAAGAGCCTCTGAAGGAGGCAAATAATGGAGTGGCAAACCACTCCAGTATTCTAGCCTAGGAAATCCCATGGACAGAGAACCCTGGAGGGCTACAGTTGGTGGGGTCGCCAAGAGTCAGAAACGATTGAGAACACACACCTTAATGGAGGCAAACCATGTACTAAAATATGATTGCTTTAAAAGTCAGGTCCATTTTATCTCTCAATTACTTCTAATCATATTATTTTGTGTCTGTATATTTGGCACTACATTTCAAAGTCAAATCTAAAATCAAATGTAACGACACAGAAATTAAAGCACATAACCTTTACTAAATTGAAATCTGAGGATATGGAAGTTCTCTGATTCAGTTCTCATCAAGGATGCAGATAGTAAAATGTTTTGATTTTTTTGCCCAAGTCAACTTTCTCTGATTTGATGATGGGAATTTTTTTGTTGTTGTTTTTAAGATTCTCAAATTTTATAATTTGCTACCTGAGATGTGCACTGAGATACTCAAAACCAGATCTCTCTTCAGGAATGAAAGACTTGTCCTGGCTGCTGGACTACTTGCCAGAAGAAAGCCTGCAGCTGTCATCCCTCTGAGGGTAACCAGAACACCTGCCCAGGGGCATGCCTCCTACCAGGCAGAACGGGGTCAGGGCAGCAGCATCCAATGCCTGATGGAGAGGAGGGGGGAGCTAGGATTCTGGACTTCCCTGCTGTAGCTTGGATTCAATACATGACTGGGCAACTGAGATCCAGCCAGCCCTGTGGCCAAAAATAGAGAGAACCAGCAAGAACTGACTTTTGGGGACTTTCCTGGTAGTCCAGTGGTTAAGACACTGTGCTTCCAATGCAGGGGAAGTGGGGTCAATCCCTGGTGAGGGAACTAAGATCCCACATGCCACGTGATCAAAAAAAAGTGGGGTGTGGGGAGGACATATAAAGCCCCAGCTGCATTGTCCTACCTCCCCAACCTGGGACAACAGTGAAGGCCGATTCCTGCTTCAAAGTCCTCTGTGCACAAGGCTGAGGCCTTGTTGGGACTACAGTGCAGCTCACCTTCTCCCTCTGCCCAATCCTGCTTCCTGGCCATAGGTGCGGATCCCAAGAGCACTCCCTAGTAAAAGTCTTAGTACAGTAATTGACATCTCAGAGTCAGCTTCCCAAGAAGCCAACCTATGACACCACCCAAATGAAGAACAGCTTCTAATTAAGTTAAAAACTAGCCCTTGAAATAAAAGGCCACCTAAAAGAAGACAAATAAATAAATCACAGCACATGAATTTGATGATTATTTCTGCCTTACTTCTAATTTTAGCCAAAGTTCTTTTTTGAGTCCTCTCAGATCATCAGGTCTAGAGCGTGTTCAGGAATGACACTGCCAAATAGATTCACAAACCTACTGGACAACAGGCGTCTTCCCCTTCTCATGAAACCTGACTGCTATTACCTAGTACAGGCTTCTCTCCTCTTATTTAAAATACGGGGCCCTTTACCTCACGGCCTTCCCACCTTCCTCTGATGCAGGCGCTGCTGGTGACTTCCCCCATGACCTGACTGCAATGCTCAGAGTTCTACTGTGACTGCGTATTGCACCATGAGTCACGTCCAGCCACCGTGTCCTTCCTTCCTGGTGACTGCAGGACACCCCAGTCATCCTGATCCATGGTCCCCTTCTCATTCCAGAACAAGCCTCTGGAACCAGCCTGCCTGCATTCAAATCCCAGCTCTGTTACTTATAATTTGTGTGACCTGGGCAAGCCACTTTGAACCTCAGTCTGCCCATTTGTAAAATGGGGATAATAACAGTTTCCACATCAAAGAGCTGTTGTTGAGAGTTAAACAAGTTACTACAAATAAAGGGCTTATAAGAGTGTCTGGCCAACAGGAAGCACTCAATAGGTATTAAGCCTTATTGTATCTTCTGTCCAGATGTCCTTCTGTACACACTTCTTTTTCTGACATCAAAGTAAGGCATATAAGTAAATGTAAATACTTCTGAAAAAATGCTTACAATCCAGCCCACCAAACCATCTCTCCTCTATCACTGTGACTTAGCCTTAGAAAGACTGACACTTTTCTAGAACCACCATGTATAGACCAGCAGAGTTGAGGACTTTCCCTCATCACATCCCAGCTACGTCACAACACCCACGATTTCCAATCCATTCTCATCTATTTTATATTTTCCCTTACTGCATCACAACCTCCCTCTTGTATTTAACCTTGGACCTATATTTGGCATATTGTATGTGTGTTAGTCGCTCAGTCGTGTCGACTCTTTGTGACCCCATGGACTCTGCCAGGCTCCTCTGCCAGGCTCCATGGAACCCTGCCAGGCTCCTCTGTCCATGGAATTTTCCAGGCAAGAATATTGGAGTTAGTAGCCATTCCTTTCTCCAGGGGATCTGCCCTACCCAGGGATCAAATCTGGGTCTCCCACACTGCAGGCAGATTAGTTACCATCTGAGTATACTTGGCATAATGTACATACATACAAATGTCCTACTATTGATAATGAATATGGTAAACCAAAACAGAAGAAATTTCACCTTTTCCATTGTGATGTTTAATTTACCCTTAAGTTCACAACAAGAAGTTACAGAGTCAAAGGTATCAGTAGATTTTTGGTGCCTTCATGTACAGAAAACTTTCACTTAATCTTGCACCCTTCTCTGGTTACAACTTTTTCCTCCCTTCTTCTCCAAACTTCTTTTTTTCCCCCAAACTTCTTAAAGAAGTAGTCTACACATACTGTTTGCAACTCAACATGTGTGTTCACTGTTCAGCCTACTTCAGTACCTCTTTGGCTTTCAACCTGATATTAAAATTGCTTTTACTAAGGGCACCAATCACTGTATTCCTCAATTTTAAGATTCCCTGATTATAAAATAAAACACTGATTTAGTAAAAAACTTCTTGGGGGGAAATTAAATATATACAATAGACTTATATTGGCTGTAAGTCACATCCCAATTTCTAAAACATTAAAATAGCCTTAGAATTAAAATATCCAGTATTTGCTTTTTCAGTTCCCTTCTGTGCCCTTGGTAAGATGTTTGATCCTGCTAACTACTCCGCTTTTAAATCATCACCATCTTTCCTTCCTTCCAGTCAGTCAAGCACCTAGCACCACAATGTCATCTCCCAAACCTCCCCAAACTTGGCCCCTCCACCATTTTTTAGTACCATCATCATCTGTTGTTCATTGTTCAGTCACTAAGTTGTGTTCTGACTCTTTGCAATTCTACTGATGGCAGCACGCCAGGCTTCCCTGTCCTTCACTATCTCCTGGGGTTTGCTCAAACTCATGTCCATTGAGTTGATAATGCCATCTAATCATCTTACTCTCTGTCACCCCCTTCTCCTCCTGCCCTCAATCTTTCCCAGCATCAGGGTCTTTTCCAATGAATCTGCTCTTCGTATCAGGTGGCAAAGTATTGGAGCTTCAGCATCAGTCCTTCCAATGAATATTCAGGATTGATTTCCTTTAGGATTGACTGGTTTGATCTCCTTGCAATCCAAGGGACTCTCAAGAATCTTCTCCAGCACCAGAACTCAAAATCGTCATCTGGAGAATTGCATTTATTCTTTCAGTTGTTTTCTCTGCCTTGTTTAATCTTGACCCACTCACATCCATCCTCCACCCCACTGCTGGAGAAAGAGTTAACTTTTATTGAGCACGTACTATATGCCAGGCACTGCTATAAGCATATTACATGGACTACCATTTAATCCCTACAACAACCTTAGGAGTTGGATGATACTGTTATCATCATCTCTTTTCTACATGGGGAAACTAAGGCCCAGAGCTACAGATTCAAACCAAAGAAGTCCAGTTCCAGAGACTGGGCTACACTATACAGCCTTCTGGAAAGTTCAGATCTCACACTTGCTTCAAGTTGCCAGTGATTCCACATTGCCTGTAAGATAAAATCCAAATTTTTCAGCCAGGCAATAGTTCTAGGAAAACCCAACCTGGTGATAAGTTTATCATCTTCATCACCCTCTCTACTCTTGCAATTTACCCCCTAGCAATACAAAACTACTTAAAATTCCCAGCAAAGAGTTTCACAACCTCTGCTTTTGCTCATGCCATTCCTGCCATGCAGAATACCCTTTCCCCTCTTTCTTCATCTGGCCAGCAGATATTCATCCACATTATTTTCTGGAAAATGACTTACCGCACTCCAATCCTTCCTCCATCTCCTTCCTAGGCTTCCACTACACCATGCAAAACACTGTCAAAGCACTTCCTATGTTATAATGACATCATCTATGTGCCTGTTGCTGCTGCTGCTGCTGCTAAGTCATTTCAGTCAGGCCCGACTCTGTGCGACCCCATAGACGGCAGCCCACCAGGCTCCTCAGTCCCTGGGATTCTCCAGGCAAGAACACTGGAGTGGGTTCATCTCTGTGCCTGTAGGTCTCCCCTATCAATCAGGCAGTAAACTCCCAAAGGAGCAGGAACTATATGTTAATTTATCATTCTTTCTCTTCACTTAGCGTAAGTACAAATTGGTACAAATTGATATTGAACAACACAGAGCCTTAATAAATCAGGTCAGAGCAAATCATTCACTATAACATCTACTGGTTAAGATAAGACCATTTTTCAAATTGACAGATGAGGCACACACCCCCCCCCCAAAAAAAAACCTGGTTTAAAACACTAGCATTAAAGATGTAAGTTTATCTGCC
The DNA here is from genome assembly GCF_963930625.1 of Muntiacus reevesi. Lineage (NCBI taxonomy): Eukaryota > Metazoa > Chordata > Mammalia > Artiodactyla > Cervidae > Muntiacus > Muntiacus reevesi. Next base: position 71,487,221 of record NC_089249.1, on the reverse strand, counting down.
TGCACAATGGTAGAGGCTGGTTTCCTGCATCCAGGAGAAGTCTGCAGAGCCAAAAGTGTAAGAAGTGCCAGAAGGTTTCCTAATGAAAGGTCTAAAATGTGGAGAAATGGACAAAAGATGTGAATCCATTTAAAACACCCCCAGCTCTTTGAGGAAAACGGCTGCTGCTGCAGCAGAGCCTGGAGTTACCTGCTCCTGCTCCCTGCCTCACTGTCTGCTCTCACCAAGGAACCAGCCTGCAGGAAGCCCCACAGCCACAGTCATGGCTTTTGAAGATACAGAAAGACCCCTGTGGAGCCAGAGCTGATAATTCACAGGATTAGAGTTACCCTCACCAGCTGCAACGTGAAGTCTTTGGAGAAGGTATGTGCTGACCTGACCAGAGGCCCAAAGGGAAAGAATCTCAAAGTGTAAGGACGGGTTCGGACGCCTACCAAAACCCTGAGAATAACTACAAGGAAAGCTCCTTGTGGTGAAAGTTCTAATATCTGAGATTGACTCCAGATGAGGATCCATATGCAACTCAATGACCTGCACAGTCCTGAGATTGCCAAGCAGGTCACTTTCATCAGTATGGAGCTAAGAGTCAAGGTTGAAGTCACCACTGCAGAAGCTTAAATTAACATTTTTCTAAATATTGATAACCAGTTGTTAGACAAACAAAAAAACCTATTTTTTTCATAATCACAAGAGCAACCCAAGTAAGCCCAAGCCCAAGTCATCTGAGGAGACACCTGGCTAGATCATTGTTCTTTCTGCCAAATCTTCAAAATGGTTTCTGGTGTTTAAGGATTGAATTGTATTCCCTCAAAATTCATATATGAAAACCCTAACTTCAGAAAGTAACTGTATTTGGACACAAGCCCTTTAAGGATAATATAATTGTTAAAATGAGGCACATAGGACAAGCCCTAATCCAATCTGATTGGTGGTGTTCTACAAAGAGACACTAAGAGTGTTCACGCCACAGAGGGAATGACCAGGTGAAGTAGCAAGAGGGTGGCCATTGTAAGTCAAAGAGAGGTTTCAGAGGAAACCATCCCTACCAGCACCGCGATCTTGGACTTCTGGGCTCCAGCACTGTGAGAAAATAAATTAGTGCTAGTCTTTGGTATTTTGTTATGGTGTCCCAAGAAGACCAATACAAAGGTTCAAACTGGACATCTGCAATGGGCAGTCTGGCTGAATCCCCAGTCACTCCAGCCTTGACTCAAGTATGCACGATGGCATGAAGAGTGAAAGAATCAACATGCTGCACAGCAAAGGAAACCACCAACACAATGAAAAGGTGGGTCTTGCCTGCAGTGTAAGACTCACGATTCTAAGACAGGAGGCAAGGGTTTGATCCCTGGTCCAGGAACTAAGATCCCACATGCCACACAGCATGCCCAAATAAATAAACAAAATTTAAATTTGTTTAAAAAAAAACAAAGCTAAAAATGCAACCTAGAGAATGGGATAAAATATTTGCAACTCACTTAACTTATAAGGGATTAATATCTAAAATATATATAGAATTCATACAAATCATAGTTAAAAAAACCAAACAAACCACATCTAACCAATCTATTTTAAAAACTGTCAGAGGATCTGCATAGACATTTTTCCAAGGAAGACAGACATACAGATGACAGACATACAACAGGTACATGAAAAGATGCTCAACATCATTAATTATCAGGGAATGCAAATCAAAAACCATGAGATACCACCTCACACTTGTTAGAATGGCTGTTATCAAAAAAGACAAGAAACAGATTTCCTGGTAGTCCAGTAGTTAGAGATCCTTGCTTCCACTGCAGAGGGCATGGGTTTGATTCCTGATCAAAGAACTAAGATTCCACAAGCTGCACCAGCACGCTCCATAACCCCAGAAAAGACAAGAAACAGTGAATGCTGCTGAAGACTTGAAAGAAAGGGAACCCTCATGGAAACCTCATGTTGGTGGGACTGTAAATTGATACAGTCACTATAGAAAACAGTATGGGGTTCTTCAGAAAGTTAAATGTAGAAGTATCATATGATCTGGGGCTCTCTCTACCCAGGTGGCAAAGAAGAATCCACCTGCCAATGCAGGAGACGCAAGAGACCCAGCTTTGATCCCTGGGTTGGGAAGATCCCCTGGAGCAGGAAACAGCAGCCCACTCCAGTTGTTCTTGCTTAAGAATCCATGAGCAGAGGAGCCCGATGGGCTACAGTCCATGGGGTCGCAAGAATCAGACACGACTTAGCGACTAACAACAAATCTAAGGAGAAAACAAGATGCAAGTTACCTTCCTGACAGTTGTTTTTCTCTCAGTCTCTGCCCCCAATTCCTGCCCAGTCCTACAAGGACTCAAAGGCTGAGGATCCCTTGTCCTCCACACAACTCTGAGCTGGAATCCAGGCTCCCGCACTCCTAGGCCTCGTCTGAGTCTCAGCAGCACTTGCTTCCAGTAGACATCCCCTTTTTCCCTTCACACTGGGGCCAGCACAGAGTTAGCCGGAGGCTTGAGCGTGCACATAATACACAATGGACTATTACTGAGTCATTAAAAAGAATGAAATCTTGCCATTTGTGACAACAGGGATGGGCTTTAAGGGCATTATGTGAAGTGAATTAAGTCAATCAGAGAAAGTCCAAATACCATATGATGTTACTTATATATGGGATCAGAAACAAACAAACTCCAAGCTCACAGACACAGAAAACAGATTGGGTGCTTGCCAGAGGCAAGGAGAGGGTTGGGGGCAAAAATGAGTGAAGAGGATCAAGAGGTACAGACTTCCAGTTAGAAAATAACTAAGTCATGGGATATGATGCACAACACGGTAACTATAGTGAATAATGCTGTATTGCATATTTAAAAGTTGCTAAGAGAGTAAATCTTAAAAATTCTATCACAAGGAAAAAAAATTCCATGACTACATATGACGACAGATGTATATTTATTGTGGTGATCATTCTTCAATAAATATAATTGTTATATTATTATTTTGTACATCTGAAACTAAAATAATGTTGCATGCAAAATATACCTTGGTAAAATAATTTTTTTTAAAAAACCAACAGAACTTTTTTTTTTGGAAGGGACCCTGGGGACCCTCTATCCCATCCTTTTCTAAACATATAATTTTATTTACTTTTGACTGTGCTGGGTCTCAATTGCTGCATAGGTTTTTTTCTAGTTTCGGTGAGCAGGGGCTACTTTGCGGAGCACAGGCTCGAAGGTGCTCAGGCTCAGCAGTTGTGGCCCATGGGCTTAGTTGCTCCACAGCATGTAGGATCTTCCCCGATCAGGGATCAAATCTGGGTGTCCTGCACTGGCAGGTGGATTCTTTACTATTGAGTCACCAAGGAAGCCCAACAAAACCAAACAAGGCCTCTTCAAGGTTTGTCCTCTGAAAGGTTTAATTAATTATATCCAAATTCTAGACACAAGTTACTGAGCATGACCAAATAAATAAAAAAATAGCATGAATAATAAGATAACAGCAGCTAACATTTCTTGAATACTATGTACCAGATACTCTTCTGAGCCCTTACAGGTTCCATTTAATCCTTGTAATAATGTTATGAAATAAATTTTATTATTGCTCCCACCTTACATATGCATTAATTGGAGCACAGAAATAAGTGATGTGCTCAAGGTCTCAAAGCTAATAGGAGGTAGAGCTAGGATTCTAACCAGGTAACCTGGCTCCAGGGTACAATAAATTATACAACTAAGTAAAAATAAAAACAAAGAAATAAAACTAACCATATTGCCATGCCAAAAGTTAAGGTAGATCAATTTATCCAGAAAAATAATCCTAGTATACACATAAAGGTATCTCCAAGAATAGATTCCAAACCCTGGACAGTGCATCTGAGAGGTGAGAATATAGGCAACTTTTCTATGTTCTACATTTGTGCAACAACCAAGTATGTATTGACTATTTTAAGTTAAAGAAAAAAGAGTGGGAAATAGGAGTTATAGAGGGGAAAAATAAATCAGATCACAAGAAGCAAAGAAAAATAAAACATAGCCAGAAAGGGGAGGCAAAAGCAAAGGCAAAAACGAAGGAAGAACGATCAAGAGTTACAAGAACACAATAGGAAGCACAGGATGATGACATAAAACTTTAAAGGTGAAATGAAGTCACAGGTGAGTAAGAAACAGGAGATTACAATCAAGATCCTGTATATGAGTCTGATAAATTTCAAGGAGAGAAAAAAGGCAGGAAGAAGTGTGAGCACATGCATTGCATTGTCTCATTCAAAATGTTTCAAAGAGAAAGAAAACAACCCTGGAAGGCAAGTATTATTGTTATCATCCCACTTTATAGATGAGAATACCGAGGCTTTTTCATAGTTGCCCCAAATCACACAGCGGCAAATGAGGTGGGAATCTTAACCCAAGTCTGCCTGATTCTGAGTCTCCAAAACTACTATACTACACAGTGTCTGCAGCAGAGAACCAAAACACCATTCATCCTTCAAGATTCTGGTCTAGTGTCCCTTGATCCATTATACCTTTCCCCAGTCAAAATTAATCTCTCTTCAACTTCTAGGAATATAACCTAAGAAAATAATCAAAGGTAAGCTTAAAGATGTATATTCAAGGACAATTTAATGTTATATCATACAGCAAAGAAAAAAAAATGCTCAGCAAAAAATGAACAATTAAGTAAGTTACAGGATAGTCATATAGTATAATACTATAGAATGGATTTTATTTAAAGCATTGTTTGCTCAAAAAAAAAAAAGGAAGGAAGAAAAAATACATATATGGCCATGGTTTGCAATAATACGCTACCATCACAGAACACATAGAACATTTACGTTCCTGTCCTCTGTCATGGAGTTAATCACCCATTTCATTTAAAACTGATATTCAGTCATTTATAATCTAAATGAGAAGGAATCTATAACACAGTTTTGTTTTTTCCCACTGGAATTCCTACCTAATCTGACAAACTGGCCATAGCTCAAAGTAGTTTAGTACACAACTTGGCTTAAACACTGGTATGCATGGATTTCTGTTGAGCTGGTGTGACCTAAATGAATATCTGCCCACAGGGCCAAGGCCTAAAGAAAAGTTAATGACATCAAACAGCCATTTAATTTTTTTCCAATGTATTTTGCATAGGTCAGCTATACCACATATTAATCATAGAGGAAAGATAAGAATAAAACAGTAATCAGTGTTATCTCTAGAGAACAGGATGGCATGTGATTTTATTTTCTCCGTCTTCCCATTTTCTGCATTGAACATCTATCATTTCTTAATAAAGAATTTTTATCATTTTGAAAAGTAACGCTTTCTCTATGTTCCCCAAACATTCTGTACTTCAATGACAGCCCCTGATGCATGGTGTTCTGTATTCTACTTAGTAAATACATGTCTATAACTCCTTAGAAACAGGGAAAACAAGATACATTTGTATCCTCCCCTGTTCTTAGAGCTGTGCTTTGCCACCAAAGCAATGCTGTGTTAATAAGAAGGTGGTCACAGAGGGTGGAGGCATCCAGATGTCTGACAGAATCCACCAACCCATCCCTGTTGGTCAAACCCACAACAGAAAAGCTACTTCCTTCTACTGCTTTATTAACTTTGTTTTCACTATACAATCCTGTTAATCATTAGAATTTTCCTTAAGGTGTTTTCATGCAATGAGTTTGTTTTGATCCATTTAAAAACAAACAAATAAAGGAAGGAAGGAAAAGGAGGGAAGCCAGGAAGCCAGCCAGCCAGTCTCTGGTTTTCTCTAAGAATTCATCCAAACTTCCCCTCTAGGCAGATAAGTCTCACAGAACCCACCAGCCTCGGAATAAGCCAAAGCCTCAGAAAGCCCCCAGATGCAGTATGCTCACAGTTTACCTAACATCAGCTGTTGGCTAATGGTTACAAATTCCTGACTGCCCTCAGAGTTTCTTAATAGCAGAGGTTATTCATTTTTTTAATCTCTAATCTCAGCACAGTGCTCAGAACATAGTAAACACCAATGCTTGCTGGATTAACAACTGAATTTGACATTACAGTGTAATTAGAGCCTGGACCCAGGGCTTCCACCCCTGGTTGGCTCTGTCCTTCCCACCACTCACCCTGTAGAGACTGAACTCACCCCTGGGGGTAGAGGTGGGACAGATAAGGAATGTGTGGGCAAGAGGAAGCCTGTGTGAGCTAAGTCTAACAGTCAGGCTTGGCTGTACTTTCAATGACGTGGGTCAACTGACACAGCCCTCTGAGTGCAGCAGAAAGTGGTGATGATGGCTCTGCAGGAGAGGAGAGCTTTCACTCCAGGGCTCCCTCCAGCCCTCTCTCAGCAGAATTTCCAGTTCTACCAGCTGGGCTCTCCTCCCCCACCCAGCTACTCATTACAGAGCAGGCTGTGCCTGCCTACCCAGGGCTCACTCCAAGGGCCTGGTATCAGACTTCTGGCCAGTCAGCTGCTTCCTCCCATCTGACCCCCACACTGTAAAACACAGGACACCAGGCGGACTTTAGACAGAAACCCTGCTTATCAGGGAGTCCCAGGCAGATGATCCCTGAGTTTTCAGTGCCTGGAAAACCCCAGTGTGTATCCACTCACTCTACTTCTCACAACCCTCTGACGACAATGAAACCTTTCCACAGTTACATTTGACAAGTGGCCATTCAGCCCCTTCCTGAACCTCTAGGGAGGAAGCTGGGCTGAGTTTAGAGATCCCCAAGGTCTCCCCTCAATGCTAACAGAAGTGAAAAACAAGCCCAATTTTTTTCTAATCTCTCACATAAAATGTACGTAGCTTTTAAATCTGTCCTTGAGCAGGAGTGTCAGCCACTTCTGAATCCACAGAATAGATGCCCCTTAACCCAGAGGGCCTGGGGAGGAGGTGGGGAGAGGGTAGAATATTCTAACGGCCAAGGCCACACCAACAATATGAAAAGAACTCCAGGGCATATCAAATGAAATAAACAAGATACAGGAAGGAATAGAATGTATAGAGGGTGCTTCCTTTTGTGTAAGGAAGGGGAAAAGAAAGCAATATATATATACTGATATCTATATAACAAACCACTGGAAAAATACACAGGAAACTAGGGGAGGTGTGGAAAGAACAGGAACCAGGTGGGAGTGATAACCCCACTCGTTTTAACATTATTTTGATTCTCGAACCCCGTTAATATATTAACCTCTTCTAAACAGACAAACATTGTTTGTTTTTTTAAATTACAGTAGCTCCACCCCAAGCTAAAACTAGGCTGGAGACGCCAGGCAAGCTCAGATCACAAGAAACTGAAGAGAACTGTCATAAAGTGAAAGTGTTCTGGAGTAAGGAGAGAAAAACTAATAAGACACTGGAATTCCACTGCCACTCACTTCCTTGTTTCACCTTGTTGCGTCACTAGTCTCTAGGTTCTGGTTTCGAGGGAACAATTCTTTCATAGAATCCCCTGCAGAGGGAGGGGAAAGAGTGACTCACCAGTCTACAGTTTGAGGTGAGTCTAACCCTGAATATGAAAGCTAGAAAGGCTTGAGTCCAAAATATCGATATGAAACAGCCAGACTCACAGGTTGACCCAGACAGATACAGGGCAGCAGTTTCTCCCTCCTGGAATGCCTCAATGCAGATACTTCATGAAGGGGTGTGTGTGTGCAAACACCAGGGTTCCAACCAGGTATCCACTTCCCCTGTGGTCACATCAAAAGTCATCCTATACACACACATCTTGCTAAACAGAAATGCCTCTTCCTGCCTAGGAGATAGCTGGAAACTTTTTTAAACATGGGCTCTCTAGGGGGAGGGAGGCTAGTATTCTTGGTCACCAGTTTTTCTTTTCCCAGGCCCAGTTCTCCAGTGTTTAGTCTCCAACCCTGTCCCAGCAGGTTCAGGCCTTCTTCTCCACTAGATTCCCCAGGCAGGGGTTGGGCCACTACTTGATCTTTTCTTTGTCCTCCCCGATGAGGGAGTCCACGTGAGGAGCAAGGACATGCAAGCATCCTATATAAGCTTCCCATATCCCAAGGGCAGAGGACAGACCGGACAGGCAAGAAAGCCCCTACTTTTTCACTCGAGCCATTTGGAATCTGGCAGGGTCTCTGCCTGCTTTCTCTGACCTGCTCTAGGGCGGGCAGCATTCTTTCACCCTCACAAAATCCAAAGGAGGGTAAGAGCTGCCCACTAATAATCGCTTTCACGTATGTCATGTAGCTATTATCCCAGCTGATCTTCAGGATGAGGTTAGGACAAGTATTATTACTCCTGTAATACTCTTGTATTACAGATGAAAAGACTGAGTTACTAGACTATGATCACAAATAAGCCAGAAAGTCAAGCTAGAACCCAGGTGGGGGGGTGGCCTGGTTGTTATTCCCATTCTCACTGTGCTAACCAAACAGCATCTCCCAGGTCTAGCCCTATTTACATGTGACAAGGTCAGTTCCTCCATCTCCAGGACATGTTACTTCCCAGGATCCACTGTCCTGTCAAGCTAATACAATATCATCTCAAGTTCCCTCTAAACCACTGTTTCTTGATTCCCTGAACAGACTAGAGGACATTCCAAAGCTCAGAAGGGTGATATCACAATGCTTTCAGTGTCAATCTGTGGTAATATATTGTGGGGTTATTACAGAAAATGAGGGGGAAAGAGGAAAAGGATTACAGAAAATGAGGGGGAAAGAGGAAAAGGATGCAGTTCTAGGAGTCTTATAAGCCTGACAAATACTGTCACAAACACAGTTACCGACTCAGAAATTTCTAGGTTGGGAGGCGGGGAGATGAGTAAGGGGGTTGACGGGGTTGGCAAAGTGTTTAGTACTGAGCACCACACACAACAAGGAAATGACTATGAGTGTCACTAGCATTTCTAAGATAACAGACAGAAGTAAATGGAGAAGAATGGGAAGGAAAGAATGGAAAATGAAGAAAGGGGGGAAATGGAGGAGTAGAATGAAAGGGAGAAGTGAGAAAAGAAAGAATCTAGTAAGAAAGAAAAATTGAAAAAGGTAGGTGAGATAGTGGACTCCAGAGCAGTATCCCAAACTGATGTTTTGACATGCTGGTTCCTGTGTCACAGGGCGCCCGAGATGGGCCCAAGGGTAAAAAAAGGAGAAGTGAGTCAGGAGACTTTGGTTCCAGTCCCAGGTCCTTTTGTCAGTCTTATCAAGTCATTTCCCCTCTTTGTACCTGTTTCCTGATCCGTACAATAGGGGAAGGGAGGATCTGACTTGTTGCTGGTCCAGGGTATCCCAAGGGTTAATGTTTTTGTGATAAGAAACAAAGGAGTCGCAATCCATCTGTCTAAGGGCACCCTTTACACTAAGCAAAGTGAATTATCTTGTAACCACCAATATTGGTCTTAATTGTTCATCTCTACTACATTTCCAAAAACAGGGAACTTGAGGGGGAAATGGAGATTCTTACAGACCCCCTGCCAACACAACTATTCACAGTAGCACACACAGACACTCAAGAATCAGATAAGTGCACAGATGCTGATGCAGGTAGACTGAGGCACAAACCATAACCTCAGTCAGGCACACGCACAACTGCAGACAGAGGCCTGCCCCAGCAAGTGAGCCTCACTGTTCCACAGGAAAGGGAGTTGACAAAGGAAACAAAACTCAAACATGGCCAAGGGGGAGGGCAGAGTGCTGGCTCAGAGAAGGAACCAGCCAACCAAAAAACACGACCTTCCCCTGAGAATGGTCTCTCCGTCAACAACATTTATTAAGGACTCCCAAAGTAAGTTATGCTAGAAAGGAATTTTGAATGCTGTGCTAAGAAATTTTAGATTTCAATTTTATGCATTTCCTTTAAAAAAAAGGGGGGGGGGGTTGCAACTGGACACTTTTCCCGGAGCAACCATTCAACCCAAAGATTCGAGGAAAGCTAAAAAGACCCTTCAGCAACAACCAGGGAAAGGGACTTCCACTCCAGTCGACCTCCATTAGATTTTCTCTGAGGACCCTTCAGGAGTAAAACATCCGAAGAGAGGCAGGGGACGGGAGGCTCCCGACTAATCTCGGATGGTTGGCGGATGTTGGAGGGGCAGGATGGCCCTTCCCAGATGCGTGATCCCTGCTGGGCAGCGCCCCCGAGCCCACCAGCGCTCAGCAGTGAGAATGGAGGAAAGGGGAACCAATCTTCCCCCGTTATTTTTGGCAAAAGTGCGGAAGAGGCAGCTCCCTCTGGGTGGATGTAAGAGGGGATCCTTATTCATAAGTGTGGGGGAGGGGAGCCAGCCACTCACCAGGGGAAGGAGGGAGGGAAAAAAGAGGGACGAGTCTAGGGTGGAAAAGAGGGCTTGGAGGGTGAGGCAGGCTGGTTTCAGAACCCCTCCCCTCTCGCGAGCCAGAGGTGTGGGGAGCGCCTCCTCCAACCTCTGATCAGACGCACGGATTCCTCCGAAAACTCCGGGAACTTACACAGGATCATCGACGTGAAGAGAAGCAACTCTGTGCTGCCGACTTTCGCCTTTGTACCCATCACGATCAAGATCCCGATGCGACAGCAGTCACTGCGACCCTAGAAAGAGACCCAGCTTCGCCCACAGCAGCGCGGGGACTAAACTCCAGACGCCAGGTTGAGCGCTGCCGGGCCCTTCCCTTCACGCCCGATAGGTCGGCGCCGCGCCTCTGCACTTTCCGATTGGTGGAGGGAGCCGCCGCTCCTCTGAGTGACTCACCGGCGCCAGGTGCAGTCCCGCCCACCACTCCCAGTGAGGCGGACTGGAGCCGTTCCAAGCCCGGTCCGCCCCTGATTGGGCCCGGAGACTGTCGCGCGCGGAGACCCAGGCCTCACCTTCTGCAGGTGAGGACTCTGTGATTGGGCGGCGTCCCTGAAGGAGGGACTTTGTGACTGGCTAGGTTCTGAACTGGAGCCGGAAGATTAGAGGAACACCTTAACGGAGGTGGTCGGGAAGGTGGTTGTTCTGTGCCTGGCCTTGTTTCTTCGTATGTAATGGTTTGTTTATTCGGAATGTAAGTTGCAGCCGCAGAAACCTTGGTCCAGTCCTTTGTCAAGTAAAAACCACGTGTATTAATATGTGAGGGTCGGGAAAGAAGCCCCTCAACCTGTGTTCCTCTGTCCACTCCATTCGCAGGATTCAAGGCTGCGCAGAGGAGGAAAGGGAAAAGAGGTGGGAAGGAAGCTCTCCATTCAGTGGGAAGGGCAAAATCGAATCACCACACACACCCAGATAATACACACTGACCTACAGACGCTCTATAAACATCACTGAGTGACTGTGGGTATGTCCTTTACACATGTTTAATCAGTCAGCAGAGGTCCGCATTTCCGTATTGCTTATCTTCTCACTGCAGCATAATTGGCGTGCCTGCTAAACCCTCTTTCTATAGGCTATGTTGATACTCTTAATATTCATATTGTTACATCGTTTCTATTTGAAACCCATTCGCAACACCTTTATTATTTCTAGTTTCTAATATTTTACAATGATTTTACATTGTGATCGTAATACTTTTTTTTTTTTTTTTTACCTTTTTGGCTGCTCAAGGCTGCGTTCGGGATCTTACTTCCAGATTAGGGATTAAACCCACGCCCCCTGCAGGAAAAAAATAGGGTTTTTTCTTAGTATATCCAGGTTCCCTGTGGGAAAACTTCCTGGACTTCTCACTGCAAGTAAGAAGTCCATACTTGTATCCAAAACAGTGATATTCTTTGACCTTTTGCTCTTTCATCTTTGTCTTCATTCCTTTGGGCCAAAAGTCCTCTTCACATTTCACCCAACTTAAAGCAATGTTTAACAAGCACCTATTGGGTGCTGTGAGGTAATACAAATAAATATAAACCATAATCTGTGACTTCAAATGACTTACAGTTTACTTCCAATACAATACAGGAAACAGGACAATATGTATCCAAAAAAAGAAACTTCGTAAAGTTTCAAAAGAGAAACACTTGCAAAGCTCTGGTCTTTAGCCTCAAGGGAATTTAAAGTCTTGGAGAGACATACACATAAAGTTAAATATGACAGAAAAGAGAAGAGAGAAGAGCTTGGAGAACGGACCAGGCACTCTGGACTGTGATTGTCAGAGAAAATTTTAAGATGGGCGAACTTAAGCAGGGATTTTATCTATTTACATGTACACACTGTTTTGTTGTTGTTTAACCCCTGAGTTGTGTCCAGCTCTTTTGTGACCCCATGGACTGTATATAGCCCATCAGGCTCCTCTGTCCATGGGATTTCCCAAGCAAGAATACTGGAGTGGGTTACCATTTCCTTTTCCAGGGGATCGTCCTGACCGAGGGATTGAAGTCGTGTCTCCTCTATTTGCAGGCAGATTCTTTACCACAGAGCCACCAGGGAAGCCCTAACAGTGCTTTATTTATTTATTTTTGGCTGTGCTGGGTCCTTGTTGCGGCACACAGGCTTCCTGTAGTTGCAAAGAGGGGCTACTTGCTAGTTGCAGCCCATGGGCTTCTCATTGCAGCTGCCTCTCCCGTCATGGAGCACAGGCTCTCGGCACACAAGCTTCAGCTGTCGCAGCATGAGGGCTCCAGAGCATGGGTTCCGTAGTTATAGCTCACCAGCTTTGTTGCTCTGCGACATGTGGAATCCTCCGTCACCAGGGATTGAACCTGGGTCCCTGCATTGGCAAACAGATTCCTAGCCACTGGGCAGAGAAGTCCCTCAGGCAGGGATTTAAAGGAACTCTGAGACTTACCAGTCTTTAGGTAGAAGGGATGTCTTAAAGGTCATTTAGGTCACTTTCTCACCCTTCACAGAAAGGAATTCAGTGACAGACAAAGTGATAGGTAGTGGATCTATTTAGGGAGAAACATACTCCACAGTGTATGGACCATCTCAGAAGAGGCCCTGAAATAAAGTGTGGTTTAGTTTTTAATGGGCTGGGTAATTTCATAGACTAGTGACTGGGAGGATTATTTCAACTATTTCAGGGAAGGGGCAGGGATTTCCAGAAATTAGGCCACTGCCCTCTTTTTTGGCCTTTGATGGTTAGTCTCAGAACTGTCATGGTTGGTGTGTCATTTAAATACTAATATATTACAAAGGCTTCCCTGGTGGCTCAGATGGTAAACAGATCAGGGTTCAATCCCTAGGTTGGTAAGATTCCCCTGGAGAAGGAAATGGCAACCCACTCCAGTATTCTTGCCTGGAAAGCCCCATGGATGGAGGAACCTGGCAGGCTACAGTCCATAGGGTCGTAAAGAGTTGTACACAAGTGAGCGACTTCATTTCATATTACAAAGAGTGTATCATGGGGCTCAAGGGCTTCCCAGGTGGTGCTCAGTCAGTTCAGTCACTCAGTCGTGTCCGACTCTTTTTGGACCCCAAGGACTGCAGCACCCCAGGCTTCCCTGTCCATCACCAACTCCTGGAGCTTGTTCAAACTCATGTCCGTCGAGTCGGTGATGCCATTCTGTTGCAGCCTCACGTTCTGGGAAACAAACTCACTCAGAAGGACAATGCAGATAGTGGAGTGCAGTTTATTGTACCAGCAGGCCCAAGGAAGAGTCTCCTCTTAGCCAAGGACCCCGACCAGTTTTCTGTGAAAACTTTATATACCCTAAGCATACGAGCCCAAACCCACCTCAGACTGAAACTAGTCTGAACAAAGGGAAAAGAAAGATACAATCAAAGTTAACCCATAATTCATATGCCTTAAGCCTAGGTAGTTAACAGTGGACAATTATCAATAGGCTTGTGGTCATACCCCAATAAGCATAATAGAATGTATGATTCTATTCAGTTACACAGATAATTAGGGTATTCTTCTAGGCGATGGAGAGCCCTGAGGCTCTTCCTTCAGGGAGCCTGGTTTTCCAGTTGGTATGTCATTTCCATCAATATTGGGCACAGAGCTCAAAGTCCACAGTCCGGCCCAAGAGGGAGTCCTGCTTTCTAGATAGAGCCTGTTCTGTTTCCTCCTTCAATCCAACCATCTCATCCTCTTGTCATCCCCTTCTCCTGCCTTCAATCTTTCCCAAGTGGTGCTAGCAGTGAAGAATCTGCCTGCCAATGAGGAGACACAAGAGATGCAATTTCCATCCCTGGGTCGGGAAGATCCCTTGGAGTAGGAAATGGTGCCCCACTCCAGAATTCTTGCCTGGGAAATTCCATGAACAGAGGAGCCTGGGGAATTACAGTCCATGAGGCCACAAAGAGTTGGAGATGACTGAGTGACTGGGCACTGTCTATCTGTCTGTAACGGGGCTCAAGGTCCACTGGAAGGCGAATTTTCCATCTTGGACCTTGTGGGTTCTAATCAGTTTTTGTCAGGGCCGATGTCTATATCATTCTTTTAAAGGTTGTTCCCTGCCCCCTTCCCTCCTGTTTTATTTCAGATAGTCTTCATATTGTTACGCTAAAATTGGGTTTGCCTCTTGGTATCACACCAATAGACAGCAAAGCCAATGATCGAGAGAAGGAAGAATTTATTATCACTAGCAGTAAGTAAGGAGAGCCCCAGGGATTTTTCCCAAAGCAGCATCTCCCTGAAAAGCAAAATTGGGGGACTTTTGGACTTCCTTGGTGGCTCAGACGGTAAAGCATCTGCCTACAATGCGGGAAACCCGGGTTCAATTCCTGGGTCAGGAGGATCTCCTGGAGAAGAAAATGGCAACCCACTCCAGTACTCTTGCCTGGAAAATCCCATAGACAGAGGATCCTGGTAGGCTACAGTCCATGAGGTTGCAAAGAGTCAGACACGACTGAACGATATAACTTTTAAGCTAAAAGTACACATATATTCAGGAAGGGGCTTGAGGAGAGAACTTAGCATAGAATTGGGGCAAAGGTTGACAGAGTCCAAATTTTAGTTGATTGAAGTCAAAGTGGTCAGCATCAGCATTCCACCTCTGTGGAGGTTTTAGTTCCACACAGGACTTCTTATTATGTATATCCCTTGAGGAGGAACTAGGACTATGCTCTTTCATTGTACTATTGTTTGCCTTTCCTCTGTTAGTGCATTCCTTTGTTCCTCAAGATCATTAATTACTGAGACCTGTTCAAGGGTAAGCATAGCTCCAGGCTTAGGTCACAAAATGTCTTAGGCCAAAATGACTTCTCTTATAACAAGAAAGCCATTAATTGTTCTCTTTCTCCAGAGATTCCCCTAACTTATCTGCTTACAAAATGGCACACATTCACATGCCTCCCCCCCATTAATCTCACTCCTCTGGATAACCCCTTGTTTATGATTTTACCAAGAACTGAACTAGGCGCTGGAGAAACTCTCTCTAAGGGGTAGACAGATCTCAGTTAAAACCGATTTCCCCAATCTAACTATCTGTCCTTCGCCAGCTCACATTTCTCTGAAATTTTGTCCATTCAGAAGGTGGCAATATTGTCCTTTTTCTATTTTAACTACCTAACAACATGACTTACCTTAGGACAGGGAAGCCTGGCATGCTGCAGTCCATGGGGTCGCAAAGAATCAGACACAGCTAAGCAACTGAACAACAACAATGGCAAAATAAGAATTAAATAATATAATAGATATACTATGCTTACTTGGCACAGGGCCTGGTACATTTTAAGAACTGCACTGGTAGTTATTTTCATCACTCTTATTTTTACTCTAAGAATGCATTTGCAACCCCATACTCATGTCAGTTAATCTACAACAAAGGAGGCAAGAATAAATGATGAAGAAAAGACAATCTCTTCAATAAATGGTATAGAGAAAACTGGACAGCTACACATAAAAGAAAGAGATTAGAACATTTCCTCACACCATATTCAGAAATAAACTCAAAATGGATTAAAGACCTAAATATTAGACCTAGAAGAGAACATAGGCAGAACACTTTTAGATGTAAATGATAGCAATGTATTTTAGATCTGTCTCCTAAGGCAAGAGAAATAAAAACAAAAATAAACAAATGGGACCTAACTACACTTAAAAGCCTTTGCACAGCAAAGTAAAAGACAATCTACTGAATGAGAGAAAATACTTGTGGATGATATGATCAATAAGGGGTTAATATCCAAAATATATGAACGGCTCATATAACTTAATATCAATAGACAACCCAGTTTTATTTATTTTTTTGGCCGCTCTGGGTAGCATGAGGGCTTAGTTGCCCCCACACATTGGATCTTAGCTGCCCCACCAGGGACTGAACCCATGTCCCCTGCTTTGGAAGGCAGATTCTTAACCCCTGGACCACCAGGAAAGTCCCTATGTTTTAAATTTATTTTTAATTGGAGGATAGTTGCTTTAAAATGTTGTGTTGGTTTCTGCCCTACAACAATGTGAATCAGCCATGGGTATATACACATCACCTTCCCTCTTGAACCTCCCTCCCTAACCCACCATCCCACCCCTCTCGGTTGTCAGAGGGCACCAGGTTGAACTCCCTACAAAGGGGTTTTAAAACAGCCCAGATAGACAACCTTCCAAAGAAGACATACACATGGCTAGTAAGCACTTGAGAAGATGCTCAACATCACTAAGTATTAGAGAAATGCAAATCAAAATCACAATGAGATCACCTCACACCTGTCATAATGATTATTATCATAATGTCTATAAACAATAAATGTTGGCAAGGAAGTGCAGGGAAGGGAACCCTTGTATGTGGTTGGTGGTAATGTAAATTGGTGCAGCCAGTATGGAAGTTCCTCAAAAAACTAAAAGTAGAACTACCATATGATCCAACATTTCCACTCAGGAGTGTTTAGCCAAAAAAACAAAAAAACACTAATTTGAAAAGATAACATGCATCCCAATATTCACAGTAGCATTATTTACAACAGCCAACATATGAATGCAGTCTAAGCATCCATCAACAGGTGAGTGGATAAAGCAGATGTGACTGATACACACACACAGGAAAAATAACGAAATTAAATTAAACCATGAAAAAGAATGAAATTATGCCATTTGCAACATCTTGGTGGACACAGAGAGTATTAAGCTTAACGAAATAACTTAGACAGAAAGACAAATACTGTATGTTATCATTCTATTGTTGTTCAGTTGTTCAGTCGTGTCTGACTCTTTGCAACCCCAGGGACTGAAGCATAACAGGCTTCTCTGTCCTCCACTATCTACCGGAGTTTGCTCAAACTCATGTCCATTGAGTTGGTGATGCCATCCAACCATCTCATCCACTGTCATCCCCTTCTCCTGCCTTCAATCTTTCCCAGCATCAGGATCTTTTCCAATGAGTCAGCTCTTCACACCAGGTGGCCAAATTATTGGAGCTTCAGCGTCAGCATCAGTCCCTCCAATGAATATTCCGGATTGATTTCCTTTAGAGTTGACAGTTTGATCTCATTATATATGGAATCTGAAAAAACAAATGTATGTAACAAAACATAAGGGCTTCCCTGGTGACTCAGCTGATAAAGAATCCACCTGCAATGCAGGAGACCCCAGTTCAGTTCCTGGGTTGGGAAGATGCCCTGGAGAAGGGATGGGCTCCCACTCCAGGAGGGCTTGGCCCATTCTTGGGCTTCCTTGGTGGCTCAGGTGGTGAAGAATCTGCTTGCAATGTGCAAGACCTGGGTTTCTTCCCTGGGTTGGGAAGATCCTCTGGAAGGGGGCATGGCAACCCACTCCGGTACTCTTACCTAGAGAATCTCCATGGACAGAGGAGCCTGGCGGGCTGCAGTCCATGGGGTCACAAAGAGTTAGATACGACTGAGCGACTAAGCACATGTAACAAAACAGACTCACAGATATGGAAAACAAACTAGTAGATACTAGTGGGGAGAGGGGAGAAGGTCAAGATAAGGGGAATGGGATTAAGAGATGCAAATTATTATGTATAAAATAGATAAGCAATAAAGATATATTGTGTAGCACAGGTAAATTAGCCATTTTCTTATAATAACCTTAAACGGAATACAATCTATAAAAATATTCAATCACTATGCTGTACATCTAAAACTAATATAGTATTGTATATCAACTATACTTCAATTTTAAAATGCATTTGCAAGTATAATATTTATCAATATTATAGAATTATTAACAAGTAATATTAATGTTATTATAAATCAAAGTAATTTATAGTCAATTTACAGCAAACTAAAACCCACAAGCCTCTTATTTTTTATTAATATTTATTTTAATTTATTTATTTGACTGCACCAGGTCTTAGTTGCAGCATGTGGGATCGAGTTCTCTGACCAGGGATCAAACCCAGACCTCCTGCACTGGAAGCATGGAGTTTAGCCACTGGGCCACCAGGGAAGTCCCAGCCTTTTATTTTTGCTTGAACTACTATTAAACCAGATCTCTCACATACTATCTTTCTACAGTTGTGGGGTTTTGGCCACCCTGTGCAGCATGCATGGATCTTAGTTCCCCAACCAGGGATCAAACCTGTGGCCAGTGCATTGGGAGCTCAGAGTCCTGCCACTGGACCACCAGGGAAGCCCCTATAAAATTTCTTAAAAATAGGTAAATTTGTTTATTTGGTTACATCAGGTCCTACTTGCAGCATGTGGGATCTCGTTCCCTAACCAGGGATGAATCTAGTTCCCTGACCTGGGCCTCCTGCACTGGGAGCCCAGAGTCCTGCCACTGGACCACCAGGGAAGCCCCTATAAAATTTCTTAAAAATAGGTAAATTCGTTTATTTGGTTATATCAGGTCCTACTTGCAGCATGTGGGATCTCGTTCCCTAACCAGGGATGAATCTAGTTCCCTGACCTGGGCCTCCTGCGTTGGGAGCCCAGAGTCCTGCCACTGGACCACCAGGGAAGTCCCCCTGTGCAATTTTAACCACAGTACATTTGCATTTATTGCTACCCAATTTTATATTTTTTGTTTTGAAAATGAATTAATATACAGAAAAGTATACATGTAATAATGATCAAAGTAAATACAAATAATGTGCATTCCAGTTACTTCTATATAAAATATTTATGTATATATTTACAAAGCATAAAGGGGCTCTCCTGGTGGTTCAGTGGTAAAGAGTTCACCTGAAAGGCAGGAGACTGCCTGCAATGCAGGAGACGTGGGTTCTATCCCTGGGACACGAAGATCCCCTGGAGAAGAAAATGGCAACCCACTCCAGTATTTATGCTGAGGAAATCCCATGAACAGAGGAAGCCGGCAGGCTACAGTCCATGGGGTCGAAAGAGTTGGACACGACAGCAACTGCACCACCACAAAGCATACAAGTAAATTTGGAGTGTACAAATAATTGTTTTAATGATGTATTTAAATCGTTAAATGATTTAAATGGGGCATGGGGTACTCTCTAGTTTTCACGTGCAGCCTGCTCACTGCGGTGGGTTCCCTTGTGGTGGAGCTCAGGCTCTAGCAGTTGTGGCACACGGGCTCAGTAGTTATGTCTCTTGGGTTCTTCAGCTCGGGCTCAGTAGTAGTGCTGCATGGGCTTAAATTGCTCTGCAGCACATGGCATCCTCTCAGACCAGGGATCGAAACCATGTCCCCTGTATTGGCAGGCAAATTCTCATCCACTGTACCAGCAGTTCAGTTCAGTTCAGTCACTCAGTCGTGTCCGACTCTTTGCCACCCCGTGAACCGCAGCACGCTGGGCCTCCCTGTCCATCACCAACTCCCAGAGTTTACTCAAACTCATGTCCATCAAGGCGGTGATGCCATCCAACCATCTCACCCTCTGTCATCCCCTTCTCCTCCTGCCCCCAATCCCTCCCAGCATCAGGGTCTTTTCCAATGAGTCAACTCTTCGTATGAGGTGGCCAAAGTATTGGAGTTTCAGCTTCAGCATCAGTCCTTCCAATGAACACCCAGGACTGATCTCCTTCAGGATGGACTGGTTGGATCTCCTTGCAGCCCAAGGGACTCTCAAGAGTCTTCTCCAACACCACAGTTCAAAAGCATCAATTCTTCGGCGCTCAGCTTTCCTCACAGTCCAACTCTCACATCCATACATGACGAATGGAAAAACCATAGCCTTGACTAGACGGACCTTTGTTGGCAAAGTAATGTCTCTCCTTTTTAATATGCTGTCTAGGTTGGGCATAACTTTCCTTCCAAGGAGTAAGTGTCTTTTAATTTCATGGCTGCAATCACCATCTGCAGTGATTTTGGAGCCCAGAAAAATAAAGTCAGCCACTGTTTCCACTGTTTCCCCATCTATTTGCCATGAAGTGATGGGACCGGATACCATGATCTTAGTTTTCTGAATGTTAAGCTTTAAGCCAACTTTTTCACTCTCCTCTTTCACTTTCATCAAGAGGCTCTTTAGTTCTTCTTTACTTTCTGCCATAAGGGTGGTGTCATCTGCATATCTGAGGTTATTGATATTTCTCCCAGCAGTCTTGATTTCAGCTTGTGCTTCCTCCAGCCCAGTGTTTCTCATGATATACTCTGCATATAAGTTAAATAAGCAGGGTAATAATATACAGCCTTGATGTACTCCTTTCCTTATTTGGAACCAGTCGTTGTTCCATGTCCAGTTCTAACTATTGCTTCCTGACCTGCATACAGGTTTCTTAAGAAGCAGGTCAGGTGGTCTGGTATGCCCACCTCTTTCAGAATTTTCCACAGTTTATTGTGATCCACACAGTCAAAGGCTTTGGCATAGTCAATAAAGCAGAAATAGATGTTTTTCTGGAACTCTCTTGCTTTTTCCATGATCCAGAGGATGTTGGCAATTTGACCTCTGGTTCCTCTGCCTTTTCTAAAACCAGCTTGAACATCTGGAAGTTCACGGTTCACATATTGCTGAAGCCTGGCTTGGAGAATTTTGAGCATTACTTTACTAGCATGTGAGATGAGTGCAACTGTGCGGTAGTTTGAGCATTCTTTGGCATTGCCTTTTTTGGGGATTGGAATGAAAACTGACCTTTTCCAGTCCTGTGGCCACCGCTGAGTTTTCCAAATTTGCTGGCATATTGAGTGCAGCACTTTCACAGTATCATCTTTCAGGATTTGAAGTAGCTCAACTGGAATTCCATCACCTCCACTCGCTTTGTTCATAGTGATGCTTCCTAAGGCCCACTTGACTTCTCATTCTAGGATGTCTGGCTCTAGGTGAGTGTGAGTGATCACACCATCATGATTATCTGGGTTGTGAGGATCTTTTTTGTACACTTCTGTGTATTCTTGCCTCCTCTTCTTAATATCTTCTTCTGTTAAGTCCATACCATTTCTGTCCTTTATTGTGCCCATCTTTGCATGAAATGTTCCCTTGGTATCTCTAATTTTCTTGAAGAGATCTCTAGTCTTTCCCATTCTATTGTTTTCCTCTATTTCTTTGCACTGATCACTGAGGAAGGCTTTCTTATCTCTCCTTGCTATTCTTTGAACTCTGCATTCAAATGGGTATATCTTTCCTTTTCTCCTTTGCTTTTTGCTTCTCTTCTTTTCTCAGCTATCTGTAAGTCCTCTTCAGACAGCCATTTTGCTTTTTTGCATTTCTTTTTCTTGGGGATGGTCTTGATTCCTGTCTCCTGTACAATGTCACAAACTTCCATCCATAGTTCATCAGGCTCTCTGTCTATCAAATCTAGCCCCTTAAATCTATTTCTCACTTCCACTGTATAATGGATTTGATTTAGGTCATGAATGGTCCTAACCACTGAATGATCTAGTGGTTTTCCCCACTTTCTTCAGTTTAAGTCTGAATTTGGCAATAAGGAGTTCATGATCTGAGCCACAGTCAGCTCCCAACCTTGTTTTTGCTGACTGTATAGAGCTTCTCCATCTTTGGCTGCAAAGAATATAATCAGTCTGATTTCGGTGTTGACCATCTGGTGATGTCCATGTGTAGCGTCTTCTCTTGTGTTGTTGGAAGAGGGTGTTTGCTATGACAAGTGCATTCTCTTGGCAGAACTCTCTTAGCCTTTGCCCTGCTTCATTCTGTACTCCAAGGCCAAATTTGCCTGTTACTCGAGGTGTTTCTTGGCTTCCTACTTTTCCATTCCAGTCCCTTATAATGAAAAGGACATCTTTTTTGGGTGGTAGTTCTAGGTCTTGTAGATCTTCAGAGAACCATTTAACTTCAGCTTCTTCAGTGTTACCACCAGAGAAGTCCCAAATAATTTTATATTCACCAGGTTCTTTTTCCCATAAATTGATGAAATAAATAATAAATTTTAGGGAGCGGCGGAAC
This sequence comes from Muntiacus reevesi, assembly GCF_963930625.1. Classification (NCBI taxonomy): domain Eukaryota; kingdom Metazoa; phylum Chordata; class Mammalia; order Artiodactyla; family Cervidae; genus Muntiacus; species Muntiacus reevesi. The sequence goes on along the minus strand of NC_089249.1, from coordinate 71,465,218 downwards.
ACAGGCCCCGGGGCCGGTGGGAGGTGTCCGCGCGGAGGCTCTGGTGGGCCTCGTGGTGAGCTGGGGCCCAGTTCTCCCCATGCAGAGAACGCGAGCCTCGGTCGGGTATGGGGGCGGCCCTTGGAGCGCCTGGTCCAGTCATGGCAGACTACTGGAAGTCACAACCAAAGAAATTCTGTGATTACTGCAAGTGTTAGATCGCAGACAATAGGCCTTAAAACCAACTTTAGGAAACCAAGATATGAAAAATAGAGGATGAATATTTGCTTTACGAAGTCACACTTTAAAGAGGAATTCACAGCTGTACTTTAGAGTAACTCAGCAAGTGAATTAGAGCATTGAATTTCATGAAAGAGGAAAGAATCATAAAGAAAATGTGGCGAAGAGGATCAGTGAGATTAAACAGAAAAGCCTGGATAAGGCGAAGGAGGAAGAAAAGGCATCAAAGGAGTTTGCGGCAATGGAGGCAGCTGCTGAAAGCATACCAGGAGGATTTGAAGAGGCTCGGCCTAGAGTCAGAGATCTCAGAGCCAAGCGTGTCACCAGTAACCAGCACTGTCCCACCCACCTCTGCATCAAATCAGCAGAAAGAAAAGAAAAAGAAAAAAGACCCTTCAAAGGGCAGATGGGTAGAAGGCATAACCTCTGAGTGTCACCATTACTATTATGATCTTATCACAGGAGAATCCAGATGGGAAAAACCTGATGATTTCATTCCACACTCCTGTGATATGCCTTCTAGTAAAGTCAATGAAAAGTCACTTGGCACCCTAGAAGAGTCCAAATCATCAGATTCACACAGTGAGTCTGATGGCGAACAGGAAGCAGGAAAGGAGAAAAAAAAAAGAAGAGATCCCAACAGAAACACAAAAGCTAATAATAAAGTTTAAGGAAAAAAATAAAAATAGTAATAAAAGAACTGAACCAGAAACACAGAAAGAAAACAATACCCAAGGGAAGAATTCATCAGGTCCAAGTGAAGAAAAACCCAAAGAAAAAAATACCCAAGGGAAGAATTCATCAGGTCCAAGTGAAGAAAAACCCAAAGAAAAAAATACCCAAGGGAAGAATTCATCAGGTCCAAATGAAGAAAAACCCAAAGCTCATAAAAAACCAAACCCATATGGAGAATGGCAGGAAATTAAACCAGAAGTTGAGTCCCATGAGGAGGCAGATTTGTAACTTCCAAGCACTGAAAACGAACATGTATCAACTTCGGAGGCTGATGCTACTGGGGAACCCCAACTGGTTTTTAAAGAAAAAACAGTCACTTCTCTTGGAGCCGTGGCAGACGGAGTGGTCCCAGTCTTCAAAAAGAGAAGAATTGAAAATGGAAAGTCTAGAAATTTAAGGCAACGAGGTGATGATCAATAATTATAAGAAAGCTTTTAATGTGTGCTTTTTGGACATAATGGAGACTGTACATCTTTAAAAGCTCCTCTGTGTTTGTTTTATATTATTTAAGTGATAAAAATTTTCTTACTCTGAATGTATTTTATGTGAATTTAAAATAAAAAATAATAATAATAATAAATTTTAAAGTTTTGTAATCATTAACATTTGTTTTCTGTAGTCTTTTAAGAAAAAATAGATTTTATAAACTTCAGATTGGTGAGTTTGTTTGCAAAGTGGAAAATTCTGGAAGGAAATATTAAATATAAATCTTGATTCTGTCATCCAGTATATTAGCAGTTGAACCTGAATCTGTATTATATGCCAGTGTCATAAGCATGCTGTCTCTGACCCAGTTCAAAAAGTTTTTTAAAAAATATGGAACAAAGACAGAGCTGAAAACAGAATCCTTAAGTGACGTCTTTCCAAGCTGGCGGAGTACACTGACAGCACTCTAGCTATTGATATTTCCAGAGGTTCCTGTTGAAAACTGCTGTGCTTCTGTCACATATTGATTGTATAGATGCCTTACACTTTATAATTGATCTTGTTAGTCATTTTGCTTTGATCTCTAGGAAGGGCAAGCCCAAATTTGCAATCCAAATTCACATATTGACATGCATCCCTCATTTCTTCTGACTTTATCCTGACTTCATCTGACTATGTTACTCAATTTTCTCTTTGCCCTGAGATTTCCTTCCCCTTCTATCCTTTTCAGAATGTAGGGTTTTCTATACATACAAACATACTATAGTGATGCCACTGTGCTGTTCAGACTCCCCTTCAGAAATGAAGGATGATTTCCCCAGCTGTTGGCCTCTTTGGGAACTGCTTCCACCTGAGAGAATCACACAAAGGTGTGCCCCCTTCCCAGGGTGGCGGCGGCTTAGTCGTGTCCAACTCTTTCAGCCCCAGGGACTGTAGCCGGCCAGGCTCCTCTGTCCATGGGATTTCCCAGGCAAGAATACTGGAGTGGGTTGCCATTTCTTTTTCCAGGGCTTCTTTCCAACCCAGGGATGGAACCCAGGTCTCCTGCGTAGCAAGTGGATTCTTTACCAACTGAGCCACCAAGGAAGCTTCTTCCCATGGCAACCTATATCTACTCTAATTCCTGTACATCGTTCCTGGGTCACCTTGAAAGAAGTTTCAATAGAGTAGTGGAATAGGCAACAAAACCTGTATGGAGTAGGCTAAGGAGAGAATGTAAACTGAGAAAATATAGACTATGACCACAGACAGTTCAAGAGAGATTTTGCTGAGAAGGGCAGCGGAAAAAAGAAGCAGCAGCGGGAAGGGTCCTGGATGAAGGCAGAGTAGGCATTTTGTTTACATGGAAAGGATTGTTTGCTAACGGCAATGGTCCAGTAGAAAGAAATGCTGTGTGAAAGAGGGGGTAGTTGCAGTACTATGTTCTTGAGGAGAGAGGAGATGGAACCCAAAGCTGAGGCTCAAAAGAGAGCAAAGATAACCACTATGAGTAGCAGGAAGTGTGTGGTACCATTGGAACATTTGTGGTGGGAAGATGATAAAAATTCAGTCTAACTTTTGTTCTCTGCAGTATGAGGTAAAGTCATTAGCCAAAAGTACAGAGGAAAAAGGAAAGTTTAGGAGATTGAAGAGTGGGGAGAAGTACGTGCAGAAACTGTACTTGCTAGGGAAGTGTGTTAGGACTGGTGAGCAGGAACAAGTGCCTTCAAGACATTCTAGACATAAATTTGAAGAGAGACCAGTCAAGCTGGTGTGACTTTTACTCCAGCTCTTTGACTATAGGAAAACAGTAAGTGGTTAGTTGGATGTGACCATAGTTGGGATTTTCCTAAACAAATGGATGGAGAAAGCATCAAGGATGTTAGAGTGGTATTTAAGAGAGTGGCACTTAATTCTGTGTTTCCCAGAGTTTTTGGGGGTTTTGTTTGTTTTCGCTAATATAAGCAAATATCAACATATATGCATATTATTTTACTTTATTTAAATATTTTGCCTTTTTTCTTTTTTACACAAAAGATAGCATACATTTTTTTCACCTGAAAATATGTCTTGGAGAATGCACTTCTCAGATGAATTGTTTCCTCATTCTTTTTTACAGTTGCATAATATTCTATTTGTAAGCTTCCCTGGTGGCTCAGATGGTAAAGAATCTGCTGCAATGCGGGAGACCCGGCTTTGATCCCTGGGTTGGGCAGATTCCCTGGAGAAGGAAATAGCAACCCACTCCAGTATTCTTGCCTGGAGAATCCCATGGAAGGAGGAGTTTGGCGGGCTCCAGTCTATGGGGTGGGAAAGAATCGGATAGGACTGAGCGACTAACACTTTACACTTCTAAGGGCTCTTTATACAGTCCAGGAATTAGCCCTTTGTGTATGCTATGACTTGAATTTTCCCTTTACTTTCTCTTTTGAGTTGTGTGATGTTTGTTTGTTTGGGGGGCTTTTTTCCTTCCGTTTTGCATTTTGTTTTTCTTTTTCGGCCGTGACACACAGCATGCAGGATCTGTTACCAGACCAGGGATAGAAACTGCGCCCCCTGCAGTCGACGAATAGGGAAGTCCCTATTTGTTTTTGTCTTGACCACCCATAAGCTTGCTTGTTCTGTATTGTTTCTTATCAGTCTCTTCTTTCTTGGGCTCTAAATTTTGACTCAGAATGAGAGGTCTTCCTCACTTTTATTTGTTGCAACTTGTTTCCTTATAGTGCACCTTTGCTGTGTGTTCTCTCAGTAACTCTCACGTACCCAGTACAGTACTATTAACTGAGGGTCAGCATGCTGTACACGACATTCCCATCACTTTTTAAATTAACTTTGGAATAGAATTACTTTACCATGTCGCATTACTTTTGGCCGTGCAGCAGTGAGTCAGCTATCTATATGCCTATATCCTCTTTTTAGATTTCCTTCCCATTTAGGTCACCAGCGAGCACTGAATAGGGCTCCCTGTGCTACAAGGAGGTTCTCATTAGTTATCTGTTTTATACATAGTATTGTATACGTGTCAGTCCCAATCTTCCAGTTCATCCCACCTCCCTCTCGCCCTTTGGTATCCATACATTTGTTCTCTACACCTGTTTCTCTATTTTCTGCTTTGCAGATAAGGTCATCTGTACCATTTTTCTAGATTCCACATACAAGTGATATTCTATGATTTTTTTGTCTTTCTGCCTTACTTCACTCTGTATGACAGTCTCTAGGCCCATCCACATCTCCACAGATGGCACAATTTCATTCCTTTTTTTATTCCATTGTATATATGTGCCACATCTTTATCCACTCCTCTGATGATGGACATTAGGTTACTTCCACATCCTGACTATTGTAAAGTGCTGCAATGAACATTGAGGTTCCCCACTTTTAGATAATGAAATAATTCTTCTTGATAGTTTCCATTTTTACTTTAAATTTTTGATCAATTTGAAACTTATCTTGGTATAGATTGTGTGGTTTGGAACCCATCTATCTAATTGCAAACAACCACCTTATTATATATTGTAATAGCCAATAGAACTTGCTCCCACTCATGTTCTTTTTTCTTTTTTTCCTGGGAATTCTTAATTTCAACTAAACTGATACATTTATGGAATTGAGTCTTCCTACCCAAGAATCTTCTGCTTTTTCTTTCATACAGGTCTTCTTTTAAGGTTTTCATTTTCTTCAATATGTTTTGAATTTTCTTTGTACGTTTAGTCCCAATTATGCAGAATAATGATGATAATAATAAACACACATGGGGTCAACTGGATTAGGAGGAAAATAAGGGCATGAGGAAAATAACAGTGAAACTGAGGTAAGGTCAATTAATTGGAGGACTGGACAGGTTGAGGAATATGATTAGGACTGGAAAAACTAAGGGAATGAATGAGCTGGAAGGACTTCCCACTGGGAAATACTATCAAGTCTAGGTTCTTTGGACTCTCACCTTTCCTGACTCCTACTCTCCTTAGAGTCTTCAGCTATTTAATATCAGTCTTCAGCTGATATTTTCTTTTTTTTAATTTTTAAATTTTTTTTATTTATTTTTATTAGTTGGAGGCTAATTACTTATACTAATTACAATACTAATTGTATTGTAATTACAATAAAACACTAATTATAATATTGCAGTGGTTTTTGCCATACATTGACATGAATCAGCCATGGATTTACATGTGTTCCCCATCCTGATCCTCCCTCCCACCTCCCTATTTAACTGATATTTTCTTTTAACTTAAAAAATTTGCTTTCCTATAGTCCATTTCTTGTGTCTAGTTGTACTTAGTGTTTTCTTCTTTGGTTAATATTAATTCCAGGAGACATGGCCTAATATTACCATATAAACATTAACTGAAATGAAGCTGGTATAGTTGTAATAACAGCAGATAAAATATACTTTAAGGTAGAAAGCATCATCAAAGATAAAGAAGGATGTAATAAGAAAAGGATCCATTCCAGAGGAAGCATAGCAATTCTAAATCTGGAACATCTAATAACATCATCTCCAAATATATAAATAAAAATTTATATACAAATATATAAAGAAAAAAAGAGAAAAGACAAATCCAAATCACAATGAAAGATTTAAACACATCTCTGTAAGTAGCTAATAGAATAAGCAGGCAAAAAAAGAAAAATCAGCAGAGCTATAGATTTGAACAAAATAATTAATAAACTGGGACTGATATATTAATATATAGAACACTGCACCTCAAAACTGTAAAATATATCTTTTCAAGTGTTCATGGGACATATGCAAAAATCAACCATACACTTGGCTACAATCCAAGTTTCAACATGGTTTAAATGATTCAAATCTCAGTATATGTTTTCTGAGCAGAAGCAGTGGTTATTTGAGTATGTAAAAAATCATCAAGCTGCACATTTATGTTATCTGACTCTTGCATTAAATATATTAAAAAAAAAAAAACACTTTTCCACTGCCAGTCATAAATTCCCTTTCATCAAGTTTCACTTATATCTATGCTATTTTGTTTACCTTGTTGTGTTTACTCCTACATACACCTCTAAATCTACACATTTTGAATGGCAGGCACTTTTCATGCTTACACATGTTATTCCAGTAAACTTTCAGAGCCATCCAAACAGATAAGTCTTTTAACCCCCATTTTATAGACAAGGAAAGTGAGAATTGGAAAGTAACTTGCAGTGACCACTAAGGAGTGCTGAGTCAGAACTGGAACTCAGAACTCTGATTCACAGCCTTGATTCTTTACAAAACATGCTGTAATACCACTCTTGAGTATTACTCCCAATTTTCTGCCCTTGCATTTCCCTCCCTAGATTATTAAACACCTCAGTAAAAATTCAGCATCTATTGAGTACCTCCTTTATGCAGTTCTGGTTTCATTCTTGGCCATACAGAAATGAAATAAACAGTCCCTCCCCTTAAAAAGCTCAGCCCAGGACTTCCCTGGTGGTCCAGTGGTTAGAAGTCCACCTGTCAAAGCAAGGGACACAGTTTCCATCTCTGGTCCAGGAAGATTCCACATGCCTCAGGGCAACTAAGTCTGTGCACCATGACTACTGAACTTGTGAGCCCTGGAGACCGTGTTCTGCAGCAAGAGAAGCCACCGCAATGAGAGGCCCATGAACCACAACAAGAAAGTAGCCTCTGCTCACCCCAATTAGAAATAGCCTGCACGCAGCAACAAAGACCCAGCACAGCCAAAAATAAATCAATTTTAAAAAAAGAGCTAGGTCCAAGGGGAAGAACCACATAAATTACAATACAGTGTGATAAGTGCTATATAGAAGTGTGTACCTACTCCACCATTCTTCCATTCCCTCTGACCTTCATGAATCAGTTACATAATTTTATCGGGTTATTTTTCTTCCTTTTCCTTCAGTTTTTTAAAAGTCCTCTGGATGAAGATAGCAAGCATCCTGCCAAATACATTCTTCTAATTTTTGTGAAATTCAGAGTGGCACAGAAGAGGCTGGAAGCTTCCCAAACAGGGTAAATGGTGAGTAAAGGCCAGGGTCAGAGGGAGGAGGATCTACTCAGGCCACTAAAGAAATTAGCCTGATGGGAGCTGGCACTGAAAGATGTGTTTGAAAAGTCAGGGTGATGCCAGATCCAGACTAAAGACTTTTTGGAATGCCAGGTCAAGACACATGCTTGTGCCACCAGGCAACATGGACCTATTGTAAATGATCAACTCTGACTGATAAGATTAAAATGTTATTTTAAGGTTGCTCAGACAGCAACACTTCAGAGTGACTGAAATTAGGAGATTCTGAGAGTTGGGAGGCTAGTAAAGCTCAACAAACACCTACTGAGAACTTGAGTCCCACGCAGTGGAGATAGGGAAACGAAAGCCAGTTCCTACCTTTGAGGAATTCATAATCAATTGAGAAACAACCAAAATGTAATGCAATAGATACGATGACACTCAACACAAACCTCGGGTAGATAAAGTATGATGAGAGAGGGGAGTCTGATGTAGCAAGGCAAGGCAAAGACAGAGAGCTGGCACACTCCAGCTCTTTTTTTTTTTTTTTTTAAGCTGCACTGCACGTGGGATCTTAGTTCCCAGACCAGGGCTCAAACCCTCACTCTCTGAAGTCGAAGTGCAGAGTCTTAACCACTGGACCACCAGGGAAATCCCCACACTCCAGATCTTCAGCCTCACCTGCTGACATAGTTAGCTATGAGGAAAGGGAAAGAGAACCTTAAAGGGCAAGGTAATAAGCTGGCCCAGCCCAACAAGATTATGACCCACACAGTTAATGATGGGGAAAGAGGAATGTTCTCTTAACAATGATCAAGCCAGAGGGCATGGTCAGTGAGTAGGTCAGCTCAGTTTACTTCCAGGATTCTCTCTAACCCTCATCAGCTGAACTGAAGAAAGCAAGTATTGTAGGTTGGCAGACCAGGAAGGAAGCTAGAAAACTAGTTTAGGTGACAGAAGATAGAAAATGGTTGTCTAAAAAAAGATAAAGGATAGAATTGACTGGTCCCAGAGAAATTTTGGAGATTTCAGTGTTCCATATCTTGGTTAGGAGGCTTGTTTCAAGTAAGTGTACAACTGTCAAAACTCAATGAAGTGAACACTTAAGAACACTGCATTTTAGGGAACCCTGGGGCAATCCAGTGGTTGAGACTCCATGCTTTCACTGAGAGAGCACAGTTTGGATCCCTAGTTGGGAAGCTAAAATCCCACATGCCATGCAAAAAAAAAAAAAGAAGAAGAAAAAAGGCATTTTATTGTAGGTAAATTATGCTTCACTAAAAAAGAAATGCTATAATCAAATTATAAAATTTGAGGAGAGATAAAAGAAGACTAGAACAGCTGAGACTCAACAAGGGAAATTTGGGACTTCCCTGGTAGTCTAGTGGTTGAGAGTCTGCCTGCCAATGCAGGGGACATGGGTTTGACCCCTGGCCCGGGAAGATCCCAGGCTTCCCAGGTGACACCAGTGGTAAAGAACCCACCTGCCAATGCAGGAGATATAAGAGACGCAGGGTCTATCCCTGGGTTGGGAAGATCCCCTTAAAGAGGGCATAGCAACCCATTCCAGTGTTCTTGCCTGGAGAATCCCCATGGACAGAAGAGCCTGGTGGGCTACAGTCCATGGGGCCGCAAAGAGTAGGACATGACTGAAGCAACTTAGTACACACGCATGCTGGGAAAATCCCACATGCCAAAGGGCACCTGAGCCCACATGATGCAGCTACCGAAACTCGAGCACGCTAGAGCTCTGCAACAAGAGAAGCCACCAGCAAGAAAAGCCCAAACACCACAAAAAAGAGTAGCCCCTGCTCACCGCAACTAAAGAAAGCCCCTGGAAAGCAATGAAGACCCAGCACAGGCAAAAATAAATAAATTTTTTTTTTAAGAGGGAAATTAAAGCCCAGGAAAAATTTCCCAACCAGTCTGAGAACCAAAGGAATTTTGGTATTTGAGGAAAGAGTAACTGACATCTATTATTTGTCAGACCCTAGACTAGACTCTTTCACATATTTCAAGTTTATCTCCAAACCCAACAATGTCCAGCTAAACTCAGTATTGTGATTAGTCCAGGGAGAGAATGAAATGGGTTTGTGAAAGGAGGTGGAGAGCTCAGATGAATGGAAGATTTTATGCAGTGTGCAGTGTACACTGTGAAGTAAAAGATGTATAAGGGCTGGGTACAGTCCCAAAGGCAGAAGGGGGAGAGGAAAAGGTGAGAGAAAGGCAAGGAATATAGAAAATGCCTCCAAGGAATCTCTTCAGAAACTTGAAAAATCAGAAAACTGGGTCCATCTTTGACTCAACCTTCTCTTTCACAAATTAAGGAGTGAAATTTTTTATAATCAGATTTAACAAGTCAGAACTCAGGGACTTCCCTGGTGATTCAGTAGCTAAGACCCCTGGCTCCCAATGCAGGGAGTCTGAGTTTGATCCTTGGTTAGGGAACTAGATCCCACATGTACCAATTAAGAGTTTGCATGCTTCAACTAAAGATCCTGCATGCCTCAATGAAGATTCAGTACAGCCAATAAATTAATTTTAAAAAACCCCAAAACTCTGACATTGAAATATTTAATAGGTCTGGAAGGATATGCATTAGGAAATTACATACCTACTGTATAGTGTTGCATTTTGCCTCCGTGAGTATGTGCTGTTTCTTTCTGTTTTTCTTTTAAACCAATTAAATTCTGTTAAATCTACTGTGGGATCAAGGAACTGTGCTGGTAAAAACTCAGACCTCTTTCTGGTGGCACAGGAGCTCCTCATACCTGTGATCTATGCTTGGGACTAGGGGTGGCATCCACTCCTTCACCCAACTGCCTGGGAGAACCATTTCATTTCCTTAACCCAGTGACAAAGTCTGAGGGAAATGAGGTTGGGGCTGGGTACCTGAAGACCTAGAGCAATGGTACACACACTTTCTATAAAGGACTAGATACTTCAAAGAACATATAGTTTCTGTTGCAACTATTCTCCCATTTTGGCACAGTAGTAGTCATGGACAATGTGTAAACAAATGGTCATGGTAGTAAGACCAAGTGGGCCATAGTTTACTGACCTCTGGTCTAGTTCTGGCTCCTTACTGCATATCAGAATTACTTGAGGGCCTTGTGAAACCAGCTCCCACCAAATCTGAGATGAGGCCCAAGTTTTGTTTTGTTTTTTAAGCTATCAGGTGATTCTGGATTATAGTCTTTCAGCAAACTTCTGGGTGTTTTGGTTTTGGTTTTGGTTGGGGAGCAGATGAATGCTGGAAGAAGGACCTAGGGCTGAATTGAAGTCTAGCTTATGATTAGAACTGTTTTCAGTCCACCTGACAAATTAAGTGCTTCCAATACTTTGATTAAATGCTCTTTATTTGCTGCTTTTCATGCACAGCACTGTAAGAAGTTGCTCAACCCAACAAGAGCTCCTTCATCACTCTTAGTTAAGGCGGCCACTGGCAGCGGGGAGGGAGCATTCAGTAAGCCACATTCTACCTAGCCTTCTTTCTGGAGCCATTCTCTATAGGCCCCTTCATAGTTCCGAGCCCTGTGAAAAAAAATAGGGGTGAGGGAAGGACAGAGTCCAGGAGGCAGTCCCCAGGCACCACCGCCCCGGCCCTCTTATCAAGCCCATACCCTTTGTATCCAAGGCTCTGGGCCAACTGCGTGGCCTGCAAGCCCCGCTTGCCCATCTGACAGAAGAAAATGAGATTGTCTTCCAGCTTTGGCTTCTCGGCGGAGTACAAACCCTTGAAAGCAGCTGGCTCCATCTGCAGGGCGCTTTCCAACTCTGAAACTGGGAGGAGGAGGCAAGAGGATGCAATGGAAAGCCGGCAGTCGGGCAATCTCAGGTTCAGTGGTTGGGTCTGGAAGAACCGGTCCTGTGGTCGAACACATCTCCAAGGGGCCCCAAAACAACACATGGTGACAACTCCTCCCCCCTCCACCCCCACCCACTTCAAGGACAGGATACGTCCTACCTGCCCAGGAGGTCAGCCAAACCACCTCTAAATGGAAGCCACTTCCCTAGTTTGTGAGGAGGCGCGGGCAAACTCAGGCATCCAGCTTTGGGGAGGTCAAGCGTGTGAATCTGGCCTGCCCCTTCCTCATTGCCAGTTACCCCCTCAAACTGGAAGGGCCAGTTCCGCTGCCAGGATCCGCCTCCCAACAGCCCTCCTTAAGCGAAGTTTGGTGGCCGGGAGCCACAGGAATACCGGACCCCTGTAACCTGTGCCTTCCCACATCATCCTAAATGAGGTCCTATTGGCTAAGACCCTCCTAAACTGTCTCCGATCCACCACCAGGGCTTCCCCCCTCAATCCCGTACCCGGGATGTTGAGAGCCCCAGGGATGGTTCCAGCCGCCGCCTCCTCCCGGGATCTCACGTCAAAGAGCCGAGCCCGGCCCGAGGCCAGGAGCGAACGGAGTTCAGGGAGCGAGACCGTAGGCTCTGAGGAGAGGGGCACGCGAGCCTTGAGGGAAGCAGGACTGCCGCCCGCTCGCCTGCCGCGGGGCCCCCCTCACCTGGCCGCGCCCCAACCTGGCGGGGGATGCGTGAGGACCCCTCCGCCACTCCCCTTCGCGCCTCCCTCCGCGTGCACCTCCACCGGGGGCGTTCCGAGAGCGCCTAAGGCCACAAGTTGGTCTAGACCGGATCCCTGGTCTCCCCTGCAGGTACCTCCAGCCATGGTGCGCACCACAAATGTGAGTTTCAGGAACCTGGCCCCGGCCCGCCCCCTGGGAGCGGGCAGCATCTCCCCCGCCCTCCTGAAGCTGCAGCTGAGCTGAGACCCACCGGAACCGGAAGCAAAGGCACCGCCTCCCGCACAGCCCCCGCCGCACCTGTTCCCGGTGCTCCTAACACTCGCCAGAGAAATCCTCGCGATTGCAGGCGTGGACGGCCAACGACACATTGGCCCGGCCCAAGTAGTAGGACTCATTGTCGTATGTATATCATAGGAGCTCCGATACTTCACCCAACCCTGACCCAACCCTTACTGGTCAAAGCAGTGTGTTCCCTCCCTCCCAGCCTGGAGCCCACAAAGGGAGGAAGACCCAGAGACAGTTATGGCTCTGAACATTTTATCTTTAAAAAAAAAAAAAGGAAAAAAAAAAACCGTCCCCACAATGGGGTAAGGCCCCCAGTGGGCCCTGCCTCTTGTTCTCCGTGGTGCCAGAGACCTGCATAGGCCTCAGCTGCAGCTGCTTGCTGGCCAATCTCCTCTTCCTGGGGCAGCAGCCACTGCTAAGCCTTCGATCCCCACTTCCTGCTAAAGCCTGTTCCCCAGAGTCCTGAGGAGCACATCTGAGCTCCAAGGAAAGGAAGAACCAGTGGAAGCGCCAGTCCTGGGGCAAGCCAGGACACTGCTTGTCAGTAGACCCTCTGCTGGCACCTTAAGCAAGCAGGGGGCAAGCCCCCCAGTTTAGTGTCCAGCGTCCAGCATGGAGACAGCACATGCATTGTGCAGGAGGAGCACAGGGGCCCGGGGGCTGCGTGGGAGGGTTGGTTGGGCGAGACTGTCGGTGCACACCCACGGTGTGTGTTTCACACCACTGCAGGCTGCTAGATCACAGGGCCTTAATTCAAACAGACGCCTTCTGAACTCCCCCCAGTCCCATGCCAAATGTGGGCAGTGAAGGAAAGGGGCGTGGGGTGATTAGCCTGTGGCTCCCGGGCTATCTGAAGTTCTCGGAAAGGGGCTGTAGAGCTTGGAGCCCCTGCGCCCCCAGAGTTAGTTGCTGTCACTCTTGATGACAACCTCCACTCCGTGGTGCCGCAGCTGAGCTCGAAGCAGCAGATTCTTGTTCTTAAGCTCTTCTACCTGGACATGGGAAAGAGCAGTAAGGGAAACAGGTAGAAAAGTTAGCACACCCAAGTCTCTGAACTTATTCAGACGCCCACCAGTGATGAGGTATAGATAAAGCTCCCTCTATGGAAGACAAAATAGGGAGTCCCAAGCTGGGTTGGTGGCTAGGGAGGGAGGTCGAGGACAGCTGTACTGAGCAGGGGGGTGGTGGTGGGGGGTCTGACCTGCTGTCGAAGCACATCATTGTCCAGCTGTAGTTGGTCAAGCCCCTGCAGTTCTTCAGACAACCGGTGGTTACTCTGCCGAAGTTCCTGGATATAATCACAGGCTTTGGATAGAATTCCACCTTTACTCTGTTAAGAAAAAGCCAACAAAATAAGGACTAGGATATAAAAATACCTGGCTTGCTTTCCAAAAGCATGTTCACACTCTGGACCTTGTTTTCCCTTAAAGGATGGTGGAATAACATCTCCCAGGGATTCAGGAACCTCAGAGACAGATAGGAAAAAACTACTGCCATGTGTGCCCACTCTCTACCATTTCTGGAAGCAATGCCAGGAGACAGAATTCAGGCATCCTGGCCACTACCAGGGTCTTTCCATGACCTGGCCAGACTTGGTGCTCTCCATGGAGCAGTCTGGGATGATCTTGGACAGCTGTACAATCCAGTTGTTAATCTTGTCGCGGCGGCGGCGCTCCACTGTGGGGCAAGCAGAGGACACGGTGACTCGGGGAGAACTCACCAAAGGCCCCAGGGTAAAATTACCTAACCTCTCCCTTTAACATCATAGAGGTCCCCAATTCCACCAGACAGCTCCAAGCTTCACATGCAGATCATGCCTACCTTCATTATGCTGAGCCCTGCGTTTCTCATCCCGAGTTGTCCGGGGAGCTTCTGACTTCCTGACAATAGAGCCCAGGGGGCCAGAGTGAGGCAAGGTCAAAAACTGAGATTGGAGTTTGGGGTGAGGAAACACACCAAATCTTTGGAAAGAATCAAGACTATTCTTGGTAACTGAGAAGGAACAAGGGTTACTCACGGGGAATAAGGGTGGGTCCTGGGGGCAATAGAGCGCTGGCTTCCTCCTTGCAGCACTTCTTGTGGTGACATCATCACAAAGAACTGACCTGTGAGAATGCAGGGGAGGTTCTGTCAGTACATAGAACTGGGACCTTCACCAAACTCTAAGGCCAAGGCCCTGGGATCCTCCTCTAAAAAAAGACATACTGCCTCCTGCTGGAAGGGCAGCCCCAGACTCACTGCCTGCCCAGGAATTAGTGATCATCAAGGGATCATGAGTAAAGGCCCACTGCCCACCAGCCACGTCCCGCAGCCTATCCTAGCCCCTCCAGCCAGCATCCTCACATAATATCTCACCAGTGCCAGGAGGGGTCGCCTGCCCCAGTAGTGCCTCTGAGCCCTGGGTAGTAACAACAGCTGCTGTACTCCCCGATGTGGTACCCCCTGCCCCATCTCCCACTGCAGTGCTGGGGAAGTAAGTATAGTGCGTCTCAGCAGCTGTCCCCTCTGTGTCAACTGCATCATCACTCGTGAACGCACCCTGGATCACGGCCTGGCAAGGGGAGCAAGAGAACAGAGACAAGTGACAGTCAGATACTTCCCATGAACTACTCTGCAGCTCTATCTCTTGTGAGGAGACAGGGAGAAACATCCAGAGAAGAAGAGTCTAGTGCTTTGGGTCAGGGCAGCCCCAGATGTCTCACTATCCCTAGCCATGCCCATCCTACTAGTTCCCTTCTTCATCTTACTATTCAGAGCTCAAGTCCCCTCTGCAGCCCATCCCCGTGTACCTGGGTCATGGATTGAGTGGCAGGGTAGCCACTGATGGCACCAGTCCCCTCAGTCTGGCCATCCAGCTGCCCTTCAGACACCTGGATCACCCTGTACATCACCTAGATTCAGGAAAGGGAGGAAGGGAAGAGAAAACAAGAGAGTAAGTGCTAGGGACTCCAGAGCTCCTCATAAAGCTTCTCTTGGATAGGGCCCCCCCAAAAGAATCCTTCAGAGATGTGTATTTAACCATTTCCCCTCCTTTTCCCATATAGTGGTTTCGGCATAGCCCCCACCCCATACCAATCTCTACTGTAAACCTCATATTCCAACCCCCCAACTCCCACCCTCCAATTAGTCCACATCTTCACCTCATCCTCCAAACCAGGTCTCCCCATGACAGGTTCAATCACCTCCCTCAATGCCAACCCCAGGTAACACCTGCAGCCACCTGGTCCCCTCCCTTACCTGGCCCCCATTTTCAGTTCGGAAGACGTACTTGACGTTGGGGTCAGGGAAAGTGGCTGCTGACTGGATGCTAGCTATAGCCACGCTGGTGGGGTCCTCCCCAGTTGCCACTGCGCCTGAATTAAAAGGAAAAAGTCTGTGAGTTCCGGCTTTTCTCCCTCTGTTGCACTTGCGTGTCATTTAAAAAGAGAAGGGTACACAGGTGATAGGCCCATGGGGTGTGGGGTGAGACCACAATGGGCTGCCGTTCTCAGCTCAGTTCTGTTTCTCCCACTCACCTTCCTGAATCTGCACTGTCCCCTCTTCAGTTTCTGCTGTTTTCTGCTGCCTGTTTGTGAAGGGACAAGAGGAAGAATAAGGGGAAAGTCACTGGCCCAGTAACATATGGCTCCCAAACTCATTGGCATTCCCAACAGATGCTAGGGGAGTTTAGAATAACCAGAGCTGGTATATATCTAGCACTGAGTCAAGCATTTAACAGGCAATATCTTATTTAGTACTAAGAACAGCAATTATGAGTAGGTAGAACTACTTGCATTTTATAAACAGATTACATAGCTAGGTGATATAGCTGGGACCTAAATTGAGGTCTGCCTGACTCCAGAGCCAGTGCTCCTAGCCATTTTGCATTCTCCCAGGGCTCCCATCTCCCATTCCAGGCCCTACCTCTTCTTCACTCACCCCTTCATCTCTCTGTGAGGGGGCACATCCGAGGAACCGGTCCTTCTTCGGAAATCTTCGTATCTCCTGCCTCACAGGCCTGAGTGCTAAGTCCTGGTAGAAATCAGGGAGTCTAGTGAGTCTAGGAAACTGAAAGCTCTCCTATTTCTAAAACCTAGGCTCCATGAAGACACATCCAGGAATATAACCAATCTTCTGCAAGGGACAACCAACTTTCTCCATTCTAACGCTGAAGGCTGCCTACAGTTACTGAAAAAGCAATTCTACAAATAATGTTCCTCACCTCTCCAATTCTCACTCCATCTCCTGATGGAGAGGGGATAATTATACTGAAAGACTGAAACATATTTCTGGATGGATGATTATTAAAGCTATTATGATCTGCCATGATATCGGGATAAGGAGGGGCCATGTTTAGACCACAGCTATCAAAAAATACAGGACCATAGACCCTGATGCTTATTCCAGTTCCTCAGGCACACATACTGAACACCAACAAATACCTGTCCTCAGATCTAGGAAAAGAAAACCTCCAGAACCATAAAGGCCAGACTTGGCCCTTGGGCCCCATTCTACTGATCCGGCTGTTGTTTGGGGAAGTCCGGATATATGTCATTCATTAAAAAGACCTTCAAGCCCCTACTATTTTATTCACCAAGCCTTCCTGTAGAACAACACAGTTGCTAAAATGTTGCCATGACAACTCCAAATCAACTGAACCCAGCGAGAAGGGAGAAAACTCCAGGGTTCGGAAAGAGGAGACAATGGGGGAGAAATCCATCCACAAGGTGCCTGCCTTAAGACCCTTACCGGGGCGGGGCAGGGCGGGGTAGACGGGCATGGGGTGGGGGGAGACGGCTGGACTGCGGCGGGAGGTGGGCAGGAAAAACAAAGGAAGGCGCCTCCAGAAGGAAACAGCTATACAGTGCAAAGCAATAAAATAATCTCGACAGGAAAGGGGTGAGGTTTTTGTAAATTCTCTACCCATAAGGTCCCCAAACCTTTATCTTCAGCGGATGAGTCATGGAAAGCTTGTATCCAAAGTGTTAACCCCCAAAAAAGGAACTGAAAGTGAAACCGTCCAGAGGAAGTAGCGCTGCAAGAAGATCCCAGTCCCTAAGGGGGAAGTAGGACTGGTGTTTCAAGACCACCTACCGTTCTATCCTCAAACCTGCGGAGGAAATGCCCCTCTGAAGCTTGCAGCACTGACAGCAAAAGGAAGCAATCAAACCGAGGGCAGGGTACAGGAGGCGTCTCTAAGGCCCACAGCTGTCACACAGGAGCAGCCTCTGAGGACAATCGGCAACGGGGTCAGGCTACATATTCAAATCTTAGTTGGACATCCGGAAGCATTTCCTGAGCTTTAGGGGTATGCGACACGGAAAGTGGGCTAGGATGTTGTGGCGTGCACGGTCCGGGAAGGAGGGCCCTGCAAGAGCTTAGCTAAGTCTGGACACAAAGGGAAAAATCAAGTCCGCAAAGAAGTCAGGCACCTAGACCTCGCCTGAGAATGCGGCGTCTCCCTGCGGGCCCACCAACCAGCAGGCGCACAGCAGCTGAGCTACGGCCAGGCGCGAGCCCAGGGGCCCGCGCGGTGACCCGGCTAGCCCGGCCGGGCTCACCCCCAGCCCGCGCTGCTCCTCGGAGGTAGGGAAGGACGCCGGGGGCTCAGCTAGCCCTGCGATCTCCAGCCCAGCGGCCCGCGGCTGGCAGCGCAGGAGGGCGGGGACGTGCGCGCCCGGGGGCGGGGAGTGAGTTCGGCCCACAAAGGGGGTAGGAGATAAAGAGCCAGGCACTGCCCCCTCCCTCAAAACAAAGACTTCCGCCCCAGGAGTTCCTGAACCTAGAAAACGGGGAGAAAATCAACGCTGCTGTGCTTCGCCGGCTCACCCAGTCTGCAGACTCCCGCTGTGTCCTGCACTCACCGGCCAACGCCGCCGCAGCCGCCGATCTCCCCCGACCGTGTTCTCCCCTCCGGACTCGGGTATCTCCAGGGACAGCTGATCATGCGCACTCCCGGCCCGCCGCCATGTTGGTGAGGGGCGGAAGTGTCTCTCGACCCACCCAGCCTTCTCTGCCTCCGAGCCGCCCGACTTCCGTTCCCTCCATGTTGCTGAGGGTGTGGATGCGGGCTTGCGTGGGGTGGTGCTGGTGCTGGGACGAAACAACCTTTTGGGGTCTTGGGAGAAGGACATTGAAGTCCAAGTGGCTTTAGGCAAGAACGGAAGAAGGACGATTAACTTGGTGCTATCATTTTTCTGCCGGCCAGGGCCTTTTAAGTTCCAGGAGAAGTGAGCTTATATCAAATGAGGGACGTCAGATGGAGGCAGAGGCGCCGTCTTTAAAAAGAACTATTTGGGAGGGCATCTTGGATCAGGCCACCCGTTTGAAGTTTTCTGTTGGAGATTAGGACATATCTGGGCATACAGAAATCTGGATGTGCTTATGTGTATTAGTGTTAGCCGGGCTTCCCTGGCGGCTCAGTGGTTTGAATCCTTCTGCTGGTGGAGGAGACTAAGTTCCCTCCCACGGTTAAGAAGATCCTCTGGAGAAGGAAATGGCAACCCACTCCAGTGTTCTTGCTTGGGAAATTCCATGGACAGTGGAGCCTGGCGGGCTACAGTCCGTGGGGTCGCAAAGAGTTGACAGGACTTAGCAACTGAACAGCAACATTAGCCTTTGTAGTCACTCGAAGACCCCGAAGGCATCTAGTTTTTGTGAGTCTCAGTTTCTGTGAAAGGTATCTTAATTCCTTTTCTTTTCAGTCAGGACCTACCCTTAATGGATTTGAAGTAGTGTGGTGTAAGGGAAGAGTTCAGACCCTGAACCAGACAAATTTGGGTCTCAGACCTACCTCTGCCACTTGTTAGTTCTGAGACCTTTGGCAAACACTTTGACCTAATTAACTTTTGTTTCCTGGCCTGTAAAATGAGATACTAGAGACTTCCCTGGTGGCCAAGTGACTAAGACTTTGTGCTCCCGATGCAGGGGGTGCCAGGTTCCATCCTTGGTCAGGGAACTAGATCCCACATGCCACAAGGATGTGTTCGCAGGCAGCAACAACAACAAAAGCCCACATGCTGCAACTAAGATGGAAAATCCCACGTGCTGCAATTCAGACCCAGTGCAGCCAAATAAAACATTTTTTTTTTAAATGGAGATACCAGTACCAACCTTAAAGAATTATTCGGTGGACCAAAAATTAAGAGCATAGATTCTGTGCACGTAGGATACCTAGCTCTACTGGCATATAAAGAGCATTATGTAAATATAAGTTTCCCTTCCTCATTTCCTGACCACTGTGAACCCAGCTCTAGTTTCTAGCTATAGGTCTCCACCACGACAATTGAGGAAGAACACCCAGACAAAAACAGAAGAACGCAACGTTTGACCAAACGTGAAAATATAACTATGTGTGCTAAGTCACTCCAGTCATGTCTGACTTTGTGACCCTGTGAACTGTAGCCTGCCAGGCTCCTTAGTCTGTTGGATTCGCCAGGCAGAAATACTGGAGTGGTTTGCTATTTCCTCATCCAGGGGATCTTCCAACCCAGGGATGGAACCCCCCATCTCTTACATATCCTGCATTGGCAGGTGGGTTCTTTACTACTAGCACCACCTTGGAAGATATAGTATCTATCATTCAAGATTTCAGTAAGAGTAAAAAGAAACCACACTATTTATGTGTAAAAATACAGCATTTATTCTGAGATATTGCCCCTTGGGACCTGTGGCCCCAACTTGTCCAGAGAAACAATCCCAGAGCCTCAGTGACACCATCCCTCTTCCCTAAAATAGGAAGTTATTCCAAAGGAGAAAGAAGAGGCCAGAGAGATCTACACAAGACCTCGGTTCCTAGAGATCCAGGGAGGCAGAAGGCTGGGGAGCTGGGAAGGGAACTAGTCCCGCCAACAAATACTGTGTATTCAAAGAGTTTCCTGGACATTTTTCTCCTAATCTGGAGTTAATAGGAGCAGGAAGTATCCAAGGAACCAAGAGTAGAACAAGGATAGGTAACCTCTAAAAGTGTTTGTGTGTAATAGGCTCCAACCTGGCCCTGACCCCGCCTCTACTCTGGACTTCCGTGAAGAGTTCATTGCCTCAGAGGAAGACAGGACCTTGGCTGGAGTTCCCTCTTCATTCTTCACTTTGAGAAACAGTTACGTTTTCCACCTACTCTTTGTTCTCTTTGGCCAGTGACCTCTCTCCCTGGGGACAGGATCTTGGTGACTTTCTCAGGAATCTCCTAAGGGATAAGTGTTTGTGTCTGAGACAAGCTCAGGTAAACAGACCAAGACAGTGCTTCCCAAGTCAAAACGAGGAGCTGCAGGGCCAAAACCTGTAGAGCTGGGCACTACAGCTGCTCAGGCTGCAGATGAAATCGTCCTAGACCCGGGAGACAACTGCTGTCCCTTATTCCCTGTGCTCCGGTCCTAATTATAGTCCTTCACCTTTCCCAGAGTTAGCCTGTGTTTCGAATGCATACGATCGGCGCTGGGGGGACATAAGGGGATCAGGAGGTTGGGGTTCTCTGGGAGGCAGGCTAAACCGACTCCGGGGTCCAGACCCGTCTGTGCCCTCAGCTGGGATCTCCAGGCAGCTAAGGGGCCGGGGAGCGTAGGCAGGGATCATGCTATGGGGGGAGGTTTTGGGGATGAGGCTGTAGTCCCCAGCACCAGTACAGGTCTGGGTCCGCCGAACTGCCTGAGCTTCAGTCCTCTGGCGGTCCCGAGCCAGGGCCACGGCAGCATCAAAGGAAAGACTGCCCCCGTTCCTCCAAGAGGAGCGGGAGGCTCGGGAGCCCCAGGCTCTGTCCCCATCGAGCCGGCCAGGCTTTGGGCATGGGTGTGCTGGTGCCACGTGGATCTTGCCGCACATCGCACTGGGCACTTTGGCAAACTGTGGCTTGGGCGGTACCACGGGCACAGAGCGGACCTGCTGGACCTGAACGAGGGTGGAAGCCAGGCGCATGCCCACGCCGCCAGCCGAGCCAGGGGGATTGGGCTGCCCCTCAGGGTCCATCTCCTCCGGCCGAGGTGGCTGTGGGGCTGCCTGCTCTGTCTCAGAGGACTGGGAGCTGCCTCCTTTGGCACTGTCAACCTCCAGGGACTCTACCTGTGACCCTTCGAGGAGGGAACCCTCTTCTACACGTTCTCCTCCAGCTCTTTGGTCTCCCTCAGCTTCTCCATGTCCACACTCCCGTTCCTTGCTGATCTCCCCTGCTCCTCCTTCAGTTGCTGCTGCTGCTGGGATCCTGCTATCTTTGCCATCTCCTTGGTCTTCTCTTGCCTCTTGACCCTCATCTCCCCTTTGTCCTTTGACCTCATTTTCTCTGCCTCCGTCAGCCTCTTTGTGTACAACTTCCCAGCTCTCTTCAGCAATTTGGTTTTCCTGGGCCTCATGCTCTGAGTCCCTTCCAGCTGCTAGCTGGGCTTCATCTGCTTCCTCAGCACCTCCCTCTCTTTCAGTCTTTCTTTCCTTCCCCTGGTCTTTAACCAGCTCTCCTCCAGTTGCTTCCACACACTTAGCTTCCTCCGTTCTCTCATCCTCCTGCTGACCTTTGGACTCCTCTGCCTTGGCCTGTGTCTCCTCCCCACATCCTTCTTTCAAACTGTCGATCAGCTGCTGGCTTCCCTCAGCCTCTGCTCCTTCCTCACTGGCCACTCTGCCCTCCACGTCACTCTCTGGGCTCCCCTCAGCCTCCTCCCTGGCGTCCCGTCTGCTTCCAGGCCCACCCTCCTTGTTCTCTCCATCTTCACTCAAGGCTTGCTCTCCCTCAGCCTGTCCTGAGGCCTCCTGTCTTCCAGACCCTGCTGCCTTTTCCTCTTCACTGCCTGGCCCCTCCCAGGTTGGGAGTTTGGGCTCCAGAAGGGGACTTAGGTCATCATAGGCACTCAGGAAGACTTCCTCCCCGCTTTCCTCCTCTGTTTCAGGCCTGGGGCCAGGAGAGTCCAGGGAACAGCAGCTGGGAGCCAGGACAAACTGTGCCTCATCCAGGGACAGGTCATCCAGGGGTGGCTCCACAGAGAACTCCTCCACCTGTAAATACAGCATCATGGCTTAGGACTACGTGGCCCTGTCCACCTCTGGGCTCCTTAACACCCCCAAACCCAGCACAGCGCCTCCTTACCTGAGGCCCAACTCCCAGGAGCTCCTCCAGGTAGCCCAGCCCAGGGTCTTCCTCCCCAGGGGAGAAGGCTGCTCCTGCTGGTCCTGCCTTGGCCACCTCCCCTTCCTCCACCCCCACCCACTCAGGTTCTGAGCTGCTTGAGTCCTCTAGGAAGGAGAAGGAATCCTGCACCTCCTGGGACAAGCAGTCCTCCAGGGCAGGGGCCACGTCCACTGGGCCCGAGTCAGCCGAGGGACCTGGGGCGGGACTTGCCTCCAACTTCTCATCTGTTGGGAGAGAGAGAGTCCCAGGGATACTAAGGTCAAGACCAGCTCTGGCCCTTTCCAAGGTCAGTCTTCCTAGCACTGCTTACAGTATGGGCCCAACATTCCCAGCAGAGATGCTTCATGTGGCTGATCCTCGAAGACCAGTATCCCTAACTGTTGGCTTATAGCCACCTTTTACAACTCCTGCCAGGTGCCAAGCCCTGTGCTATATGTTTTATAATGCATTGTTTTATTTTCTCCACAAAGTACCTTTATGATGTCGGGTATGTATCCCCTTTATATATGGGAGGAAGTTGAGACTCAGAGTAGTTTTTCCAAGGTCACAAACACGGGGCACAGCCAAATTAGAATCGCAGTCTCCTTTCCTCTGCAGTTGTTATCCTCACCCACCACCCAGCGCTGCCTCAGTCCTTCTCATTATTGACGCTTAGGAACTGGAGTCAGAGCACAGATCAGATTCCAGCTGTGCCACCCCCTCCAAATTGCTTAACATAAGCCTCAGGTTCCATTGCTGTAATGTGAGGACAATAACCATTCCCGAGTCAAGACTCTGACAAAAGGAAATGAGCTAATGCCTTCAAAGTCCCTAACACAGCACATCACAAGCTCTCAACTAATGTTTGCTATTCTTATTAATGTTGTTGTTGTTATTTTTGTGGTGCACGGGCTTAGTTTCCCTGAGGCATGTGGCATCTTTCTGGAGCAGGGATTGAACCCGTGTCACCTGTTAATGTGTCTGTGCTCAGTCATGTCCAACTCTGTGCAATCCAATAGACTGTAGCTGTCAGGCGCCTCTGCCCATGGAATTTTCCCAACAAGAATACTGGAGTGGGCTGCCCTTTCCTCCTCCAGAGGATCTTCCCATCCCAGGGATCGAACCCAGGTCCCTTGCCTCTCCTGCATTGGCAGGCAGATTCTTTACCACCGAGCTACCTGGGTAGCCAACTATTATATCTTCCTACTTTGTACTTAGTAATCCCTACCATGTATATCTGACACAAATCCCCATTCTTAGGTGTATCAGTGACCTAAGGCTGCCAGAGAACCCTTCTACATGAAGCTACATGTATGAACAACCTAATAATATTACTGGATTCCCTCAGTCTTGAATTTGGAAAGGTAACCACCCACAGTCCAGGGCAGATTCCCAGCTTCAGCGCCTCAGCCTACAGCTCTAGTCCCTTCTCCCAGTCCCGGGCAATCCTTGGGTCCTTACCTGGGGGGCCAGGGCCAAGGCCGGGGCCAGGACCGGGGCCAGTGGCAGGGCTTGGCCGGGGCTGTAGGGCAGGATGTTCAAGACCACGGGCAAACCCCAAGGAGATGTTAGCGATGTTGTTTGGAGACATTTTGAGCATATTGCTGATGTGTGCTGGGAGGTTGACATCGTAGGGCCCTGAGATGTGGACACCAGCACGGCGCTCCGCGTGGCTGCTGCCCCCAACACGGCCTGCTGACCGCCCAGGTCGTGGTGTGCCGGGCTCGGAGCTCGTGCCACCCAGCGCCTCCGGGTCCGGCTCCTGCTCACCCTCTGCCGCTTCCACGGAATCGTTCTCCACGCTTTCCGTCAGCAGTGGGCCTGGCCGAGGGCTGCTGGATCCGACTAACCCCTCTGGTTCTGTGAAGGAGAGAAAGGTAGGCCCTAACCTCAGCCACAAGGGGCCTGGACACACCTCAGAAAGCCTCCGGGGAGGGCCCTCTGTTCGTCTATAACCTGGAAGGCACCAGGCCCAGCTTCCCTCAGCCACCACTGCCAACCCTTCACAAACAGCTGAGCAGAGGTCACCCCACCAACACGTACTTAGGAACGCCCTTCCCTCCCTGAAGATGGAGTCACTGGCCATCACTATCCTTCCCCACACACACACACACACACACGAGTGCACACCCATACTCACCATCACTAACCCCAGCCACAGCACTCAGCGAGTCCATGCTCTTGGCTGGCCGCAGAGTCCCCTTATCAGATTTGTCCTCTGCAAGACAGGTATGTGCATAGAGCCAGGACCTAGTGCACCCTCAACAGAACTCCCCCTATATCTCCGCAGACTTACCCCTGTCCTCAGCCCCCCGTGGAAGTTTACGTTTGGTCTCATGGCCAGAGCGACCCAGATTGAAGATAGATTTCCACTTCCTGACCTTCAGAGACCCCTTCCTCCTAGAGGGAATGGAGAAATCACTGCAGTTGGTGCCTGACGGCCAGTGCAGGGGAGAAGGGCCCAGGAAGAAGGCCTTACTTGTGCTCTGCAATCTCTATGATGGTGTGGTAGGGCCGCATCTGGGGGGGTCCATCACCAGCCTGCAGGATGCTAGGCAGATTGTAGGGCAGGGACCGTGGCATAACATCCTCAGGGCTGCCTGACATCCGGACCCCTGGGAGTGATCGCCATCCACTTTCCACTTCACTACCTAGGAAAGGAAAGAGGAATTGGCCAGCGTGGAACAGAAAGACGGCTTCAGGTACCCACCTCCTCACTGCATCCTCCACTCACTAACTACCAAGGTAGGGGATATACCTGGAGATCGATCCTATGTGCTCAAGAGGAAGTCCTCAGGGACAAAAAGGGCCAGGAGATCCCAGGACATAGGCCCAGTGGGCTGGGGATGGGATGATCAGTCACTAGCCTCAAGAACCGGGCTGGGCATTGATTAAGAGGTCAAGCTATGCCCTAGACTGAGAGCAGAAGAGGCCCACTCAAGTCCTAACTGCACCATTCTTCTGTAGGGCCTTCTCCACATGACCATAAGAACTTATGAGACTCAGTCTTGTCATCAGCAAAGCGGGGAGACTGAACTGGATGATCTTGGAGGCCTTCTCTAACTCTGACGTGACTCCCTAGGCAGAGAGTGGTGATGTGGGGGGTGGAAAAGACACTGACCAGAGAGAGCAGCACCCCCAAAAAGCTGGTCCACATGCGTGAGGATGAACTCGACGACGATGGACTGCACACGCACCTCCATGAAGGCTGCTGTCCCATTGAAGCCTGAGGCTTCTATATCCTTAGACCTGCGGAGGTGTGGAGTTATGCCCCGCAGCCCCACTGCATTTCCCCATTCAAATTCTCCCTAAAAATACCTTATACCCTTTCCTCTGCATACCATTAAACCCATTCCCCCTTTTAATCAACATGCATGATTCAAGTCTCAAATGACCACTTCCTCCAGGAAGCCTTCTTGGACACCCTGCTCAGGATATTAGTCTCTACGTCCTCTGCCCACCAGGGTGCCTGTGTATAACAAATCTCAGGACTTCTTATAGTTTACCGTGCACCACGGGGAGTGACATGCAGGCCACTTCTCCAAGATACTTGCTCAACAAACATTTGACAAGGCCCACCCCACCCAACCCCCCACAGCCCCCCAGCTCCCACACCCTGCACCGCCCCCATCTCCTGTCCAGTCCCTGAGCTAAATGACAACAGTGTAAGAAAACATAAGGGCCCAGAAATTCCCTGGTGCTCCTGTGGTTAGGATTCTACCTTCCACTGTGGAGGGCACAGATTTGATCCCTGGACAGGGAACTAAGACTCAGTGTGGCCTTGGGGACTTGACTCATGCTCAGAGAAAGGGCTCCCCTAGGTGGGCTCCACGCCACACCGTGTAATCCTGAGCCTTCCTGTTCTCACTGGGTGAGACCCCTCTCCAGTACCACACAGCCACACTCCATCCTCACGAGGCTCCCCAGGGGCCAGGCTCCGCCAGGACCCCCAACCACGCACCCACCTCAGCAGGTTGGGGGCCCACACGATGGCCAGGTTGCGCGCGTGCATGTTGGTCTGGGCGCTGAATGAGGCCATGTGCACCAAGTGCCTCATGAGGAACTCCAGAGTCCTGCAGAAAGGGGGCGTCAGGGGGCAGAGCTCACGCAGGTTGGGAGCAGGAAAAGAAGTGACAAGTCAAGGCCCCAGGTAAAGAGAGAACCTGGGCTCAGTGGGGGGAGTCCAGACTTTGGTCGGGAGGAGCCCCACACACCTGTAGTTGGGGACCGGAAGTTCTTGGAGCACATCTAGGATCTTGACCAAGCGCTCAGGTTCCAGTTGTACGGCCACAGCCTCCTGGTTGGGAGCAAGGAGCAGGAGTCAATGACCTGGGGTTGCCCCAGCGTCCTCCCCAGAGCTCTGACCCAAACTCTCAGAAACAGTCTGTGCTACACCCCGCGCCATCCCCAGCCCTGGACCTTCGAAGCACACTGAAGTAGCAGACAGAACTTGGGTCCCACAGAGACCTGCCGCTGACTCTTGGCTCTGCCACTTAGGGCTTTGTGACCCTGAGCAGCCCCCTGCTGCTCTGCCTGAGCGTCCTCATCAGCAGTGCTCTGACACTGGAAAACATTCGTGGTTTCATCCTGTGGGCATGCCAGGGGCCATGGTTTATTTCAGGGTGTCCGGGAAGGCCTGTGGCCACCCAGCCTGGTCTATTTGGGCTGAATGGCATGCCCTGGCTGTTTAGGATCTCTAAATGATGTCATGCTCAATAAAATGCAACTTAATTTAAAAGTGTTGCTCAAGGCAGTTCCCTGGCGGTCTCACATCTCAGTGGTTAGGAAGCTGTTGCAGTCGAGTGCTCTGTTTCAATAACTGGTCGGGGAACTAAAATCCCATAAGCTAGAAGGTGTAACCAATAAATAAATAAATATTTTTAAAAGTATAAGTAAAAATGTTACTCAGTTCCAGATAGCGCTTCTACCATGTATTTTCTTTCTCTTTAAAACGTTATTTATGTGTTTGGCGGTGCCGGGTCTTCGTAGTGGCACGTGGGATCTAGTTCCTTGACCAGGGACTGAACCCTGGCTCCCTGCATTGGGAGCGGGAGTCCTAGCCACTGGCCCACCAGGGATGTTCTGTCATGTATTTTTTTATTCAAGAGATGTTCAGCACACAAATCACAGTTCACAGAAGGGCACACTTGAAAACCGTTTGGCTTCCTGAAAGTGTTGTCCTTCTCTTAAGTGTGGGGAAGCTCTGGTCTAGGTGATTTCCAAGGGCTTTCCAGTTTCTGCTCTCCCGCAGTCTCACCCTGAGCTGCGTGTGGTTTGCAGACCTTGGGGAAAGGAGGGACAGGGCAGGGCAGAGATGGCAGCACTAGGAGATTTGTAGGGAAGGGTCTTGTCACTTCCTTGTGGTCTCTGTCGCGCAGGGTCCCTAGGACTCTGTCTGGCATTAGGCACATCTGGGATGTCACATCAGAGCGGCCGCCCTCTGCCTTCTCTCCCACTCCCCTTCCACTGAACTCACAGCGAACTTGTCATAGAGCCGGTACGTGAGCAGGGGGTCTGGCAGCTCTCTGAAGTAGGCCTTGCACAAGGAGGAGACACAGTGAATGTCCTGGAGGTAAACATCTCGCCGCAGGTCTGGCTTCCGTTCAGCCTCAAATTCCTGCCTGGGGAGGTGCAGAGTAGTCAGGAGTGGTGGGGGTCTGGGGCAGTGTGGGGAGAGGGGGAGCTGTAGAGATGGGCTCTAGGCAAGGTTGAGGGTCAGTATGTATGAAACGTGGAAGGAAGAGGTTGGGGCGTGTATATACGTGAGGCAGCAAGCTTAAAGCATTGTTCTTGTCAACATGCAGAGTTGACGTGAGGTGGATGAGTGGACCTATACGTGAACAGGGATACATGTCAGGATGTAGAGAAGGTGTAAGCGGCAGTATAGGGATATGTAGGAGTCAGTAGAAGTGGAGGAGTGAGCCTAAAATGTGTGTTTCTGGCTACATGCAAAGATGGATGTGACTAAGTCTTAGAATGAAACGTAAGTGTAAATTTTCATGACCTTGGACCTAGGCAACAGTTTCTTGGATATGACACCAAAAGCACAAGCAACCAAGGGAAAAAATAGATAAATTTAACATCAAAGTTACAAACTATTATGTGAGAAAGGACACTATCAAGAAAATGAAGAATACCCACAGAACGGGAGAACATATTTGCAAGTCATAGATTTAGTCAGTATCTCGTATTCAGAATTCATCATGAACTCCTACAACTCAAAACAGACAAATAACCTATTTTTTTAATAAACAAAGCTTATGAATAGACATTTCTCCAAAGAAGATATACAAATGACTAATAAGCACACAAAGTATTTGACTTCATTAGCTCTTAGGAAAATGCAAATATAGATGAAATATGACTTCACAGCATTATGGTGGCTATAATCAAAAAGATACACAGTAACAAATGTTGACAGAGATGTGGAGAACCCTCATACATTGCTTGTAGGAATGTAAAACGATGCAACTGCTGTGGAAAATAGTTTGGCAGTTTCTTTAAAAGTTCAACATAGAGTTACCACTCGACCCAGCAATCCCACTTTTAGGTATATACTCAAAAGAATTGAAACCATATGTCCACACAAATACTCGTACACAAAATGTTTATAGCAGCATTAATCATAACAGCCAAAAGGTAGGAACAACCCAAATAGCCATCAATTGATAAATGGGTAAACAAAATGTGATAACACCCCACAATGGAATATTTTTCAGCCATAAAAAGGAATAGTAAAGTACTGGTGCATGTGACAACATGTATGAACCCTGAAAACATGCTAAGTGAAAAAAAGCCAGCCATAGAAAATTACCATTATATGATCCCATTTATGTGAAATGTCCAGAATAGGCAACTCTGTACACAGAAAGTAGACTCGGGGCTGGGGAGAAGGGAAATGTGGAGTGACTGTGGGTACAGGGTTTCTTTGGAGTTGATGCTCTGGAATTAGACAGCGGTGGAGGTTGCACAACCTTGTAAATATACTAAAAACCACTGAATTATACATTTGCAAATGGTGAATTTTGTGGCCTGTGAATTATATCTAAATCTGTCTTTAAAGCTGGGTGGGTACATGTGGGAGTGGAGGAGTGTGTATATGTGTACATGTGCATGTGCACACACATGTGTCTGTGCAGTCTAGCCTGTGGGAAGTGTGGGGCATGGTGTTAACCTTTCCTGAGGAGACTAGAGCTCCTCCCTTGGACAGTACCTGTCATCTGTGTTTCCTTCTCCCCAATTCCCCTCACCCCTCTGTCTTCCTGGCCTCAATGGCCACAGAGCCCTCCCCTCACTGCCTGACTCACCGGAGCTTCTGGATGTTGGAAGAGACCCCTGAGAGGCGGTAGATCCCATCCACCACTCCATACTCCTCCACAAACTCTGCACAGCTCCTTAGCACCTGGGGCACTGGGGACACAGAAGGGGCAGAGAAAAATCAGAAGGTCTGGGAGATCAGAGATCCCAGAACGTCTGAGAAATGGACACATCAGGGAAGGGGGATGGGGAGATAGAAGGGAAAACTCATGGAATAAACACTTGTCAGAAAGATTCTTGCAGGATACCAGCTCCAGCCAGCCAACCTGTTATAATCTCTCTGCCCACTGAGTCTAGAGTCTTGGCATAAATTCCCCCAGTGAGGGTGAGATCACTGCCTCCCCAGACTGCCCATTCCCATTAGAAAGTTCTGCCTCTGTTGACCTGAAATTTCTCTCTCTGGAATTACTAGTTGCTACTACAAAAATTTTAGAGGGACAGCAATGCAGTTGGAAGAGGTAAAAAACTGATCTTGAAAGTGCATTTACTAACACTCTACAGAAGTTAAAGGAACATTAATTCTTCCAACCAGGATGGAACAGAGCTGGTGGACATTACTGTGAAGCACCTCCTCTGGTTAGTGAGTGCATGGATATTAGATCTGTCATAGGAAGGTACATAGAATTGTAACAGACCTTCAGACTGGTCCATTCAGGGGACAAGCACCTATGTGCCAAGCGCTGTGCATTAGACATGAAAACAGAGGATCAAAGCAGTGATGAGTGCCCAGGATCAACCTGATAGAGCCAGAATTCAGATCCAAGAATGCAAAAAACTGTGTTATCTCCCCCTGCCTTGGAGCTTTCCCCAGTTACTGGACTGTAGGTACCTTAAGGACAAGATCTAAGTGTGACTGATCTGGCTTTCCCTCATCTTATCTATCATGGTGTCTCAATCATGGGAAAGCCTCAAAAACCATGTGTTGAATCTCATCTCCACAAGGCCACAAAGTTATGTCTCTAAAGCACTTCCATGCTTGAAATCCTTTGCTACATACACACTCTGCTCCACCCCAATCTTCAATGCTTAGCTTACAAACACAGAATAAAATAAAAACTCCTCAACAGGTATACTGCATAAGACCCTTCACAAACCAGATCCAACTGCCATCCAGCCTTATCAGTTCCAGCCAGCCCCCTCTCCGCGCCGCCCCCCACCCCATTAAATCCTATGGTCCAGCCCTTTGCTGTTCCTTGGACAAGCCCTGGTACAATCACTCATGTTTTCCTTTGCTTGGAATGCCTTCCTCTCTGTCTCTGCCGGTGAATCCTTATGCATTGCTCAAAACACACCGCAGACATCACTTCCAGTTCTGAACTCTTTGCTGATATCTGTTTCATAGTTCCCACACTCCTTTGTTTATATCTGTACTATAGTACTTATTGTACTTTGTTATGATTAGTATATTTTGTGTCTATACCTTCTGACAAATAGTAACGTCCTCCCCAGCATCTAGCACAGTGTTGAAACAGAGCAGGTGCTCAACAGATGTTTATTAAATTACTCAATGAATTAGTCAATGAATTGGAGATTTAATAGAGAATATTGCTTAAGACAAAACACTGGGTCCAATTAAGTGAGACTCAGCAGAGAAAACCCTGTCTTGTGTTAGCGTCAGAAAAAGATGCACTTCTCCTAAGCCACCTATATTTTTCTTTTTTCTTGCCGCCTATATTTTTCATGTAGGCTTTATGAATTTTATACCTGATTATCTTTACCTCTTTATTTTAACTGTCAGGAAGCCTATACCTTGGAACCATACGGAACTACTTGAAATGCATTTCTGAGCACTGAGCTCACCCTTCTTGTTTTCCCTACAACTTAATTCCTTCAGTCATTTATTCTTTTTATTTGGTGTTTTGGAAGTCATCCATCCCAAGCTTATTGTGGAATTAACTAAGTTAGAAATACAGACTGAAGAAAATAATAAATCCATCACACACTATTTTAAACCCTCCTTGTATGACCTGGTGTCCACACCCTTTACCCTCGTGCACCCCAGAACCAGGACTTGGGTAGGAGAAGGAAAGCACCAAGGCTAAACAATTTTTTTTTGAAGGCTGCAAAATTTAAGGAAGCACTCACTCTTAGGGTCATGCCAGAGCCAGCTGTGCACATTAATGATCTTGAGAGTGAACGCCTCCTTAAGAAAGAGGCACCTAGGACACTTGCCTGGCCCTGAGAGTGAGCGCTTCCTTAAATTTTGTGCCCTAGTCACCTCTCTTGCCTCATCTTAGTCCTGGCCCTACAGTTCGACATCCATCGCTTCAGGATCTGGGCCCATTTGCCAGGGTCTCCCAACCTCAGGTTCCCAGCATTGAATGCAGAGACGGGGCAGACCCACCTCATTCAAGCTGTTGCTCTACCCTAATGCTACCCCAGCTCTTGTAGCCATCACTTGTTAACTCATAAATAGTTTGCTGTCACCTAAGTCCCAAGCTCTTTTCACATGAACTGCAACCAAGTCAGGTCTTCCCCATCCTTCTCTGTTGATTTTTGAACCTCCAGAGGAGGCCTTGAAAGAAGACATCCGAGAGCCTAAGGAGTCAAAGCCATAGAGGAAATGGGTCAAGTAGATGGAGGATGAGATAACAGGATCAGAGTGATGGAGGAGCCAAGGAGACAGAGATAAGAGAAATGGGGTCAGAGATAAGACAGAGAGTTGGGGTGGTAGAATCCAAGAGTTAGAGTAAAGCGTGGGTCAGAGGAGAGGGCCTGAAGCTTAGAAACCTGGAGAGTCAGAAACCTGAGCAAGGTCTCAAAGAGTTAAAGTTCAGGGCTTAGGAAGGAAGAGGTCCACCTGAGCCAAAGAGCTGGGAGAGGTTGCTGAAATGGAGCAGAGCAGCAAAGGTTTGGGAGCCCAAGGTAATCAGGATAAATTAACCAGAAACACAGCTTTCCACTGGCCTGGACTTTCACTTTTGCTGGGTCTTAGCTTAAAGAGAGAAGCTGGTTATGGCTTCTCTCTATCCCTCAACTTTCCACCTGTCTCCTAGGAGGAGCTGGGGGAAGGGGAGAAGGCTGCCGCTGCTGCCCTGCTGCCTAAGATTCTCCTCCACCCTTGGATTCAGATGTGGCTTTGGTGAAGGGCAGGAGGTGCTTCTGTCTGTCTCTCTCTGGGATTCGTTAGGATCTGGACCCAGCAACCTGTCTGTCCCTTCCGGAGAACAGGCCCCACACCATCTGAGGTCAGGAAGGTTACAGGAGTGGGATCTGGTTTGGCTGTGAGGTCAGCGTTTCAACATGAGGTTGGCAGGGGGTTCACAGGGAAGGACAGTGCCAGGATGAGGAGGCTGAACCGAGGGTTTGCAGAGAACTAGAAGAACATCAGCCCCAGCTAAAGCATGTGGCCTTCGGCCAAGAGCCATCTTTCTCAAGATTGTGATTCCTCTTGTCAGCCCTGCGCTGGCTGCTAGGCTCTGCCCCGTGAGAAGAGAAAGGTACAGAGAAACCACTTCAGCTGTTGTACACCCTTCCTTGGGGCCCGGGTTTTCCCTTAAGCAAGGCCTGTGGGGATGGGGGCCTCTGGGGGAGGAGAAAAGGGGAAGGAGGTGTCTGGAGACACAGGGGCGGGGCTAAGAGCAGGAAATGAGCTGGGACCCACCGTCACCCTGCCTCCACTGCAGGCACCACAGCCCAGAGCAGAGCAGAGGACAAAGAGGAAATGACAGATTGGGGTGGGGTTGGGGGGGGGTTGGCGATAGAAATCGTGTCCTTCTTTGGGAGGAGCTCAAAGTACCAAAAAACAAGCCGGGCTGGGCAAGTCAGGATGTATGCATTCAATTCCAAGTAAATCAAGAAATGTTTCTGAGCGTCTACTCCACACCAAGCATAGTCGGGGACCAGTGTTGTCCTGGCCCTGCTGGTTCCCAAGCCCCTCCAAGGTAATCCAGGGAGGGTGCCTGAGGGCATCCTCACACCCACCTTCCTTTGTACCCTCCACCCCCACCTTCAAACCAGGCTCAGGCCATCCCTCTTATTCTTCTGGTGTTCCCCATTTCAGCAGCTTCTCGCCTTACCCTCCACTTTGAACCCGCTTCTCCTTTGCGCATGGAGAACCAGAGGATCACAGAGACTGGGGGAGGGGACCACCCCTACCCCACATCTTCACCTGTGGCCCAGCAAGGCTGCAAAGAGACCAGAGCCCCGTAACCTCTTCTCCTCAAACCAGGAAACCCCCATCCTTCCCATGTGCCGCCCTCACCCTCTCCAGGGGCCCTTCTTCTGTCTTCTTTCATTCTGCCCCAAGGACTGTCCATGCTCCTCAGCCACGCATTTCCTGACCCTGTCCTCAGCTGTGATCTCACCTCTACTCCTTCTCCCTCTCCTGGGTTCCCAGCCTTTCCATCCTCTCCTCTCAAGCGTCCTCATTCTCATCCCCAGGTGGTCCCACGGAAGAGCTCCTTGGCCGCCTTCACCGAGCCACATTTCCTGCCCTGTCTGCGCATCAGCCTTCTGGGGGTGACCCCGTGCCTCTGCCCCTTCTCCATGGGCTCCCGGAAAAACTGCTTCTGTACCCTCAAAGTCGACCAGGCTGGAGAAGCCCGGTGCCTCCCCTCCACCCAGCAGCAGCTCCGGGCTGGCCTCCTTACCCTCCTGGCCTGAGTGGTGCAGGTGCTCCTGCAAGTCACACCCAAACACCCGCTCCTTGGAGCTGCCCTTCTTCTTTCCTTTCTGCCGAGACTTCATGGCCGGAGCCCCAGGGCCCTGGCCCAGCCACCTCGGTCCCCCAAGACCTTTGCCCTACTGGTCCCCCATGGGATCCCAAGCCAGCCTCTGGGCTAGGCCTGGCCCCAGGGGGGCAGGGCTCAGAACTGGGGGTGGAGGGTGGCCTGGGCAACGGGCAGCAGCTCCTGCCTCTGGGGCCCCGGCCACACGGAAGTAGCTGTGGAAGAGGAAGCTGCTAGGACCCCGGCAAGAAGCTGTGTCTCGTGGCTGGGACTGGCACTCGCCCTTCTCGCCCTGGGGCGAGACTCACTCAGCCCTGGGGTGGCAGGAAGCCGTGCAGCTCCTTAAACCCGCTTCCTGTTAGAGCATCTTTGCAACCACAGGGCTGGGGTGGGGGAGGTAGCTGACATTCACATCCTCACCCATTGCTGGGCCTCTGCTCATTGGTCAAGAGGTGGTGATGTCAGAGACCTTGGGTGGGGTGGTAGCGCCTGGGGCACAAGCAGGTGACTGGCACCCTTAGAGACCAGAATCCTGGGGTCTGAGGTTGATACCCGAGCACTGCCTAGGAGCAGAGCAACGCAGGGCTCTGCAGGGCGCACCAAGGAGGGAGGAGCCCAGCCTCCGACTCTTACAGGCCTGAAGTGGTGTTCGAGTCACATTACTGTGCTAAGCCTCGTTTACACACATATGAAAAAATGAAGAGTAGACTAAGATGATCTTTAAATCCTCCCAATTCTGATATCTTGTGGAACCCAACATTTTACACTGCTGTTTACTTTCCAGGCCTGTTGTAGTAAAACTCCAGTAAAAGATAGGATATAAAATACTGCCAGCTGCGTTACTGCCTATCCTGGAAGGGGTCTTCCCATCCACTGTCCTACCTGGGGACTCTCAAAGATGGCTCAAGGTCTTGTGGAGACCATTTCTTTCCTCCTGTCCCTCCCAGTTTCAGGCATCCTAGCTCCTCCCCAACTTGGAACCACAGGGAGGATGTGCTGAGACAGAAGAGTATTGAGGTTCAGGATTTATGCCGTTCAGGGAGCAAGACAGGAACCAGAAAGAACAGGTTTTATCTGTTTATTTAAAAACAGAATATCACTTATGTACAACTATGCACATATTTACACAAAATGTACATACTAGAATTCCATATCTTCAGGTTCCACATGCAAAGTCCTGGCTGGCTGGAGAGCAGGGGATAAGAGACCCTCCCTTGGTCAGAAATCCAGCAGAGTTCAGGCTGAGCAGGGTTTGGCACTAAATCTAGGTATCCTGGTTGAATGTATTTGGGTCAGGCAGGCAAAAATGGACCTCGTCTAATCCCAGCCCCCACCCAGCGAAACTGCTGGAAGAGCCCCAAGCTAGTGACCCCGAGACCCCTGGGGAAAAGGGGACATTCTTGCTCCCAGTAGCTCCTTCACCTCACTTGAACTCCCACCCTCCCTGGTTCTATTATCACTGTTCTCTCTTCCCTATACCATGACTAAACCAGGAGCCCTTGTCACCAAACCCTAGTGATTCCTCACCAAGGGACCACAGACACCTGTGCACACACTAAGAAAGCATGCACCTAGGGGAAGAGCTGAGGAGCCGCTAGGGCGAAGGACCTTACCTGTCCTCCCATTCCCAGTAACTGTGCGGCACACGTTCCCCCTTCAAACTCCACCAGATCTTAGTCTCCTTCCCATGAGGCTGTCTAGATTAAGAAGCCTCAGAAGGAGCGCCTTGAACCATAGGAATTAACCTCCTGGGGTCTGGCCCGAGCAAGGTCTAGCTTTGCTGAATCCCTGTGTAGGCTGATGACTCTTTAAGCAATCCTTCTAACAATAAACATCCAGATGAATCCAAAGTTTTTTAAAAAAGTCTTTTCTCTTAATGAGTTTGGGGCAATATTCCTTAAAGAAGCTCCCCTGTGCAGGCTTATTTACAGAAAATATGTACATGCAGCAGGGCCAGAGACCACCAGAGGGCAGTTTGAGCTTCTGGTGGACCCCGGCCCACCGCTTCACACTTGCCCCAGCGGGTCCCAAGTGGTGGGAGCTCTGCTCCCCAACTCAGGAGGCCAGATTCCAGCTCCAGCTATGCCCGCACACCTGGATCTGGCCCAAGTCTCCACCTCCCGCCTCGAACCTCTGCATCATTAATACTGCTCTGGGGTCTGAGGAAAACACCTGCGTTTTACAGGCAAAGGTCCCACAGCTGCACACAAGCCCATCCCCGTGACGTCCCCCGTGTTGCCGCCGAACCACGTCACACACACACCACAGTTCACCTGTGACAGCGTGACGCACGCCACGGGCACAGTCCACCCCTGCATGCACACACAGCACACACTCAAACAAGCACACATGCACACAACTGTTGGAGGGACTCAACCAGCAGAGCCCTTCCGGTATCCAACGGAAGGACGGGAAGGACCGGAGATCAAGCAGTCAGTGGGGTGGGGAGCATCTTCCTCAAGAAAAGAGTGTGTAGGGAGGCCCCCCTGGGGATGAGCTGAAGGCTTCCCTATCAGCAGAGGGAGCCAGGCTTAGGGGACGGAGGCAAGCCTGGGTCAGACCAGATGCCCCCGCCCGTTGATGTAGATGCCATTGCCCGTGGGCTTGGCCCGCAGGGTCCCGTTCTCCTGAACAAAATGGTTCATGGCCTGCTTGATGCCTTCATCCCGATCTTCCTCCTCCTCTGCCCGCCCAGAGCCTGGAGACAGCAGCTCAGTCTGCGTTTCAATCTCCCTCACTGTGGTCAGTGTGGAGTAACTTCGGCCCTCCGGCTCTTCACTCTGGAGACCAAGGGCAGAGGGCGAGTCAGGAGCCTGGGCGGGGTGGTCACACGCGAGGGGGCTGGTTGGGGCACGGTGGGGTCAGAGGTCAGGCACAAGCAGGGGTTATGGTTGCTCAGCAGCTCAGAAGTGGGCACCAGGAATGAATGTTAGGTGTGGGGAAGGGGGGACTAGAGAACGAAGGCATAAAGGCAGAGCTGGGACTGTGGGGGGAGGCAGGCGGGCAGCGTGAGTCTCAGGCAAGAGGGGCTGGTGGAGGGGCTGCTGACGCACCACATCTGGGGCCAGGAGAGGGGCCTGAGGAGAGTGGTGGGGACACCGGTGGGGCCGGGGGCCTCACCATCACAGAGCAGCTACTGTTGTCCTTGAGACTATCGGGGTGGCCCTCGGCTCTCAGCCCTACACTCTCCTCCGGCTGTAGGGCCCGGACACGGGGGAGGAGTCAGAACAGGGCTCAGGCTCCTCCCTTCAGCCTCTTCACCTCTGTCCTCCCCCGGGCTCCTCCCTAATCACCTTCCCCCACCCCCACCTGTCCATGCTCTCCTGCACACAGACATCCTCATTTCCCCCCACCCTGAAACCAGCGCTAATGACGGCTTCCCAGAGCGACCTCGAGGACAGTGATGAAGAGGGCTTTCTAAAGGAGCCAGCAGACCCAAAGAAGCTCTGCCCACCCCCCACCTCCCCCAGTGCAACCCTCCTATGCTCCTGACCTGCAGAGGGGCCCCGGCCCCACGAGCACACCGACCCTGGCACACACACCTGGTTTCTGGGGTCCGAGTGATGGGAATGCAGCCTCCGGATGGAGTTCTCCCTGGTCAGGGTCAGCTCCTCCTCACTGGGAAGACACCCCCTCGTCAGGAGCTGAGGGTAGTGGGAGCCCCCCAAGGTGAACCTAGCCCGGCGGCGTCTCTGTGAGCTGGGGCGGGAGGGTGTGGGCACTAGGCTGTCCCTGCAAGTGTGAGGACGTGGATGCAGGGCGTGTGCGCCCTGTGTCGTGTATGTGCCCGTGCCTGTGGCACCCTGGCATGGGGTCTGCCCTCACTCAGGCAGCGTGGCCCTCCTCAACCCAGCTGCGGTCCAGGCCCCAAGGCCTCTCTCACCTCCCGGGACACTCTGCCTGCCTCTGGCCCACAAGCTCTCAGATGCTGGGCCACCCCGCCTCCTCTCGCTCCTCCGTCCCGGCCCACCTCCCGCTGGTCTGCTCTTTGCTGCCCGCTGACCTCACCCACCCAGGGTGGCCAGTACTCACTATTTCTGGGTCATCTGCTGGGCCTTGCGCCGATGGTATCGGGACATGAGCACCACCACCGCCACCAGAAGGCAGAACAGGAGCGCGGCGATCACACCCACCACCACCACGGAGGCCGACACCACGTCCACCTGCTTCCCCGGGGCGTCCGCGGGGCCTGCCGGAGACAGGCCGCGGCTTAAGGCAGACGTCCCGCTCTCCGGCCCGCCCCACCCTGTCCGCAAAACACATCCCAAGTCACCGCCTCGGTCTGACCCTCTGCGAAATACAGGCAGTGCCGCCCCCTCCAAATAAACACTCTCCCAGCTCACTCTCTGCCTTGCTCCCCGTTGCCCCCCTCCAGGCCCCCGGCCCAGGTCCCAGCCTTTGCCCCAGTGCTTACCAAGAACATCCACCACCACCTGAGCATCCCTCGAGGAGAGCTCATTGCTGACATGGCAGACGTATGTGCCGCTGTGGTCAGTGGTCAGCGTGGGGAAGCCCAGGGTGTCTCCTTCTGCTCGTACCCCACTGGGCAGGGGCCCGTCCAGCCTGGAGGACAGGGGAGCTGATGGGCGCCGGCCAGGGCGGGCTGAGGCTGCCACCATCCGACGTGCCCGGGCAGCTCTCCACCACCCTCCCCCCCCATGACGTCACCTAGAGCCACCGGCTGTTCCCACGGTGCCCCTCCCTCCTTCAGGCAGGTCTAGGCAGAGGCCCCTTCTCCCTGCCGCCCAGCCTGACCTGGGCACCCCCACACACACTCGGGGAAGATCCACACGCACACCGTCTCACATGCTCCTATAGGCATCACGTCATCCAGCACCAAGTACCAGGTCCACATGGAAAGAAGTCCATACGACAGGACTTTCCACTCCTATCTGGACTCAGACATACTTAGAAAACGTGACTTCGTGCCCCAATACCCATGACACTGCATGGCAGGCTACATGAACAGAACCCAGGCACAAGGTCACATACACGGCTCATCTGCTCACATGTGAGAGCATGCCTGTCATGGGCTCGCATACATGTGCCCCGGACCCCCTCCCTGACTCTCTGGACATCTCAGACCCTGGAAAAAAGCCAACGCACTAGCAGAGATGGGAGGGTGCTTCTAAGGTGCTGGCAATGTGACAGTGGTTATAAAAGTGTTGCTTTAACAACAGTCACAGTCAGCTGTATCTTTTTGTCTTATCCACTCCAGGCACTTACATAAAAAGTATTAGCATTTAAATACTGTATTATATTTCATAATTTTAAAGTTAAGGAGAAAAGCCAAGCACTTAATAGCTAACTCCCTACTCATCGCCATGTATCCCACACTCCCTGGTGTAAGCCAGTAATAATGTTTGGTGACCATGCATATGCTTGTATTGGTCTGAACATGTGCCCCAATTTATTCGGGGTTCAGAGTATATCGTCCCAGTTCATAATGAGTATGTGTTGGTCCTGAGGGAAGGATCCCAGTCTCAAACTCGGCCCTTACCGCGTCCAGTTGTACGAGGGAGGGGGCTGCCCTTCACTCAGGCACTTGAGCACAGCCCCTTCTCTGCCAACCTGCCACAGCTTTCGGTCTTCAAGACCCCTCACAGAGGCTTCCGCAAGGACTGGAAAGAAAGGTGGGAGGAGAGAGAATGGCAGTGATGCTCTTCCTCAGAGAAGCCCGGTCCCAGGCCTCACCCTGCCTGGAATGGCCTCTCCCTGCCCTTCCCCATCTTGCCCATCTGCGGCCCAACCTAGCCCAGCCCCGCTGTGCTGACAGCTCCCTCCCCTGAGTTCAGAGTCCTCGCTGGTTTACCTGTGCAATGAGCCTATACATTCCTCTGCACAGCACTGTGGCAACACCTTTTGAATCCCCTGTGGTCCCTAGTATAGTGCTAGTCACAGAACAGGTGCTCAGCAAAACCCCTCCCTGATTCTTCAAAGGTTTAACCATCCTCCTGATTCCTTCATTTCTTTTTTCCTTTTTTTCCCTGACTGTGCAGCACAGCTTGCGGGATCTTACTTCCCCAGATCAGGGATCAAACCCAGGTCCTCAGCAGGGAAATCATGCAGTCCTAACCACGGACCACCAGGGAATTTCCAGCTCGTTCCTTTCTTTAACAAACATCTGTTGAGGACCTACTTTGTGCCAAATGCGGTGTTAGTATGAGTAGAAAACAGTGCCATCCCTCACAGAGGCTCAAAGTCTAATGCCAGGAAAAAAGTATCTGCCATTGACCTGGCACCCTCCATACACTAAGCACCGTGTGAGAAGCTTTGCATTTGTGGTTTCTATTCCCATCAGAACGCTGTAAAGTTGATATAATTACTCTCCTGCTAATGAAGAAAATGAATCTTGACTGAATAACAGGTGGTAAATAGCAGAACTAGGGTGCATTCCAAATCCATCTATCTTCAAATCCTAAACTATTTCACAAAATTCTTTCCATTCCATATTTATATCTGACCTCCCTGAAACCTGAAAAACAGGGCAAGCTTCTTTGTAAACAGGAGGGCTGTGAAGGTCAGAGTGATTTGCCAAGGTCATCTGGGATGGGCTCCAGGTCTCACACCTTGGACTAGTGCTCTCTTGGCCACACAGCAGGCCCTGCAGGATCTAGGCTGGCCAGACTCAGGGTCTGGCCCTGACCCAGGGGCCTCAGGGTCTCTCAGTATCTCACCAGTCTTCCTGGAGCCCATGGGGGTGCCCTAGCCAAGTACTCACAGGCCACTTGGAGGATGTGGGTGATCCGCTGGTCCTGGAGCAGGCCAGGGTGGGACACCACACAGGTAAGTGGCTGTCCATTCATGCTGCGGCTGGGCACCAGGTGGAATTCTGAAGTGACGGCCGCTGAGCGGGAGTGTGTGAAGGAGCGGTGGGATGTCGTGCCCTTGACCTCTGTGTCCCAGGTGACGCTGGGGGCCGGGCTGCCCTCTGCCGTGCAGGAGGCTGCCAGGGTCAGGCCCTGGCCCTCTTCCAGCGCCGGACCAGGATTCAGCGAGGGCAAGGGAGGCACTGCAGATGAGGGGAGGTGGAGATCACCATCTTCACAACTCCTGTTAGGAGGCCCTACCCCATCCCAGTGCAGTCTAGCTTTTTCTTCTTTTATATTATCAACAGAGATGTCAAATGAGTGGCAGAATTTCAACTGACTTTGTACCTTTCTCTACTGTTTGAATTATTTACAATGAGTATGGGTCATTTTTTTTAATAAAAATAATGACATAATTTAAAAGCTAACCAGATAACATCCATATTATAATAATAATAATAGCCAACATTTTTAAAGCACTTACTATGTGCCCAGTACTGTACTCAACACTTAACAAATGTTATTTCTTTTATTCTCATCAACAAACATGAAGTAGGTATTATTATCCCTATTTTATAGCTGAAGAAACTGAAGCTCAGGGAGGTTAAATGATTCATTCCAGATCATTAGCTATGGGGTGGTGAAGCCAAGATTCACACTCAGGTTTTTCTACCACGGCTGGTATTACTATATTCCATGTGGATAAAGGAAAACTATAAAGGTCTTTATTTTTATCTTCATAACATTAACAGTCCAAGCCCAGAATGGAAAAGACTTGACTTGACCATAAGTCCAGGACATCCGTTGACCACGAGAGTCCACAGTGCCAAGTGGCGGTTTACAAGGCAATTGTGGCTTCCAACCGCATTCACGGAAGGTCGGGGTCAGGGGAGGCATTAGCCCCACTGGTCATGCACAGCCACTCTGGTCAGAGCGGGGCCTGTGTGTCCATGTCTCGACCCAGCATTTTAAATGGAGCCCAGGAGGATGAGGGAGGCTCCAAACAAGTGTCTCTGGGAGAACTGTTGCAGAAACTAGCAAATTTAGCTTGAAGAAGAGGTTTGAGGGGGGCATGGCAGAGCTCCACATCTAGTGGAGAGGCTGTCGTGCAGAAGAGAGAAGGCTGTGTCATCTCGCTGGAGAGGGTGAAAGTAATCAAGAGGGAGATTTCAGGTCCACAGAAGGAGGACCAGCCTAATAAACAGATTCTTCCCCAGGGCTGATCAAGCCGTATCAAGGATTTGGGGTCACCTACAAAGAATCTGTGGATTGGGGTGGGGGTTGGATGGGCTAAATGAAGCTCTCTCAGTCCCACAGGACCCCACCTCTTCCTGTTCCAACCCCACCCCATTCATCTCTGCATCCCCCTGCCTCTGGCTCTGCCCTCCAAGGCCCAGGGCCTGAGGTTCTGGCACCTCTGGCAGCTGGCCTCACTCACCCAGAACGCGGAGCCGCAGCCGCGCCTGGAAGCTTCCGGCAGGGAAGGTGCTGACGCGACACTCGTACTCGCCCTCGTCAGCCTGCACCGCATTGCGCAGCAATAGCGCGCCATCCAGGGGGTTCCGTGGGGGCGGCGGCTGCTCCACGCGGCCCTCGTAGGCTGAGCTCACGTGCAGCCCGTATTTGGAGTTCAGCAGTGCCAGTTCCCGGCCACCCTCGCCCGCATCCACGCGAGCCCATGCCACCTGCTCCACCTGCTCGCCCGGATCCCCTCGGTAGAAGCAGGGCAGCTTGGCATCCTGGCCCAGCACCACGGTCACCAGGTCGGCGGTCTCCAGCTCTCCAGCAAGGCACTGACCTGCAGGGGCAGACAGACGCAGCCAGGGTTAGGGGCGCTGCCAGAGCTGGGGAACACTTATTCATAATGATAATGTCAGCAAAGGCAGCCCAGAACTCCTGGAGCAATTTATGCTTGCAAAGCACGTTCAGTCCATTACCTCATTAGATCCACAAACCATTCCCAAGAGGTAGGCGTTATTATCGCCCTTTAACAGATGAGGAAACTGAGACCCAGAGAGAGGAAGTGACTTGCCTAAGGCCACACAGATGGTATATGGAAGAGTCACACCCTCTCTCTTCCCTGGATCCTATCCTGAGCAATTGTAAGGTGGGCAGCTATAGCAGGAGAAGAGACCCAGCGTCTGCCCTCTGGGAGCTCAGGGAAATGGATTTTGTGCCACAAAGACCTGGAAGCCATGGACAGACTTTCACAGAAGGCTTAACCTACCAAGAGAGGGAAAGAGAGTGCTTCCAGAAAGTGACCAGGAGCCAAGGCAAGGGTCAAGAAGAGTTGGTGTCTGGGATGTGGCACATGGTGTAGGAAGGGTCCATCCCAACAGGCCCTTCGGAACATTCTTTTCATGACTTGAAGATGAGAGGACGAGAGGCCTGGGTTCCCAGAGAGAAGAAGGTATGCTACGTGGGAAGAATGGCATGAACCGAGACAGAGACAGGAATGAGCAAGTCACCAAAGACAGAAAGGCCCAGGGTCAGAGGCCCAGAGAGAAGAGGTCAGGACAGACATGCAGCAACAGGGTTAGAACCATGAGCCAGGAGGACTGGAGGTGGGGACCAGGGATAAAAGGTGAGTGTTTTGTGCATTGATAAGGAACAGCGTGAAGCCCTCAAGGGGATCTATCATGTAGCCTTATCAGCAAAGAAGGATGCATGTCCTGCATTTATAGAACCTGAGTTCTTTGGGGGAAGATATGTATGGAAACATCTATGGAAATAAGTGTGATGGTTTCTTATTTAGTGGTTAGTGGTGTGTTGCAGGTTAGTTATGGGATAGGCTAGTCACAGTGGTCCTGATTCAGGAAGGAGGGCCTCATGCATGAGGTGGGTACAATCAGGAGAGGGTGAGACCTGGAAAGAGGTCCCAGGTAAGGGAACAAGGTGGGCAATCCTCAGGGAGGTGGAGAGTCTGACTGGTTCAGGAAGCCAAGAGGAGAGGACACAACTAAGGCAAGGAGTGTGTGTTGAGTGGGAGTGGGACAACTGGTCACAGCAAAATCATCCAGGACCTTCCACACCAGGCAAAGGAATTCAGATTTGGCCAGCGGAAATAAGGAGTCGCTAAAGCATTAAGCCAGTGGTCATGTGTCCCCTGACTGGAAAGGAGAGAGGATGAGGGCAGGAGACACACTCAGGCCCTGCTGCTGCCATCCTGCACTGGGCTGCCAAGAGGAGGGGACCGTTCCCGGGGAAGCTTGGCAGGATTTGGTCACTGACCAGAAAGAGGAGAGACTCAAGGACAACTCCTGGGTTTCTAGGATGAGTAATTTATGAGGGAGACAGGGCCAGAGAAGCTCGAGGCTGAAAAGAAAGAAATTTGAAGTTGTGGAATAAAGTTATGAAACATAGGGCTGGAGGTGCAGGGCTGTGGGCAGAATGAAGGCTCTCTGGGATGGTGAGAGCTCCTTGCCTGGGAATGCATGTCCAGTAATTCCCAAAAGTTCAAAGCTCCTACCTCTGGCCAGCACTTCACACACCCTGCTGGCCTTCACCTCGCTCATACTGTGATCCTGCCTGGAACGCCCTCCTCCCTATGTCTGGTAGCTCCTACTCATCACTGTCTGGGTAACTCCTACTCATCCTTAAAGACTCTGCTTAGACATCACTTCCTCCCGGAGTCCTCCCTTCCCCCACCCCCACCTGAGGCAGGGTGAGGTGCCCTCCCTCTGTTCTCCCTCTAGCATCCTGCATTGACCCATCACAGACTGTATTTGTTGATACCACAGATTGTATTTGCTATTTTCTCGTCTGCCTCTTCCACCAGACTGAGAACCTCAAGAGTATAAACTGGATCTCACATCCCATATGGAAACATGGTTTCTGATTCAGTGCTCGGTGGTCTGCATTCCTGGCATATAATTGGTACTCAATTATTCTTTATTGACTGACTGAATGAG
Source organism: Muntiacus reevesi (assembly GCF_963930625.1). Lineage (NCBI taxonomy): Eukaryota > Metazoa > Chordata > Mammalia > Artiodactyla > Cervidae > Muntiacus > Muntiacus reevesi. The sequence goes on along the minus strand of NC_089249.1, from coordinate 71,420,294 downwards.
TGAATGAGTGGATGAATGAATGAATGTGAGAGACAGGCGGAAGAAGGAAAGGGTAGAACAAGGAGGAATGTGCAGTCTTTGGTTGGGCTGGGCAGGGAGGGGGTTGGTATGGCAACCTTAGGGTGGAGACACAATAGGCTGGCTAACTGGGTTCTCTGCCAAAGGGAGTACCTCCAGACTGGACCTAGGGTAAAAGTAGGGGGTGGAGGGAATCAGACATGGAGGGAGAAAGTGAAGCCCCACTAGAGTGGCCAGAGGGTTCTAGCGAGGCAGAGCATGGGACAGAGGAAGGGGGTCCCACGGCCTTGCAAACGGGAAAAGGAAGGGAGGATGCTGTCGGGAGCCGGGAGGGCCCGAATGGGACGGGACAGACCTGCAGAGCCAGATACCAGGGCCCTGACCTGCCTAAGCTGATGTTGGTCCCACCCAGCCCAGCCAAGGAGTCCGGCTAACCACCTGTCACCCCTCCCAGGCACCTCCTCCTGGCACCAGAGGGAGCAGGGCTGCCAAGGAAGGGCTGAAGGTGGGCTTGAGATTGGGGCTTCCTGGTACTTCCTCTGCTTTTAATCCCAGTGTCCATGAGGGTCACAGGGAATCCAAGCCCTGCTCCACTGGGAGACACTCAAACCCTTCCAAAGCCTATTTCTGGAACAATGTCAGATGACATCCTCACTCCTATACTTGTCAACCAACTGGCCCCTCCCCACCACTGATCACGTTTCCCCACCAAAAATACCTTCTTAGCATACAACATGCATTGAGTCCCTAGTACATGTCTGAGTCCATCCTCCACATCCCTACCTGTGGCTCCATGATCCCCATGATACCAAGTGATAAACCCAAACTTTGCAGGATGAGGAACCCAGTAAAACTGGAAAGTCCCTTCTGGGTCTCTCCCACATCTCCCCATTGTCCTAAATTCACAATTTACTGGGAGCATCTCAGCTTGAGCAACACCCTCCTTCACTTACACACACACACACACACACACACACACACACACACACACACACACACACACACACACACACACACGCTGCAAGAGAAGGAAAAGAGAACTTGGGCTCAGTAGGTAGACCCAGAAGCTGAGACTCCCAGGGTAGGGCAGACCAGGACTGCCTCCTCCCTCTCTCCCCCACCCAGTGCCCGCCCGGCGTCAGCATGATGATGTCACCAGAGCAGAGGAGACACACCGCCTGCCTGGTGAGGTCACCCTGCGGGCATGTAGTGGCCAGGCCAAGCCCACGGACCCTTCTGCTGCAGACTGTTTGCTGAGGCTGGTGGACTCTGCTGGCTGAGCGCTCCTCCCTCTGACCCTCCCCTCCCCTCCTCCCGGGAGCACCAGGACGCTGGTCAGGAGCCTTGGTGATTCAGCCGCTGCTGCACAGGCAGCCTAGCCACAGCCGCCACCAGCCACCACCTTGCGCAAGGCAGAGAACAGGCCCGACTGGCCGGACGGGATCCCTGCCCTTGTCCTCCCCCACCCCGGCCAGGCCCCCACGGGCCTCTTTGGGGCCCTGCCCTCTGTGTACCCCTCCTGCTCCCAGACAGGCCCTCCATTCCTGGCCTGGGCTGGCTGCCTTCTCCCTACCCTGTGCCTGGGCCCCAACTTTCCTCTCTGTGCAAGGCCTGGCCTCTGATCTCCGGAGGGGAAACTGAGGCTGGCAGTGGCAGATGACAGCATCTCTCGGGCAGGAGGCTTTTCTTTCTGCGGAGCCTTTCTCCGACATCATCCACTGCTAGTGCATCTAGGGGCACACAATGGGGTCCTGGAGGTGGGTCTATGAGGAGGAGGAAGGGAGTCAGTGTGAGAGGAAGGGAGACTCTGTGTGTCTGCATGTACATCTTGGGGTGAGGGCCTGGTGAGTCTCAGTGCCGGCTCCCATGCAGGAGAGGCTGCCTCTCTGCATGAACTTGGGGGTGTTTCCCACATATGTGTCCATTTTTTCTCTTCAGGAGTGCATGTGTGCTTGTCAGCATCAGAGCCAGCCGTGGAAAGGCATGTGTATGAATGTGCACACATAGTAAATATTTTGACGTTGGTTTCTCTTCGCTTCCGCATAGTTGTCTGTCTCAGCTGCCTTTGGTCAGTGGTGTGTGGCTCGGGGCCTTTGTCTCTGCACCCACTGGAGTGGCGCCCAGGCACTCTTCCCCTCCTCCCTCCAGAATTGAGGCAGATTTATCTCAGGCAGAGGGACCCAGAGATGAAGTCACTGTCCCTCTGGGGTGATGGGAAATTGTCATCAAGGACTACCCCACAGAACAAAACAAAAGCTCTCTCTACCCTTGCTCCTCAGGTTCCTACTAGAAGGACCCCCACCTTTCTCAGCCCCCCCAGTCACACCCCCAGACCCCCCCCCCCCAGCACCTCTGGCCCCTCAAAGAGGCCTCTCCCTGGGAATCTCTGTCAGTCTCTGCTGCTGCCACCACCAGAAAAACCAGCTCTCGCTGCAGGCCTGGGGTGAGGGTTGTCTGGTGGAGGTTTGGAGGGAAGGAGGAGGGGGATCCTACCTGGGGCTAAGGGGAGGGGGGCTGAGCTGTCTAGGGTCTCATTCTCCTTTGTTAACTCTTGCCTCCCCTCACCCCACAGCAGCAGCCTCCCCAAGAAAGAGCTGGAATGTGTGGGTGAGTTTGGGGTAAGAAAGGACCTGGGAAGGGACCCCTGAAGACCCCTATTCAGGATGGGTGAGATAAACAAGCCAACTTTTTTTCCTTCCATCCTTCCCCCTCCCTCCATAACCTTGGCCTTGGAGTGCTAAGGAACTTTGAAAACCAGCAGATTCTCTCTCTGCCTTCCTCCACCTCCCTCACTTACCCTCCATTGTCCTAAGCCCCTCAGCTTAGTGAGAGCTTCCCAACCCGGGCAAAGCGCCCACCACAGATTAGTGTCTGGGGAGGGGGGCCACACCAATCACAAAGGGAGGTGAGAACAATGGGGGAGGACAGGCCTTGAGGCAGCCCCAGCTCCGGCCCAGACACGGCTCCCAGCACAGATAAGTCCCCTAAACCCCCCGGAGCCAGAGTCTGAGCCTGGCTGAGTCACCACAACAGCCACACTGTGGGTGGGAGACCCAGAATTCAACTTCTCCCAAACCCCTGAGATCCTAACCCCCTCCCCAATCCTGCCAGCCAGCCACCCCCTTCCCCCACCTCTGCAAGTGTGGCCAGCTCTGCCCCACCCCAAATCACAGCCTCAACCCAGCTCTCAGGACAGCCAACCAGTTTTAAAGGCGGGGGGTGGGGTGGGGGCAGGGGGTGGCCTGAGAACTGTGGGGAAAGCGTCTGAAGCCTGAGGCTCCCCGTCCAGTCAAAGACTGATGTTGTCCCCTCCCCCTCAGGCAGAGCCCTCCTCCTCCAGCTCTGTGGCTGGACCCCAGTTCTGAACTTGACCTTCTCTGTTTAGATTTTGTTCCCAGATTCAGCCCCTAGGCTTCTCCCCTCCCTTCCCTCCTGACTCAGCTCTCCACCCCACCCCATCCCTCCTGTCTGCCTAGACTTTGGTCAGCAGAAGGGCAAGTTTAGGAGGCCAGAAAGCCCAGGCATTCTGTCTTCACTAGCCTTGCTCCCAGCGTGGCTGACCTCCCTTCACTTTGCCTGGAGGGCCCCAGGCTCCTGAGGCTGAGGTCTAGGGCCTGGAACCGTGGATCTACTATGAATCACTTACTGCCATCTCTGTGGCTGGGGTCCCCTTGGCCCAGCTCCCTGAAACACTGGGGTTGGACCAAGGTCCCTGGAGGCCACAGGGCTTCCCTGGGATCCTCCTAGCGCTCCCCACCTTGGGCAGGGAAGCTTGCCTTCCTTTCTGGGCTTCCCCCGGGGTCTGGGTAGATCCTTCAGAAAAGGGCCTGCCCCCACCGCTGTAAATAGGAGTAGAGACGCAGGGATGGGGTCCCTCCCTTTCTAGGAAACTAACTTCAGACAGAAAGCTGATCCTAACCCTCAGAGGCCAGACTTTGGAATTCAGAGAACCGTGTGTTCTCTGGGGTCCTGCGGGGCTCAGCTGGGCGCAAACAAAGGTTAGGAACCAGGCCCTATTGGCAGAGTAGGGTATCTACAGAGTGGGGTCCCTCAGCCCCAGGGCAGGAGATGGGAAGGAGCAGGGAGGAGGCCTCACCCGGAAACTCACCCCGTTAAGGAGAGACAAAGAGCTGTGGTGTTGGGGTGCCTCCCCAGCCTGGGCTCCTCTCCCTAACAGGGGTGGGGCAGGGCCCTGGGGCTCAGAGCGCTAATGGCCCAGGACTTGGTGGGGGCACAGACCTGGAGCGCTGCAGCGGCAGAAGGCAGTGTCCAGGGTAAAGCTACCCCTGGTCCCCGCTGAGAAAGGGGGGCAGGACCTTTCCCCCCGTCTGTCACCGCAGCCGGACGCACCGCCTCTTCCAGCACCCAGCACCCTCCTTCAGTCCGGGCCTGGACGGCCACACGGCCACAGGCCCGTGTAGATCATCTGGTCCCACCTCCTGGTCTCCTGAAGTCTAGATTCTTAGTTGCCCAAGGTCATGTAAGCAGTTAACTGCAGAAATGGGGCCAGAACCCAAAACTCCTGATTTCCCAAGATTCCTGTCCAAGGCTTTCTCAGAGACAAGAACACTCCAGTTTCCTGGGGGCCATTGAGGAGATGCCTCCCGGGGGAGCCAGAACGGGGGTGGGCAGTGAGGTGGGAACCTGGGGTCTGACTTCCGGCCCTCAGAGCACTCTGCAGGCTATAGCCGCTGAGTGTGGCTCCCTGGGCGCCAGCTTCCCTGGAGCCAGGCTGCCTCCCTGGCCACGGCACCCATCCACCAGGCACCGGACAAGCGGGGGGTGAGGCCCTGACTAGCAGGGGTCTCCTCTCCCTTCCATGGGTTTCTCTGAGAAAGAACAGCTTTGCGTCCTGAAAAAAGAAGGCAGGGACTATGTCTTGCTAACTGTTGTGTCTCCAGCATCCAGTGCCCTGGCTATCCCCAGTGAGCACTCAGAGGTACCATGCTGTGATGAATTAGGAGTTGGAAGACCAAGACGCTAACCCCGATTATGCTTCTAACACTGAGTAATCTTGATATCGCGCTGGCCTTTCTGTTTCTTTCAGTTTTCCCTGGAAACTTCCCTGAGGGAGTTGGATCTCTTTGATCCCTTCCGAGTCCCGAGACATCATGGCTCCACTCTCTAGGTGTGGGTAGATCCTTTAGGTGTGGGTAGATCCTACAGGAAAGTGACTGCCATGTTCCCTGGCCCCAGCAACCAGGCCCCACCCTCTTGGCCTAAGTAAGTGAGAAGGGTTGTCTGGAAGATGGGAATTAAGATGGGGGGTGGGGGGAGAGATGGCAGGGCTTGGAGCTCAGTATCCTCAAGTTGGAGGCTGGGCCAACGACTCTTCTATTAGAAGATCAGAGCAAGAGCAGTCCCCACTCATCCACACATCTAGGTCTGACTCTCCTCCTGACAGCTTTAGGTGGGGATGGAGGTTGGGGAAAATCACTGCTGGACACTTGCAGCTCCTTCACCACTGCTCCTGGGACTTGGAATCAAACTGTTGTATGTAGGTGAGGCCCTGTCTTTCTAAAGAGGAAGATTTCTCAGTTGTCTATTACCTTGGGAACAGCCTAAGGAATCCTACCCTGGTCTCATTTGCATACGCACACTTACACACACACACACACATTCTCTCCCCCACTCTGAAGGTTATAAATTCCCATAATTTCTAATCTTCTGTACATAGTGCTAGACAGGAGTGATACGAGACATCTAGTTGAGAAAATAGGACAGCGAGGGATAAAGAAAAGAGGACCACGCCCTGTCTAGAAGGTGCCCTACTCTAGACCCCCCACTCATGGAAGTAGCTGTCTTACTTTGGAATAGCACCCCTCATAATGTGCTCAGAGACAGAGGGGGTCAGAGTGAAAAGAGCTTCCAGCTCCCCAACAGCCCCCCAACGGGTGCCACAGAGCTGGTATTCTACGACATCATGGAGAGAGGAGGTGGTAGAAAGACCCTGTCCATTCTCTGGACATCAGGCTTCCTACACCCTGATGACTGGGGAAACCAGCTCAACCCTGAGTCAGCTGCAGCCCCAGTCAGCAATTCTGAAGCCCAGCAGGTAGGCGAGGGAGTCTCCAGGAAACCCTGGGGTGAAAGGGTCCCCACCAGTTCCACCTCGCTGGCCACCTGCACTGGATCACCACATCTCTTTCCCCAGAGGCAGCTCCAGCCTTTTGGAGAAGGCGGTCAGGGAGCCCAGGTCCAGAGACCTGGCCTGGGGCTGGAAAGAGCCATGAAACAGAAGAGCCCCAGTGGCTCTTCTGAGAGCGCTGGTATCAGCTGGAGATGCGAGAGGGAGGTTTGTTCCTCAGCTCAGATACAGGAAAGGGAGTGTGTGTGTGTGTGCGCGCGCGCGCCTGGTCGGCTTGGGCTCAGGAACGAGGGTCCTGAAGCAAGTCCTACCTGTAAACGACGCCAGGAGCAGCAGCAGCAGCCAGGCCTCAGGACCCCACATCCCGGCTCCCAGGGACAGAGGCATTGGTCGGGAGGCAGAGCTGCCCAATGTTCCTGAAGGTCCACCGAGTTCTCCCTGGGAGCCGCTGGAGAGCTGGATAGGGACCGACCCAGACGGTAGGCAGTCACAGAGTCCTCGGGCAGGGACACACCTGCCTACCCCCCTGGGGTCTCCGCTAGGGGACCCAGCCCCCTTCCACCCACCCAGCTGTAGCTACCCCCAAGAATCCGTGATCGGGAGCTCCGAGCTCCCCCAGAGCTGCTTCCCACGCCGTGGCCAACAACGAAGGCAGAAACTTGGGAACCTGCTCAGCAGGTCAGAACAGGTGCGTCTCCGGGGGCTGGGCCTGGCACGGAGTCTAGGCAGCCGCCGCCCCCATGGCCCGGGCTGGCTAATGGGCGCCAGAGAGGGAGGGAATGAGGGAAGGACCTGGGGGGTGTGGGATCCCATCATCAGCTGCAGGCTTTACCTGGCAGTGTGTGGAAGGGGCTGTGACGGGAGGGGCCGGGTGGGGGGAGGGGCAGGAAAGGCCCAGGGTGGCTCAAAGAGGGAGGCACCTGGCCAGGAGGAACCAGGGCAAGGCCCTTGTGGGTGGAAAGCCAGCCAGCAGTCCCGCACCCCGGCCCGTCTTGCCGCCTTCCCTTGGGCTGTGCTGAGTTCCCCAACTTCCCAGGGGGGCTCAGCTTTGGAGCCGGAATCAGAGAGGACCAGAACAGAGGACATCCGCCGGATGAGGACGCAGAGGCCCGGAGTGGGGAAGGGGCTTTCTGGGGGACACAGCTTAGGCAGTATGAGACAGCGCCACCTCTGAGGCAGGGGGTTAGATCAAAGGCAAGAATGCTGGTAGCCATTCCCTTCTCCCGGGGATCTTCCCGACTCAGGGATCACACCCAGGTCTTCTGCATTGCAGGCAGTTCTTTACCATCTGAGCCACCGGGGAAGAAGCCCCAGAGACCCCTCAGAAGGAACTTAAGTGACCCCCTCCCCAAAGCCTCCCTCCCTGACATTGGAGAAGCCAAGGGATTGACCAAAGCATTAACCCCACAGATTCCTGGCCTCCGTAGCATGACTCTCCCTTAGCATCACCTTCTCCCTGCTGGTCAGGAGTCCCCGCACTGCACCAGCACTATCTGAGCGGAAAGGGGCTCCTTTCCACCATCTCTGTGGTCGCTTTAACCATTTATCCCATGGTTATTGAACAAAGCCACATGTCTGGATTTTGCAAGGACAATCGATTTCAAATGCTCTGTCCTTGTATTGCTATAAGTATATTCTTACCTGTCAGACCATCTGTTCCCATGTTACCTATAATGTAACTGCCAAGTTACACAAAACCTTACTGACCTATCTGGGATAGTCAGAGAAGGGGGCAAACTCAACTCCCTGAAAACTAAGGGAAGGGGAGGAGCAAGATCACTGACATGCTGCTGCTGCTGCTAAGTCGCTTCAGTCGTGTCCGACTCTGTGTGACCCCATGGACTGCAGCCCACCAGGCTCCTCCGTCCATGGGATTTTCCAGGCAAGAGTACTGGAGTGGGTTGCCATTGCCTTCTCCGGATCATTGACATACTGGAGCTAATATACACAGGTAGACAGGAGAGAGAGGGAATACATATGGGTTAAAATCTTGCACCAGGATCCTTTTGTCTGGAGAGGGGCAGGCAGGAGGCATCAAGGACAGCAAGGTGCCGGGGTGGGGGTCATTTCATGTAGAATATTTTACACACACACAGTCCTGATTCTACCTGTCAAAATCTTACCCATCTTTCAAAGCTGACCTCAAATGCCACATTTTCCATGAAGCCTTCTCGGTTCCTCCCACCTAAAATTAATCTTTCTCCCTTCTGTTCTTCCTCAGCCTCTGCTAGGCCCTTTATTATAGCTTGCGTACTCATAATTTGTGCACATCTTATCTCCTTAACTAAATTGTAAGCTTCAATTCAAGAAGCATCGATTGAAGCCTGCTGTGTGCCAAGGATTCAGTAAATGTGTTAAATGAGGGACAGGATGAGAACTGTAGTCTGTGAACTCCTGGAAAGTCAGGCTTGTTTTGTAATCTTGTCTCAACCATCCATGCTAGCACAGTCCACAGCACTTAACGGGGACTGGATGCATTTTTGTTGAAGGCATGCCGTTATGGATAGAAAAGGTGGTCAGGTACGGAGTGGAGATCCTGACTCTCCCGAACCTGGTCAGCAACCCAGACTTTAACCCTGCCTCTGGACCATGACTCCAAGGACTCTAGATCCCAAATCTCACAATGTTCATGGTAGTGACCTCTTCTTAGAGAACTATTTCCCACGGGGACCAGGCTAAATGCCAAAGCTCCTGTTTCTCTCCACCTCTGCCTGGGTGAACCCCTTCCCCTCTTCAGGACTCACCTGTGCCAGGGGAGCAACCCCACCCCGATGTTGCTTTGAGATCCACAGTGGCAGGGGTGGGGTAAAGCCGGGGGGAATAAGAGGGAGGAGCACCCTGTGTTATAATTATAATTATCACACTTCGGATCCTATCGCATGATTTCAGAGGAGCTCCTTTCCTTCCCACGGATTCACCCCTCCTGGTCCAGGAAACCCCAGGAGAAACTGAGGCACAGTGGTGGGAAAGCAGTTTGATCACAAGGTGGGTACCCAGTCCCTATATCTCTTTCACCTTTTCCATTCACAGTACATCCATGGTGTGGCCAGTCAAGATGTCTAGGACCCTCAGTCACTCACCTGCAATTCCAGTCATATGGAGCACTCGGCTCCGGCCAGGCTGTGCCAAATATTTTTTCATGGGTATGTTCAGGTCCTAGTAAACACCAGAGGTGGCTTTGGCGGGAGGACTAAGGCTGCCACTGGGCCTGAAAGGGAACACTTGGGCCAGGAAGTAACTTCGGGCCTCTGCTGGAGGTAGGGATTTTCTCCTCCTCCAGCGAGTGTCTGTCTCCAGGTCCCTCTGCCCATTATGCTTAGTCCTGTATATTTCACATGGGCCATGCTCTTGGGGAGCACGCCCTCATTCTTAGGCCTTGCCTGCACTCTTCTGAGACGAAGCTTGCAAAGGCAAATTCCAGGGTTGCGGCAGAAGGAAATACTGTTTGGAGAAGACTCTGCAAACAAGTGTGTGGTCTCTTGAGTTCTGTTCTCTCTCCCTCATTGAATCCCCATTCTCCTCATGCCTCACTACCTACCCTCCTCCCACCCACATTCTGGGCCCTAAGAATGGGAATAATTCAAGTCAAGGTGGCCTCCTCAGCATGTGTATTGTCCTAGTGGCATCTCTGCAGGCATGCCTGCATGCCTGAGTTCATTCAACAGACATTCAGCGTGCACCTCTTCGTGCCAGGCCACAGGCAGAGGACGGAGATGCGTAATACACAGGGTCCCTGCCTCAAGGAGCCCTCAGTTAGGAGAGACGGAGGCATAATGACATGCCAGATCCCTCCATCACGCATTCCCTGCTTGCCTCTGTACGTCCCTACCCAGGGCTCTCTCTGTGTGTCTAACTTCAGATGTTCATTATTTAATGTGTCCAAGCATCCGCTTGTAACCTGCGTCTGTCCCCACGGAAGGCTGCACACCTCAGCCAAACCGGTTGGAGTGGGTTGTGCTGAAATTTTTGTTTGTGTCAATGGAACTTGGAGGTGAGTCAGGGAAGACCAAGGGTGGGTGGGGTGGTGTGGGGGAGAAGAAGAGTGAGAGTGAGGGTCAGACTGAGTGAGCAGGGGAAGAAGGGAGTGGGTCAGGATGGGAGGGGCTGGAGGTGGGGTATCAGGAGGATGGGTTGGGGGAAGGAGGAGATGAGAGAGCCTCTTAGTGAGTAATATCCTGTTTGTCTGAGGTGAGATCCCAGGTCAAAGAGTCAGAGGCTGGCAGGGAGACCCTTGGGCTTTGCGAGAGACAAAAGCAGATAATAGAGCCGAGCAGAACTAGTTGGAAGCATGGGGGTGGACAAAATGTCTACAATCCATTTCTATACATCTTTGTTTCTTTGTGTGATATTAAGCTATTCCTAATTAAGCTATTCACTGCCTTGGTTTCTGCGGTTTGTCCAGAGAAGTGTCAGGGGGTTAACTGAGGCTGTAGTGGAAGATTACTGATAGGGGACTTGATTCCACCCCTCAGGACCAAGGCTATTTCCAGTAGAAGCTTCAAGATCCCTCTTCCTGCTCCTCCCTGGAACGCTCCTCACCCACAGAGGGCTGGACAGTGACCCCGATACTCTGGCCGCTTTTCCTCCACTGAAAAGCACCTTTGCTCCCCTCCAGCTGGAGCTTCACTGTGCCAGTATCAGGATGATGGTGTCCTGCTTTCTACGAGATTTCCTCTAAACATTGCCATGTGCTATGCTGTTCCTATCTGGCTATCCTGCAAATCCATTGATTCCCCAGTACCCAGCCCCATCCTTTCCTGTTGCCTAACAACAACCACACTTTCCTGTTGCCTAACAATATCCCTTAGAGCTTAGGGGGCTGGATTTGCTTGTTCCTAAAAAGCCCTGAAGCTGAGTGAGGAAGTAGCTGAGCATAAGGCGTATTTGGGTCCTATTTCTCAGTAGGATGATGTGTGCAGAGCCCCCTCCTCCTCGTGTTCACCCCAGGAGCTCCCCAAGCTTCTGTAAGTAATCATCACAGAATCGGGGACCACGGTGTGGGGAAAGAGAGAGATGCCTTCATTCTTTGACACTGTGGTCTCTGGGTGATCCTGCCCAGTCGCTCAGTCATGTCTGACTCTTGTGACCCCACGGATTGTTGTCTGCCAGGCTCCTCTGTCCATGGACTTTTCCAGGCAGGAATACTAGAGTGGGTTGCCATTTCCTCCTCCAGGACATTTTTCCTCACCCAGCAACTGAACCCATGTCTCCTGAATTGGCAGGCGGGTTCTTTGCTGTGGAGACCCCGGGGAAGTCCTGGTCTCTGGGTGGGCTAACACTTTTAGAAGTTCTGGGAGTAGGTCCTGACTGGCCAAGGACAAGAGGGGGAGCCCTTGTGGAAATCAGAGTCTTCCAAGTGCTGACAAGAGCAGGAGAAGACGGCAGTGGTTTAAAAGGCAAAGCTTAGGTGCAGACCAAAGAGTTTGGTGAGAGAATGGATTCTAGTGATGACCCCAAACTGTGCTTCCCTGTATTTCCCCATCCCTGTCCCCACCCCTGACCACAGAAAGAACCAGGATCCTCCCAGAGAGCCCACCTGTTAGACAACATCAACAGCCCCCAGGGACAGCCCCACCTGCAGAGCCTACAGCACCAGGGCGTCTTCAGGTAACATCCAGCCTCTTATTTTCTCAGACTTGTCTTCAGGTATCCAGCTTAGATACTGAGGGTGTGGCTCCTCTCTGCACCAAAGAGACTGCCACTTCTTAGCCATCAGCCTGGGCCTCTGCCACCACCTACCTTGGCTTCCCCAGGGGAAAGCCTTCTGAGGCCCTGAGATATAGCATCAACCTAGGACCAGGCCCTCAGGGTGGCAGGACAGCTGCAGAGCAGAATATGGGGCTGTGGATGGAGAAAAACATCCTGAGACCCAGGAAGCCTGAAAGGAGTGGGAGATTGGAGGGAAGAGCCTGAGGGGAGAGGCCAGTTGTTAGAGGAGAGGGGCAGAAGCTGAGAGGACATGAGCAGGAGGTGGGAATCAGGGGAACTAGTAGGATCTGAGGATTCCTGTAACTGGAGGATGGATTTTCGTATGAAATTTGTTAGCAGAGTTCTCCTTCTGTATGGTCCAGGAGTACTCACCTCTCTATCACCTCAGTTTGAATCCCCTCCTTCCCATGTGCGTGCTAAGTTACTTCAGTCGTGTCCTACTCTTTGCGACCCTACAGACTGTAGCCCACCAGTTTCCTCTTCCATAGGGTTTTCCAGGCAAGAATACTGGAGTGAGTTGCCATGCCCTCCTCCAGAGGATCTTCCCAATCCAGGGATCGAACCTATGACCCTTACATCTCCTGCATTGGCAGCTGGGTTCTTTACCACTAGTGCCACCTCGGAAGCCCTTTTCCTCCACACCAGGACCCAAAGTTACGTCAGACCTGCAGCTCCACCTGTTTCCACCATCCGTACTCAGCACCCAGCAGGCAGGCATCGCTGCCCCGGTCAGAAGCCAGGATGCCATGCAGCTGTAGAGGAGCCCTGGTCTAAGTGCCCTGCTTCTCTCTCTGCCTGGTCCTGGAAAGCAGGGACTGGGTCCTTCAGGTTCCAAGACACCCCCAAAGCCCCACTGCAGTAGGACTAGTTTTTAGTCTTGCTCCCACTGCACTCTGAGACTCGGGACTGTCCTGCATCAGTTTGCAGTCCCAGAGACAGCCAGGTGGGAAACTTTTGAGCTGAGGATGGAGGAGGCAGGCCCCAGTTACAGGAGAAGCAAGAGTGGGAAGCCCAGGGAGGGCATGCCCCTGACTCCCTCCTGAGCATCTTCCACCACACATTCCAAGATGCACTTAAGGCTTTCTGGAAGAAATCCCTAGTAACTGCCATCCAGCCTCATCTTAAAGCCTCCCTGCAGAACCTTAGTTTTTCCTTCAACTCTAGAAGTGGCATAGAAGGGCTGGGGATCAAGAAACAGAGCAAGAGTCCCTTGCCTGTGATAACTAGTGAGATCAGGAAGCACTGGTCCATGAGCTATATGGAGAGGCAGAGGAAGAAGGACTAGAGTCTAACCTCCCCATTCTAGCCGGCTTCTCTCCCTGGGCCCAGGCCTCCACGCTCTAAGGTCCTCCAAGGAGAAATACTACTCCCCAAACAGGCCCCATATACTGAAGCTCACTTAGGTCCTCATCAGTGATCAATACCCTATGACTGTGTCCAGGGACCCCAAACTGTTTCTACATTTCTAGCATACAGCCAAAGGGGAGAAACCTGGTCACTCCTAGAAGGTTCCAGTGCTCCTTGCAGAAAAGTAAGATGGTTGGCTCTGTTCAGCAGAAGAGAGAGGGCAGGGGGACAAAAGACAGAGATACAGAGAGAAAAACACAAAGTAGAAATGGTGAGAGAGACCTCAAGGCACAGTGATACAGGCTGAAACTTAGACAAACAGAAGGAGAAACACAAATCAAGTTATTGAAGGGGGCTAATTCAAAGAGACTACAAGCTGAGACAAAATCTGAAACAGAGACAGAAAGACCTAAAAAGATTTCTGGATGCCCGCTTGCCCACTGTTGGGATCACTCAGGTATTTCCCTCTTCCACCCTCAATTTCCACCACTCAGTATGACCCACTGATACTTTCCTATTCAGTATCACCATGGCTGAGGTTCCTCCCCATCCTATCCCCCTCTCCATCATTCTCTTACTCACCTGATTCTCACTCCCCTCCACCCCAAGTCTGCTTACAGTTCTGCTTTTCTCTCAATCTCAATCACGTCTCAATCACAACTCAAGATCTGGCCTCTTGAAGTCTCTTGTCCCAGTCATTCCTCTGTCCTGTTTGCCCATGTCCTTATTCTGGCTGAGCTGAGCTGAGCAAAGAGTCAGAAGTGGGGCCAAGAAGGCATGGGGACAGGAAATCAACTAGCCAGAATGAATTGTGGGGAAAATGTAGAAAGGTTAGAGGACAAAAAAGGAAGAGCCAGAGAGGCCGCCAGAAGGATAGGACAGCCTGGGAGATGTAGGTAGAGGAAATTGAGAGAGTCTTGACAGTGTGACTAAGACCCCTAGGGGCCAATTGTTGGCTTTCTGTGTGTACTGGACAATGCTGAGAACCAGGGATGGTTTCCAGGGGCAGAAAATGGGGTTATGGAAAGGTGAAGCTAGACTAAGTGTTTTGTGAAGGTTTGAGACAAGTGGGTGTAGATTTAGGGCTGGGACAGATATGAGACTAAAAAGCTGAGCTGCAGGGATCCTTGCTTGCCAGAAATAGCAACTGAGGAGACTGAAGTCATAGGGTCACATCAGGATTCTGAGACTTGAGACTTTCAGGATGATCAGCCCCTCCCCCCACTCCTGGACAGAGGTTGTCCCTGTATATTATTAGCAGGTGGAACGCAGGTCCAGAGAAGGAGAAGCCCTGGTAGCCCTTCTCCCTATCGCTCACAATTCTCTCACAGGGGTGCCCTTCAGTTTACGTTAATGCCCTTTCAGTTTTTTTACCATTGATGGGGTCATTATACATCACTTAAGATGCTGCCCTGGA